>NC_091765.1:59962317-60562317 GCF_029378745.1 Bos indicus
AATAGTAGACCCTGACCTCTATTTCCTGAGTGAATCAGTCTCCATGATCACCATCCCACACATTCGTTCATGGAGCACTTTAAATGTGTCCAAAGTGCCTTTCCATGTCTTATGGTACTGATCGCCAGTGTTTGCTTAGCATTCTCTAACTTTGTGTACATTTTCTCCCAGGACCTCACAATAATGCTGTGTGTTATTATTTGGCCCATTTTACAGGCCAGGAAGCTAAGACTCAGGAAGGTTGCTGCTGTTGTTCAGTTGCTAAGTCGTGTCTGACTCTGCAACCTCATGGATTGCAGCACACCAGGCTCCTCTGTCATCCACTATCTCCTGGAGTCTGCTCAAATTCATGCCCATTGAGTCGGTAATGCCAGCTAACCATCTCATCCTCTGCTGCCCCCTTCTCTTGCCCTCAATCTTTCCCAGCATCAGAGTCTTTTCCAATGAGTCAGCTCTTCGCATCAGGTGGCCAAAGTATTGGAACTTCAGCTTCAGTGTCAGTCCTTCCAGTAAATATTCAGGGTTGATTTTCTTTAGGACTGACTGATTTGATCTCCTCACAATCCAAGGGACTTTCAGGAGTCTTCTCCAGCATCACAGTTCAAAAGCATCAGATCTTCAGGACTCAGCCATCTTTATGGTCCAACTCGGTCATCCATACATGATACTAGAAAAACCATAGCTTTGACTATGGTGGTGGTGGTGGTTTCTGACTATAGGGGAAGGTTAAATGACCCCATCTATGTGCATCTAGCTAATGTTTGGCAAAATCAGGATTGTGCTTAGATCTCTTGGTTCTGAACTCCTGTTTTTTCCACTCTATCAGGATTTCATCTGAGGCTCAAGATGACCCTGTGAAGAAGTGAGAGAGAAATGAGAGCCAGGAAGGTGATGTGATGTGTCTAGGCCGTGCACAGTTTCTGTCCAGAAGTGAGGTCCCTTCTAAGCCCAGCTCGCTAATAGTATCATCTTTATTATCAGAACACATTAAAAAAATTGAACCCACTTCTATGTGTTTGCCTCTGAGCAACAAATTGAAAAGTCTGAAAGAAGGAAATTATCTGTCCAGGTCCACACCATATTTGCACTAATTCTCTGTACACTGCATGCAAACTCACACTAACTTTTTTTATTCTCTCCTTCTGTTAGTGTATATGCTTCTGTTGAGGGTCTAATATCTAAAGCAACATGGTTGGAACATTTTCTTGTGTTCTCTATTATTTTTGTCTTACTATTTTAATTATTTTACTGTATAGTATCACTGTTAATATAATTATATTATAATTATTATATTATTATTAATGTGCTATTACTAGACTCACATTTTTGGAGTTGGAAGAAATCTCAGGGAGGATTTGGCCCAAGCTTATCACTTTGCAGATGAAGAAACTGACTCTCGTAGTTGCCCAAGACACAGAGCTGCAGGCAAAGCTGAGACTTAGAGGCCAGGTCTTGGCCCTGAGGAGCTCTTCCATCTTCCCTCAGGCCTCAGACCTCCCAAGCTCTGCCTTTGAGATTTGGGCTCTGTGTCTATTTGTTTCAGGTTTCAATGATGGAATTTTAAAGGTTTACTCTTTGCTTAAAATGTCAGGGACATTGGCAGGTGATTAAAAAAAAAAAAGAAAATGTCAGAGGGAAAGGCCAACACGTGAAACCAGAAACAGTAGAGGAGCAGGAAGGTGTAAGACACAGCAGCCAGTCAGCAGCGCTGCCTTGCATGCTATTAACAAGCTCAACAACCAGAGCTATGAGCCCTGAACAACTCAGAGCTGGGCTTTCATGGGTTCAGGGGAAACCAGAGACACACTCTCCCTTCCTCCACCCAAATGCTCAGAAGGGAAATCAGCAAACCAGCCTGGTCAGGACAGGTTAAAAGAGTCATAAAGGAAAGAGATTCTTGACATAGATATGTATTTCTTTTTTTTTTTAATACAAGTTTTATTTATTTTTGACTGCACTGGGTCTTCGTTGCTGCGCGGGCTTTTCTCTAGTTGTGGCGAGTGGGGGTTCCTCTCTAGTGCGGTGCACCAACTTCTCACTGCGGTGGCTTCTCTCGTTGTGGAGCACGGACTCTCGGGCGAGTGGGCTTCAGTATTTGTGGCACGTGGGCTCAGTAGTTTCAGCTCCTGGATTCTAGAGCACAGGCTCAATAGTTGTGGCACATGGACTTTGCTCTTCCGCGGCATGTGGCATCTTCCTGGATTGGGGATGTAATCTGTGTCTCCTGTATTGGCAGGCAGATTCTTTACCACTGAGCCACCAGGGAAGCCAAGATATGTATTTCTATGCCTATCTTCCCAGATTATACAAGTATTGCATGCCTGTTGTTTAAAAAAATTAGAAAAAAGCAAAACAAAAGACAATAATTAAAATTACTGTTTTAATTATTATTGATAACACTGATAATCACTGTTAAATGATTTTTTTTGTATTTACCCCTCCAGAATTTTTCTTATATATGTGTGTATCTTTGCAAAAATGGGATCATAAGGTACAATCTGATTTCCAATCTACCTTTTAAATATTACTATATTGGGAACAGCTTTCAATGCCAGCATATTAATGAATATACATACTCCTATGCTGTTGTATGTAAAGCAGCATGGTAACTACTTCAGATTTTTCCCAGGAACCTGAAGCCACATATTTGTTAATTGCATCTCTGGGCGTCTATTGAACTTTGGGAAGCGTGTGTATGTGTGTGTGTGTGTGTGTGGCCTTGCTTAAAGCTGTAGTAAAAACCACAGATTTATCTGGCACTATGTGCTTTATGTATGTTAATTAATTTTCTTGTAAGCACCCAAGATGAAGTTAATATTATTATCCCCATTTTACAGATGAGGAAACTTACCCAAGGTCAGACACCTAGCCTGCATAAGAGTCAAGATTCACTCCAGGCTATCTGGGGCAAGCTTATGCTCCTGACACTACACTTCCAAGAATGGTTCCACATGTTCGGTTTCACACTCTAGCTCCTGTTACATAACTGGGGAGGGGGTGCTGTAGGAACTCCAATCCTAGAAAGAAAAGTCTTAGTATGACAGATATGAAGTCCAGAGAGTTCTTGCTTTCCTATCAAGCTACCTGTAAGTTCATCACAGAGTTTAATGACCACCCATCCAGCTCTTTTTTCTCTGGTCTTCTCGACCATCTTTCCCTTCCCTGTCATCCCATCTTTTTCTACTTTCTCTGCCCTTCCTGCAGGCTTGGGCTCCATGTAGAAGGTCTCCAGGGGAGGCTTAAGCCCTTCCGAGTGAAACAGTTATGAAACAAACACAACTTTCCTTGGTTACTATTGACACCTGTCAGAAGTATTTGATGTTAGCCTCTCACAGTCACTTTCTTCCATTTTACCAGACTTCCTCCCAGGAAGGGCTGGGAGGGGATCTTGAGGAGGAAGGAAAGAGAGTGAGGGGGGAAGAAAACCCCCATCCTGCCACAACACAGAGCTTCGGATTTTGCTCCGCTTTGATGCTAACGTCTCTGATTCTCCCTGGTTCATTCTGAAGCTTGGGGGTGAGGTAGGGAGGAGAGCACGAGAGCCGCTGAACCTCTGAGCTTTGAGAAGCTGTTTGATGAGGACCCTTGAGTGGACACCTCTATTTCCCTCCCCTCCAAAGAATGACAGTCTTTGGTAAGTCTGCTGTTAGAGCTGACTGGCTGGAGGTTTGTGTAGGACAGACTCAGAGTCTCATCTCTTTCAGGTTTTCAGAATGGAACTTGTCATGTAAGAAAATCATCTGGCCTTTCCAGTGGGTCTGTGATCTTCTGATTAAATCACGATGGTAAAAGGCCTTTTCTTTTTCTTTATTTCCCGTCGTTGCAGACCAATACTGCTTAAAAGTGCAATGAATTTGTGGAATAAGAAGAAAAGACAAAGATTTAATAGGAAAAAATGAAGTAAAAAAAGACAAAATGCAAGTCCTGTTTTTATTTGTAGATTCAATAGACATTATCAAATTGCTAAAAAACTTTCTGAATACATACTCTTGATTTCTCTGCTCATCTTGCTGTGGTCCAGTAACAGTTTGCAGACCTGCCCTGCTTGGTCTTTGGATCACAGTTTGAGTAACTTTGATCTAGTTCACTTGTCCCTTCTCTGTTTGGAAAAGTTCATTCATTTGCCCATTCATTCTCTCAATAAACATTTACTAAGCACCTGTTACAGGCCGGGCATACAGGTTGATCCTGACTTTCTCAGGTTTACTGTAACACCATGATTATATGTTATTTTTACATAATTAAATTTCGATAGTCCTGGAATACATAAAGATAACGTGATGTTCATCATAATATCATTGGAAATAAAAATTGTCTTAGACCTGGTCTGGGACAGATTCTTTCTGTGTGTGATGTCATTCAAAACCTCTTACTGGGGAGAAAATCAATGCCCCTGATAAAACACCTACACAACTTTCTGATAGACTGTAATGGGATTGAGACTTGTTCTGGGAAACCAGTCACCCTCACACTTCCTTCTCCCATCCCCTGTTGACCGTTAGACAACTGTGTAGTTGACATTTAGCCATACATTCTTTTCTTCCCTTTTCTAGTCTGATTATCTGGCCATTCCTATCAAGCGTGAATCTTCGAAATGGACTTCTAGAGACTTCTTCCCTTGAAGAAAGCCCACAGCAGTCTGCCACATGATCGTATCTAAGGAAGGAGGAGACAGTTTTGATGGGTTGGTGGAGTTGGCCGGAACCTGTGACCTTGAGCAAGCTTTGTAATATTTCTGAGTTTCATTTCATCTATGAAATGGAGAGCATAATACCTCAGGTTGTGGGAATTAGGTGAGGCATTGGATGGAAAGTGTTTGGTAAGTAACATGTACACCGTAAGTGTTCACCATTGTTATCACATTATTGACCAGAGACGTATTAATACGTATCAATATGTCTTTTGTTACCCAAACATTATTAACTGGATAACTGGAGACGTTTCAATATTCACTTACATAACAAATTGCTGGCCACAGGCATAAGTTTCTGCAAAAATCCCCCTGGTCAGTGATGAGTTAAGGTGATGACTGTGGACTCCGGGTCTCCTTGAAGTCAAAAGGCCTGGGCTGCCAAGTTGCTCCTCTGCTCCAAGTCAAGCTCTGGGTTTTAGCTTGCTCTGGTGGGAACGAGACTGGAGGCACAAACTCCACCAGGGGCCTCAGCAAAGGAACTACCCAGGGCAGCAAAAGCCCAGTCCCTCAGGGGAGGAGGGGACAGCCCGAAGTGGGGAAAGTCAGCCAGGCTTGCTGACTGACGGGGTAACACTCTATTTCCCACACCTTGAAATCTCCCCCTAAGGTCAAGGGGAGGGCATTAAGCTCGAATCCGCTTGGGGCCAATTCTGGCTGAAAGACTTACAGCAGGTGTGTGAGCTGGAAGCCAGCCAAGCCGACTCACCCCACAGCTGTGGGAGAAGGCAGCGGTCTCCTGTGGTTTCAATTCTGTGGCTGTTACTCAGGCACCGTTTATGGGCTGTCCTTTTTCACAGCTTTTCTCTTCGCTCCTCGAGGTTTGGGTTGAGGGGAGGAGGGAGGTCTGTTTTGTTCTTCGTGCTCTTGGTAGAAGAAGCACACTTGTCATGTAGTGAATAATTTTTCTCCTTCAACCTCGATTTATTTTTTTCTGAGAGAGTAGAGTCTGTGTGTAAGAGGCTCTGGAAAAGGCATGAGGGTGAGATGGAAGGGTGGAGTCAGGGAATGGGAGGAGGGGAGATAGTCTGGCCAGTGTTCCCAGACCGTTCTCTGCCATAGTCCGCTCTCCCCATAGAAGAGGAGGAAGCAGCAGAAGAGAAAGAATGTTATGCAGGCGGTACAGCGAAACCAGCCTGCAGAGCACCTGTGTGAGAATTAGAAAATGGCGCCTGCTCTGGGTGCTCACGGCCCCACCGAGCTTGGCAAACTCAGCACGTGTGGGCCTTCAGTCTCCATTGTCCCCTCTGCCTAGAGTTTTGTTTGGTGAACAGCCTACTCGACTGTGACCAGCAGCTCTGACTGGGGGACAACGGTTCCCAAATGCTGTGAAAGATGAGGCTTACAAGAAACTGACTTAAGGTGTAAAACCTGCCCTGGGTTACGGCTACCATGTTTGCTGGGTGTAAAGATACAGCGCATTTCCCGAAAGAAAGCCTTACTTCTAGGCAGTCCCTCTACTCATCCTGTACAGTCTTTACTTCCTCCATGAGGCATCAGTCAAACCCTGTATAATTGAGTTCTCCCCTTCCTCTTTCACCAAACCTGGGCTCCGTCTCTGTTTTCCCTTTATATTGCTTCTTTTGGCTCCCCAGGAAGAGGCTTCCTGGACTTCAAAGTGAACTTTCTACCCCCAACATTTCTGCTACTAATACTGCCTCTGACGGGAAAACTCTGGTGCCTTATTCTGCTGAAAGAATCTTTTTTTCCCTTCTTACCAAACAGCACCTCTTTCAGAAAGGAGAAGAAGAAAAAGATAAGAGGGTAAAGGAACATGAGATTGGAGAAAATCCTGTCTAGTCACACATAACTTTTTGCTTAAATTCATTCCCCACCTCCCCCACCGTGGAGAGAGTGTCTAAAGCTTTCATCAGATTCTCAAAGGAGTCTATGATCCTAAAATTTCAAGAGCTGCTGCTATCAAATGATTCACAGAATCCAAATGAAAAGGATGTAGAAAGTTCAGGGAGGGTTTATTAAATTTATTTTATCACACTGTCTGATTTTCAGGAGATTATCTAATTTCTTTTAGACCTTTAGCGTGAACACTGCTGCTGAATGTCTTACCTGGCTTGGATGGCCCCCAGAACCACATTATTCTAATTGCCAACTAGTAGGCCATCCCGTTCTTCATCCCCTCATCCTCCATGTGTCACCAGAGTTACAATCCTAAACTGTATCTTTCATTATATCTCTGTATATTTCATTATAACTCCAAGCAGCTCATTGGTGTCAAACTCCTCCGTTGTCTGGCCCACCCAACCTCCCTGACCTTATCTTGCTCTGTTCTCTAACTAGTCCTCCAATTTAGCTGGATTGGCCAATGTACTGCCTGCCGCATGAATATCATGACCATCAGCCTCTGGGTTTTTTATCTTAACTTAAGTCCTTGTTACCACTTTCCCCTCAGCTTGTCAGAACCTTCCCATCATTTAAGGCCAGCCCTCTGATGTGGCGTGCCCTGCTTCTGCGTTCCCACAGCACCCCATTTCCCCCATCACAGACTCCATGACTGTGTACAGGAACTCTTGCCTTCCCTCTTCACCTCTCCCATTGGTCAGTGAGTTTCTTCAGGACGTGGTTTGTGTCTGGCCAGCGATCTCAATATTGCCTGGAAGTTAGGATGTGCTTGGTAAACGTTTGTTGGATAACTGAAGCCTTCTCTGACAATTGTAGTGCACGCCTCCACTGGGGCTGTATTTTCTCAAACCTTCAATATGTTTGTTGTTTTTACCAGTGACTGATAATCAGAATTACTAGGAGAGTTCTTATAAAATACAAATTCTCAGAGCTCTGTTCTAGCCCTACTGAATTAGAATCTAGATGGGTGGGGCCCAGATTCTATATTTTTACCAAGTTCCCTAGATGATTCTGATAACCTAGTTTGTTTTAAATCTGCAATTCTCAAACTTTCTTTTTTAGTCTCGGGACCACTTTACACTCTTAAAAATCACTGAAAAATCTAAAGAGTTTTTGTTGATGTAAATTGTAGTTATTACTGTTAACCAAACTAAAATTACAATGGATAAATGACAAAATATTTATATATTCACTTAAAGTAATCATGTATGGATGTGAGAGTTGGACTGTGAAGAAAGCTGAGTGCTGAAGAATTGATGCTTTTGAACTGCGGTGTTGGAGAAGACTCTTGAGAGTCCCTTGGACTGCAAGGAGATCCAACCAGTCCATTCTGAAGGAGATCAGCCCTTCAGATTTCTTTGGAAATTTCTTCAGATTTCTCTGGAAATTTCTTCAAATTTCTTTGGGATTTCTTTGGAAGGAATGATGCTAAAGCTGAAACTCCAGTACTTTGGCCACCTCATGCGAAGAGTTGACTCATTGGAAAAGACTCTGATGCTGGGAGGGATTGGGGGCAGGAGGAGAAGGGGACGACAGAGGGTGAGATGGCTGGATGGCATCACTGACTTGATGGATGTGAGTCTGAGTGAACTCTGGGTGTTGGTGATGGACAGGGAGGCCTGGCGTGCTGCGATTCATGGGGTCGCAAAGAGTCGGACATGACTGAGCGACTGAACTGAACTGAAAGTAATGATAAATCCATTCACCATTAACATAAATGACATGTTCTTGATTCAAAAATATTTCCCTAAACGCCAATTTTAATGAGAAGCATACCATTGTTTTGCATTTTTGCAGTTTGCTTTAATGTCTAGCTTCATAAATGACACTGGGTCTCAGTCTGCTTCTGCATTCAGTCTGGCACAATTTGCAATGTGTCGTTTTGGATGCGATATATGAAGAAACTTCAGAGCTTCAGCTTCACATGAACAAAGAGATGCACTTTAATAGGCTTTTTAGATCATTGTGGATGTTTCTTCTTTGAAAGTGCTCCAAAAATTGATGTTATGATTTCTTAAAGGTGAGTTGCAAGGTAAAATCTGAACCACATGGATGAACTCTGAACACTTGCAGAGAATGAGAGAAATAGGTCTGTCAGTCCTTAGTGTTATTATAAAATAATTTTGACTTTTTTTTGAGGTTTCTACAGTGATTATTGTTCATTACTTTTCCAGCTTTTTCGTGAAGATGATTCTCATTGTTTAACTGAATTGTTTAATTCACTCAGCAAATGTTGTTGAGTGCTGTGCGGCAGGTGGTATTCTCAGCACTGAGGCTCTAAATGTAACCTATCCCACGGTGAAATTAATTGACCACAGAGGCCCCAGTTTCAGAATTGCCGCCTTGAGAACCCAATTTCAGGGTTGCTGCAAACTGCTGGGCCATCTGACACCTTTGTGTATACAAGGCCCCCACTTCTGCAAGCAGAGCCCCCTCCTTCAGGTGGACATAACCTCACACTGGACACAGGGCTTGGCGAAAGGACTGTGGGTATAACTGTAGCTACCACTCACTTGTTGGCTGAGTACTTTTGTGCAGTGAACAACTTAGGCAACTGCTCGAGGTAGTCTTACATGTTGTATATTTCTCTTGTTGCCTAAGCCGGTTAGCCTCAGAGCCAGAATTTGAACCTAGGTGGTGAGGGTTCAGAAGGTTCCAGGAAGTCTGTGATCTTAACTACTGGACTATGTAATCCCTGATGCATAGCGGACTCTCACCAAATGGCAGGTGTGTGAGTGGTAGTTTTAATATTACCTCCTCTTAGACTTTAACAGATTTCTGTTGAGAGATTTATGTGACTTGAAAGATGTGGTACTTCCTAAAGACTAATAAAAAGAACTGAACTTATTTCACAGAGGGGCATGTCCACACCACTTCAGCACAAACAAATGTTCAACAACTACAAAGAATACTGGCCCATTTTGATGTTAACTAAAACTTTGTCACTGGGGCATTGATAACCTCTCAGCCAAGTGACAATATTACCTGGTCACTTACCCATTCTTCAACTGTGTCAGATGCTACTGGGTTTCAACTGGAAGAGAACTGAGAACTGGCTGTTGGATTTATTAACATAATAGTAACCTTATCAACAGCCCTTTCATCTGAAAAGCACTGGCAAAAGCTTGATTAGAATGTGTTCAATTGGGTCAAACTGAATTTTTTGATTGGATCTCACTGAAATGTCAAAGAATGGGCCTTCATCAGCTGTATTTCTACAGATCTCTGTATTTTGTATGGTTATATTTCATTCCTTTGCTGCTGCATGAATCCTTGCAAAGTTTGGAGATGCAGGTCTGCAGACATCTCAGCTGTAATTGTTGGTGGCCAGAGGGTGGCGGAGACCCGCTGTCTGCGGCAGAGTGATGAGACTACCTGGAATGTGGTGAGCTGAGAATAGCTGAGGTCTGGGGGAGCCTCTCGCCACCGAATCAAAGCTCTCACCTGCAGCCCTTCCTGCACCTGTGTGTGGAGCACTAAAAGCAGGCCGCCCAGCAAGTACAAACAGCTTGGCAGATGACCTGACCGAGGGACTGAGGATGTGGTTGGTGGGGGATGGAGGGGGGATGGAGCAGGGAGGGAGGGAGGGAGACAGAGATGGGGAGAGGGCAGGTGACTTTTTCAGTGCTTCCAAGAATCATCTGAACAGAGACTAAAGCTCTGTGGAAGGGGCCAGGAGAGAATTAACCAAGGCTTCGCAAAATTAAGCTTGGACTAAAGCGTTGTGTGGTCATGACCGTCTGTTGTGCCAGCTGCAGTGTCTTCTATTATGAAAGGAGGTGACTGGTTCCTGTAACCTTGAAAGTCCCTTCTGGTGCTCTGAGCTGATATAGCATGACTGTAAGTTTTATGAGTTAAGAGTAATGTTTTAAAAAAGCAAAACTTTTTTTGGTTTTTCTTCCCAACAAGTAGGAAAGAGTGTTTCAGAAATGAAGTTTGTTTTGGAACCTATACTACCTCCCCAAAATAATAACATAAAATGTCCTTTCACTAGTCTTCTAATATGTCTCTTCTAGCCTTTTTGGATATTTAACATGCTTCCCTAGGATGCTTCATAAATTTACATCAAGAGCGTATGGTAGGAAGGTCAAAGGCCAGGTTTTAGCATTATCAGATGGATCTGAGTTTAAGTTCTTTCATGGCCATTTGTTAGCTGTGTGAACAAAGGCAAATTATGTAGCTTCTCCAAATTCCTGTTTTCTCAAATATAAAATTGGGGATAATACCAATACCATTCTCATGGGTTTTTGCAGGGATGAAGTGAGATAAATGAAGATTAAAAGCTTAACATAGGGTCTGGCACATAGCAGGCTCTCATTGGCCGCTCTTACCAGCATCATCACCATCATTATCACCTATGAAATAAGAAAGGGCAGAAAGAATCATCCATTTTACACCATGGAAAACCAGAGTCCATACTCAAACTACAAGATTCAGGAAGAAAACTGAGTTCCACCAGCTCATCAATTAAGCTGTCTTTAGTCAGTAGCTCCCTTCCTCCATTGTGAAAGTGAAAGTGAAGGTCGCTCAGTAGTGTCCGACTCTTTGCGACCCCATGGACTATGCAGCCCATGAAATTCTCCAGGCCAGAATACTGGAGTGGAGAGCCTTTCCCTTCTCCAGGGGATCTTCCCAACCCAGGGATCGAATCCAGGTCTCCCGCATTGCACATGCACCTAAACCCTCCTTTAGAGGAATGTCTGATGGATGGAGTGGCTTCTACTCCTCAGTGGCATCCAGGGGGAGGGAGATCTTCCTTTCCACGTGCAACCAGAGGAGGACCTGCTGAAAGCTGACTGTGACTGTGACACCCTGGGTGTGAATGTTTCATCAGACAACTTGGAACCCAGAGAACAAGGATTATGCTGTGTTCAGTCCACCGGGCAACACGCCTGGTGGGCTGAACATAGCATATTGTCACTGGTGAGGATGAACCTTTTATTTCCCTGTTACAGTCTGATCGAGAGCTAGAAGTGTTGAAATTTTGCTTTGTTCTGTTTGGTTTTTAACAACAAGAAGGAACGAATGTGGTTTGGGAGTAGGAATGAAAGAATGAGTCCTAGTGTAAACATTCAGATTGCTGGTTTTAAGAGAATAAAAATTTTGCTTATATAATAGCTTTTTCTTATGTCTCCCAATGAAGCATATCAATATTCAATTACATTTATGATAAATACCAATAAAATAACATATTGTGATTATTCACTTTGAGTAATAGCCTAAAATACTTACACTTTTTATGATGGGGTAGCATAATGATCTGTATTTTCCATACTTTAGAATTAGAGTATACTTGATAATTTTCTTAAAATTTTAACTGAAAGGACTATTTATATTATTCAATATCCTCTTCCAAGTGTTTTCAATGTGTACTGTATTTTTGTAGAATTGCAATTAATGTGTATTTATTATTTTGTGCATGCATATTTTTCATTTAACACTATTTTCTGAACACATTTTCATGTTTTCCCACAGTGATATTTAAGGTTAAATATTCCATTGCATGAGTAGATGCTGTAAACATCTAAAGTGTTTTCGCCTATGCTATTTTTCTGAAGTATCTTCAGAAGGTGTTTTTACCTTGATCAGAAGGTATAAATATTTTATAATTCTTATCAAAGTTATTTAGTACTCAACAAATTCACATTATTTTGGTCCCTATCAGTTCTTAGGATATTTCCAAATAAATAATCTGCTTTAAAATTAGCTTTAATTGATAATAATTTACCAGAACCAAGTAAAGTTTAGAAATAATTCTTTCAGAGGAAAGGGACTAAAGTAATTTCACTGAACATCTATTAGAGATAGTTTGCATCTGTCTAGGCACTATTCATGGATTTAGTTAATAAGTGGGAAATCTGGGATTTAAACTTTGTCAACCTAGCTCCAGAATTTATGCACCAAATCATTGTCTGTTCTGCTAAACTTAATTCTTAAAGAATCCACCAAGGCATGTGTGCGTGCTAAGTCACTTCAGTCGTGTCTGACCCTTTGCGACCTCGTGGACTGTAACCTACCAGGCTCCGCCATCCATGGGATTCTCCAGGCAAGAACGCTGGAGTGGGTTGCCATGCCCTTCTACAGGAGGGCTTCCTGACCCAGGGATCGAACCGAACCCATCTCTCTCATGTCTCTTGCTTTGGTGAGCGGGTTCTTTATCACTAGTGTCACCTGGGAAGCCCAAAGCCTGTGTTTTTAATCTCATTTTACAGAGAAAACTGAAGCCTACAGGGTTTCAATCAAGAGCTCAAACTAAGGTGCTCGTAGGGAGTGGGTGTAAGATGATGCTTTTCCCTCCACTAGTTTTGCTTAGAATATAAAGCTCTCTCAATCTGTATTGATAGTCAAGATTATAAGAACTCTTTGTTTGCTGTTAACCGAATGATGAGGAAAACAACCACTTAAGAATGATAATGAGATGTTACTAGTGAGAGTTAAGACCTCTCAATTAGTCAACACAAACAACTTAAAGTTTAAGATGACCATCCTTGTTAAAGATCATAGGTAAAGACAATGTGGCCAGGGGAATGTTTAAGACATGACTTTGTCAAGCCTGCTTGTGACTCAAATAGTTAAGTCACTTAAGCTCTCAACCTCTGTTTCTTCATCTTTAAAATGTGAACAGTAACATCTACTTCCAGAGACGGCAATGGCACCCCACTCCAGTACTCTTGCCTGGAAAATCCCATGGATGGAGGAGCCTGGTAGGCTGAAGTCCATGGGGTCGCTAAGAGTCGGACACGACTGAACGACTTCACTTTCACTTTTCCTTTCATGCATTGGAGAAGGAAATGGCAACCCACTCCAGCGTTCTTGCCTGGAGAATCCCAGGGACGGCGGAACCTGGTGGGTTGCCGTCTATGGGGTTGCACAGAGTCGGACACGACTGAAGCGACTTAGCAGAACATCTACTTCATAGTGTGGTATAGAAATTAAATGATATCATGCACTACAGCACATGTAACTGTTCAATCAGTGTTACCAACAATGCTGTTGTTGTTCAGTCACTCGGTTGGGTCCAACTCTTTGTGACCTATGGACTGCAGCATGCCATGCTTCCCTGTCTTCCACCATCTCCTGGAGCTTGCTCAAACTCATGTCCATTGAGTCGGTAATGCCATCCAACCATCTCATCCTCTGTCATCCCCTTCTCCTTCTGCTTTTTATCTTTCCCAGCATCAGGGTCTTTTTCAGTGAGTTGGCTCTTCAAATCAGGTGGCCAAAGTACTGGAGCTTCAGCGTCAGCATCAGTCCATCCAATGAACATTCAGGACTGATTGCCTTTAGGATGGACTGGTTTGAACTCCTTGCTGTCCACAGGGCTTTCAAGAGCCTTCTCCAACACCACAATTCCAAAGCATCAGTTCTTTCATTCTCAGCCTTCTTTATGGTCCAACTCTCACATCCATACATGATTACTGGAAAAACCAAAGCTTTGACTATATGGACCTTTGTCAGCAAAGTTGTCTCTGCTTTTTGACACACTGTCTGGGTTTGTCATAGCTTTTCTTCCAAGGAGCAAACATCTTTTAATTTCATGGCTGCAGTCACCATCTGCAGTGATTTTGGAACCCAAGAAAATAGTTTTTCACTGTTCCCATTGTTTCCCCATCTATATCCCATGAAGTGGTGGGAAAAGATGCCATGATCTTAGTTTTTGAATGTTGAGTTTTAAGCTTTTTCACTCTCTTTCATCTTCATCAAGAGGTTCTTTAGTTCCTCTTTACTTTCTGCCATAAGGATGGTATCATCTGCATAACTGAAGTTATTGATGTTTCTCCCAGCAATCTTGATTCCAGTTTGTGCTTCATCCGGCCCAGCATTTCACATGAAGTACTCTGCATATAAATTAAATAAACAGGGTGACAATATACAGTTACCAACAATAAAACTTAGTAATCCTACCGTTATTATGCCACGACTCTCATTGTTGTTCCGTACTTTGAGAAAATAGATCTATAAAAGAGCATATGACTCATTAAAAACCAAAAAAAAGAATGACAATTAGTGTCAACTTTCACTCAGCTTCTGTGTCAGAAAGACAAGAGGGTACAGTGGCAGGAGCAGTGAGGAGTCGCAGCATTCCAGCCTCCTCTCAAGGGGGCTCTGCTCCCCCCAGTTAAGTATGGTCACGGGGGACAGCAGGCCCAGCATGGCCAGGTATGGCAGTTAGCTATTGCTACCTGACAAACTACCTCCAGACTCAGTGACTTAAACAATAAGTATTTATTATTTACCTATAACCTATGGATCAGGTAGGTAGTTCTTCAGTCTTGGCTGGATTCACTCATGCGTGTGAGGTCATCTTTTGAGTCAGCTGTGAGCAGTTTGCTGATCTTGAATAGGGTCTCTTGTGTGTCTTGGGCCTTGGCTGGGACAACTGAGATAATTTGTGTCTGTTTGATATGATCTCTTACTTTCCTGTGGGTGAGCCTAAGCTTGTTCACAGGGGGCTTGGCATGTTTCCAAGAAAGGGAGTGCTATGTCCAAGGCCTCTTAGGTCCAGGCTTAGGACTGGCATGCTCATTTCTGTCATATTATTATTTTAGATAATTTTAAGATAGTTTATTATTAACCAAGAGCCATTAGGATTTACAAAAAGGAATAAGCATAGCTAGCTTAAGATAGCTGTTGCCAAAGAACCTCAGGAGATTCCTGGGAAATAACACTTTAGACTGCCCAAGACCTCTGGCACTGCAGTGGAAGTTTCCTTCTCATGGGACTAGAGAAGATTAATAAGTGATGACTGTTATTCTTAGGTATGGCATACTTAGATCCATTTTCCCTTACTAAAAATAGGATGTGCATTCACAGCTATGGAGAATGATGCCTGCAAATTTCCAGCAAAATGGTCATATTTGTTTCAAAATTCATGTGTGTGTAGTTACTCAGTGGTGTCTGACTCTTTGCACCCCCATGGACTGTAGCCCACCAGGCCCCTCTGTCCATGGGATTCTCCAGGCAAGAAAACTGGAGTAGGCAGCTATTTCCTTCTCCAGGGGATCTTCCCAACCCAGGGATTGAACTGAGGTCTCTTGCACTGCAGGCAGTTTCTTTACCAACTGAGCCACCAGAGAAGCCCCAAAACACAGTGCAATGCATCAGCTGGGAATCGAACCCAGGCCTCCCGCGTGGCAGGCAAGAATTCTACCACTGAACCACCAATGCAAGCCTCAAAATTCTCACTGGCATATTTCAATTAAATAACTGGGAGGATCTTGCATTTCAGGGGTCCACATGAGATCAGAGTGTTTGGATTAGATGTCTCCATAACTCATTTCTGTCATATTCTGTTGGCCAAGGCAAGTCACAAGGCTTGATCCAGAGGCAAAATGTGGGGACATAGGTGTCAACTGTTTATGGGAAGTGCTGTAAAGTGACACTGCAAACTGTGTGATCAAAGGGAGGGGTGAGGAATTGGGGCCAGCTTTGCAACCAATCGACCACGTGCTGTCTTCCAAGTTTTCAGCAGAAGTTAGAAATCCAGATCTTTATACATGAAATCTCCTGAGTTTTACGTACTACCAACTAATTTACAACTTTCAAGACAGTGGTGGGTCAACACTCTGTGGGCCAAACACATCATGTCTGAGTTGGATGTGGTTTGTCGGCCGTTTGCAACCTCTAGGTAAATAATTTGCTGTTTCCACAGTACTTGGCTGAGAAGGAGATTTGAACCAGGGCTGTCTGGACTCCAGGCCCATATTCATTCAGCAAAATTTTCATGTCTTCCAAGTAAAGGCTGTGAAAAACAAAGATAAAGAAAACACAGTCCCTTCCCTAAAGGGTCTTCCAGTCAAAAGTGGGAGACAATATGTAAACAAACATTTAATTCGTGTGATTAAATGCTGTGCTGGGCTGTGCTTTATCACTCAGTCGTGTTCAAATGTTTGTGCCCATGGACTGTAGCCCATCAGGCTTCTCTGTCCATGGGGATTTCCAGGCAAGAGTACTGGAGTGGGTTGCCTTGCCCTCCTCCAGGGAACCTTCCCAACCCAGGTATCGAACCCAGGTCTCCCACATTGCAGGCAGATTCTTTACTGACAGATTAAATGCTACAGATTGATTAATATAACTGGCTGTCTCTCTCTGCCTTTTCATATATGCCACACCCTGAGGACTGATGCTAAAGCTGAAACTCCAGTAGTTTGGCCACCTCATGCGAAGAGTTGACTCTTTGGAAAAGACTCTGATGCTGGGAGGGATTGGGGGCAGGAGGAGAAGGGGACGACAGAGGATGAGATGGCTGGATGGCATCACTGTCTCGATGGACATGAGTTTGAGTGAACTCCGGGAGTTGGTGATGGACAGGGAGGCCTGGGGTGCTGCGGTTCATAGGCTTGCAAAGAGTCAGACACGACTGAGTGACTGAACTGAACTGATCCAACCCTTTGCATATTTTCCATCTATCAAAAGAGACTGCAGACTGTCAGGTTGTGCCGGCTGGGGAAGCCCATCTTCCTTACCAGCTGCAGCCAGAAGCTCACCCGCTCACTCTCCTTCATTCTCTGTTCTTCCTCCTCCCAGCGTGCTGTAGCCAAGATGAGAAGGACTCAGTCCCATGGAAGGAATTTCATGTCTCTCTAGCAGTTTGGCAAGATAAGCATGAGAAGGAAGCCACATCAAAAAAGGAGGCTGCTGCCACCATTAGGTATCTGCAGTGCGAATGAGTCAGTCAGAGCCCTCATTTCCATGAGGTGCCTGCAGCTACCTTAGGGGCAGTTAATACTTTCCATTCACAGAGGTATCTGTGACCATTTACAGTATATGCGTAAGACTCCCCATGACACAACACCTCCCATGTCACCTCATGTTGACAAGTCAATTCTGGGCCCAGAGTAGACTTGGTTTAATCAGTACTGTAATGTTCTAGATCCATTCTCTGACCAGGAGACAATATCCCGGGAAGTAAAAAAACCGTGGAGTCAGACAACCTGAGTTAATTAAAACCCTAAACGACTTTATTTTTAAACCTTTTTTTTTTTTAGACTTTTTATATGTGAACCATTTTCAAAGCCTGTATTGAATTTGTTACAGTATTGCTCCTGTTTCATGCTTTTAGTTTTTTGGCCATGAGATATGTGGGATCTTAGTTCCCTGACCAGGGATCGAACCCATACCTCCTACATTAGAGGGCAAAGTCTTAACCTCTGGACCCCCAGGGAAGTCTCCCTAAATGACTTTAAAGATGTTATCAAACTTTTAAAATTTCAGATTGTGGTTCTATAAAATAATAATTTTTTATTGAATAAGATAATGATAATACCCATCTCATAATGTAATTAAATTGAAATGAGGTAATGTACTCAGCGTGTGAGTGGGGCATATGGAGACTCAGTAAGAAGTTCACCTCTGTCATTCCTGGGGTATCCCCAGTCTTGCTGGTGACAGAGAAATTAAAGAGGTAATAAAATGTACTACTTGGTCTGACAAAGGTTGTCCACAGTGCACAGAATGTACTTCCAATGCTTCAGTACCACTTGAAGTTGGAATATTTCCCAATCCAGTCAGGTCTTAGTGAGTTGACCAGGCACAGAGCTGCCGATGTCTTTTCTTATCCTGGAGACAACAGGTGGAGGAGGCAGGGCTCCAGTTGCCCCAACACAACTGGATGGAGCAGGGAGAACCTGTATTACAAATACTTTAGGCCAAAGCACCAACCAGAGTGTGATTCTGAGAGGCATCAAGGGAAGGCTCTGAGGTCAAGTTGGAGAAGTGGAAAAATGTTGAGAAAAACAGGAGTGAGAGTGAAAATAGAGAAGGTTTGACTGAACTCTCACTCTCTGCCCAATTCTCTCTCTTTTTCTCTCTTCCTTGAAAATGTGCAGGAGATGCTACCTGGCTGCACTGGGGCTTCTTTAGAAAGGTGGACATGTCTTCTGCAAGAGAACCTTCTCTGGGGAAAGGGACAGGCCCAGGAGTGCACAGGACTGTTCACTGAAATTTCTGTCTTACAGATGGGGAGTCCCTAGTGGGTGGTGGGCTGCCCTGCTGCAGGGGGTGGGGGAGAATGCTTTTAGTTCCTCAGGGTGTGAACCAGCTGCACTTAGAGAGAACGGAATATTCTCCTCCTTACATTGATTTAGTCTGATTTTCACTGTCAGATTCTTTAATGAAGGCCCTGGGAGTGGGTTGCCATGGTTATGCTGGTTTTAACATCTAGGAATTTAGGGCTAAGTGGCTTCCCCCAGGCCCTGCAGCTTTTAGCTGCTGCATTTAGATTTTTAACTTCTTCTCCTGGGAGACACTGTTCTGCAAACGGGAAAAGATTGCAGACAGGCATGTCCTGGGAGCCATGGGGGAAGGAGGTGACTTTGATTTGAAAGAATTTATGCTTTCTCCGTAGAAAAGAGATAGAAAAAGGTGGTGATCAAGGGAAAGGGCTTTGTCAGAATCCCAGCTTTGTCGTATACCGTCGATGAGACCTTAAGCTGATGACTTTAAGCATCTGAACAGTGTGCACTTGAAGAGTTAAACGAAATGATATATGAGTCATGAGAAGATTCCAGTGAGTGTTGTTCATTAGGGTCTTTCACTCCTGTTATCGCAAGAGCTCCTAAAATAACCCCAGATGCTGTGTCAATGGCTTCCCAATTTTCAGGAGGACTGAAGCAGGTGCTCAAGGACCTCCCTCTCTGGCCTTTGAGACTTATGTGTGCCTGTTTTGACATCATCTCCCTCCACTGCCACGCCTGGCCTGCCTCTTACTGTCCCCCTCTTTTTGATCCTCAACCCTGGCTTTTCATGAGGACTTCCTCAAGAGGACTTTCCTCTTTTTTAAAAATATAATTTATTTATTTATTTTTGGCTGTGCTGGGTCTTTGTTCCTGCATGGACTTTTCTCTAGCGGTGGAGTAAAGGGGCTACTGTCTAGCTGGAGTGCGTGGGGCTTCTTACTGTGGTGGCTTCTCTTGCGGAGGAGCACCAGCTCTAGGGTGCATGGACTTCAGGAGTTGCAGCATGTGGGCTCAGTAGCTGCAGTTCCCCGGCTCTAGAGCACAGGCTCAATAGCATGTGGGGTCTTCCCAGATCAGGGATTGAACTCTTGTCTCCTGCATTGATAGGTGGAATCTTTACCACTGAGCCACCAGGGAAGCCCAAGGGAGGCCTTTCCCAATCACCTTAATGGGAGTCGCAGAGAGTCAGACAAGACTGAGCACACACACATACACACACACACATCAGCTACCCTACTTACTCAATCTCTGTCACTTTGTTTATTTTCTTTAAATTAATTATAGTCTGAATGGTTTTATCATCTTTAAATAGCTCATCATCAACTGAACTTTTGTGTTTATTATCAATTTCCCCTGATTAGAATGCAAGCTCCTATTTTTCTTACTATATTCCTTGGGTTGAACCTAAACTTGGAGACCCTCTGGAAGCTGTGCCTAGCATTTGGAGGCTATGAATTTAAATAAAACAAAAATTATACCTTTATTTTCACTAACCCCTAACTGAAATGTAGCATTTCCTTTCGTTGTGAATGTATGCAACAAACCACAGTCCTTGAACTGTGCTTGAGACTTTGTCAACCACTGCCCTTTTACAGATATCTTGAAATGTCACTTACGCTGACCACTAACAAGTTAAAGCATTTTCTAGACCCACTGCTGGATCTTATTATTTAACGCAATAGTAAAGAAACCTATACGTTACTGTATCAAAATTTTCAAACGTTTAATCACCATTTTAATACATTTGGCTTCTTTTATAATCCCTTCTGTTTGTTCTATGAATTTAAAAAGCATTAGCCTGGTCCTTCCTGGTGGCTCGTATGCCAAACAATCTGCCTGCAATGCGAGTGATCTGGGTTTGATCCCTAGGTTGGGAAGATCCCCTGGAAGAGGGCATGGCAACCTAATCCAGTATTCTTGCTTGGAAAATCCTCATGGACAGAGGAACCTGGTGGGCTACAGTCCATGGGGTCACAAAGAATTGGACACGACTGAGCCACTAAGCACAGCACAGCCTGGGACATAATTCAACGTACATAACAGATTTCTTCTTCCATCTTTAAAACCCTCAATGGCAGGTCAAGTCCCTCTCAAGTCTCAAATCTCTCCTACTTCTCCTTCCATCTTCTCTAACTCTTCCACTTTCCTTCCTTTTCCACTTTTAAGGGCACATTTGATTACACTGGACTTACCTGGATAATCTAACGCACTCTCCCTATAGGGATAACCTCCCTATAGGGATAATCTCCCTAAAGTCCTTAATTTCATTTGGAAGGTTTTTTGTTGTTAGTTGTTATATAACATAGCATATACACAGATTCCATGGACATTTTAGGGGAGTTATTATCCTGCCTCCCCTATCAACCTTCATTGTAATCTTTTCAACTGTTTGTAATATGTTGGGAAAAAGAGGAAGTACAATAATATCTACCTTATCTAATCAAAGTGGTGAGGTTCAAGTGAACTAAGTAAACAGTGATATAAAGTGATATTTACACAGAATTCATCATCCTAAAAAAAGAAAAAAGCATTAGCCTGAGAAAATGGTCCATAGGTGTCATCAGAGTTCTAATAGAGATCACGGCACACACAAAAATATTTATCTCTGTGGCCGAGAACAGTGCTTTGACCTATAGTAGGAGCGTGATAAAAAATGTTTTTGAGTGAATGAGTTAGTAGATGAAAGGAAGTAGAGAAGGAAACGGTGTCCTAAGCAGAGGAAATAGCATTCAAGGGCTGGGGGCTCTGTACTCTGTTCTAGAAACAGAAAAACTGTCTGGTGTGGTTTGGGCTTTGAGAGCAGGGCGGGGGGTGGGGTGTTTTAAACTGACACTGACAAGGTAGGCTGGCTGAACCTCACCCCGGGGCAATGGGAGGCTGACAGAGGGAATTAGGCAGGACAAGAATAATGATATTTGGGTTAAAAAAAAAATCCCTATGACTTCCAAGAGGAGAGGAAAATGAAGAAAGCAAGGGCAGATGCCAATTAAGAGGCTACTGTAGGTGGTTTGAGGTACACTGGAAGTGAAGGTAGAGAAAGTGAATGGATTTGAGAGTGACTTCAGAGCAGAAGTAGACACCACCCGAGGGCTGATTAGAAGTAGGGGGTGAGGGAAAACAGGAAGTATAGAACCACTGTGGCTTTCCTGCCTGAGTTCCTGAGTGCTGGTGGTGGCTCACTGAGGTGGGGACACCGTGGTAAGGAGGAGCAAGGTGTGGGGACAGGTCCCAGAGCGCTGCAGGTAACAGTGTTCTTACTTTGTTCAGCCTGGCTTTGCTGAAATGCCTTAGACCGAAAATGATAGTGTGAGACCCCAGTTTCAGTCTTAGTTCTGCCAGTGACTTGCTACCTCAGGCACTCCTCAACTTGTTTGTTTTCTCAGCGGAACAATGGGAAACACTTGGTCCTGAGACACCTTACAGGCTAGAGTGATGCCCTGCTCCACCCACTGTCCTTGGGTTATGTCAGAAACATTTGAGCTTATGACTTTGCCAGAGAAGTCTCAAAGTTAGCGATTGTTCTCTAAGCCTTGATTAATAGCTAGGATCTTATATGAATATCGTGATGAAATTAACATTAATAAAGGCCAGTCAATATTTCCTTCATCATATCTTGCACACTCTGTTGAGTGTTTTATGTACATTATTCCTTTTAATTCTCTATAATAACCCTATGAAAAGATTGTTTTTATTATACTCAAATTACAGATAAGGAAACTGACGCTAGTATTTTAAGTTACTTCCCCAAAGTCACATAGTTGTAGTTGGTAGAAGAGAAATTGAAGCTCATTCAGTCTGATTCTAGAATCTATACTGTTAATCACTACACATTCCTGTTTTAGGGATTAATTATTGTTTCAGTCCAGGTGTTTGTAGGAGTTATCCTGACCCCTAGGTCCCAGATTGAATTGAATCATCTCTCCATTCCATACCCTGTGTGATGTCCAGGCCCTCCCCGAGATGCTGGGAATTCAGGTGGGCTTGCACTGTCATGGCAATCTGGCTTGGAGCTCCTGCTTCTGTGGAATTCTTCTGGTCCCTGGGCCATCGTGCATGTGTTCTCTTCCTTGTCCGCATTCTGTCAGCCCAACTACGGACCCAGATACTTTCCCTTATTTCTCCCAAGCCTCTTACACATTGTAACATATTTTGCCAAAGGTCAAAACATGGAGGTTTTGTAGCACATAAAAATGCAGATTTAAAGAAACTGAATAATAGCTAGCTCCATTTTTCGAAAGTCCCCTAGTGATTTTGCCATCGTATTAGTTAAGACTTAGGCTAAGCTGCTGAAACGAGATCCTTCCCCCACAAGCCCTGCTGACTCTCCCGCCAAAAAACACTCCGCTTTCTCTCTCCCTCCAAGTCTAGGCTGTGTCTGCTTTGCTTCCCACTGTGGTTGGAAGAAGGAACTTCTAACCACAGTCCCTTCTGTCTTGTTGCTTTGGCATCCCCTGGGAGTGACTCTATCCTCTTCTGTATAGACAAAGCCAGGTCAGACCACAGCTACAAACAGCCCATGGGAGACAGAAGAGGAGGGAACGGAGGCCAAGGATTTCCTCCAGAGCCAAGTAGATGCTCACATCACTTCCATTCTCATTTCATTGGTTAGAATGTAGTCACGTGATCACACTGGCTGCAATGGAACCTGGGAGATGTAGTCTCAGGGTGGTCATGAGCCCAGCTGGGATTCTGTTACTATACCAGAAAGGAGGAACTGGGTTTTGAAGATAACTGGAGGTCTCTGCTTCGACCAAGCCTCTTGCCCTTTGCTTAAACTTTCCCTTCTTTCTTTCTTTCCATTTTCCTTTAATTTCAGCTGTCTGCCTCTGCCTCCCTCCTCTGCCCTCATTCTTATTTGTTTTTAAAGCAGAATATTTTAGCCATCTCTTATTTCCACTCACCTGTTCTCCCACGACTGAGGGAGATTCATTTTCCATCCCAAAGGACCTATAAAGCTATTGTCCTAAGCAAAGGTATTTTATATGCAAAGCAAATTGGGAGTTGGTGCCAGCTGTTAAGATATTTTTTTCCTACCCTGGTACATGGTAAAAATAAAACAAGGCATCATTTAAAGACATCCCCCTCCCCCATCCTCCCCAAAAAACTGAGTTAAGATCCAAAAAAATCCATTCGCCTGTTAGGTAAACATCCCAAATACTAAGTGACTGAATAAACCCTCAGGAAAAAGAGGCTGCTTACTGCTTAAAATGATACAATTTCACACTGCAACAGAGCAGAAAATCTGGACTTCCAAGAAAAAGTTGCATGAAAGGCAGCTGTTACTTTTGTTACTTGAAAAGTAAAATGATCTTTGTGAGAGAATTTTATACTCTCCATCCCCACCTTCCTAGAGACCATCTGCCCTCCATTCTGCCAAACCACACAAGCATTTCAAGTTTTTGCTAGGATGGGTATGTCATGTCTGATTACATTTCACTGGGCAAAGCAAGTCATGTGGACAAGCGCCAGATCAGTGGATCAGGAATCTCTCACTCTCCCCACAGGGGGGACTACAAATTATAAGGCAAAGGGTGTGGATGGACAGTGTTATTTTTGTGGGGGTGGATATAATGCATAATAATCAATTTATCAGGTCATGAGAGGTAGGATTGGGAATGGAGACTGAATTCTGGACATGGAGACTCCTAACGTTAGACCATGTAATTGGGGCTTTATTGGAAAACTACAGAGAATAGCTGAAGATTTTGAGCAGGTTGCTGATGTTATCAGGAATGCCAGTTAAGGGCAGGACCTCTCCACCTTTTGAACTTACTTTCATGGGAGAAACTGTGATGACCTTGAATTAATGAGTTGTTACAAATCAGCATTTTATTCCAGCCTCTATCTGGACAATGGGATAATTGGACGATGGGATAAGCCATTGTAATTGTCAGGGTTCTTCTGAGAAACCAATAGTATGTATACCAATAATAGTAATAGTAGTATACATACGGAGAAGGCAATGGCACCCCACTCCAGTACTCTTGCCTGGAAAATCCCATGGACGGAAGAGCCTGGTAGCCTGCAGTCCATGGAGTCGCTAAGAGTCAGATACGACTGAGTGACTTCACTTTTACTTTTCACTTTCATGCATTGGAGAAGGAAATGGCAATCCACTCCAGTGTTCTTGCCTGGAGAATCCCAGGGATGGGGGAGCCTGATGGGCTGCTGTCTATGGGGTCGCACAGAGTCAGACACAGCAGCAGTATACATATAATGGAAAATGGAAATGGAGCACAGGTTGGCAGGCTGGAGACCAAAGGAAGAGGGGCAGACTGCAAGGAGGATTCCTGCTTCGTCTGGGGATTGATTCTTTTTCTTTTTTGCTAAGGTCTTCAATTGATTGCATGAGGCCCATCACCTTATGAAGAGCAATCTGCTTTACTCAAGTGCATTGATGTAAATGCTCCTCTGTTCATGGGATTTTCCAGGCAATAGTCCTGGAGTGGACTGCCATTTCCTTCTCCAGGGGATCTTCCCAACCCAAGGATCGAACCCAGGTCTCCTGCATTGTAGACAGACGCTTTACTGTCTGAGCCACCAGGGAACTCCTACCAAGACTGATTTAAATGTTAATCTACCCTAAAAATATCTTCATAGCAACATCCAAACTAGTGCTTGACCAAATTTCTAGGTACCACTAGATAGCCTGGCCACCTTGACACATAAAATTCACCACACCAGCCACAACCTTTACCTGTAAAATAGGCATCAATTCAGTTGGACTATGGGGATTGCATGGGTAAGTGGCAGCTGGAGAGACGTTGGTAGGAATGAAGGGCTATGGCATGGCTCTAGAGGCTGACATCCTCCTTAGGCAGCCAGGCCTCCCTCTATAAAACCTACTACTGAAGGGACTTCCCTGGTAGTCCAGTGATTGAGAATCTGCCTCACAATACTGGGGACAAAGATTTGATCCCTAGTCAGAAAACTAAGATCCCACATGCTGTGGAGCAGCTAAGCCCGCATACTACAACTACTGAGCCCACACACTCTGGAGTCTGTGTGCCACAACTAGAGAGTCCGTACACCACAGTGAAAGACCCTGCATGTGCAACGAAGATCCCGCATGCCACAACTATGACCAACACAGCCAAATAAATGAATATTTTAAAAAAAAATCCTACTAGTGGAAAATTGTCTTCTGAGAAGTAGGATCAGTGAAGTACTCCAGTGACCTACCCTCTTGGCACGGCCTCTGCCCTAGTTCAAGCCTTAATGACGTTTTCTCTAGATTAAGGCACTTCTTCCTTATGCTGCCACTCCCTTTTCCCAAGCACAAATCTGAGCATACACTCCTTAGAAAAACCTCCTCAGTGGTGCCCCACCGCATTCCCACAAGGCTGAGTATGTTAGGCCATCCAAGCCCTGGCCGCTGTGCTACAGATCTCTAGATCTACTCCAGCGCCTGCCTCCACCACCACCGCCCACCCCCCTTCGCCTGCCTGTGGAGTCTTAGGCCCTGTGAGACGTGCCCTATCAGCCCCCTCTGGGGAGGTATCCCCTACAGCCCCTGATTGTATCTGTTTTATCTGCTGGGTTCCCACATGCAATTTTTTTGTTTGAAGAAAGGATTCTGTGTGTGGTGGGGGAGGGAGGGTTTGGCGCGTTTGATAACACCAAACTGCTCAGAGTTGACTGCATCCTGCATGTCATTTCACACTTCTGCTTCTTTGTTTATGCTGCTCCTGCCCCTCGGAATGCCCATCTTGCTCTGCCTGGACGCACACTTCCCTTGCTATGGACAGAATGTTTGTGTTCGCCCTAAAATCATACGTTGAAGCCATACTCTCCAGTGTGATGGTATTCAGTGAAGTGGGGCCTTTGGGAAGCAATTAGGCTTTAGGAACTCCAGAAGATGGAGCCCTGTGCTGGGAATAGCGCTCTTATAAGAAGGGACAGAGGAGAGCGCCTCCCACCCTGCACCGTGTGAAGACACCCTGAGAAGGCAGCCTTGTGCGAGCCAGGAAGTGGGGCTTTCACCAGACGTTGAATCTGCAGGCACCTTCATCTCGGACTTTGCAGTTTACAGAACTATAAGACATACAAGTCTGCTGTTGAAGTCACCCCAAATCTGGTATTTTGTTATAGTATCCTGAGTTAACTAAGACTTTCCTCAAGCTTTAGCTCAAGAAACTCCACTTCCAAGAAGCTGATCTAAATCGCAGGGTGGGCTAATGTGCTTTGCCTGTGTTCCCACTGAAGCCTGCATGAGTATCTATTCTAGTATTAGAACAGCTAATACTTTCCCTATTAGGCAATATATTCTTGAAAACAGGTATTGTTTCTTTATTCCCTCAGTACCTTGTGTAGGTGGGGTTTAAAACACTGTGTGTAAAAAAAAAGCGTTGTGTGTATTAACATTTATAGAGATATCTTTTTTTTTTTTGGTAGATTCTGAGAGCTGGAAGTTTTACGTGCACAAGAGTTAAGACCAAGTTAGCTCCTAGAAAACACTTGGCAGTTGGCTGATGGTTTGCAGACAGCTTCTGCATCGTTATTTCACACCCTGACATGCTGGGGCTGTCAAAGGATCAAGTTTCTGCTCATCAGCTGGCTTCAGTTCTGCTTCAAAGAGGGCTTCAAGGGTCAGTTAACCCTAAAGCTTCCCCATTTTTGATGGCATAGGGAGCTAAAGAATAGTCCTCAGGTTTATTCTGAGGAATGCCTACCTAGCTGCACTTCTCTCAGGAGAACTTACATGATGTGACTAATGTATCCAGTTCTTATTAGATTTTAAAAAATTGATAAAAATAATTACTGTGGGTCATAAAAATACTCGATAAATATCCAACAAAAATTAATTATTATGCGTTATGAGAGTAAGTGCTAAACTAATAGTTTCTAAGAAAGAAGAAGTAAAGCTCGTGGTAGCTAACCATGACCCTCAGTTAAAGTTTTCTGAACTATACTGTAGCGTTTCCATTATTTAATTCAGTATACTGGGCTTAGGAGCTGGTTTTCACCTGAGGCCTCTCGTGAACTTGAAGTTGGATGGTGACTGGGGTTGGAGGCATCTCAAAGGCTGTCTGTTGTCTAGGGCTTCAACTGAAGCTGAGGAAGGGAAGGTCTATTCTTGGCCTCTCCATTGCCACCTGGGCTGCCTCAAAACATGGCACTGAGCTTGAAGAGGAAGCACCTCAAGAGAGAGAACCAAGCTAAAACACCTCTTATAAACTAGCCTCAGAAATCACACAGTGTCCTTAAGTACAGCCCATATTCGAGGGTACGGTAATTAGATTCTAACTCTTTATGTGAGGAGTGCCAAAGAATACACAAACATTTTTTTTTTTTCATTTTAAAGAATTTTTTTTTAACTTTCACAATGTTGCGTTGGTTTCTGCCATACAACAATGCGAATCAGCCATAATTATACACACATTCCCTCCCTCCCTCCCTTGCCTCCCTCCCCTCCCCCATCCCATCCCTCCAGGTCATCACAGAGCACCAGACTGGGCTCCCTGTGCTATACAGGAACTTCTCACCGGCCATCCACCTTACACCTCATGATGTATATATGTTGATGCTACTTTCTTCATTCTCTTGTCCTCTCCTTCCCCGACTGTGTTCACAAGTCCATTTTCTACATCTGTATCTTCTAAAACCATCATATGTAGTAACTCTGCAAACTTTATGGTTTTCATCAGAGAACGATCATTCCTCTGTTGCCTCTTACAGTGGGCTCATTCTCTGAACATCCTGGGGCACACACAGAGCTTTAGCACACATCCACCTATTCTCAGAGGCCCCCATACTAGGTGTATTACCTTTTAGGACAAACAGCTCTATGATGCCATCTATCTCCTGGTTTTCGTCACTGCCTTTAAAAACCCTTGATGGTTCTGAAAGTGCGTTCTGGGGTCCACCATGATTCTCTGCACACGGCTTCAAAGGGGAAAGGCTGTCTGCGGAGGCTGGACGAGTGTTCCTCTCTCTGGTGGACTTTCCCTCCCCAGAAAGCTGCATGGGGTGACTGAGGTAAAATGGAAGGCTCTGCTTAAGTCAGCAGCAGGTAGCAACTGTAAGGAGGGCAGCCATCAGAGAAGTAAATAGGAAGTGGATCAACCCTTTTTTGGACCACGATTTCGTTGCTAATAATACTGAGCATTTATTGAGCTCTTCCTGTGTTCTGGGCACCATGCATGGTGCCTGCATTACCTCATTTAACTACTCTTCTCATCAACTTTAAGTGATAGGCACTATTTTAATCCTCACTTTACAGAAAAGAAAACATTGGTCAGAACAGTTGAGTGACTTCCCCAAATCTGCACAGCTACTATCAGATAGAGCCTGAATTTGAACTCAGTTATGTCTGACTCAAAAGGCAGTATAGTGGTTGTGAGTGTGACCACTGGGCTCAGAGCCCTAATGCTTGGGCTTGAAACCTCATTTTGGGTGATCTTGACCATTAATCTCTTTGTGTTTCAATTTTCTTGTTGGCAGATAGGGGATGAAAAATATAAATATATATAAAAAATATAAATATATATATGTATTCATCTCACAGAGGTTTTAGCATTAAATGGGATGAGGTATATAAGGTGTTTAGCACTCAAAAATGTTAATTATTCCTCCTCCTCCTCTATTATTTACCTCTACTTGGATGGTAACTTATTCAAAAGCATAGTATGCTAAAGATCCAGAGGTCTCCGGAAGTACAGAATAAGGAATCAGCCTTTGACCACTATCAGACCTCATTTCAGTTCTGAAATTTCAGTTGTGACTCTATGTTCCATCTGCAAAGTGGGCAGAATACTGAGACTTTGTGATGATAAATGGAGGCCTCCCAGGTTTCTCCACTATGGCATTCCAAGCCATCTCTATTTCCAGATCGAATTAAGTTTGCAAACCAGGTACTAAACCAAATGCAAATTATGCATAATGGAAATTGATTCAGGAGCTCAGGATCAGAAAGGAGGGCTGGGGACAAACCCTCTCCACCTCCTTTCTGCGTTTCAAGCACTTTCCATTCCCAAGTGGTCAGATTCTGGTCTCTTCTCTTTGGGTTAAAGTCTGAAGAGTAGGGGTATGATTTTCTAAAATGTGTTTAAACTGCAGGAAAGCTGTAATCTGTTGCAGTAGGATTTCTTCTGCTGTCTATATGAGTAACTTGGAGGCTCTGGCTGGAAAGGGCCCAATGCAGAGCCTGGAGGGTGGTGTGGGCCTCCCTCTCCCATCATTGTTGCTCAGCTCCCTATTATTGTGGCCTACCCAACCCAGAGAGGCTAGGAGGTTCTTACACCGGCCCCAGGCTGTCGATGAGTGTGGCACAGCCCCCTCCTTGGCAGGCTGATTTGTGAATGTGCTGAACTCTAGAACACTAGGCGGCCTAACCACAGAGAGAGGTGTTTTGTTTCTCTACCGGATACACCTGCCCCAAAAGCAGCGTTCCCTCATGCTTCAGGCTCTGGTTTGTTTTACTTTTGAAAGATTGCACCCTCCAGATAAACCATTGTGTGCACTGAGAACCTTTGGAGGCTGAAAAGCAATGAAATTGCTTTTCTTTTCTTCGGGGGCCAAGGGACAATTGTACAAAACTGTTTTTCCATCTAAATGAACATTCTCCACTTTCCTGTTGGTTGGTATTTCCCAAGGCACACCAAGAGGAATTTAGGGATTTGGGATACATGGATGCAGCATAAAAGAGCATTGAGTCACAGACTGAGAAACTTAGTCCCTTTCTATTTATTTTTTTTCAATCTTCCTAATTTTGTCAGGAAAAAATTTTTCACTTGAAGCTTGAATTTCTTTAACATCTAACACTTGTTCATCTCCCTTTAAAAACACATATACACAAAATGAGTACAGACCTCAGATTTAGAGTCTTTAATTAGATGTATTATAATATCTACTATAATATTGTCTAGATAAAATTTGATAATAATTTAATAATTTTGCTGTGATTATTTCTAGTATTATATTTTTAATTTTTTAAGGTTGTCTTTAATTTATGGCAATGGATAGCAATTTACCATTTATTTTAGGGATATTATGTTTCTTTTAAAAATAAGTATATTCAAGTTTTAAAAATCAGTTAAAGAAAAATGATAAGTAAATAATTGTACAGGTGCTATTCATAAATAGTGTAAGTCATGAGGATAGTTTGTGGTGGTGTTTGGATGTGCTAGAAATTGGGGAGTACACAAGTATCTGACGTATGACCAATTAATTTGCAAAATCATGAGAATGGCAGTTTATTACTCACTTTAGGTTTTGTGAAGACAGTGTATGAAATGCATGGTCCTGGAACATACTCAAGAAAGTCAGCCATTATTATTATTATTGCCAGGAAACTATGCTTGTGTAAGCAGTGCCTGGCACATAGCACACAGAAAAGTGTAACTGTTCCCATCATTGCTGTTTTTATCATTAGCATCATGTGTTAGTTTGTGTCTGCTTCGAAGCAGGGGTCCATATGGGATTAGGTGTGTAAGGGATTTATAGGGGGGAAGGCCTGTGCAGGATGAGGGAGATAGGAGCAGGAGGAAGTGAAGACAGAAGTTTTGTGAAAAGTACGTGGCATGGGCTGAAGGAGTCTCAGACTTCAGTGCAGTTACGAGAAAGGTTTGGCCAGGTGGATGATGAGTTCTGGAGTCAAAGTTGACTCCTGGAGAAGTCTCCCTTCTGTGCTCAGTCATTGGTTGGGAGCATCTCACAGGACTTATATGCAGAGTACATCATGTGAAATGCCAGGCTGGATTAATTATAAGCTGGAATCAAGATTGCCGGGAGAACTATCAACAACCTCAGATATGCAGATAATATCATTGTAATGGCAAGAAGTGAAGAGGAACTAAAGAGCCTCTTGAAGAGGGTGAAAGAGGAGAGTTAAAAAGCTTGAAACACAATATTAAAAATACTAAGATCATGGCATCTAGTCCCATGACTTCATGGCAAATACAAGGGGGAAAGGTGGAAGCAGTGACAGATATTATTCTTTTGGGCTGCAAAAATCACTATGGTCAGTGACTGCAGCCATGAAGTTAAAAGATGCTTGTGCCTTGGAGGGAAAACTATGACAAACTTAGACAGCATATTAAAAAGTAGAGATATCATTTTGCCAACAAAGGGCCATATAGTCAAAGCTATGGGCTTTTCCAGTAATTGAGTACAGATGTGAGAGTTGGACCATAAAGAAGGCTGAGCACCGAAGAATTAATGGTTTCAAATTGTGGTGCTGGAGACTCCCTTGGACAGCAAGGAGATCAAACCAGTCAACCCTAAACGAAATCAACCCTGAATATTCATTGGAAGGACTGCTGCTCAAGCTGAAACTCTGATATTTTGGCCACCTGATGCAAAGAGCTGACTCATTGGAAAAGACTCTGATGCTGGGAAGGATTGAAGGTAAAAGGAGAAGGGGGTGGCAGAGGATGAGATGGTTAGATAACACTACCAACTCAATAGACATGAATTTGAGCAAACTCTGGGAGATTAGTGGAAGATAGAAGAACTTGGTGTGCTACAGTCCATGGGGCCACAAAGAGTCAGACATGATTTAGTGACTGAACAACAGTAACAACAACTCATGGAAGTATGGTCTTCATGTGACCATAGCAGCATCTGGGTCAGTATGTTCCCTGCTGCTCCCTCCCCCGACCCCAGCAGGAGACCTGAGCAGCACTTTTTGTGACTGTCATGCAGATCATCTTCATCTTACTCATAAAAAGGGGGCCTGAGCATTTTCTCTAATTCATTTATCTGGTTAACTAACACCAGGTCATTGCAACCAACAGAGAGATTAAGATTATTTTACACCTAAAATTAAAATATGAAGTGAAGTGAAGTCACTCATTCATGTCTCTTTACCACCCCCATGGACTGTAGCCTACCAGGCTCCTCCATCCATGGGATTTTCCAGGCAAGAGTACTGGAGTGAGTTGCCATTTCCTTCTCCAGGGAATCTTCCCAACCCAGGGATTGAACCCAGGTCAATCCTGCATTGTAGGCAGACACTTTACCCTCTGAGCCACAAGGGAAGTCCAAAAATTGAAATATAATATTCGACTAATGATTTTCTTGTCTCAGCGCTCAGCTAACAAACCAAACACATTATTTACTTTAAAGCATTTATCATGATCACAGCTCTTTATTAACCTTTTGTCTTATAGCTCTAATTTTGGATTTCAAAAGTTTTGCATTTCAGGCAGAGAGTGAAACATAGTTGACACCTTCACGCAAATTGCATCTAATAAAGGGTCTCAAATGTCAGTATTTAAACACTGTATTTGGCTCATACAGTGTTTAAAAAAAATTTTGGGGTCAACATTTTAAAAGCGGGAGATAACATTTTTTTTTAATGTTGTTAGCAGGCTTCTCTTGAAAACCACAGATCTGGAACACTGAGTCTACATTTGTGCATGACAGTAGTATCTAGGATGAAAGTAGCTGCTGCTAAAGTGGGGCTCTCTTGTTTGCTATTAAAAAGCAGAGATGTTACTTTGCCAACAAAGGTCTGTCTAGTCAAGGCTACGGTTTTCCCAGTAGTATGTATGGATGTGAGAGTTGGACTATAAAGAGAGCTGAGCGCCAAAGAATTGATGCTTTTGAAGTTTGGTGTTGGAAAAGACTCTTGAGAGTCCCTTGGACTGCAAGGAGATCCAACCAGTCAATCCTAAAGGAAATTAGTCCTGAATATTCATTGGAAGGACTGATGCTGAAGCTGAAGCTCCAATATTTTGGCCACCTGATGTGAAGAACTGACTCATTGGAAAAGACCCTGATGCTGGGAAAGATTGAAGCGGGGAGGAGAAGGGGATGACAGAGGATGAGATGGTTGGACGGCATCACCAACTCAATGGACATGAGTTTGAGTAAACTCTGGAAGTTGGTGATGGACAGGGAAGCCTGGAATGGTGCAGTCCATGGGGTCACAAAGAGTTGGACACAACTGAGTAACTGAACTGAACTTGTTTGCTTCAAGACCTACTACTCACATAAAATATGCATATGCCCTTATACCCAGCAGGCTTCACTGATTTATAGTCATATCCGATCCTTTTGTGCAGAGAGTGCTAACTTTGCCTCAAAATTACAGTCTCCCCTTCTTCTATAGTGAAGTTATAGCTGCAGGCATGACTGCCCATCTAGGACTACACTTCCCAGTATCCCTTGCAGCTAGGTGTGGTCATGTGACTAAGTTCTGGCCAGTAGTATGAAAATGGAATTGACATTTGAAACTTCCAGACTGCTTTTTACAGAAAAGTCTCTTCTTTTTCTTACAAGCTGCAAAGTGAATGTGATGGTGGGAGCTGGAGCAACCATCTCATATCACAAGATGGAAGCTACGTGTATTGAGGATTAACAGGAAATAGGAAGAAACTGGGTCTCCAACATCAAGGAGTTACATATCGGCTCTGGAAAACTTATGCTCAGACTGTTATATCAGAAAAATTAACTTCCGTTTTGTATCCCCTTTTTCACAGCAGCATCATCTGTATCTTAATTAACACAACTGTGTTTGCAATTGAGTCTGTGGCATAATTGGAATTGAGGTCTAAAAGAAAAGAAAATGTATGAGTTGGCAGATTGTTTTTCCTTATAAATGGGACCTATGTGGCCAGCATCAGGTTGCACTGAAGGCTGAGATGAGGCATAACATTGCTTTATGGTTAAATCAATATTGGAAAACCCTGGCCACGTCTCACAGGCTCTGTTTGCTGGTGGTGCCACTTTCTGGCTGTGAATGATTTGTCCACATGGCTCCTCAGGGGCTTTTATATCCACAGCTACACATCTTAGGTCCACAGGCTACATTCTCATCTCTTCTTCATCTCTACCTTGTCTTTGAAGGCCACACTTGAGCAAGCAGCCCTCCCACCTTTTCTCGGCACAGCTCTTGAGTGGAAGAGAGTAGAAATGTCTTGGTTGGTACTATTCTGGCTCTCAGGGGTCCAAGAGAGGCTTCCTAGTGCTAAACACAAAACCATTGAGGATTCTCACAGTTTCGATTTGAGCAGACCCTGCTGTATTACGTGAGGGTAAAGGACTAGTGATAAAAATGATCTATGACCAAAAAAAAAAAGAACTTACTGCCTCCCCAGAGGCAGGAGCCAAAAATGACATGTGTTCTTTAGAATAATGAATGAAATTATTGAGTGAACTTTGGATAATAATAATGCTGAACAACTTAGTTTGTTGTTAATCAATCAGTTGTGTCTGACTCTTTGTGACCTCCAAGGACTGTAGCCCACCAGGCTCCTCTATCCATGGAATTCTCCAAGCAAGAATACTGGAGTGGTTAGTCATTCCCTTCTCCTGGGGATCTTCATGACCCAGGGATTGAACCTGGGTGTCCTGCATTGCAAGCAGATTATTTACTGTCTGAGCTACTTAGATTGCCCATAAGTGTCCAGACTGGGATTATTTTGGGCAACAAAGACGGGAAGAAAAAACTTAATGTGCCATGAATATTACATACATTTTCTCATTTAATTCTCATAAATCCTATGGGGTAGTATAACTATTTTGTTTCTTCAAAGCAGAAATGCTAAGAAAAGGTAACTTGTCAAAGATCATATAGTCAGGACATAAAACAATCAGAATTTTGACATTTTTTGACCTATGTTCATTCCATATCATGTAGCCTCATGGATGCTCTGAGGCTGGCCTGATCAGGAGGAAGAGTCAAGCGTGATCACAGACAAAACTGATGGGGATGGAAGTATCTGGGTGAGGAGTGTAGCCTGGAATGGAGGCATGCAAACAAGAAAAGAAAGCAAGAGAGAGACAAGTTGGAGAGACTGTATACCTGCATCAGACCATCCTAAGGTCCCCACAGTACACAAGACCAAGATGAGTGCAACTGTCTGCTCCCCAAAGGAGAAGGGGTTCTGAAGAGGAAGCGGGAAGAAACATGTGGTGATGGATTACCTGGAAGCAAGAGGAGAAAAACCTGAAAAAGAACATTTTCTATGCTCCTTATATTGAAGGATCTTGCTGAATAATTGGTTGGTATGTAGAGAAGGAATTACAACGTAATAGTTAGCCAGTCAGTTTCTGCTTATTTAATTATGTGCTTTTCCCATTCCTGGCAAATTCTTTTGATTGACATATGTATCCCCCTTCTTCTTTTATATAGATGCTTCTATGTCCATTCACACTCTTCCTCAAGACCAAAAGGGAAAATAATTCCCAAAGCAATATTCTGGGACAAGTAAAGCTATCAAACATCAAACAAAATTGCATCATTTTTTTCCTTCTTTAATCATCTCTTACCTTCTGCCTCTTCAGAGAAACAGTTCATCTTTATTTTCACTTCGTGATAAAGTATTTTCTAACCACATCAGCAAAACTCCATTCAAAGTCAACAACCAGTTTTTTAGACATAAAACACATGCCAGTTCTGTCTGGCACAAAGTAACTCTAACAGATCTAATATATTTCTTTATCTCTCAGCCACTGATGGGTATCTGATGGTTCCAAGCTCCCTAAACATTAAGTCAATTAGTTAGATGGATAAAATTCTCAGAAGTGGAGACACTGCCTTTAAGATGTAGCTATTTACATTTCAGGGATGGTGGGGAGACAAGCTAGGGTCACCGATGTCTACATTCAGGCTATAAGGAGAATGATGTCCTCTGCTGCTGCTGCTGCTAAGTCGCTTCAGTCGTGTCCGACTCTGTGCGACCCCACAGACGGAAGCCCAAAAGGCTCCCCTGTTCCTGGGATTCTCCAGGCAAGAACACTGGAGTGGGTTGCCATTTCCTTCTCCAATGCATGTGGAAAGTAAAAGTGAAGTCGCTCAGTAATGTCCGACTCTTCATGACCCCATGAACTGCAGCCTACCAGGCTCCTCTGTCCATGGGATTTTCCAGGCAAGAGTACTGGAGTGGGATGCCATTGCCTTCTCTGATGATGTCCTCTAACCTGGGTCAATCAAGCTCTTTTTACAGAATGAGTCTCAGGTGACTGAATACCATTCTCCAGACAGGAGCAGGGAAGGATATAAAATTGAAACATTAAGATGAAAAATGCATTTAATACTCTTAACCTAACAAACCAGCTTCCCCCATGGCTCAGCAGGGAAAGAATCCGCCTGCAATGCAGGGAGACTCGGGAGACACAGGTTCGATCCCTGGATCCCTGGATCCCTGGAGGATGAAATTTGACAACCCGATCCAGTATTCTTGCCTGAAAAATCTCGTGACAGAGGAGTCTGGCAAGCTACCGTCCAAAGGGTTGAAAAAGAGCTGGACGTGACTGAGCACACACGTGCACACACAAAACTACCAAACATCTTATCTTAGCCTAGCCTGCCCTAAACGTGTTCAGAACACTTAGATAAGCCTGCAGTTGGGGAAAACTCGTGTAACACAAAGCCTATTTTATAATAAAGTATTGAATATCTCATGTAATTGACTGAATACTGTACTGAAGGTGAAAAATGGGATGGTTGCCTGGTTACAGAATGGTTGTAAGTGCGTCAGTTGTTTATCCTAGAAATTGAGGGGCTGATGGGAGCTGAGGCTCACTGCCCAAGCCCAGCATCCTGAGGGAGGGTTGAATCGCATGATCAGTTCAGTTCAGTCGCTCAGTCCGGTCCGATTCCTTGTGACCCCATGGATTGCAGCACGCCAGGCTTCCCTATCCATCACCAACTCCTGGAGCCTACTCAAACTCATGACCATCGTGTCGGTGATGCTGCATATTGCTAGCCTGGAAAATATCAAAAATTACAGTTTCTGCTGGATGTATATCACTTTGCAACATTATTAAGTTGAAAAATCATAACCTGAACCATTGTGAGTCCAGGACTGTCTGTAGTTAGGAACTGGAAAGTACGTTGACTCACCAAGCTCTTTGACTTAATTCTCTTGCCGGCCTCGAACTGATAAAAACGGAAATGCAGCTTTCAGCGCCATGGACAATAGTTCTCCATCGCTGTGACCCTGGCCTAGTGGGGAGGAAATGAAATTAATTTGGGCAAAGACATGTCCTGTCTGTCCTGTCCATTCTTCCTGTGGGGGCCCTGGCGTAAAAGCAAAGGGTTTTGCATGTTGAGCTAGAATATTAGGAAAGAGGAAACAGTGTCTAAAGCAGGACTTTGGGGTCAGGGATCATTCAAAATATAACCATTTCCTTTTGCTTTTTCACCTTACCTTTTCTTTCTTTTATTTTTAAAGTGAAGTTTCAAGTAGAAAAGGCAATTTTTGCCAAGTGCTACAATTTACACCGATTGGGTTCTGAACATTAAGGCCCTCTTTACTCTGGCAGTAATTTAAAATAATAATAATGGAAGAGCCCTGAGTTATAGGTGCCTTGTTTAATGCTATGATAACCCTCTGAGACAGGGATTGTTCTCCTCTCCTGTGGATGGGGAAATTGCAGCTTAGAGAGGGTTATGTGGCTTGCCCTCAGTCACTCAGCCGGTAAGTGGCGGAGTCTGGGGTTTTCTCTTTCTACCACACTGATCACCGTGACTCTCACGTAGTAACAGTCGCTTCAGATACACGTGAAGGTTTCTATTCCCAGCAGCCCTCTGGGCTCCATGTGATAAGCAGCTGTTACTCTGCTTCCCACGGGTGTGTTGTGAGGCTCCCCAGAAATTCAGTTCTTCCTCTCCCCATGCATCCAGAACAAAGGGCAAGTGAATTCCATAATGATAACTTTAGAAGTGATAAAAATTCCCAAAGAGAATTTTATTACTGACATGGAGTTGGTAGCCTTTTTTCATAAGGAATGCATTGTGGAATGTTCTGGTTTGGTGAGGAGGAGACATTCTTAGAAATGGAAGACGAAGAAAAGGGAGGAAGTGGGGGAGAGTCAAAGGGAGAATGTTCATGTAGGATCAGGAGTATTGGCTCTTCTTCTTGCTCCTCCTCTTTAACTTTAGGGTTCTCTGCCTTCCTTCACCTGGGAGAGAGGAAGCACCACCAACTTTTAAGTCAAATAGATCGTTCTGTGAAAAAAGAGACAATGGGCCTCAAATGAAGTCACTTGTGCCAAGCCCATGTCACCAAATCAAAACTTAAAACTAACCTAATTGTAGTTTTTATATCCACCAGGAATGTCATCTTAATTCCTGTTTGAAAATTTCTGGTGAGCACCAATGAAGGAATCTACCACGTAGATCCTTTTTCATCCCCCAGAGGAAGATAAGGCAATTGCTCTTCTCTTATCCCTTCCCCATCTTGCCTGCAAAAGTCTTCCATTCTGTACAGCTCCTTGGAGGTCCTTTTATATGCTAGATGTGGTGCTGTCTGATTCATGAATTGCTGCTGCTGCTGCTGCTAAGTCACTTCAGTCGTGTCCGACTCTGTGCGACCCCTGCGGTCCCTGGGATTCTCCAGGCAAGAACACTGGAGTGGGTTGCCATTTCCTCCTCCAATGCATGAAAGTGAAAAGTGAAAGTAAAGTCACTCAGTCGTGTCCGGCTCTTAGCGACCCTGTGGATTGCAGCCTACCAGGCTCCTCCGTCCATGGGATTTTCCAGGCAAGAGTACTGGAGTGGCTGGGTAAAGACATTTTGAAATTCAAATTTACTCAGTTGAATTTTGTTTCTTAACAGATCAAATCTCACCTCTGGTGAAAACTCGTGTGAAAGCTATTTAACCTCAGTTTTCTTGTCTATAAAATGGACTAATATTAGTATCTTTTTTGTTAGATCATTGGGGGAACTGAATGAAATAATGCAATGTTTCTCCAAGGAAAATATTTATATGGTTTTCTGATGATACATTTTTTAATGTAACAATTAAGCCACATATAGATAACTAGCATGCTAACCTGTCATTTCATAGGTTATATTACCTAGGGCAAGGCTAAAAAAAAAAATCCAATTTAAAGTCTATTTCTATTAAAAATAAAACAATCCAATTAATTTTTTTTATTTTTATTTTTTTGTTTTAACAATCCAATTTAAAATCTCTTTTGATACAAGGTTGAATGTGTGATATAGACATCGCAAAAAGTATGTAGGGAGGGAACTCTGAGCCAGTATGCAAGCTGCTGGTCCAGCCTCCTCCCTTCAGGAAGCGACTCCTCTCCCACTAGTCTTGGTTAAGGAAGGCATCTTTGGACAAAGAAAAGCTGGAAGACTCAGGCTGGACAGGAAAGCTGAGTTACACTGGGGTCCTGGAGTTGTGGAGGACCTGAGCTGTGGAGTCCCTGGAATGTTGCCTCCTGCTGCTGCCCTCCCATGGTAAGGGCTGGCCCCAGAGTCCTGAATACAAGTCAAAGAGGACACCCAGCACCCCCACACCTCCCTTTCTGCCCCATTTCTCACCTCTCCTCACCCTGCCTCTGGAACTCCCCAACCCCCATCAGTCCCACCCGGCCCAGGCCCACCCTTCCCAAGGCGTCACTTACTCCTCCAACCTACTCACAACAACTGCCCTTCCCAAGATTCCTTATAAATCATCGGAGGACATCTGATTCTCAGGGGTGCACCACCAAGGGTGGCTTACCTTTCCTAGGGGACATTCGTTTTAAAAGAGGAACTGCTGCTGCTAAGTCACTTTAGTCGTGTCCCACTCTGTGTGACCCCATAGACGGCAGCCCACCAGGCTCCCCAGTCCCTGGGATTCTCCAGGCAAGAACACTGGAGTGGGTTGCCATTTCCTTCTCCAATGCAGGAAAGTGAAAAGTGAAAGTGAAGTCGCTCAGTCGTGTCCGACCCTCAGCGACCCCATGGACTGCAGCCTACCAGGCTCCTCCGTCCATGGGATTTTCACAGCAAGAGTACTGGAGTGGGGTGCCATTGCCTTCCCAAATAAAGTCAAATTGGCAGGAAGTACAGTGGCTGTATCACCATGATGGGGATCTTTCTTTGGCTCTCACCTTTCTTTATGAAACATACCTTCTCTTTAAGTAGGCATCTAGATCCAAGAAGTAAAATCTTTTTATTTCTTTCCAGGAAATTGTGCCACAAACTTTCAAAATAGTTTTACTGCTGGTGTTAGAATTACAATATTTTGCTTGAGATTAAAAACCCAAAATAGCAATGGCTTAAAAAAGATTTTTGATGGCATCACTGACTCAATGGACATGAGTTTAGGCAAGGTCTGGGAGACAGTGAAGGAGACAGGGAAGCCTAGCGTGCTGCAGTCCATGGGGTCACAAAGAGTTGGACTTGACTGAGCAATTGAACAACAACAACAACAAAAGATTTAAAAATATTTCTCTCTCATGACAGGACTGGTATAGTTTCCTTCTATCTTGTTTTTTCACTTTCTTCAATGTTTGGCTTCCACCTTGTGGCTCAAGACGGCTGCTCCAGCTCCAGACCTTGGGTCAGCATTCCAGTTACTGGTCAGGAAGTCAGGTCCCAAGAAGGGTACCCTCTAGTCCTTTAAAGCACTCACCACCTTCCTTTAAATCTTCTGGCCAGGACTTGGAAGTGAATTCATTGTAAAGCATACTAGGAAATGTGACATTTTTCCCCCCTGAGTAGCCTGTGCCCTGCTAACATTTGATATTTTATTACTGAAGAATGGGAGAATGGGTTTTGGAGGCAATTACTTCTCTTCCACAAGCCTATTCCTGGGATTGTGAGAAATGTTCAGATGCAAGTAGGAATCCAGGACTAAAATCAGGCTCTCATACTTTTTTCTGCCATTGTGAAAACGCTGCTTGTGCTGGGATAAGGCTTTAGATCACAGCCAGGATGCTCAGGGTCTAGTTCCAGCTTTGCCGCTAGCCAGTGTCACTGCCTTGAGAGAGAAGTGTAACATTCCAGGACCTCAGTGTTTCTAAAATAAGGTTACATAATTTGATCTCCAGGGTCCCTTCCTGCTCTAACATTATGACTTTATGTAACTGTCTTGGCGTCTGTAAGATCAAGCAGTTAAATAGAAAATAAATATGCTTTTTCCTTCTCTCTGTGGCCATTAAATGCCGCGGGTAATTAAGCATAGATTACCAGTCCCTGGCCCCCAGGTATCCTTTTAACCTTGCCAGCCTACCACAGGACTCCTTCCTGCTGGAACTGGCTAGAAATGCAGTTGGTGGCCAGGAGGCCCACTTTATTTTCCCATTGAGATTTGGAAGCAAGAGGGCTAAAGTGACCAAGAAGGAACCTCACGGTTGTAAAGTTTCTGTTTATATCCGGTAGTAGCGGCTGCAATCGCCCATCTCAAACCGCTGGGACAGGAAGTATTTGCAGCCAATTGATAAAGAGGGTACAGTGCTGTGCTGTGAGCATGCTAATCTCGAGGAAATGGGGATCCCAAGGCACCTGGATTAGCCACAGACCAGAAAGGGGCCCTTTTAGGGTTCCTTTCAGTTGCTAAGACACACTATGTTTGAAAAAACACCTCCTCCCCCACCTAGAGGGAGAAAAACGAAAGCTGTCATTGCTTAACTCCCTTACAAATAATCAACCAACACCAGCATCTGTGCCTTAATACGTGGCTAATCTGCAAACAAAAACACCACCTTGTCTGCTTCTTGGGGACAGAGAGTGGACCTGTTCATTCGTTAGTCATCAGGGCTATGAGATAACTACTTTTCTAGCTCTGGGTGACATAGCGGATGAGCCAAGGATGGTAACAGAAAGAGAACAAAACTGGACATCCAACCAGAAAATGAGTCTCCGGTCCACAGGCCTGTCAGGCTCTCAGTCGCAGCAAGTCTTGCTCCTGACTGGAGAGACACTCCCCAGAGACTGGCAGGCCTCACGAGGAAGATGGGAACTCCCATGTGTGGCATCTGGAATAGTATTTTCCTTTTGACTACAATAACTCCTCAGAGTCAGGGAGGCAACCTTGCATTTTGGGTTGGAAGGACTCTAAGTGGGGCCGGAAACACGCTTCTTCCATTTGGATCTACATAGCTTGGTGGTGGTGGTGGTGGGGGGGGTCTCTTCTTGCAATGACAGCCCTTTAAAGCAACCACTGAAATAAGCTGAACCCCAGAAAAATTGTAATAGAAGATGTTAAACTAATATTTTTTTAATATAATGAAGCATAGTCAATCAGACTGCTCTTATCGGAAGAGTGAAAACGATCACTTTGCCAACAAAGGTCTGCCCAGTCAAAGCTATGGCTTTTCCAGTAGTCTGGTACAGATGTGAGAGTTGGACCATGAAAAAAGCTGAGCACCAAAGAATTGATGGTTTTGAACTGTGGTGCTGGAGAAGACTCTTGAGAGTCCCTTGGACAGCAAGGAGATCCAACCAGTCAATCCTAAAGGAAATCAACCCTGAATATTCATTGGAAGGACTGTTGCTGAAGCTGGAGCTCTGATACTTTGGCCACCTGATTCGAAGAGTTGACTCATTGGAAAAAGACTAATGCTGGGAAGGATTGAAGGCAAAAGGAGAAGGGTATGGCAGAGGATGAAATGATTGGATAGCATCACCAATTCAATGGGCATGAATTTGAGCAAACTCTGGGAGATAGTGGAGGACAGAGGAGCCTTGGGTGCTATAGTCCAGAGGAGCCTGTGGTTGCAAAGAGTTGGACATGACTTAATAACTGAAAAACAATATATAATTTTAACATTATAGAAATAAATAAGTTTAACTTACCCGCATTAGAAGTCCATGTGACTGTATGTTCTATCATGTAAATAATAATGTATTAATAAAGTATGTATGTATATCAGTTCAGTTCAGTCGCTCAGTTGTGTCCGACTCTTTGCAACCCCATGAATCGCAGCACGCCAGGCCTCCCTGTCCATCACCAACTCCCGGAGTTCACTCAGACTCACGTCCATCGAGACGGTGATGCCATCCAGCCATCTCACCCTCTGTCATCCCCTTCTCCTCCTGCCCCCAATCCCTCCCAGCATCAGAGTCTTTTCCAATGAGTCAACTCTTCACATGAGGTGGCCAAAGTACTGGAGTTTCAACTTTAGCATCATTTCTTCCAAAGAAATCCCAGGGCTGATCTCCTTCAGAATGGACTGGTTGGATCTCCTTGCAGTCCAAGGGACTCTCAAGAGTCTTCTCCAACACCACAGTTCAAAAGCATAGCTATAAATAAATAAAAATTCATAAATGACAGGGGTATATGTTCAAAATTTTAATCAACAGGAGTATAAATCAGAAAAGTTTGGAGATGAGGCTGCATAAAACTTAGAAACTTCTGTACAGTGAAGGAAATCATTAACAAAATTAAAATTATAGAATAGGAACCACATATCTGATAATGGGTTAACATACAAAATATACCAAAAACTCATACAACTCAACAGCAAAGAAACAATCCAATTTAAAAATGGACAAAAGACCTGAATAGACATTTTTCTAAAGAAGACTTACAAATGGCCAGCAGCTACATGAAAATGTGCTCAGCATCACATATCAGGGAAATGCAAATCAAAGCCCACAGCGCGATATCATTACACACCTGTCAGAATGTTATTTCAAAAAGACAATAGATAAATACTGGAGTGGATATGGAGAAAAGGGAATCCTTTTGCCTTGTTGGTGGGAATATAAACTGGTGCAGTCACTATGGAAAACAGCATGGAGGTTCCTCAAAAAATTCAAAATACGACTATGTATGATTTAGCAATCCTACTTCTGGGTATATATCCAAAGGAAATGACATCATAACCCCAAAGAGATAGCTGAACTCCCATGTTCATTGCAGTATTATTCAGTTCAGTTCAGTTCAGTCGCTCAGTCGTGTCCGACTCTTTTCGACCCCATGAATCGCAGCACGCCAGGCCTCCCTGTACATCACCAACTCCCGGAGTTCACCCAAACTCATGTCCATCGAGTCGGTGATGCCATCCAGCCATCTCATCCTCTGTCGTCCCCTTCTCTTCGTGCCCCCAATCCCTCCCAGCATCAGAGTCTTTTCCAATGAGTCAACTCTTCACATGAGGTGGGCAAAGTACTGGAGTTTCAGCTTTAGCATCATTCCTTCCAAAGAAATCCCAGGGCTGATTTCCTTCAGAATGGACTGGTTGGATCTCTTTGCAGTCCAAGGAACTCTCCAGAGTCTTCTCCAACACCACAGTTCAAAAGAATCAATTCTTCGGCGTTCAGCTTTCTTCACAGTCCAACTTTCACATCCATACCTGACCATCGGAAAAACCATAGCCTTGACTAGATGGACCTTTGTTGGCAAAATAATGTCTCTGCTTTTGAATATGCTATCTAGGTTGGTCATAACTTTCCTACCAAGAAGTAACTGTCTTTTAATTAGCAATAGCCAAATTATGGAGACAACCAAGTGTCCATTGATGGATGAGTGGATAAAGAAAATGTGATATATATGTATATATATCAGGTGTGTGCACAGTCATATCTGACCCTTTGCAACCCCATGGACTGCAGCCCCCAGGCTCTTCTGTCCATGGAATTTTCCAGGCAAGAACACTGGAGTGGATCACCATTTCCTCCTCCAGGGCATCTTCCTGACCCAGGGATTGAACCTGCATCTCCTGTGTCTCCTGCATTGGCAGGCAGGTGGATTCTTTACCACTGAACAACCTAGGAAGTCCTGTGTGTATGTATGTATGCATGTGTATGTATGGATTATTATATTATTCAACCTTTGAAAAGAAGAAAATCTTGCTATTTCAGATTCATGTGGATGAATCTGGAAGGTATTATGCTAAGTGAAATAAGCCAGACAAAGACACATACCACGTGGTATCATTTATATATGGAATCAAATAAATAAAGTTGAGTTCAGAAACAGAGGCTCGAATTGCGGTGGCCAGGCGCTGTGGAGTAGGGAAATAGGGGAGGGACTAGTAGAAGTATCGACCTTAGGTTTAAAACAAAAAGAAAACAGGAGAGGAGAAGCCCGGAGACTTCCATAGACCATGATACTAATTCCAGGGGTAAAGCTGGTGCTTTCTGTCACCAACTGTCCCCTCTCCCAGTGACAGTGCGGTATGAGTGGAGCAGTGTAGATTCAGACCCACTGCTGGGAGCCCAGCTCACTCAATATGCTGCGAGTGCACTAAGAAGTTCTGTCCATGCAAATAAGTGATGGTATGTCACCAAATGGAATATTATGCAACTTCTACAAAGAATAGATCAATTTAGGTTGATGTAGAAAGATGTCTAAGATACAGTAAGTAAAACAAGTCATAGAACAATGTATAATGTCAAATAAACTAATATATACATATACTTCTATATTCATAGAAAATTTCTGATAGCAGTGGTTACTCTAGGAAGTGGTACTAGATAGACAAGAGAGGGAAATTTACTTTTTAATGTCCTGTTTAAATATTACATGAACAGGGAATTGCCTGGCAGTCAAGTGGCTGGGACTTGGTGCTTTCATGGCTGAGGGCCTGGGTTCAATCTCTGGTCCAGGGGGCTGAGGCCCCACAAGCTGTACAACACACCCCGCCTCCCCCAAATCATAAATAGTTCAATATTTAAAAAAAAAAAGATTTTTAAATGATCAGGACTTTGAAATCCTTTTTATGAATTTTTATCCTGAGAAAATATATAGTAAATGTTTGTACCAACATGATCATGACAGCATTTATTATTATGCTATAAAACTGGAAATAACCTAAATGTCTAGCATGAAGAGAATGGTTAAGTAAATAATGGAAAAAGGACTAAGACTCTTGAGAGTCCCTTGGACTGCAAGGAGATCCAACCAGTCCATCCTAAAGGAAATCAGTCCTGAATATTCATTGAAAGGACTGATGCTGAAGCTGAAACTCCAATACTTTGGCCACCTGATGCGAAGAACTGACTCATTGGTAAAGACCCTGATGCTGGGAAAGATTGAAGGCAGGAGGAGAAGGGGATGATAGAAGATGAGATGGTTGGATGGCATCACCGACTTAATGGATATGAGTTTGAGTAAACTCTGGGAGTTAGTGATGGACAGGGAGGCCTGGAATGCTGCAGTTCATGGGGTCGCAAAGAGTCGGACACGACTAAGTGACTGAACTCAACTGATAATGCAGTCATCTACAGAATCAATTTTCTGAAAATTTTAGCCAGATGGGGAAATGCTGACACTCTACCAATGGAAAAAGCAAGCTCCATGTGAAATCAATATTAATATCAATGAGGTAAAAAATGCATCGGGAGAAAAATAGCCTAGAAGAAAACATTCCCAAATGACAGTAGTGGTTGCCTCTGATAGTAAGATTATGGGGGATTTTTTTCTTTCTGGACCTTTGTATTTTCACATTCTTTTCAATTTTTTGTGCAATGAGTAGGCATTATTTTGTAATGTGAGAGAAAAGGAAAGTAAAATACTGAGAAAACCATTACATGCATTCTTGGCGTGAGTCAGGAGCTGAATTTTTATGTTTAAATTAGTTTCAGAAAAACAGGAGTGGTTTCTAGGCAACCTGTTTGGGAAATCATGTTCCTTTCCATTGTTGCTGGAGTGTGCGTGAGTGTCTCTAAGAAAATGGACCTCAAAGATGAACCCTTGCGAAAGCAGACTCCTGTGAGGAAAAAACAAGCTTTGTCACGGAGGCTTGAGTTTCTGTGACCCCAGAGACACACAGGGACCCTGTGGTATTTTTTTTTTTTTTCCTGGCCAATGAGTGCTTGATTTTAATGAGGATCGCCATAGGGAGGTAGAGTAGGACAGCTATTCGAGTCTCTGCAAGTGGTGGGAAATTGGGGTGGGGGAAGGGACCAGGGGCCAAAACCAATAACCCAGGTAGATGGCTTTCCTGAGAATCCAGGGCTGTGGATTCAGATAGTGGTGAGTCTTTACAAGACAGATTGCAGCTCAAGATGTGACAAGCCTGCCTCATCATCATGTGAGCCATTTACTATCATTATAGACAATCCTGCTGAGCCAAAGGGCTTTTAATCAGGAAGAAACACTGAAAACTGGAATCGGAGCCTAGAAACCCTTGGCCCAGCCTGATGGGCTGTGGAGGATGGGCTGAGTCAAAAATGATTTTGAGCCTCAGGGGAGCCGTGTTCTTTACAAAGGGTTTGTACAAGGTGCAGAAGGTGGTGTTCTCAACCCACAAGGTATGCTTGTGGATCTCAACTACATTTTTTCAGCAAGAAAACAAAAAGCATTCTGCTTGGTAAATGGGGTCAGACCTCAGCTACTTGCTCCTACACCCCCTGGTGGTAGTCTTTTGTAATTACAAAAATTAAGTAAGGAAGTAAACAGCAGGCAGGGCTTCCCAGGTGGTTCAATGATACAGAATCTCCCTGACCATGCAGGATACACAGGAGACACAGGTTCCATCCCTGGGTGGGAAAGATCCCTTGGAAAAGGAAATGGCAACCCACTCTAGTATTCTTTTCTGGGAAATCCTAGGATTTCCCTAGAGGAGCCTGGAGGGCTACAGTCCATGGGGTCTCAAGGAATCAGACACGACTGAGCACACAGCACAAAAAGCATTTGGAGCAATGATAGCAGTTGACTAAGGATTACTGCCTCTGACCTTGGCTCCCTCTAGACCTCATCAGAGCTCAAGGGGGAAGCTTCAGATCAGGAGATCTGGCCTCAGGAGCTACAGATCCAATTCCTAATAGAAGGTGGAACCGGAGGGCAGGAATCCTCCACAGAGGATGTGAAGTAAAGAGCCTATTCTGTCTCCAAACTTGTGAACTCATGTCCTGAATTCCCCCTAGTCATGGGCCACTGGATCTGGCCACCTGTCCTTTAAAGTGGCAGATGCCTAGAGGGTAAAGGAAAAGGGGGACTAATATTTTTCTACCCTTCCTCACGTGGGCTTCCCAGGTGGTGCTAGTGGTAAAGAATCCACCTGCAATGCAGGAGACACAAGAGATGCTCAGTGATAGAGAATCTGCCTGCCAATGCAGGAGCCGCTAGAGATGTGGGTTCCATCCCTGGGTCTGGAAGACCTGCTGGAGGAGGGCATGGCAACCTGCTGCAGCTCTTGCCAGGAGAGTCCCATGGACAGAGGAGTCAGTCGCAAAGAATCGGACACGGCTGAGCATATAACCACACACCTCGTGTGATAGGCTTTAAGGGCAAGACCCTTCTCTTTCCATCTTTGTACTCCAGGACTTAGCACCTGTGTTTGTGCAAAATGTTTGTAGTCTTGAGTGATGTATGGAACCCATGAGGTAGATAACATTACCCCTGTTTTTCCAGAAACTGAAGTGCTGCTGCTGCTAAGTTGCATCAGTCGTGTCCGACTCTGTGCGACCCCATAGACAGCAGCCCACCAGGCTCCCCCGTCCCTGGGATTCTCCAGGCAAGAACACTGGAGTGGGTTGTCATTTCCTTCTCCAATGCATGAAAGTGAAAATGAAAGTGAAGTTGCTCAGTCGTGTCCGACTCTTAGTGACCCCATGGACTGCAGCCTACCAGGCTCCTCCATCCATGGGATTCTCCAGGCAAGAGTACTGGAGTGGGGTGCCATTGCCTTCTCCAAGTGCAGAGAAGTTCAAAAATGCCCAAGCTATGTAGCTCATAAATGGCAGAATAGGAACTCAAACTACAGGTTCCAAAGGATCTGTTCTTTCCTTTCTACCATGATGCCCCCTCCTGCCACCTCATGCCCTCTGGCTGGTCCAAGCTGTCAGGTGGAAACCCCACTGTCTCTGTCCTCTGAGTCAGTCCAGCCTGGAGGCCCACATCTTCCTCCTTGTCTGAACTTCTCATCTAACAGCGAGTCACCCCTTCAAGGCATATTCTTCTTATATCACTTCTTTAACTCTGTTACTATTATTCAGCTTTCCCTAGAGGTTTGTCTTTTTCTCCAAGAAGTCCATAAGCATCTTGAAGGAAGGAGTAATTTATTCATTTTTCACTAAACTGTGCCCAGCATTCAGTAAATATCTGCAGGAAGAATGATTTTAGCAGCAGAATTCTGGTCAAAACATAACTTCCCAGGGCTCATTGGTACTAGGAAACCAGCAAACAATTTTAATTTTTATCTGAAAACATTCTCATCAAAAACATCTAATTAAATGACTTTTTTACTGCCCCCCCCCCCCCCCACACACACACACTGAGGGGTTAACTACCTAAGATAAGTGAAATCCAGGTCTCTTTTTCTAGGAACTTAGCATCTTGAGCACACGTGTAGCTGGGCTGTTCCAACACTGGATTTGGGTCAAAGGTGAAATCTAAATTCAAATTCACCTCTTGCATTCTAACTGGAATCTGTTGGTTCCCAGGCCAGATATAGGATTCTGCTCCAACAAGCTGCGACGAGGGTGGACCCGGGAACAAGTCGCTGGCTTCCCGGCTAGATGCATTTATATCCAGATTTGTTTTGCCTTCCTCTTACGGCTGCCCTCCAGGGAGCCAAGCCTGGCACAGGTACACACATAGTCAGGTTAAGATCCAAAGCGCTCAGCCCCCAACATCCTCCCACAGTGGACATCAGACAGCACCAGTCCTCAGGGGAAGCAGGCCAAGACCACCCGGGGCAAGTGTGGTGTGGGAGGGTGTCAGCTGGCATCCTGACAGGCTCTGGCCTCTCCAATCATATATTTCATGAACATTTATTGGACACTTCTTGTTTGCCAGACAGTGGGGATACAGTGACAAAAGGGCATTTGAGAGGTGCTAGTCTAACACGTATCCATTGTAAACATACAATTGGATACACGTTAGAAGTGTGTGTGAGACAGTGATAAGACAGCAGACTCTGTGAAATTTCAATACCTTTAGATCATAACCTTTAGATCATAATTTTTGCACCCTGTTTTATGTCCCTGGATATGTTCTGGTGTCTCCTAGCTTATAGTCTATGGAAACTTGAATAGAATTTGTATCCTACCGTTGTGTGAAAGTTGTATAAATCTTAGTTATGTTGAATTGGTTCATGATGCTCTTCAGGTCTATCATATCCTTCTACTTTTCTGTATATTCATTACTTTTTGAGAGTTTGATTTTGAAACTCCAACTAAGAATCTTAATTTATCTACTTAAAAAATGATTGTAATATATAGTGGAACTGTAAAAAAAAAAAAAGAAAAGAAAAAAAGAGAGAGAAAGAAGTGTGAGAAACCTCAAGAATACAGAGGGAATAGTACAGAAATCTGCCCCAGGAGGCTGGGAAAACCTTCACTAATTAGGTGATTCTCAAAATGTCTTGAAGGAGAAGTTGTTTTGTTTGGTTGAGGCAGGCTGAGGGCTCCAGGCTGAGGAACAGCACGCACAGCAGCATAGAGGCGAGAAGGGATGTAGGGAAGGTGCCTCGTTACTAACACTGGGTGGGATGACCCAAGATGAGAATATGAAGGTCCTCTTCGACTTAAGTTGGGTCTCCATGCTCTGGATGATGGGAGAATGTGGAAGGATTTCAAATGGGGAGGAGCTGTAACATAGATTTCAAAATATCTATGTAATGACAATGAGGGTTTCCCTGGTGGCTCAGACAGTAAGGAATCTGCCTGCCATGCGGAAGACCTGGGTTCAACCCCTGGGTTGGGAAGAGCCCTCTGGAGAAGGGAACGGCAACCCACTCCAGTATTCTTGCCTGGAGAATTCCATGGACAGAGGAGCAAGGTGGGCTACGGTCCTCAGGGTTGTGAAGAGTGGGACAGGACTTGGCCTCTAACACGTTCACTTTCAATGGCCACGTGACGGTGGGGCTAGAGGAGGCAGAGCCTGAAGTAGAGGGACCAGTGATCACAGGCGGCCAGGCCACACCACCCTGTCTGTGTCAGGAGAGATAAGAGGGGCACTGTGGCCTTAGCTGATGGGACTGAGGAAGCCTGGCTAGTGACAGATGGGCTGTGGTGGTTTGTGGGGGGAGTCTAGGACATGCCCAGTCTTGGCATGGGGAGATGGGAATGGTGGCCCCTTTCACCAAAATCAGGAACACATGGTGGAGGTCAGGGAAGAAGGTCAGGGCAGTGGGTGAGTTACATTTTGACCACATCTAAATTGCATGTGGGAACTCCAAGCAGAGCTGCCTAGTAAGTGGTTGGTGTTTGGGAATCCAAGCTCCTGGAAGAGGCTGGTTTCTGATGGTAGAGGCTGGATTGGACTTCTGTTTCTGCAGACATTCAATAAACATTGTTTTGAGAAGCTAATTAATGATTACAGGGCACTGGGAAAATAGAATGATGTTGCAATGTAAATGTGGATGCTCTTACAGTAATGGACTGATGGTTGCAGAAACGCTCAGGCTAAATAACACTAATTTTTTCCAGCTATAAATAGACCTTCTTCTGCAGTTGGGGTTTTCAATTGCACAGTGAAAAGAAATGCAGCAGTGGAAGCGAGGAAGCGGGGCAGAGACATCTTGTTTACAGGGTACAAATGGTAGCAAAGTCCAGCCACAGTGGAAAGGTAGGGGTCTGACTTGATGCCAGAGTTTAGAGTCTAATATTGTGGGTTCAAATATTGATTCCTCAACTAATTGGTTAGGTGTCTGTAATAGATTATCAGATGTGCAATAGAGGTTTGATAACTACTTGTAGAGATACAGTCACAGTTTTAAGCTCCTTCAAACTTCAGAAAAACCTCACAGTATGTCCTTTATTAAGCTTCCTTTGGAAACTAGTAAACTGAACACAGAGAGTTTAAGTGATTTATCCAAGGCCACTCAGCTAAAAAGTGGCATTTCCAATATTTGAATCCAGACAGTCTGGCCCAAGTAGTGCCACCTGGGAAGCCCCAGAATCCTTTTAAAAAGAGGCGCTTAACTACTGTGTTATGCTGCCTTTCCATGTAAAAAAGTAAAAATAAAGGAAACATCACTTTGAGCTTTCAGTTTATCACTGCATGGATTTGGTAAAGGGAAAATCACCTAATTTACATTAAGGCCTAAATCACAGGTGGACATTTTCACTGTGTTCTCCCATAATTGATCCTTCAAGGAAGCAGTGTTCAACAATTTGTTCCAGATCTTCTTTCCACGAAAAGCTATGGGAGTTCCTATAATTGTGTGACTTTGTATTTGCAGACCATAGCAGGCTCCCTGAGCAGCATTAACCATTCAGTAAGAGACCTGTTAAATTCAGTGTAATCTTACTGAGGGCTTTCCAGATGACTCCGTTGTAAAGAATCTGCCTGCTGATGCAGGAGATACAGGAGACCTGAGTTCGATCCCTGGGTCGGGAAGATCCCCTGGAGAAGGGAATGCCAACCCACTCCAGTATTCTTTGCCTGGGAAACCCCATGGACAGAGGAGCCTGGCAGGCTATAGTCCATGGGGTTGCAAAGAGTCCAGCATGACTGAATGACTAAATAACAACAACAATTATAATGATCATGGGCTCCTGAGTCAGGGAGACTTTGGTTCCATCCTGACTCTGCCTGGCGGTATTACTTAAAACTCTTTAAGCCTGCTTCCTCATGTGTTCATGGGATGGTATTAATTAACTGCATAGAGTCATGAGGGTTACAGAAAGTGATACAGACTTCATGATCCAGGGTAAGAGTCATTAAGGGCACTAAGACACAAACAGATGTGTTAAACGGGGAAAACTCATTCTAGGAAAGAGGAACTGCAGAAGTCTTGCTTTGGGAGGGAACTCGGAGTGGCTGAAACACTAAAAGAATCAACAGGAGACCGTCTTGTAAATTTATTTAGCAATTAGCATTCTATTAAGTCTTCAACAGTCAGCATTTCTCTCTCTATAGGATGTATATGACTAATAAAGCAAAACTCATGATTTTAAGAAAATAATTTCCCTCAAACATTTGAATGCTGATTGTGAGCCTAAATTAATCAATTCTTTCATCCATTTAATTAAAACCACAATGTGAGCACACTGGATTTTCATAAATGCATCAGAAATCTTAAAAAACTGACAAGATGCACACTAAAATTGTAGTGGTTACAGAAATTATCATGCAAAATGTATTTTTAAATTGCTACTCTCATGGATTTAAGTTGGTTGTTCATCCTATCCCTTGTTAGCCATATTTTAATTTTAATTTTATACCTTCCTGGAATTTCTATTTCTTTATTAGTTTATAGCAACAATAATCATACACATCACCCCCACCATGCCAAAAAATTAAAGTCCAGCCAAAGTTGCAGATTTTGAATTATCAAATAGTTGGTTCTTAGTGAGGAAACCATACCTAGCAATTCAAACCTGCACAATTAGTCTTTAGGTTGAAACATTTAAAAACAATCAAGTCTCATTTTTGATGCCACAGAACTTTAACGTCCCTTTTAAGTTCTAATAGATTTTGGGTTTTGAAAACCAAAAGAAGCATGGGTTCTTTAAAATGTTCACAGTCTGGTACACAGTGGGGGAAGGAGAGGATGGGATGAACTGAAAGAGTAGCGTTGAAACATATATGTTGCCATATGTAAAATAGCTAATGGGAAGTTCCTGTATAACAGGGAGTGCAACCTGGTGTGCTATGACAACTCAGAGGGGTGGGATGGGGTGGGTGATGGGATGGGCATATGTATACTTATGGCTGACTCACATTCCTGTAAGGCAGAAGCCAACATAAAGCAATTATCCTCCAATTAAAAATAAATTTAAAAAAATGTCCCACAATTCAACCATCATAATATATTGATCTGATCTGTTACTAATTGGCAACTTGCATGTGCTTTATTAATACCTCATTATAATGGTAGTGTCATCTAGAACCTCACTACTCAAAGTGTGGTCCACGGACCAGCAGCATCAGCATCATGTGGACAAAGAATCTCACTTCAGACCAGCAGACTCACAACCTGCATTATAATAAGATACCAATCTACCCTATGATTTGATTGCACTTTAACACTGAGAAGCACTAATATAAAGAACTCATCTGCTTGGAGATGACGGGTCATCTGCAGCTGGCACTCCTCTTCTGGTCATGCAATTCATTTATCCTCTTGGCAGCCACTATCGCTCCCCCTCTTTTCTTAGTTTGAGCTTTCATTTTAACTGCCAAGATTTTCTGCTACATTGGCCAAGAGAAGCAGGCCTGGGACTGAATCCGAGGAATTCAGTACTGGAAGGAGTAGATGAGGTCGAGTTGTCCAGAAATCTAGGAAAAAAACAGGAGAGTGTGACAGTCATGGAAACCCAAAGCAGAGGCCGTTCAAGGCTCTCTAGTCAGGTTCTCCTGTCACACTGATGAGCACATAGTAAGTCCTCCAGAAACATCAGCCGTTGTTCCTGTAATTATTAATAGTAGTAATTAAAAAATGAAGAACAGATGCTGTGTTGAACAAGCTAGGGAAACCCCAGAAGCATCAGTACAGAGATTTCTCATAAGAGTAATATTCCTGGACCCTTTGAGAAAGGATTTATGATCCCTCCAGGGTATTGAGTGAAGAAGAGCTGATTTGTAGAATAAACTCAGGAAAAAATTTAAGGTCAGAGGAAATAGTCTGTTCACCGGTGTGTTTACATTTCTTTTTGAGGGCAGGATAAGTGGTGTAAAGGAAGAAGATGATAACACATCTAAGTACACTGACTTGTGCAGAATGGCACAACTTTCCCACCACTTTGTAATCTGGACCCTGACCTTGAATACTGTTTTCAAAATTTCCTGCCCCAAAGAAATGAGAGATCTAGTCCTACAAATCCGATGAAGAGTCAGTTTCCCTGAGACCTGAGAGTGCTCTGTTAGAAATTAATCTGGGTAAGGAATGAGGACAGAATAACCCAGGAACATTCTAGAAAGTATGTTGATTAGGACACACTAACTCTAGTAATAATCTATTTCATAGCTTAAATCTGTTGGTAGATTGTATTATCATAAGCATTTAGCTATTAGCCAGAAATCCTAGATAAACCGATGGATCTCTGTAGCTTTTGTATCTGATACTGTTGCATTTCAAGCTGTGTGTGTGTGTGTGTGTGTGTGTGTGTGTGTGTGTGTGCGCGCGCGCGCCCGCCATCTCTTTAAAGTTGGCTGAAAACCAGATTTCACTTGTGACGTTATCTTTAATACTCTGTGTGGGGACGTGCAGGGAGTTGACAGCGACACCTGGTGGCTGATAAGGTAAAGTACCCCGGCTTTGTTAGAAAAGAAAGGATTTGAATTGTGTCTAAAATTTGGTTTTTGATAGAGAATTCTTCATTCCAGTTCTTTTTTGAAGAATTGCAGTTACATGTTTAAAAAATAGGCTTTTATTCTTTTAGATTATTTTTATATCCTTCAGCCTTTCTTTCCTAAAGAAACCATCAATCAGGTGGATTGGCTAGCACCATAGCTAGGCTAGGAAAACCAAGACTAGGCCGAGGCAAATGCAAATTTAAGGAGGTGCAAAAAACATCAGTAATGAATATAGATCACATTCTAATGCAATTAATTTAAAAAGTCAAAATTAATGCAAAAAATTCATTATAAATAAAAATAGTACAATTTTAAATACAGGAATCATTATTACTGATTTTCCCTTTTTTATCTCAGGTTCCAATATGGCTCCAAAGGCACTGAAAACCCAACAAACTCGATGGCCTAGCCCCTCACCGGGTCCACGCATGTTCAGGGAATGCATGGCAACCACCCCACCTCCACCCATGGTTTCCTTGTCCCTCCTGTGTCTCTTCCCATGTCCTCTCATTCTGGTCAAGGGTAAGGAGCCTAGGTCAAGGGCAGTGAACGAGAAGAAGAAAAAATAGAGAACAGAAAACTTAAAGGTGGCCCTGGGGGAAAAATAGGGAATGGAATCTTCCATTTCTCCTGCTTTCCTTTACAGCACCCTCCTTCCTCCATGTTCTTCCCAAACCTGCTTCTCAGGAACAGGGCCTGAGTCACTCATTCACACCTACCTGCTGTCTGCTGAGTGGGCCTGAGGTAGAGGAGGGCATTGTTCCAGTGAGAAAGTCCCTTCTTGCTTCTTTTCTGCTTTAACACGCTCGCTTTGTTCTCCTGTGGCCAGGACCAGGGCAGGGCGTGGGGGAGGGAGAGGTGAGAGTCTGGGACCTCAGGCCGTGCTGGTTCTTTGGGGTGCGTGTCTGTGGGAGACGTGGAAGCTAGTCTATCTCAAGTGGCCTGGAAGGGTGGGAGTTCAGTTCCCACGTTTCCTCATTCCTCTTCGCGAGAACTGGCAATACGGAAGTAGCCTGCTGGGTTCACAAGAGGAGAGGGTTCCCCTCCTGCATTCTCCTCATCTGCCTTTCACCTAACTCTGCCTGGTAATCAGACTGATGGTGACTGCAAATAGCAGGAAAAGATTGTGCAATTGGAACCACAGAAGCCGCTGTGAAAAGAGGAAGTAAAGCCGGTGGGTTGAGAACTTACTGGGGTGAAAAAGGATCAGAAACTCAAGAACAAAGAAGAATTTCAAAAAAGCCCTGAGAAGCAAGTGACCTTGACAAGGAGGCCCAAAGAGTCTCATGGATGGGGCTGCTCAACACATAGTAAAGACAAACGCCACAAATAAGAGGAAGCCAAGAGGTACTCACGCTATACAACTGTGTAAGGCATTATGGCTTTCCAGTATAATACCCCTGGGGATTTCAGGAAGAAGCTCATGAGCCCTCTGACAAAGCACAGACATCAGAGCCGGCCCCAGTCCCCAGATCACTCACCGGGACACATCGGATACCCTAGATCACGTATCAGCTGTTCTCCTGACCCAGAAAACTGCACATCCCTTATCACCTGCTTGTGGCTCTTCATGAACCTGGCTCCTCTCTCGGCAATATAATGGGTCTCTTTTTACCAGTAGAGGCTTTGCTGACTGCTGGAGCCCATGTGGTCAGCAGGGGAACGTACTGACATTTATCCACAGCCTGCTATACACTAAGTCTATGTTTGGCGCTTTATCTGTTTTCTCTTTAATCATCACAATAAGCCTTTTAAGTAAATCTTATAATTATCATTTTTACAAAATGACAGAGTGAGTGAAGTGAAAGTCGCTCAGTCGTGTCTGACTCTTTGCGACCCCATGGACTATACAATCCATGGAATTCTCTAGGCCAGAATACTGGAGTGGGTAGCCTTTCCCTTCTCCAGGGGATCTTCCCAACCCAGGGATCGAACTCAGATCTCTGAGACACAAAGAAATTATATGACATGCTCATGCTCACGTAAGTAGTAAATGATGGTTCCAGGATTTGAACCTGGGCCACAGGACTCCTACTCTGTCTTTATGTTCTTTCTGTTGCATTAGGTCAGCAGAAACATGGGGAGACGGCTCCCCACCCTCCTCCTGCATCCATGGCAGACACTGCTAATGATGTTTGTGGTTGTTCCCTTCGATCTGGGACTATATACAAGGCACAGTCTACATATAAAGAAGTGGAAATTATGATCCATGTTATCAAGGAGTTTGCTTTGACACAGGTTAAAATATAATGCAGCTGTAGACTAGCAATATAAGGCCATAAATAACACTCCAACCTTGAGTGCTAACGAGATTCTGGCAAGCTTATGAATCATAGGAAATATATCCAGTGTCCTTTGTCTGAAAGCTGGCCTTTTCCCTGCTTTCTAATTCCTTGGATTTCTTTTCTCAGCCTAGATATTACTCATTTATTCAATCAATAGATATCTTCTCTGGGTCTAAGAGTACAGCACAGAACAAGGCCAAGTCCCTACTCTCAGGGAACTTAATTTCCTGTAGGAAGACAGACAATAAGCAAGCAAGCACACAGAGACAGGCACATACTTCAGCTAGGCATAAGCGGGATGAAACTGAAGCAGGGAAGATGGGCAGACGTGAGTGGAGTGTCGCTTTAGGTAAGGTCATCTGGGAAGGGCCTTCTAATAAGGTGGCATTCTAACTGAACCAAGAGGGAAGAGAGAGAGGGAGCCAAGAAGATATCACCAAGGGTCTTGCAGGCAGAAGGAACAGGAGGAAAAAGCCTGTTTGTGGGACGGCCAAGACCAGCCTGGCTGGAGTGCAGTCAGTGAAGGGAGAGTGTTAGAAGTAGAAAGTCAGGGCCTTGTAGTTGCTAGTAAGGATTTGGGCTTTTACTCTGAGCAAAACGAGAATCTACTGGGGAGAGCTGAGTGGAGGGGTGGCATGGTCAGATGGACACTTTACAATGCTCACTGGCGTGGGGTGTCAGCACCATGTGGACATAAGCAGCCCCCTCTGCCTGTGTTCTTGGAGGTCCTCTTTTCTTCCCTCTGGAATCCCTTTTGTTCTGATTTCACCTGCATTTCCCCAAGCCAAATGGATGTGGGCACAATTGAGGGGCGGTGGGGTCACCATCCTAGAAATAGAGTAGGGATCTGGGTTGCTACTCAGTGATGCTGCTGGAGTCCTGCCTCCAGGGTCTCTCTGTCTCCTTCCTGGGGACCCGAGAGGGTCTCACGTGTACTTCTGAAACTTTCCTCTGCTGCTCACTGCTCTCAGCTCCTAGCCTGGCTGTTGCCACAGGTTCTGTCACCACTGTGTATGTCACCCATATCTGGGGACTCTGATTCCCTGCCAGAGTACTTCTGTGGTCACTATGTGGGAGTGAGGACAACTGTCAAGCCTCCAGACATCAAACAGGACGGATGTGGGCTCTCCAGTTTCCATGTGTTTCTGTTCAGTGGAAAGTCTCCTTTTACGTGGAGAGCTCCCTCTCTCTCGGAATCTGGTACAGGACCCCTGGGAGCCTGCACTGGAAGACAGGTGGGATCTAATGGAACTGGCTGAGCTGAACTCAGTGTCAGCTCCAGACTCACCAGGTGTCTGCCTACAATCATGCTTGTGCCTTGTGACTCTCTTTTCCCTTCAGGCTATGATCCATCTTCATCTGGAATGCTGATCCCTACTGCAGTTTGTCTGAGCCTGGTTAAGTGGATTTAAGGGTTTGATGAGATATATTAAGAGCCAGCAAACTCTGACCAGCCACCTATTTTTGTAAATAAAGTTTTATTGGAACAAAGCCATGCCCATTCATTCACATATTGCCTTTGGCTGCTTTTACAACATAATAGCAGAGAGGAGTCGTTGCTAGAGAGACCATATGGCCTGCAAAGCTGAAAATATTTACTATCTGGCCCTTTATCTAAAGAGACTGCCAACCTCAGTGATAGATTTAGATCTGCTAACTCTCACAGAGCAGAAAAGAAGAGTAAGGGCTTCCCTGGTGGCTCAGTGGTAAAGAATCTGCCTGCTAATGCAGGGGACATAGATTCTATTCCTGGTCCAGGAAGATACCGCACGCCTTGGGACAACGAACCCGATGTGCCACAACTACTGAGCCAGCGCTCTAGAGCCTGGAAGCGACAACAAGAGGAAACCCCTGCAAGGAGAAGCCCAAGAACCTCAATGAAGAGCAGCCCCTGCTTACTGAGACTAGAGAGAGCTCGTGCACAGCAGCAAAGACCCCGTGCAACCAAAAATAAAATAAATAACAATGAATGAATAAATAAATCCTTAAAAAGAGTTAAAAAGAGTGTTACAAAAATATGTAAATAATGAAATCCACAGTGGATTGACAATAGTACTAATACTGCAATGAAAAAGGAGGAAAGAAGACAATGGGAGCACTCACATTCTCCCACTCATAGTGCAGATAAAATAATAATTCTCTAATCAGGGCTGTCAAGAACCTGGAAGAGAGAGAAAGAGGAAGAAGGGCAGGGGGCAGGGAGAGGGGAGAGAAATGAGTAGATGATAGGTAAATTGTGGCTATAGTTTATATGTTCAGTTTTTAAAAAATGCTGGGGTTGCATTTTTCCCCTTTCATCGTCACTTGTTTAGTACTTTTTATAGTTAAGCACTGTTATCAGGGTGTTACCAAGTCAAATTTGGGTCCTCTCACCCGACTCAAAGCAGAGCCAATCTTCTGACACCAGGTTGTGCTGAAGAAAAGGGCAGCATTCATTTCAAAGTGTCAAACAAGGAGAATGGGTGGATAATGCACAAAGACCTAAATTCCCCAGTGGCTTTCAGGGAAGGACTTTTAAAAACATCATTAGAGGTGAGAGTTCTGGGGTGCTTGAGCACATTCTTCTGATTGGCTGATGGTGAGCTAATAGAACAGTAGTTCAGAAGTCAACAATATCAGCCTTCTGTCTCACATCTGGGATCTCTGTGATGGTGGTCAGCATGCAGTTAATGTCTTCTACCTGGTGGTGGTCTTAGTACCTACAAAACAACTCAAGGATACGGCTCAGGATATTATCTTTAGCCCTTGAGGAAGAACTGGAGACCCTTGATTTTTATTTAGGGCTAATATCCTAACACTATATTTTGGGAACAGACAAGTCCCCTGAAATTTGTCCATAGAAGAGGATTTGGCTCATAGTAACTCTGAAATGAAAAGGACATCTTTTTTGGGTGTTAGCTCTAAAAGGTCTTGTAGGTCTTCATAGAACCGTTCAACTTCAGCTTCTTCAGCGTTACTGGTTGGGGCATAGACTTGGATTACTGTGATATTGAATGGTTTGCCTTGGAAACGAACAGAGATCATTCTGTCGTTTTTGAGATTGCATCCAAGTACTGCATTTCGGACTCTTTTGTTGACCATGATGGTTACTCCATTTCTTCTGAGGGATTCCTGCCCGCAGTAGTAGATGTAATGGTCATCTGAGTTAAATTCACCCATTCCAGTCCATTTCAGTTTGCTGATTCCTAGAATGTCGACATTCATTCTTGCCATCTCTTGTTGACCACTTCCAATTTCCCTTGATTCATGGACCTGACATTCCAGGTTCCTATGCAATATTGCTCTTTATAGCATCGGACCCTACTTCTATCACCAGTCACATCCACAGCTGGGTATTCTTTTTGCTTTGGCTCCATCCCTTCATTCTTTCTGGAGTTATTTCTCCACTGATCTCCAATAGCATATTGGGCACCTACTGACCTGGGGAGTTTCTCTTTCAGTATCCTATCATTTTGCCTTTTCATACTGTTCATGGGGTTCTCAAGGCAAGAATACTAAAGTGGTTTGCCATTCCCTTCTCCAGTAAGTAGGAAGTCAAGAAACACCTGGAGTAACAGGCAAATTTGGCCTTGGAATACGGAATGAAGCAGGGCAAAGACTAATAGAGTTTTGCCAAGAAAATGCACTGGTCATAACAAACACCCTCTTCCAAGAACACAAGAGAAGACTCTATACATGGACATCACCAGATGGTAAACACCGAAATCAGATTGATTATATTCTTTGCAGCCAAAGATGGAGAAGCTCTATACAGTCAGCAAAAACAAGACCAGGAGCTGACTGTGGCTCAGACCATGAGCTCCTTATTGCCAAATTCAGACTTAAATTGAAGAAAGTAGGGAAAACCACTAGACCATTCAGGTATGACCTAAATCAAATCCCTTATGATTATACAGTGGAAGTGAGAAATAGATTTAAGGGCCTAGATCTGATAGATAGAGTGCCTGATGAACTATGGAATGAGGTTCATGACATTGTACAGGAGACAGGGATCAAGACCATCCCCATGGAAAAGAAATGCAAAAAAGCAAAATGGCTGTCTGGGGAGGCCTTACAAATAGCTGTGAAAAGAAGAGAAGCGAAAAGCAAAGGAGAAAAGGAAAGATATAAACATCTGAATGCAGAGTTCCAAAGAATAGCAAGAAGAGATAAGAAAGCCGTCTTCAGCGATCAATGCAAAGAAATAGAGGAAAACAACAGAATGGGAAAGACTAGAGATCTCTTCAAGAAAATGAGAGATACCAAAGGAACATTTCATGCAAAGATGGGCTCGATAAAGGACAGAAATGGTATGGACCTAACAGAAGCAGAAGATATTAAGAAGAGATGGCAAGAATACACAGAAGAACTGTACAAAAAAGATCTTCACGACCCAGATAATCAGGATGGTGTGATCACTGACCCAGAGCTAGACATCCTGGAATGTGAAGTCAAGTGGGCCTTAGAAAGCATCACTACGAACAAAGCTAGTGGAGGTGATGGAATTCCAGTTGAGCTATTCCAAATCCTGAAAGATGATGCTGTGAAAGTGCTGCACTCAATATGCCAGCAAATTTGGAAAACTCAGCAGTGGCCACAGGACTGGAAAAGGTCAGTTTTCATTCCAATCCCAAAGAAAGGCAATGCCAAAGAATGCTCAAACTACCACACAATTGCACTCATCTCACACGCTAGTAAAGTCATGCTCAAAATTCTCCAAACCAGACTTCAGCAATATGTGAACCGTGAACTTCCTGATGTTCAAGCTGGTTTTAGAAAAGGCAGAGGAACCAGAGATCAAATTGCCAACATCCGCTGGATCATGGAAAAAGCAAGAGAGTTCCAGAAAAACATCTATTTCTGCTTTGTTGACTATGCCAAAGCCTTTGACTGTGTGGATCACAAGAAACTGTGGAAAATTCTGAAAGAGATGGGAATACCAGACCACCTGATCTGCCTCTTGAGAAATTTGTATGCGGGTCAGGAAGCAACAGTTAGAACTGGACATGGAACAACAGACTGGTTCCAAATAGGAAAAGGAGTACATCAAGGCTGTATATTGTCACCCTGTTTATTTAACTTATATACAGAGTACATCATGAGAAACGCTGGACTGGAAGAAACACAAGCTGGAATCAAGATTGCCGGGAGAAATATCAATAACTTCAGATATGCAGATGACACCACCCTTATGGCAGAAAGTGAAGAGGAACTCAAAAGCCTCTTGATGAGAGTGAAAGAGGAGAGTGAAAAAGTTGGCTTAAAGCTCAACATTCAGAAAACGAAGATCATGGCATCTGGTCCCATCACTTCATGGCAAATAGATGGGGAAACAGTGGAAACAGTATCAGACTTTATTTTTCTGGGCTCCAAAATCACTGCAGATGGTGATTGCAGCCATGAAATTAAAAGACGCTTACTCCTTGGAAGGAAAGTTATGACCAACCTAGATAGCATATTCAAAAGCAGAGACATTACTTTGCCAACAAAGGTTCGTCTAGTCAAGGCTATGGTTTTTCCTGTGGTCATGTATGGATGTGAGAGTTGGACTGTGAAGAAAGCTGAGCACCGAAGAATTGATGCTTTTGAACTGTGGTGTTGGAGAAGACTCTTGAGAGTCCCTTGGACTGCAAGGAGATCCAACCAGTCCATTCTGAAGGAGATCAGCCCTGGGATTTCTTTGGAAGGAATGATGCTAAAGCTGAAACTCCAGTACTTTGGCCATCTCATGAGTTGACTCATTGGAAAAGACTCTGAAGCTGGGAGGGATTGGGGGCAAGAGGAGAAGGGAACGACAGAGGATGAGATGGCTGGATGGCATCACTGACTCGATGGACGTGGGGCTGGGTGAACTCTGGGAGTTGATGATGGACAGGGAGGCCTGGCATGCTGCGATTCATGGGGTTGCAAAGAGTCGGACACGACTGAGCGACTGATCTGATCTGATCTGATCTAAACTCTGAAATGGCTGAAATACTTTATTTTGGCAAGGAATGCTGCTTCTCAATACCTTGGCCACCTGATGCAAAGAGCCAACTCATTGGAAAAGACCCTGATGCTGAGAAAGACTGAGGGTAAGAGAAGAGGGCAGCAGAGGATGAGATGGTTGGATGGCATCACTAACTCAATGGATATAAGTTTAAGCAAACTCAGGGAGATAGTGAAGGATAGGAAAGCCTGGTGTGCTGCAGTTCATGGGATCACAAAGAGTCAGACGTGACTTTACTAATGAATAACAACAAGCTGCTTCTCAAAAGATACAGATATTGAAAGGATTTGTGCTCTGTAGAAATTTTCTGAATTGTAGGTCCCTGGGCAGGGCCAGAATATACTCCCTCAGATGGTGATATCACACAAACTATGGTGAAATGCTGTTTGGAATTTCTACCCATGATCCAGGAAAGGTAACTGCTGGCCTGAGTATCATGAACTTCCCAACTTAAATAGTTTTGTGCTCTGTGAACCTGAGTTAATATGCTAACAGATGTGACCATTCCAAAGTTAATGGACTCTAAGGAAATGGGATGTACCCTGGAGGTTCCAGATTTCTGGATGGCTGTGGTTTATTTAGATAATCTTCATTGCCTGAGAGTATGATTTAGAAAGTCAGTCTAAATTATGTCTGCTTGCTTTTTAGCCTTATTGAACTCTAAATGGTGAACTTAATGGATTACTTCTTCCACTAGTTTCTTACAAGTTATAGGACCACTATGTTAAAGACGTCTCGTCTCTCTCTGTAATTTGGAACTAATGGGAGCTCAGTGATTGGGTAAACGCGTGTGGGTCCCCAGGAGAACACCTAGTGGTTGTTTTCTTTCATTTAAAATTTTCTTTCTTTCTTTATTTTTGACTGAACTGGGTCTTCTTTACTTTGCGTGGGCTTTTTGTACTTGTGGTGAGCAGGACGACTCTTCCTTGTAGTACACGGGCTTCTCGTTGTAGTGGTTATTTTTAGAATGAATTTAAGAGTACATCACGAGAAACGCTGGGCTGGAAGAAGCACAAGCTGGAATCAAGATTGCCGGGAGAAATAGCAATAACCTCAGATATGCAGATGACACCACCCTTATGGCAGAAAGTGAAGAGGAACTCAAAAGCCTCTTGATGAGAGTGAAAGAGGAGAGTGAAAAAGTTGGCTTAAAGCTCAACATTCAGAAAACGAAGATCATGGCATCTGGTCCCATCACTTCATGGCAAATAGATGGGAAAACAGTGGAAACAATGTCAGACTTTATTTTTCTGGGCTCCAAAATCACTGCAGATGGTGACTGCAGCCATGAAATTAAAAGACGCTTACTCCTTGGAAGAAAAGTTATGACCAACCTAGATAGCATATTCAAAATTAGAGACGTTACTCTGGCAACAAAGGTCCGTCTAGTCAAGGCTATGGTTTTTCCTGTGGTCATGTATGGATGTGACAGTTGGACTGTGAAGAAGGCTGAGCACCGAAGAATTGATTCTTTTGAACTGTGGTGTTGGAGAAGACTCTTGAGAGTCCCTTGGACTGCAAGGAGATCCAACCAGTCCATTCTGAAGGAGATCAGCCCTGGGATTTCTTTGGAAGGAATGATGCTAAAGCTGAAACTCCAGTACTTTGGCCACCTCATGCGAAGAGTTGACTCATTGGAAAAGACTCTGATGCTGGGAGGGATTGAGGGCAGGAGGAAAAGGGGATGACAGAGGATGAGATGGCTGGATGGCATCACCGACTCGATGGACATGAATTTGAGTGAACTCCAGTAGACGATGATGGACAGGGAGGCCTGGCGTGCTGCAATTCATGGGGTCGCAAAGAGTCGGACACGACTGAGCAACTGAACTGAAGAGGAGTTTGCTTTCTAGTTATTAACATCTTTGCCCTAAAAGGCAGAATTGCCCCCTCAAAAGTATTGGGTTAATTTGGTTTGTGTTAACATTGACAGATGAGCCTCAGTCAGTTCAGTAGCTCAGTCGTGTCCAACTCTTTGCAACCCCATGGACTGCAGCATTCCAGGCCTCCCTGTCCATCACCAACTCCCGGAGTTTACTCAAACTCATATCCATAGAGTTGGTGATGCCATCCAATCATCTCATCTTCTGTCGTCCCCTTCGCCCACCTTCAATCATTCCCAGCATCAGGGTCTTTTCAAATGAGTCAGCTGTTCGCATCAGGTGCCCAAAGTATTGGAGTTTCAGCTTCAACAATAGTCCTTCCAATGAATATTCAGGACTGATTTCAGGGCTCTTACCATTTTTTAAACGAATTCCAAGTGACCAACTGAATGAACTGAGTTAACGGAAAGCAATCAGACTACCAAAGATGATTGCTTTTGAGGCGGCTTTCAAGCAGCTGGAGCAGTAGCTAACGCCATGTGTGTGTTCACTGATCACTTATTCCCAGGGGCTGTTCCCAGTGATGGGGCATCAAAGACAGAAGATAGAGCATCTCTCCCCATGAGAAGAAGAGGCCACGTTAGCATGGGGAGCACATTGAGCCGGAGTGGGTGGCCTGGATTCTGTGTCTGGCCAAGTGCTGCTGGAGGCAAGCCACTCGAATCTCTAGACATCAGCTTCCTCCTGTGAAAATGAGGTACTTGACTCCATTTCAAAAGGACCTTCAGCCTCTAAGATTCCAGAGTGGATGGTTTTTTCTAGGAGGAAGGGCTGTGCGTGGGCACCAGGAACTGTGTCATCTGATGAATGAGTCAGACTAAGGGCGTCAGAAAAGTTACATCTTCACGATCAACACAAGGGCACAGGCAATTAAGAAACACACTTAGCTGATGGTTTGAGTGTCTGTTCCATTCGGAGGTTATATTCCTGAAGAGGGACAGGCTGACTCATCAGATGGCTGTAACCTGATGAAGTAGAGCTATCCAATTTCCTTGCTCTGATTCCAGGCAACCGAATGATCTTAATTTAGTTTTCCAAGGCAGTTTCCCCAGGCAAGAGAAGGGACAGACTATGACAATTGGAAACTGACATTCTTTTGTGTGAGCAGAATTAGATCACACAAAATTATAAAGTATATATAGTAGCATAAAGTATATAAAGTAGCATTCAAATGCAAAGCACCATTAGTTATGAATCATTCTTATACATTCTTAGCATTTGAACTTTTTTTTTTAAGTGCTAGTAAACCGTGGATGACTTGGTAAATGCAGAAATTCTGTATCTGCAAAGCTGATCAGAGGTGAAAATTACTAATATTTACATGAAAGTGAAAGTCGCTCTGCTGCTGCTGCTAAGTTGCTTCAGTCGTGTCTGACTCTGTGCGACCCCATAGACGGCAGCCCACCAGGCTTCCCCGTCCCTGGGATTCTCCAGGCAAGAACACTGGAGTGGGTTGCCATTTCCTTCTCCAATGCATGAAAGTGAAAAGTGAAAGTGAAGTCGCTCAGTCGTGTCCGACTCTAGCGACCCCATGGACTGCAGCCTACCAGGCTCTTCCGTCCATGGGATTTTCTAGGCAAAAGTACTGGAGTGGGGTGCCATTGCCTTCTCCGAAAGTCGCTCAGATGTGTCCAACTCTTAGCGCTTTACAATTTACAAACGGTTTCTACATACAATACCCCAGTAACTCTGGGAGAGAGGGATTATTCTCCCTGTCTCTAGTTCAGGAAAGCTGTGTATAATGAGGGAGGGTTTGGACTAGCAGTCAAACCTAGGTCGTCTACTGTTAGTCCAAATCACAGGGCTGCTGCAGCTTCCGAAGGAAGCTAATGCTCTGTTCCCATCCACTGGTGCCCCCACCCACCTACGCGCACGCATGCGCACATGCAGACTCACACAACAGTGTACAAGGTCCATGGTCAGTGGGACAACTGAAGGAATGATGAGAAGCAGAGGCAGAGAAGAAACCCAAAGATCATGAAACTGCTTCTCTTTCCCTCTTCAAAAGGCACTCAAAGCGCATAGGGCCTTTCTGGATGGGCTACCCCATGGATGGGTCAGTTCAGCTTTTCTTAGACCCGGAACTCAGACTGAATCTACTCACTGCAGGTGTAGAAAATGCCTGGTCTGGATAGGTGGAATCTCAGGTGTGTTGGGCTCCCACCTCTCTTCCTTTGAAAGATTGGTCTGGATATTCCTAGTGAAGGTAGCTGGGGATTCTCAACTGGGGCAGGTCCCCCAGGGCAGCACTGCCTGACCTAACCCACCTGGGGCTCCTGGCATCTTACCTGCTGGAGCTGCTAGTCTCAGATTACTGATGGGGAGGGGACCTGGCAAGCTTGCTTTGTGTCTGGCAAGCCTGAGCTCCCCATCTGCTGTGCAGAGACAGAAACAGAGCGGCAGCTGTGTGCCCAGACCCTTCCCACTGCTGGAGAAGTGGAAGACTGCAGTGCCTAGCTGGGGACTTATAGACACTTAGGGAAAAAGATGAACTGGCCCCATTCCTGCATCTCCTTTTGCTGGATTTACTTTGCTGCCTCCAGACTGAGAGGTAAGAGGCTGGTGGGTGTGCAACTCTCTTAGCCCAGGGATCACTTCTTTGGTGGAATGTTGGGTGGGCCAGGAAAAGAACAGACGCTCTAACTGTGAGGAAGTATTTCAGCTTCTTACAGTCTCATGCTGATCCTGTAGGGCCTGCCAGAGAAATAACTCCACTTGACCCAGAGCTTGTCCCCAGCTGATGGTAGGTAGGTAGATAGCTAGGATGGTAGGCAGGGATGATAGAACCAATGCTAGTCCTTGGTCTGTTGCTCTTTGCCTTGAAACACTCATAACACTGAAGCTTGATCCAGATCCCGCTTTTTGAGCAGCTGTAGAACCAGCAGATGGAAAATATGCTCAGAAGTTGTTCAATGACCTTTTTGAAGACTACTCTAATGCTCTTCGTCCAGTAGAGGATACAGATAAAGTCCTGAACGTCACACTCCAGATTACACTTTCTCAGATTAAGGATATGGTGAGTAACATAGTGTTGACTCTTCTGAATGGTTCGAATGAAACTAACAGTGCTTTCTAAAGGGAATGTCTTACCTGAATTTGACAGAAAATGAGAACAGACAGCTCTGTGTGCAAGCTGGAGGGAGAAGGGAATTCCAGAGGAGGAACACTTTCTACAAAATTAATTGCACTACATTACCTGAGTCTTTCCATGAACATTAACAGTCTTAGAACATCTCAAGAAAGTTGGTTACGCATTACATGTTCCATTTCTATGAAATGTGTAAAGTCAGCAAGACCATAAAGACAGAAAGAGGAGTTAGGTTGCCAGGAGCTGTGAGAATGATGAGGAAATAGTGATTTACTGCTTGATTGTCATATGATTTCTCTTTGGGAATGACAAAATGTTCTGGAAGCAGAGAATGGGGATGGTTGCATGACATTGTGAATAAACTGGAAACCGCTGAATTGCACACTTTAAATAGTTAAAGTGGTGAGTTTCATGCAATATGAATTTTATCCTAATTTTTAAAAGATGTTTTAAGATGACATACATTGATGCTCATATGTGTTTAGTTACACAAAGTTATGAAACTTCAAAATCTTTTCTTCTGTACATTGTTGATGTTTGCTGACTTTTTCATAAAAAAATAATTCATCAGTTGATCAATTTTCAGAGAAATTTGAGCAGTTGACCCATGCATGATGATTTAAATATTTGTCCACTTGGTGTTCCAAACACTAATCAAGCAGGAAAAATATAACCTTGGCAGACAATCAAGGGGATTGATCTGAAAAAACTCTCGCTTACTTATTGGAAATAGATTAGTGCTCTTGGAATTCCTGTTTTGAAGACAGCTGTTTTACAGACAAAATGTGTTTGGTTGAGGTGTCTACTGGACAGTTATATCTGGGTTAATTGTGCAGGATGAGAGAAACCAAATTCTGACTGCCTATTTGTGGATCCGCCAAATCTGGCATGATGCGTATCTCACATGGGATCGAGACCAATATGATGGACTGGACTCCATCAGGATCCCCAGCGACCTGGTGTGGAGACCGGATATTGTCCTATATAACAAGTAAGTGCAAGTCAGTAGCTTCTCAGGAATGAACTTGATTAGGCAGAACGTAAACATAATGTGGCCTCCCTGCTGGCTCAGTTGGTAATGCAGGAGACCCAGGTTTAATCCCTGGGTAGGGAAAATCCCCTGGAGAAGGAAATGGCAATCCACTCCAGTATTCTTGCCTGGAAGATCCCATGGACCGAGGAGCCTGGCAGGCTACAGTCCCTGGGGTCACAAAGAGTCCGACATGATTTTAGCAAGTAAACCACCACCAACCACCAAACATAATGGAAGAGGAAAGTTTGAAACATGCATGAAGTTAAGTCAATTCATGTTCCTAGATCCTGAAGTGATAGTTAGAAAACCTCAGATAATAAAATAATAATGGTCATAAAAATCTTAGAGCTACATTCTCCCTTTCAGGTGAGAAACTGTATTGGAAGTCCTGTTAGTTTTCTAGGGCTACTGTAGCAAAGTACTACAAGCTGGGTGGCTTAAACCACAGGAACTGTTGTCTCGCAGTTCTGGAGGCTAGAAGTATAAGATAAAGGTATTGGCAAAGTTAGTTCCTTCTGAGGCGATGAGGAAAATCTGTTCCCTGTCTCTGCCCTAGATTCTTGGGTGGTTGCTGGCAATCTTTGGTCTCTTGACTTGTACAAGCATCACCCCAATCTCTGCCTTCTTCTTCACATGGCATCCTGTTCCCTGTGTCCATATTTCCCCTTGCATTGAAGACACCAGTCATGTTGAATTAGATGCTCACCCTACACCAATATGACCTCGTCTTTTTTAAAAAATTAAAGATAATTTTATTGTGCTTTTCTTAACACACAAAAATTACAGACTTACTGTTTAAAAAAGATAAAGTTGTCTAAATTAAGGCACTAAGACAGAAGTAAAAATTACTCATAATCCCACAGAATATGACCTCTTCTTTTAAATACATTTAACTACTAATTACAGCTGCAATGACTGTTCCAAATAAGGTCACATTCTGAAGTGCCAGGTGTAGGATTCAACACATGAAATTTTTGCAGATGCAATTCAGCCCATGACAGTGGTGCTTCCTTGTCAATGATCATGTATGGAAAATACATGTTACTGTTAAGATTAAGGGGCTTTCCAGGCAGTGCAGTGGTAAATCTGCCTGCCAATGCGGGAGATGCAAGAGACAGGGGTTCAATTCCTGGCTTGGGAAGTTCCCCTAGAGTAGAAAATGGCAACCCCCTCCAGTATTCTTGCCTGGAAAATTCCACGGACAGAAGAGCCTGGCGGGCTACAGTCCATGGGGTCACAAACTGTTAGGCACAACTGAGCTACTGAGTACATTAAGATTTAATCAGAATGGACCAGCTAAAAGCTGGCCCATGGATTTTGGACTTTGTATAGAGTGGAAGATGAACTGGACCATAAGATCACCAGTTGGCCTTTTCCTGGTCTGAGAGCAAAGGGTCTTAGTGAGTGGGCAGGTAAGGCTTCAGTTTCTAAAATTGTAAAGTGGGCATGAATCACCTGAGGAGCCTGCTAAAATACAGATTCTCATTCAGTAGGTCTGGGGTAGAGTTGGTCGTTCTGCATTTCTCTGAGCTCCAGACGGTAGTGCTGCTGGCCCATGGACCACACTTTGAGAATGAACCAGATCACTCTGTCACAACTCAGGCTCAGCTGCTCCACCTGTTGTCAAACGGGCTCTCTCTCTTTTTATTCTGGAACTCAAGTCTCTCAGAGTTAGGAAAATTCCTCTTTGAGCAGAGCGAGATGAATGAGGAGCAACTTGGACAGGGGGACTCTCCCGGGGACTCAGCCTTCTGTTGGGCGTGAGTTTCCCTTCAGGATGCCACACTGCTTGGTTGCAGCCTGGATTTTAGTTTCAGTCCCTACTCAGCTTGTCCAAGGGTCACAACCTTGTGAATCATACCTCTGATCCTGCTGACTATTCCCCATTCTGAGTGGCCAGAGGTATCTTCTGTATGCCTTCCTAAGCAAGGTAACATCCAAGTGCTAAGTCTCTTTCAGTCATGTCTGACTCTTTGCGACCCCATGGGCTGTAGCCCACCAGGTTCCTCTGTCCATGGGATTCTCCAGGCAAGAATATGGGAGTGGGTTGCCATTTCCTTCTCCAAGTACTGGTGCTTTATTACCATGGTTCACACCCTGCCCCCGCCTCTCCTCCCCAGCACACACACAAATACACACATGTAGAAGGCAAGAGAATGGGCCAGGATGTCCATCACCTCCTCCTGGAGAAGAATCAGAGGATATACTTTACATAGAACACTTAAAGCATTCTGTAAGTTCAGAATTCTCCCTGAAAAAAACAGAATGCTGGTTCTCCTTTTCCTCTTGCTTTGATTGACTGAAGCAGTGACCAGCTCTTATTGAAAGTCTTCTTTGTGAGCTGGCATGGTGACCTAAGTTAAGCCTGCCCCAGACCTCCTTTATCAGAGAAGCCAGTTAATCACTAATGAGCTCACACAAACCTGTGGTGGCTTTGGTAAATTTTGTCCCCATTCTCCATCCTTCCTCTCCCTGCCCAGATCACTGGCCTCCTTGAGATGTGTGAGTTCTGGTCCCCACACAGACCTTTCCCACTATACTGGTTCATCAATTCTTTTCTGTTCGTCTGGGTTAACTCTTTAGTCTTCTTTGCTCTGCTCTTATAGACAGTTCTGTTTTGAATCCTCTTTTCTCCTGTGTATTCTCCTTCTCAGTAACATCAGAGTTTTACTATCAATATTTAGAGGAAACCCTAAATGTAGCTGTGACTGGATGTCATTTGCATCCCTTTGAGCAGCTGAAATGAGAATGGAAGAGAGTTAGAGTATCAGGCAAAGGAGGATCTCCAGTGATAGCTGTTGCCCTGACCCTGGTCCTTCTAGCTGAATCCCTGGACCTGTAGAATCTTCTGATCTCAGATATAATATCAGTCTCTCAGAAACCAGTACCAAACCTTGTAGACCCCGGAATGGGCTTCCTGAGTGGTGGTAGGGAGAATAAAGAGGGGTGTAGGACAGGTGATGCAGTCGTGTGTGATAAACATAGTTTGGGCAGGAAGATGCTGAACATCTAGATTCACCATTGGTGCCTGAGTCCATGGGGTAGATTATCTGGGGAGTGAGTGAGCAGGATGGTGGTGTGCCTGGAAGCTATTTCGTGTGAGGAGCAGTCGAATTGATTGATGCTTAGTTAGAAAGAGAGAGGTCCTTAGGAAGACTTGATGGCTATCATAGGCAATCAGAGAGAAAATAAGGTGGAGGGAAAAGAGGAAATTCCTCCAGAGGACAAAACCCAAAACAACGAGTAGAAGTTAAAGGGTTTTAAAAATTGCATTTTAATTCAATTAAAAGAAAAACTAATAATTTGAATAATGAGTTTTCCTAAGAGGTAGTGAGCTCTATAACAATATAATGATTCAAGCAGATATTGGCTATTAGCAGTTCAGTAAAGGAATAAATAAATTGAGGCTTGAAGTTCTGGTGGGGTTGTTTAGTATAGGTCTGTGGCCAATATAATGGTTGGTGTAAGAGACTGCAAGGATTCCTGACATTTTTAAACTAGGTAAAGAGTGGATTGCAGAAATTTCAGATGTGTGTTTATTATGAGACAGTTTTAATGGTTGGATTTTAACGAACAGGTTTAACACTTGGATTTTAGACCTAATGAGAAATTAGGTACCCTGCTGAAATCAGAAGATTTGTCTATAATTTAGCTTTAAGTTCTGCTTACGTAGCTTAGATGAAAGAAAGTGTAGGAAAACTTTCAGATGAGGTTGGATATACATATGTCAAATTTGTTCAAATTTTACACTTTAAATATATGCAGTTTATTGTATGCCAATCAATAAAACTCTTTAAAAAGAAAAAAAAAGATGAGATTAGTAGTAAAGGAGGGAGAAGAGGAAAAGTTTTGGAGAAAAATGTATGGATTTATTGTGAGACCTGTTCAGTTTGGAAGACCAAAGGAACATTCGCACGGAGATGGTCAACAAAGAGATTGCAAAGGCCAGTTTAAAGCCTGGAAAGAAGGTCAGGGATAGAGCTATCAAAACCCCTTTAAGCCCTTATAGAACTGCTGAAGGAGATCTGGAAGCACTGGTGGGCCATAGGAAACCATTGCACGTGCTGAGCTGTAAAATGATGTGATCAGAGAAACCAGGGAAATAAAACAAAGTACTGGTCATGAAGCAATTAATAGTAATGTCTTCAAACTCCTCCTGAGTAGCTGGGGTGATGTTTTCAGACAGTGGGCTCCTTTACCCTCTGGCTTTTGGTTGGGTTGGCCCAATGAGAAACATTGTGAGCAGTTGGAGGAAGAAAAGAGAGTAAGGTTGGGGCATGTATTCCCTTGCTCCCTTCCTAGAGTTATTATCTTTGGCTGGCTGTATCCTTTGACAGAAGGCATATCTTCTATGGGAGAAGGAGATGGCATCCCACTCCAGTGTTCTTGCCTGGAGAATCCCAGGGACAGAGGAGCCTGGTGGGCTGCTGTCTATGGGGTCGCACAGAGTCGGACACGACTGACGTGATTTAGCAGCAGCAGCAGCAGCAGCAGCATGTCTCCTATCGTGGTGACCCTCTTCTGCCACTCTTCCCTCCAGGTATTGGTAATTGCACCTTCCCTTCATTTCTTCAGGCCCAGTAATGGTAATAACTCTGCTGTTACTAGTCCTAAAGTGGTTGCCCTATACTTATCTTAGTAGAGTCCTTTTATTAAATCCTCCTCAAGCTATCTAATTTGAATGTGCCATCCATTTCCTGCAAGGACCATGACTAATAGAATCGTTCTAGCTCCAAATATATTCTCTCTGACTCCCAGATCTCTTGTACCAACGTAGGATAGGTGAGTGATGCTCCAGTTCTCAATTCTTGGATAGCTAATTATATATACTTTTTATTTTTACAAAGGGTAGGTTCTGGCATTTTCAAAAATGCCATTTTGTTGTCTTCACAAGACCCACATTAAAGATCCCCTCTTTAGACCTGCATTAAAAATTGAGCACCACAATTCAGCTGCAGTGCTTTGATTAGAGTGGACACAATCAGACCATTGCATTGTGGTACCTAAAGGTTAATAAGTAGGAAAAAACTTGTAAAACATGTCAGTTCTTAGATCTAATACATCATCTTCTAGCAATTTAACCTAAGGAAAGAGTCAGTGGATAAATGCAACAGTTTGACCACGGGGATGTTCACTGTTGCATTGTTTGTAAATGTGAAAAATAGAAACAACCATAATGCGGAACATCAGTGAGCTGGTTAAATTACTATGGCACATCTCTAAAAAGGAGTATAATTGAATATCATTTAACCATGAAAATAATGTTGCAGAAGATTATGGACAGATGACCACCTACATTTTAAAATTGTCTCAGTCTTGTTTTTGGTAAACTAACTTTTTTATTTCAAGATAATTTTACAGAAAAGTTGGAAAGATGGTACAGAGTTCCTGTATACTTTTCACACAGTTTTCCTTAACGTCATGTCTTACATAACCATAATACATATGCCAAAACTGATATAATACTATTAGTGGTGCTATTGGTAAAGAATCTGCCTGTTGATGCAGGAGACACAAGAGATGCAGGTTTGATCTCTGGGTCAGGAAGATCCCCTGTTGTAAGAAATGGCAACCCACTCCAGTATTCTTGACTGGAGAATTCCATGGGCAGAGGAGCCTGGTGGATTACAATCCATGAGGCCACAAAGAGTTGGGCAGGTCAGAACGACTGAGCACACAATTAAACTACAGGTTTTATTTGGACTTCACCAGCTTTTCCACTAATGTCCTATTTTCTGTTTCAGGATCTAATCCAGCATATCACATTACATTTATCCATAATATAGTTTATAGGGAAAAAAATTGTAAGGAACAATCAGAAAAATATGCATTAAATATTAACAGAAACGTATCAGTTAAGGCTGAAAGCATTGAAAACTGACTTTGTCAAAAAAGGAATTTGTAGGAAGGATATGCTCAGCTCACTGAATTAAAGGAGAAAAATCATTGATAGGGCCTTGGAAAGAACAGACTAGGACTACTCCATAGTTCAAGACAAGGGGCTATTGAATTTTTAAAAAAATTTTAAGTAATTGATTTTTCTAGGAATCCATCATCAGATTGACTCTTTTTGGTCTTTGGGTCACTCTGCTTAATATTTAAACTCCAGGAAGTGTGAATCAGTTGGACCTAGCTCAGGTCACAAGCCAGCTCCTGGCCAGGGGAGCCTAGGGTACCTTGATCATTTCATCTGCCTTACAATGGTGGTGGAGAAAGTCATTCCCCAAAGCGAAATAGAAATTTTGTACCCCCAAAATGCCAGCCATAAGTGTTGATAAAGCAAAAACAAGATATATCTAGAATAAATTATCTTTTAGATTATAGATGAATAATTTTTTCCTCTGTGTTTTTCAGATGTTCTACAATAAACATGTAAAATTCTTCCAACAGCAACAAAGAGCTACTTTAATATTCTTGTGCCCAAAGTTAACAAAACCATTTAAGCAGAGCCTCTCTGTCTGGGTATTTGAATCATTATACCTGGACCAAGAGAATGGCATTGGGAATGGAGAGGAAGGGATAATAGGCAGAGATGCTTATTTGTTTAATTTTGGTTGCCCTGGGCTGCACGTGGGCTCTCTTCTTGCGGTGAGCGGGGTCGACTCTTCATTGGGGTGCACTGGCTTCTCACTGCGGTGGCTTCTTCTGCTGTGGATCACGAGTTCTGTGTGCACAGGCCCAGTAGTTGTGGGGCATGGGCTTAGTTGCCTCGCAGCATGTGGGATCTTCCCAGTCCAGGGATTGAACACGTGTCCCCTGCATTGGCAGGTGGATTCTTAACCACTGGACCCCTAAGAAAGTCTGGCAGAGGTGCTTTAAAGGAAAAATCCAAGAGAACTTGGCCCTGACTAGTTACAGGAGGTGGAGAAGAAGGGCAAATTAGAGTTGATTTTGGACTTGCAAGCCAGTGTACCGAGAATGGTGGTCCATTGCCAAAGACACTGAAGTGATGGGAAAAGGGCAGTGAGCTGTCTGGGTTAAAGAACTTGGTGAGTTGTCCTGGTAAGCAGCTCTCATTTTCCTCCTCTGACCTCCAGGGCTGACGATGAGTCTTCTGAGCCCGTGAACACCAATGTGGTCCTGCGGTATGACGGCCTGATCACTTGGGATGCACCAGCCATCACCAAAAGCTCCTGTGTGGTGGACGTCACCTACTTCCCCTTTGATAATCAGCAGTGCAACCTGACCTTTGGCTCCTGGACCTACAATGGCAATCAGGTGGATATCTTCAATGCCCTGGACAGTGGAGACCTCTCCGACTTCATTGAAGACGTGGAGTGGGAGGTGCACGGCATGCCTGCTGTGAAGAACGTCATCTCCTACGGCTGCTGCTCTGAGCCTTACCCGGATGTGACGTTCACTCTCCTTCTGAAGAGGAGATCCTCCTTCTACATTGTCAACCTCCTCATCCCATGCGTCCTCATATCTTTCCTGGCTCCCTTGAGTTTCTATCTCCCAGCAGCCTCTGGGGAAAAGGTCTCCCTGGGAGTGACCATACTGTTGGCCATGACTGTATTTCAGCTCATGGTGGCAGAGATCATGCCAGCCTCAGAAAATGTCCCTCTGATCGGTGAGTTCAAGTCTCTTACACTTTTGAGTCAGCTTTCTGGTGACTGAGGCTGTATCTGTGCCTTTAAACTCATAGCAATTAAGTCAACTACAAACTCAGCACAGGCTCATTTAGTGTCTTCAGTTGGCATCTCTGAATGTGGCTGTTCAAGACAAAGCCGGGCTTGAGGTCTCCAGGTTTACCCAAAAGAGGAATGAGAGCTGTGTGGTTTAGAGCAGTGGTCCTTGAAGTATGGTCCCTGGACCCACAGCATCAGCCTCAATTTGGATATACAGATTGTCAGGGCCCACCCTAGACCTGCTGACTAGGGTGGGGGTAAAGCCTGCAAACTTTTCACAAGCTTTCTGGGTGATTCTGATGAGCTTTTTGTTAAAGTCAAAAAACCACTGGCTTTTAGGCTAAGGCCTTGATTTTGAAGTTAAAGAAATCTGCATTTGAACTCTGACTTCACCATTCCTTCCTTGATCAACCTTAAGCAATTTACTTGCTCTTTGAGTCTCTACTTCATCATCTTCAGAATTTGTGTAATTGCTACCTCACTGTGCATTGCTTAGCACAGAGCCTGGCATATGGTGAGGACTGAACCAACAGTGACTGTTAGTATCTTATCACATCACAAGGGGTTTCTTCTTGGAAAAAATGGTAAACACGATGGAAATGATGAGCTAGATTTTTAAGCCTGCCATCTACCCTTGATAGAATAATTCTCAACCTTTATTAGGTATAATAGGTGTGAGAGACTTAAAAATGCAGGTAACTGGTGGTCCAGTAGTTAAGACTCTGTGCTTCTACTGCAGGGGTGCGGGTTTGATCCCAGGGCAGGAAAGTTCCACCTGCCATGAGGCTCAGCCAAAGGAAAGAAAAAGAAAAAAATACAGGTTCTCACAGCAAAAGAGGTTTTTAAAAAGCAGTCTTGGACAAGATTTGGGAATCTGAGGTGATTCTAAAGTAGATCACATTCTCAAACATCTGCAATAATGAAATGTTCCTCCAAGGGTACTGTGGCTGCCATCACTGCCTTTCTTTTCCTTCCCTCTCTTGTTGTGAGATCCCTCCTAATATCTTTAATACCTACTTCCTGCCACCAAGGATAACACCCAGATCCACCACCTCTGCCTCAGTGACTCATGTTGTAACAGATGCTTTCAAGAATCAGAAGCTAGATCTCATTTTTAGTTCTGTAAAGCAATCAGTAGGGGGAAATTTCAGAACACCAAGAGACTTAGTGACCAATATAAAAGAGATATTATACTGCCTTTTCTCTCCTGAATGTAGTATTAGCCATCTGAATAACATTCAGATGTTATTACGTTGGTTTCTCTGTTTGGAGATTTCTTCCTTGTTATGTTTCTCCAGGCAAGTCACACACACACACACACACACACACACACACACACAAGCCACACACACACACACACAGACTTGCACTTGCACTCGCACTCATGCACATCTTTTTGAGAAATAGTCACAGAAAGTTCTCTCCTTTCTCATCACCACTAATAAAGAGGAAACGGTGTGTTGGTTCTTTCATTACTTCTCCTAAGGCAGAAATGATTGACAGTGATGACATCCAATCATAACCCTGTTTGAGGCAGGATCAGTAGGCAGATCCTGCTCTCTGCTTTACCAGCTAAAGTCAACAGCAAGCTGGCTCAGTTTCTGAAGCAAGGTGTCTCAGAACATGACTCATAAATTTTATAAGCATTACTTTCCCTGTGATAATATGAAATGTATCTTTTTAGGAAGGGTACACATAGATCTTTCTTGAGAGTATTTAATAGTCACAACTTGTTATTTGTAGCACCTATGAAATAGAGTTCCAGTTTTAAGAAATGTATTTACATTTCCTGCATTAAGTATAGCATTTGATCCAGGCTTTTGACCCATAGCCTTTGCAATGTTAAGAAATATTTTATTTTTAGTTTACTCAGAGCTTTTAACAAATAATAAACAGATGATGAATATTATCAAATGTATTGTTTTCATCTGTAAAGACAATCATGTGTGTTTTTTCTTTTCCTGTATTAGTGTTGTAAATTACAGTTTTCTGTTGTTGAACTAAATCCTTCTTTATCATGATGAGTTATCAATTAAAGACACCATAGATTTAGTTAGCCAGTAATTTTTATAGGAGTTTCTCAAATGTATCTATAAATGAAATGGCCTTAAAATTTCCTTTCTTGTTTCTTTTAGAGTCAAGGCTAAATTTATTTCATGAAATGAACCAGTTAGGCAGTATTCCCTCTTTTCTATTTTTGAAACAACTTGCATTAAGATATGAGTTATCTGTTCCTTAAAAATTCAGTGAAACTCACCTGTAAAACCTTTTGGTTCTAGAGCTTTTTGGAAGATGGGTGGGTAGAGGTATTTAATTCCTATTTCTATTCAAGCATTCTTTCTTCTTAGACTAAATTTGACATCTTCTAGATGATAAAGAGTCTGCCTGCAATGTGGGAGACCCAGGTTTGATCCCTGGTTTGGGAAGATCTCCTAGAGAAGGAAATGGCAACCCACTCTAGTATTCTTGCCTGGAAAATCCCATGAACGAAAGAGCCTGGAGGGCTACAGTCCCTGGGGTCACGAAGAGTCAGTCACGACTGAGCAACTAACACATATATTTATAGAAATTTCATCTAGGTTTTTGAATGTATTATCATATAGCTACTTGTAATGTTATTTTATTGTTTTCTAAATTTCTATCCTCTTATTTTTTCTATTGCATCCTTTTTCTCTCTCCTACCACTATTCCATGAATGGCCTTATCAAATGTTTATCAGTTGTATAGCTCTTTTCAAATAACTTGTTTTTGTTCATTTTCTAGGTTCTTTGTTCTGTATTTCGAAAATTTGTTAATTTATCTTTATTGTTTCCTTCCTTAATTTTCCTTTTTCATGACTATTTGCTTTTTGCAATCACATATTAAAGACTAATAAAGACACAATATCCCCTTTCTTCGCCAGTAAGAGTGAGATTCCATATTAACAAGGTTTAATGACAATTCTGGGAACTGACCAAGATCATTCATTGTTTATTTTTTTTGCTGAATGTCGAAGTTTTTCACATAGTGATAGCAAAAACTTACAAATCTTTTAACTCAAGGAAGAGGACAGTGCTGAAAACTTTTCCTGTCTTTTTTCAATTAAGCTTCACCTTAGTCTTGTGAGTTAGATATGAATATTATAGTCATTCTATAGAGAAGAAAGCTGAGGCTTACCAGAATTATATAACTCCCTGTAGGTCACAAGTCTACTGAATGACAGAGCTGAGATTTGAACTCAGTTTTATTCAAAAGTCTATATTAACCACTATTAATGTGTACAACTTCCAGTTGTTTCTTCGTGAGTCAAATATGAGGACAGTTTTCCCCCCTAAATATATATATATTTATTTGGCTGCTTCGAGTCTTAGCTGTGGCACGTGAGATATTTCATTGCAGCACATGGATTTTCTAATTGAAGTTCATGAGCTTAGCTTTTTCGCTAAATGTGGGATCTTAGTTCCCCAACCGGGGATAAAAACCACGTCCTGTGCATTGCTAGATGGATTCTTAACTGCTGAACCACCAGCGAAGTCCCTTGAAGACAGTTTTAAGCTAACTTGGTTGCTGTTATTTTCCCAGGCAAATACTACATAGCCACGATGGCCTTGATCACAGCCTCCACTGCCTTGACCATTATGGTGATGAATATCCACTTCTGCGGGGCTGAGGCCCGGCCAGTGCCACCCTGGGCCCGGGTGGTCATCCTGAAATACATGTCCAGGATCTTGTTTGTCTACGACGTGGGTGAGAGCTGCCTGAGCCCCCACCAAGACAGGGAGCGAGACCGTCTTACGAAGGTTTATGACAAACTTCCAGAGCCCAATCTGAAAACATCCAGAAATAAAGACCCTTCCAGAAAGAAGGAAGTGAACAAACTCTTAAAGAATGACTTGAGGTACCCGGGTGAGAACCTGGAGGATGGTGACAGCTACTGTGCACGGTACAGAGTGTTGACGAGAAATATTGAATACATCGCCAAGTGCCTCAAAGACCACAAGGCCACCAATTCCAAGGGGAGTGAATGGAAAAAGGTTGCAAAAGTCATAGACCGATTTTTCATGTGGATTTTTTTCATTATGGTCTTTGTGATGACTATTTTGATCATAGCAAGAGCAGATTAGTGAGCATTTGATATGTGGGAATAAATCAATATAAGTCCCTGTGATCTACTCTAATGCTCTTCCAAATCAGAAATATCTATATCCATATTTACACACAGATACACAAATATATATAAATTAGGGGTTATGCTGTCTTTACTTTTTATTTTTAACTTCAGATCAGTATTATAGCAGTCAGTTTAAATTAAGCAGGAGGTTCAAAATTTCAAGGGCAAGACAATGGAGGAAATAGAGAAGGGACACTGCTATATCCTACCAGAGTGGTAGGTGGCTTCTAGATCACACAATTATTCTCTCCTTCAGCAGTGCAGTTAACAAAGCATACTGCATTCTGTTTAAAATTTAAAGCAAAGCCAAAGAAATTGAGTTCCCCCTTACCCCCTACTGCTGCTGCTGCTAAGTCACTTCAGTCGTGTCCGACTCTGTGTGACCCCACAGACAGCAGCCCACCAGGCTCCGCCGTCCCTGGGATTCTCCAGGCAAGAACACTGGAGTGGGTTGCCATTTCCTTCTCCAATGCATGAAAGTGAAAAGTGAAAGTAAAGTCACTCAGTCGGGTCTGACTCTAGCGACCCCATGGACTGCAGCCTACCAGGCTCCTCGGTCCATGGGATTTTCCAGGCAAGAGTACTGGAGTGGGATGCCATTGCCTTCTCCTAGCCCCTACTAGAACATGCTTTTAAAAAAAGGAAAATCGTCATATATTCCTTAGTGTTAATTTAAGTCTCCATGTTACCTTTCTTATTTCTCTGGTGCATTTCAAGCTGTATTTCAAATGATGGAATAAAAACATTTTGCACCACATAAAGAAAGTCTAAGGATTGGCAACTCAGTGGGGGACAAGAGCTTTCTTTGTATTGATGATGTCATATATGTTGGTTATGTTTTATACGAACCTTAAAGATGAAGTCATTCCTACATTTAGCCTTGGGTTTAAGTAAGATCACCTGCAAACTGGGCTGATTTTGTCATTCATTCAGCTATTCACCAAACATTTATTTTCTCCTACCTCTAATAAAGCTAAATGATTCACATTTGAAGTGGATGTTGTACCAAATCTCATGCACAGGTCTGATCCTTGCTAATCTTTGCCACAATTCTGTGAGCTAGGTGGACAGGTGTTTCTAATCACCTTTCTCAGAGTAAGAAGCTGTCTCTGAGGAAGGTGGGTGTAAGTGACCTGCTTCCGCATCCACCTAGGTGGTAAGTAGAGCTGGGAGATAAACCCTTGGCCCTGCGAGTCTAGGCCAGGTCTGCTAAAGCCACACTGCTTTTTGGCTGAGACAGATCATGATTTAGGATGGTAGTGATTGAGAGATTTTTTTTTTTTAAGATTTTTTTGATGTGGATCATTTTTAAAGTCTTTATTGAATTTGTTAGAATACTGTTTCTGTTTTATGATTTGGTTTTCTGGCCGTGAGGCACGTGGGATCTTAACTCCCTCACCAGGGATCAAAGCTACATCCCCAGGATTAAAAGGCGAAGTCTTAATCACTGAGCACCAGAGAAGTCCTTGAGGGATTCTCGTTCTTAATTTTGAATTTCTGCTCTAAATTACTGTCTGTGCTTCTCCAGTTTTTTCCTACTTTGAGTCAAATATGTCTTCAAATTTCCTCACTTGCATCTTGATTAAAATGATCCAAGTGCTAATACACATGACCTAACTTCCAACCCCTCAATTATTCTTTTACCAATAAAAGACAAATGAGTCAACATGGAGAGAAGACAAGGGTTAAGCTAGAAAAGAAGGATGGTGTTTGGTTTAAACATATACTGTTTTTTTTTTTTTAATTTTCAATATTTATTTTTTTAATTTTATTTTTTAACTTTACAATATTGTATTGGTTTTGCCATATATCAAAATGAATCCGCCACAGGTATACATGTGTTCCCCATCCTGAACCCTCCTCCCTCCCCATACCATCCTTCTGGGTCGTCCCAGTGCACCAGCCCCAAGCATCCAGTATCATGCATCGAACCTGGACTGGTGACTCGTTTCATATATGATATTATACATGTTTCAATGCCATTGTCCCAAATCTTCCCACCCTCTCCCTCTCCCGCAGAGTCCAAAAGACTGTTCTATACATCAGGATCTCTTTTGCTGTCTCGTATACAGGGTTATTGTTACCATCTTTCTAAATTCCATATATATGCGTTAGTATACTGTATTGGTGTTTTTCTTTCTGGCTTACTTCACTCTGTATAATAGGCTCCAGTTTCATTCACCTCATTAGAACTGATTCAAATGTATTCTTTTTTAATGGCTGAGTAATACTCCATTGTGTATAAGTACCATAGCTTTCTTATCCATTCATCTGCTGATGGACATCTAGGTTGCTTCCATGTCCTGGCTATTATAAACAGTGCTGCGATGAACATTGGGGTACACGTGTCTCTTTCCCTTCTGGTTTCCTCAGTGTGTGTGCCCAGCAGTGGGATTGCTGGATCATAAGGCAGTTCTATTTCCAGGTTTTTAAGGAATCTCCACACTGTTCTCCATAGTGGCTGTACTAGTTTGCATTCCCACCAACAGTGTAAGAGGGTTCCCTTTTCTCCACACCCTCTCCAGCATTTATTGCTTGTAGATTTTTGGATCGCAGCCATTCTGACTGGCGTGAAATGGTACCTCATAGTGGTTTTGATTTGCATTTCTCTGATAATGAGTGATGTTGATGAGCATCTTTTCATGTGTTTGTTAGCCATCTGTATGTCTTCTTTGGAGAAATGTCTATTTAGTTCTTTGGCCCATTTTTTGATTGGGTCATTTATTTTTCTGGAATTGAGCTGTAGGAGTTGCTTGTATATTTTTGAGATTAGTTGTTTGTCAGTTGCTTCATTTGCTATTATTTTCTCCCATTCTGAAGGCTATCTTTTCACCTTGCTTATAATTTCCTTTGTTGTGCAGAAGCTTTTAAGTTTAATTAGGTCCCATTTGTTTATTTTTGCTTTTATTTCCAATATTCTGGGAGGTGGGTCATAGAGGATCCTGCTGTGATGTATGTCGGAGAGTGTTTTGCCTATGTTCTCCTCTAGGAGTTTTATAGTTTCTGGTCTTACGTTGAGATCTTTAATCCATTTTGAGTTTATTTTTGTGTATGGTGTTAGAAAGTGTTCTAGTTTCATTCTTTTACAAGTGGTTGACCAGTTTTCCCAGCACCACTTGTTAAAGAGATTGTCTTTAATCCATTGTAAACATATACATTGTTTCTTAATCTTGTGTTTACTTATTTGTAAAATATTTGTTGTGTACCTACTGTATACTGAGTGCTATGTCAGCTTTGAAGCGAACAAATACAAAATGTGATTTCAACCCTTTGGTTTCTCATACGGTGCTTATAGTTCAGTAGAGGGGATAGTTAAGAAGGCAGACAAATACAACGCAGTGTAAAAGTACTGTCATAGCAGCGTGGACAATATGCCATGGAACAACGAAGATTAATCTGTTTGAGGGAAAACTTGGGAAAGACTTTGTAGGGGTGTACCATTTGAGCTGGGTTTTGAAGATTGCATAGGCATTTTGCTAAACAGAGAAAGGAGTGAGTTGGGGTTAGGAAGATTTGGGGAAATATAGTTTAGAATCAGATTTTTTTTTTATTTAACTATAAAATACTTTTATAAGTTACAACTGCATTTGGCAATAAATAATAGAAAACCCAATGGACCGTGACTTAAGCAGATAGAGGTTATTTATCTACACAAAAATAAATCCAAAGTTACAAAGTCCAGGGATCTAACCATCTTCCCTTTGTGTTGTTTTAAGGCACAAAATTCTAAGTTTGCAGTAATTTATTATAACAGCAATAGAAGACTAGTACAGTACCCAATGAGCAATTTTATGTGTATAACTTTTCCTGTATTTTATATCATTTGTCTTAGATAGATACGTCTATAGCCAGATTGAAGCAGCCCTATTGAACCATGTGTCCAAAAATGTAGCATTTATCCTAAAAACATCTGAGAACATGCAAGAATTGCAATCACGGAGTGATCGAGTCAGACTTGTGTTTCAGAAATGAGATTGGGGTGGAAGTCAGAAGATTGTAGAGAAAAGAGAGATCTACTGAAATTTTTTAAAAACCAGTTCAGGGAATTGATAGTGAAGGCTTAACCCTAGACGGTGGGAATAAGAGAATGAATCACGAAGCATTTATGACCTAGACTGGACAGGACTTGGTGACCTGTTGGATGTGGGTTTGGGGAGAGGGTGACATTGAGAATGATCCGAGCTTTCCATCTCAAACAACTGAGGTGAAGAGTAAAGGAGGACCAGGCTTTGGAGGAAAGAATTCTATTTAGGATGTCTTGAGTTGGAAATGCTTTTGGGGCATCCTGGTGGAGAAATTCAGGAAGTACCTGAAGATGCATTTAGAACTTCGGAGAAAAGTGAAAACTTCACTCAGGTTAGTTGTTAAAGTATTCATTAAATGATTTCGGTGGGTAAGACACATGTTACAAACAGTAAGAGACTCAAAAGAACAGAAATGCATTATTCGCCAGGGTTCCAGAAGCTTATAACTGCCCTGCATCACTAAAGCAATTCCCTGCTGTGCTGTCATTGCTCCATTCACAAATCTACTTCTCCAAGCACACTGAGGTCCTCTCCAGGTCTAGGGCCCAGAAACTCTGTCATTATTCTCTTTGTATCCTTTGTGATAAGGATATTCTCTTTTTATTTTTTGTGGCAATAAAGGGTGTAGTATGAGGTCACTAGCCATTAAACGCTTATTGAAAGAATGAGAGAGTAAAAGGAAGACTTAAAAGGTTCCCCAAAGTGCCAAAATGCTTAGACTGTTAACGAGCCCCCATCCTATGCAATGAACAAAAATAAATTCCAGATGATTCAAGACATAGATGTAAAAATAAACAAAAGCAAAAGGCATGTAAGAAAACCTACTTGACTTTTTGAATACAATTCTCCACCTCCATAAAATATAAGACATGATTACTGCTTTGAAAGAGGAGTCTAGAGGATTCCCTGAAATGGGTGAGGGGTGGGGACCAAAGGGACTGGTGGTCATCCTGCTGAGGAAGTGACTTTGAAGATGAGCTCTGATCCTAAGAGGGAGTTAACCAGGATAAGACTTGGGGAGAGTACCAGGTTGCAGGCAGTGGAAAGGTCAGAATTCAAGCTCAAGGGCAGAACAGAGCTTATTATTATCTGAGAAAGAGAAAGGAGCCCTCGGGGCAGAGATGGAATCAGCGATCTGCAAAAGAGGAGACTGCAAGGTGAGCAAAGTGAGCGAGGCTGGGTCACACAGGGCCTGGCAAAGTTCAGAAACACCAACGGCTCTACTGTCTGACACTCTTGGTGCAATGAGGGGTGCCTGGGTTTGTTGAGGTCCCAACCTTTGTTCTTTCTCCTTTTTCAGCGTTTGTGTCTACTTTCCCATCAGTTCATTGCTCTGACCAATACTTGCCAACACAACCATGAGCAAACCTGGCAAATGGACTGTCTTGGTCAAACTGGAAGCGCAGGTTCCAGAATATTTTGAGCAACACTGGTGGGGCCACTTGTCATCAACTCCAGAGGCAAGCAAAGAGCTCTCTGCCTACTTCTTCCGTCCTATCAGATTACACCTTTGAAATTGGACCTGGCTGTTAAAACTCCATGAGCTTGTCAGTATACCCAAGGTTCTCTAACCTAAAAAAATAAACTCTGCAACAAAACCTCACTTGTCTTTGTGTACATCTATCTCTCTACTCTTCCCAGCCAAGGTCCCCCGCCCTCTTGCATCTTTCAAGGTTCCACCAGGACACAAATGACGTTCTCAAATTTGGATAATTCAAGGAAGGTTTAATAAAGGACTATTTACAAAGGTGTGGGCAGGATGTAAAGAAACACAAAGGGTGGTAGGAAACACTAAGACTAGCAAAGCAGAGCTATTTCCACTCTGGGGCCCAAGAGGAGGCGGGAGAAGTGGTTACCTGAACCCAGCTGGAGAACATTGTGAACTTTGGTTGAGTGAATGCAGCAGACCCCATGGGCAACCCACTCCAATGTTCTTGCCTGGAGAATCCCAGGGACAGGGGAGCCTGGTGGGCTGCCGTCTATGGGGTCGCACAGAGTTGGACACGACTGAAGCAACTTAGCAGCAGCAGCAGCAGCAGGGAGTCCAGGGAGGTGGACTTATCTCCTCCTCACTCTCTTTCCCTTCAATCTCCTCCCAAGGCTCACCATTGGCCAAACTCAACACAGTCATGGAAACTTATTGATGTTAGCATATATCTGGGACAGACGGCAGAGTGGTGAAGGGTAGAGCGTGGACCTGAACAAAGGGAAGACATCTGGGGCATTCTCCCACTCTTTGACTTCACTCTACAATTACAAACTGACTTTCTTTCACTGCACTCAACTGAAACTACTTTGGCCAAGTTCATCATTTGGGAATTATCAAATCTGCTGGATGCTTCTGAGACCTCTATGCTGCTGTCAGCACAACTGACCACTTCCTCCTTCTTGAAGCTCTTCTCTCTGGTCTTCTGGGCTACCACTTTCTGCTTCTTAAGTGGATTGTTCTCAAAAACCTTTGCTGGCTCCAATCCCCTCTCTTCTGGTAAATGTTGGTGCCCTTCACTGTTCCATCCTCAGCTTTCCTCCTCATGGTTTATTACTACCACATATATGCTGATTATTCTCAAGATCGCTTGTCCATCTTGCTCTCCCTTTAGCTCTAAATTCAATATACTCTTCATGTCAACCAAGTATTGCAACTTGAATGTCTCACAGACTTTCAAACTCAATGTGCCCCCAAATAAGCTCATTATCTACACTATCATCGAAGTCTACTCCTCCTCCTCTGTTCTGTGGCATTTATCTGTACCGTCATTAACTCTACCATCTAGGCTAGAAATCAGGCAGTCATTCTGGATAACATCCAACCAATCACTCATCCTGCTGATTCTACCTGCTAAATGGCCTTCAGATCTGTCCTCCTCTCTCTATGCCCCTGGCAATTGCCTATTTCGGGTCTTTGTTATCTTTGCCTGGCCTGTTGCAGTAGTACTTTAATTGGGCCTCCTGTTTATTTTCCTTCTATTCACTCTTTTTCACTGCTGCCAAACTAATCTTGTGACTCTTGCACCTAAAACTTTCAAATGGCTAACTAAACACCTACAAGTTGAATAAAGTCCAACTTCCTTAATGTGATACAGCAGAGATTAAAAATGTGTGTTTTTTTCTTTTCCACTGCTCTAGTAATAGATGTTCTTTTGTTCACCTCAGGAGTATAAATTATCTTCTTGGCCTGGAAAGTAACCACCTTACTATCTCTTACAAGAGAGTTGTGAGAGTCTGAGACCTTCTGGGAGCAATCAAAATAAGACCTTTAGTGTTTGATGGTTAGAAAAGAAACAAGCAGACTGACTTCCTATCCTGGGCATGTGATTTAGAGTGAGTTAGACATGTACTCCTACCTGAGACCTTGATTCTTAAAGTTTATCTGGAAGAATGAATACTAAATACCAATAGCCAAGAAAAATATGCAAAAGGAGACTGGAGAATGCTGACCTGAGAAGATATTGAAGGCAAATAAAATTGGGATTAGGCTGCTGCTGCTGCTGCTAAGTTGTGTCTGACTCTGTGCGACCCCATAGATGGCAGCCCACTAGGCTCCCCCGTCCCTGGGATTCTCCAGGCAAGAACACTGGAGTGGGTTGCCATTTCCTTCTCCAATGCATGAAAGTGAAAAGTGAAAGTGAAGTCGCTCAGTCGTGTCAGACTCTTAGCTAGGAACAGACAAAAACAAAAAACAAACAAACAAAATCAATAGAAATGAGCTGAGAATCCAGAAAGGTATCCATGTGTGTGACTATAATATATGATAATGAGGGTAGTTCAAATCAGTGGGGAAAGGCTATCCATTAAAAAAAAAATTGGGGCTTTATCTTAATATTAGCTCAAAATGGATTAAAGACTTAAGTGTAAAAACAAAATCAAAACATACAACTTCTGTAAGAAAATCTGGAAGGACATATAAATTCTGTAAGAAAATGGTGAAATAGGATGTCGCCCACCCATATCCCCACTCAACAATAATTTGACAGCTTTTCACAGACGAAATTGCCTTTGTGGGAGCACTGTGGGACACAGGAGACTGTGAGACCCTGGTGGAGCCCGAGGCTGAGGAGAGGCATTTGAGAAGGCAGGCATGTATCCAGGTGGCAGATCCGCCAACTGTGGTCCTCGTTATAGATGTGGAAACAACCTGTGGCCTCAGCCACAGCCCCACGTGGCCTTGGCCCTGACACCAGCACCATCTGACAAGGGCCTTGGCCAGAGATATGGCCATCTGTGTCCCTGTAGGTAGGCTTGCCTACCTGAGTTGGACTACAGATGCTGAAACGGCCTGTGTCCGGGTGGCAGCTCCTCTCAGCCATGGGCAGGAATACTCCTGTTTGCTCAGGGGCCTGCAAGGAGACACACCTGTCTGTGTCTCCTGAGGCCTGATGACCTCAGTCCCACCATGATCCTGAAGCAGCCCTATGACTTGGTTCTAGCCCCTTTCAGCTGCCATCAGTCAGGAGCAGTCCTATCCACCCAGGGACCCAGTGGGAGACACGCTTCTCCACATCCCCAAAGGCAAGCCCACCACTTGATCCAACTGCGATTCTAAAGCAGCCCTATGACTTGATTCAGCTCCTCTCAGCTGTGGTCTGGGACTGACCCTGTCCTGCCAGGGACTTTATACCTCAAGGAACTAGAAAAAGAAGAAGAAACTAAGCCCAAAGTTAGCAGGAGGAAGGCAGTAACAAAGATTAGAGCAGAAATAAGTGAAATAGAGACAAGAAAAGCTTGTCTCTATAGTTTTTATTGATAAAACTCAATAAAACTCAGGATTGGCTTTTTGAAAAGATCAACAAAATTGACAGACTTTTAATTTTTACATTAATCAAGAAAAAAGGGCAAAGGACTCAAATAAATAAAATGATAGATGAAGGAAAAGACATTACAACTGATACCACAGAAATACAAAGAATCATGAGCCCACTATGAACAATTATATCCCAACAAATTAGATAGTCTAGAAGAAATAGAAAAATATCCCAGAAACATACGACCTACCAAGTCTGAATCCTGAAAAAATAATCTGAAATGACCAATAACAAGTAAAGGGGATTTGATTTTCAGGTATTCAAAATACTTCCAACTAAGAAAGCCCATGGGAACAAATGACCTCACTGCTGAATTTTACCTAACATTTAAAGAAGAATTAATACCAATTCTTTTCAAATTCTTCCCAAAAATTGAAGAGGAAGGAACACTTCCAAACTCGTTTTATGAGACCAGCATTACTTTCAAACCAAAGCCAGGTAAGGACCCTACAAGACAATAAAGTTATAGGCCAATATCCCTGATGAACATGAATGCAAAAATCCTCAACAAAATACTGGCAAACTCCAGTCAGCCATGTGTTAAAAGGATCATGCACTATGATCAGGTGAGATTTATTCCCGGGATACAAATCAATAAACATGACACACCACCTTAACAGAATGAAGGATTAAAATCTTCCTCTTAAGCGTTCTAGTCACACATGTGAGGAAAACAGTAACTATGTAACACTTGCAAATTAACTTGAAGGTGGTGATCATTTCACAATGTGTGCGTATATTAAATTATCACCCGGTACACTTTTAAAAAATCACATTGTACTACCTAAATACATATAATTTTCATTTTTAAACTATACTCTAATAAAACTGGGAAAAAAAGAAAATTTAGGGGGCTACATGTAAATGGCACAGGTTTTCTCTTAATTGGAGGTACAATCGATATGGGTTTCCCAGGTGGCTCAGTGGTAAAGCCACCTTAACTTAATGACATCTGCAAAGACCCTACATCCAAGTCAAGTCACACTCATGGGTATGGGGATTATGACTTCAACACTTTTTTTGAGGACACAATTCAACCTATAATAGTCATGTAGTCAATACTTGATAGAATAATGTTTTAATTTAATTGAAGTCACGGGTTCTTAATATTAAAAGAAATAGTCATAGAACAAGCAATAAAGTTCTAGTGATCTAAGGGAAAGTGTAGTAAAAGCAAAACGTGTGCTGATTTGTAGCCAGTAATTCATGCCAATAGAGAGGGTGAAGTAATTAAAATAAGTAGATATGAGAAAAGTAAGGATGGGGATTATTAAAGATCTTTTTCTTTTGTACAGATTTTCTTTCCAGGTCACAGAAATCCAAATATAATAAAATTTCTCTTTACACAGAGTGTACCTTATTCATATTTAGAAGTAAATGACTCACCACAGATTGAAAGTACAAGGATTAAAACTAGAACACACATTCTCAAATCAGGGATGGCGCACTGTCTCCAGGGGACACTGCAGAATGGAGACGTGCCTTTGATTCAAAAAAGATAATTCCACACAGTTACTGTTTTCATTCATCAAACCATAGGAAACAAAACTAACTAAGTCTTGGCTGGTAGGGATATAAGGAATTTAGAAAGATTCTGAAGGGGGTCTGAGTTAACTTTGTAAAAAGTTGAGAAACATCAGGCAAGAATAATTCAGAAAATCATAAACTACAAAAGAGTTCAGCATCTTCATAGAGACAATGAAAGTCTGGTTCTTCTTTGAGTCTGAGGGCAACAGCATTTTGACAAACTCTGGCTGTGAGGTCTCCTTTCTGGCTATAAACCAAAGAAAAGTCTTCTTTGCCCTGTGTCTGGCCTGCAGACTGTCATTGCACCCTGATTACTTTAGTCATTTATCAACTGGTAACTCCAGTTGCAGGTACCAGGTTTAGAACGTTGACATATAAACCCAAAGCCAGTGAACTTTCCAGATCTTGGAGATTTGAATCAGGCCTCCTCCCCCACCCTTGAGAGTCTTGGGCTGAGATAAAATAAATTCCAGGCCAAAGTTGATGCTATGGTACTTACTTTCTTGATAATTCAATAATAACTGTAGTGGCAATTAAATTTAGTTGCAAGGGCCTAAATGTAGCCCAGAGGAGTCCCTGTAATCCAGAAAACCTACCTATAGATAGAGATTTGTCTTGTTCTGCACCAGTCACGTTGAATTCTTAATGGTTGATACTGGGAAAAGTTATTTAAGCCTACCTGAGCCTTCATATGTAATTTAGCTGTAGAATTACGTGTAGCAATTGAGATTCTCACATCAGATAACTGGACCAATGTTCAGAGACTAGCTGCTAGGCAGAGAGCTGACCGCCATCCAGGTGTTCTTTGTCCCTAGGAGTGGACTCCAGGCATTCCAGTCCCTGCTCCCACTTGTAGGGTCAAAGCTACAGAACTCAAGATTCTCTGTTTCTTCAGGGAGACCAGTCTTACCACTGATTCAGTGCTTACTAGAGAATTAGGCAGTACCTTACACTGTTTTTAAAAATGCTCTGCAAATGGAACAAGTATTATAAAATTTTTTGCAATGAGAAACAAAAAGAATAATAGCTTTCCTTACTTGTATCAGGGAGCAAAATCTTTCCCAGAAGCCCCGGCAGTGTTCTTTGTATTACATCTCATTGGCCAGAACTTGGTTACATGCACACCCCGAGGCCAATCACTGGGAGAGCTTAGACCACACCTTTGCATAACTGGTTTTAAAACAATCAGATTTTTTTTCCCTGGGCTGGGCAGAGGTGGTGGGGGGTGTTGGTCCACTTTCCTTCACCACATTGGTGCACTCCCAATACTGAACAATGGCAGGGTGCTGTTGCCAAGGAAGATTTTGGTTGGTACTCAACAGTGTGGACCATAACAACCCTGGGGAAAAAATAGAAAATAGGGCACCAATTAATCCAGGTACCTGCCTACCATTCTTTATGTAAGAAGGACAAATTAAAATTTGTCCCTATCTTGTCAACGTAGACATCAGTCTTGAATGGGAAACAAACTTTTATGTGGGTCCTTGCATGTTGCAAGTGGCCCAACTAAACACCCTACCAATTCTGAGACCAGCTGATAGAAATACAAAGTTGGCTCCTAGAGCCAGTTAAAATTCTGAAACTTTAACCCTTTACTAATTTTTCTCAAAATTTACCTGGCTTGATAAATTTAAAAAAAAAACAACTTTAAAAATGAAGGAAATATTATACCAACATGAAAATCAGAAAAGAAAAGAGAACTGAACATAAACATTGAATAAGACTTCACAACTACATTCATTAAGTCATCCTTAGTGACTGTGAATGGCCAAATACTATCAAGTTATCAGTGACAGAGAGCTTCCTGGTGGCTAAGTGGTAAAGAGTCCGCCCGCAATGCGGGAGACACAGGAGATGCGGGTTCAATCTCTGGATTGGGAAGATTCCCTGGAGAAGGGCATGGGCAACCCACTCCAGTATTCTTCCTGGAGAATTCCATGGACAGGAGAACCTGGCAGGCTACAGTCCATGGGGTCACAGAGTTGTATATGACTAAAGGACTGAGCAGCGTGAGTGACAGAAATAAAATGAAAGACACTGCCACAGAGGTTAAAATGCTAGGTGCTATTCAATGCAGGGGATTCATTCCCTTCTTTAACATAAAGATACATGTGCCAGATATGTATAATTCTATTAATAGAAAATCTGTTTCACCTGTCTCTACTAAAATGAAAGACAAATATTTACTAAACATTGCTTTGAAGAGGTGCTCAATTTTTACCCTGTCTAGCGCACACAGTGAGGCAGTGGGTATAAAAGGGCTTTGGCATTCAGCAAGCTGGTCTTGAACTCAGGTTGCTTACTTCCGCTTCCGTGAACTTGCTGCTGCTGCTGTTGCTGCTAAGTCGCTTCAGTCGTGTCGGACTCTGTGCGACCCCATAGACAGCAGCCCACCAGGCTCCTCTGTCCCTGGGATTCTCCAGGCAAGAATACTGGAGTGGGTTGCCATTTCCTTCTTCAGGGAATTTTCCCGAACCACAGATCTCGTATGTCTCTTATGTCTCCTGCATTGGCGGGCAGGTTCTTTACCACTAGCGCCATCTGGGAAGCCTTAATTCTTGATTCTCAAATCCTGAGTTGTAAAATGGGAACAACTGCTCTCAGTGCTGCTGTTCTTGTCAAGTGCCTGATAAAGTCTAGCAGATATAGTCACTTTTAACTTATCAGAGACAGGGTTTTCAGTATGGGGTCCCCAGACCAGCAGCGTAGCATATTTAGGAACGTGCTAGAAATGTAAATTCTGAGGTTCTGTCTAAGAGCTACTGAATCAGAAATTCTGAAGTGGGCCCAGCAATCTGTTTAAACAGGCTCTCCTGGAATGCACTCATGTTTGAGAAGCACTAGTGAAGGAAGGGCAACGAGCCACACTGCTTGTTTGATTTCTTACTGTGTGATCTTGAGCAAGTTACCCAGTTTCCCTCCACCTCAATTTCCTCATCTGCAAAATGAGGACAATGGTTATATCTGTCACATAATGCTGCTGTGAAGATTGAATGAGTTAATACATAAGAAGTGCTTGATTAGCCCACAGGGTTAAACAGGTGGTAAAATTAATTCCTAATAGTCCTATTATAGTTCTTGTTCTGTTATGAATATTCTCAGGCCAAAGGTCATTTGAGATGAGGTGATAGGCCCACTGTGATAGAGTTTTAGTATCTCTAAACCTTCACCCTGTTGTGGAACTTCTGCTCTACTCCCATCCACAGTGGTTTGAGGCAGCGGTCCCCAATCTTTTTGGCAGCAAGGACCAGTTTCAGGGACAATGATTATTCCACGGGCGGGGTTGGGGTGGAGGTGAGCAATGGGGAACAATGGGGAACAGCAGATGAAGCTTCACTTGCTCACTGGCTGCTTACCTCCTGCTGGGCAGCCCGGTTCCTAATAAGCCACAGACTGATACCTGGTTGGCCAACCCTGGGAGGGAACTTGGAAATGATAGGAGTATACAAAAAATGTGTCTTTTCCAAGAAATCAGTAAGTCTTACCCTATTTAGACATTGAGAGAACAGATTGAATCATGTCTGAACTGTTAATTGCTGTGAACATGTAGGTTCAATCAGGTTGAACTGGTTCTTCTGAGTTCAGTCATTTTATTTTTTAATAATTTTATTTAATTTATTTTTCACTGTGCTGGGTCTTTGTTGCTGTGTGAGATTTTCTCTAGCTGCGGTGAGTGGGGGCTATTCTCTAGTTGCAGTGCATGGGCTTCTCCTTTCAGTGGCTTCTCTTGTTTTGGAGCATGGGTTCTAGGGCATTCGGGCTTCAGTAGTTGCTGCTCCCAGGCTCTGTAGCACAGGCTCAATAGTTGCGGCACATGGCTTTTAGTTGCTCTGTGGCATGCGGGATCTTCCCAGACCAGGGATGGAACACGTGTCTCCTGCACTGGCAGGCAGATTCTTTACCACTAAGCCACCAGGGAGGCCCCTGGTCTTTTTAAATTTAAGAAGCAATTCATTACTGTACATCAATTAATTACACCTCAATAAAGTTATTAAAATATTCTGAGAAAAGAAAGAAGTAGTTCATTGAAGAACGAATACTGTATGACTCCACTTGAATACCTCTAGGTGTTTTGGGGAGAACAGCATTTTGCCAAACGCTGGCATGACTCCACTTGAATACCTCTAGGTGTTTTGGGGAGAACAGCATTTTGCCAAACACTGGCTATAAAGTCTCCTTTCTGGTTATAAACCAAAGAAAAATTTTCTTTGCCTTGTTTGGTTTGAAGACTGTCATTGGAGCCTAATTACTTTAGACATTTACAGGCTTATAACTCCACTTTCAGGTCTCAAGTTTAGAAGGTTGATTTATAAACCCAAAGCAAGTGAACTGCCTCGTTTCAAGATCTAGAAGATTTGAAACAAGGCTCTTCCCCACCCCTGAGAACTGGGCTGGGTTGAAATGATTTCCAGGCCAAACATTTTTTATGTCCATCGTGATCTCTCCCCTGAACTTCACACCTATAGATACAGCTACCTTTTGGATGTCTAATAGGGATTTCACATTTAACATGTTCAAATACCAAACAGAGATTCTGATATCACCCCCCACCCCCCACCCCTCACTACAAACTAGTCTTTTTTCCCCATCAGTCACCAGGAACTGTTTCCCTGGTTGTTCAAGTTAAAATCATTGAAGTCATCCTGACTCCTGTCTTTTTTCTCCTACTCAAGATTCATCCCATCCAGTCAGCTCTGCTGCTGCTGCTGCTAAGTCACTTCAGTCGTGTCTGACTCTGTGCGACCCCATAGACGGCAGCCCCCCAGGCTCCCCTGTCCTTGGGATTCTCCAGGCAAGAACATTGGAATGGGTTGCCACTGCCTTCTCCAATGCATGAAAGTGAAAAGTGAAAGTGAAGTCGCTTAGTCGTGTCTGACTCTTAGCAACCCCATGGACTGCAGCCCACCAGGCTCCTCTGTCCATGGGATTTTCCAGGCAAGAGTACTGGAGTGGGGTGCCATCGCCTTCTCCGCAGTTAGCTCTAGCTATCCTCAAAATGATCAGAATGCAATCCCTTTTAACTACCTCTACTATTACCTGGGGACTTTCCAGGTGGCTCAGTAGTAAAGAATTTGCTTGCTGATGCAGGAGATGCAGGAGATGTGGGTTAGATCCCTGGGTCAGGAGGATCCCCTGGAGTAAGAAATGGCAATCAACTCCAGTATTCTTGCCTGGAAAATTCCATGGACAGAGAGGAGCCTGCCGGGCTTACAGTCCATGGGGTTGCCAAGAGTCAGACATGACTGAGCGATGTATGCATGTCCTACTATTACCTGGCCCCAGCCACTATTATCTCTTGTCTGGATTGTTGTGATAACCTTTAACTGGTCTGGTTTCTGTGCTTGAATCTTTTCTCAGCCCAACAATGAGAACAATGCTGTTGAAATGTAAATCAGTTGCTGGGGGCTGAATTGTGCCTCCCCAAATTTATATGTTGAAGATCTAACTCCTAGTACCTTAGAATATAACTATACTTGGAGATAGAGTCTTAAAAGAAATGACTTCAGTGAAAACAATGCATCCAGGTGGTCCCTCATCCAATTTGACTGATGTCCTTATGAGAAGAAGGAACTTGGGCACAGAGAGAGACACCCCTGCGATGGACATGCACACAGGAAAGGCCAGGTGAGGACACAGCAAGCCTAAGGAAAGGGCTTCAGAAGAAACCTGCCTTCCCACACCTTGATCTTGGACTACCAGCCTCCAGAAAATAATGTGAGAAAATAAATTTCTGTCGTGTAAGCCACTCTGTCTCTGGTGTTTTGTTACGAAAGCTGCAGCAAACTGATACATCAGTTTATGCTCTCCTCTCCTCAGACCCTCCCATGGCTTCCCACTGCATTACAAGTTAAAGCTGAAGTCCTTACAAAGATCTACAGGGCCTTTATCATCCAGCCTTCACCTCCTTTCTCTTATTTTACTCCTCTTCCTCTCTCCCTTGTTCATTCTGTTCTAGCCACTCAGTCTTTCCACTGATCCTTCAAAACAGCAGTCACATTTTGGCCTCAGGGCCTTTTTACTTTCTGGCATCTCTACTGAGAAACCCATGCCCCAGATACCTGCATGACTCACTCCTTCATCTCATTCAGGTTCTTACTCATCCCTGGCCACCCTGTCAAAAGGAGCAGTTGTTCTTCCCCATCTTTAAGGCCCTCCCCTCTCTGGATTTCCTTTTCTTTTTAGTACTTATCACTATCTAACATACATTTTATGTGATTTTTAAATTTTTCGCCTCCCACACTAGCATGAAATCTCCTAGAGGGTGGGTTTTGTGTTTACCTTGTTCACTGCTGAAGCTCCACGGCCTGAACAGTGTCTTGTATGTAGTACGGTCAATATTTATTTTTTGAATGAATAAATTATTTATTAGTGTGATACAATTGACATATAACATGATATTAGTTTCAGGCATGCAGCATAATGATTTGATATTTATATGTATTGCAAAATGATCATCACAATAAGTCTAATTAACATCTATCATCTCACGTGCTACAATTTTTTTATGTGATGAGAACATTTAAGATCTACTTTCTTAGCAACTTTTAAATATACAATAAATATGAATAAAGGATTTGACAGCCAAAGAACCTTTTTTTAAAATATAAATTTATTTAGTTATCAGTGAGGCAGAATATTTCTTTCAAAAGTTTTTTAAGTTATTTACATTTACTCTGTCTGTTTTGTCTACTTGTGTTCTCTGGCCATTTAAAAAATTATGGTCCAAAGAATTTTTTCTCTATATTGATTTTTTTTCAATCTAAATTTTTTACTTTGTATTGGAGTATAGCTGATTAACAAATTTGGAGCAGCCCAAGGGGCTCAGGCATACATATACATATATCCATTCTCCCACAAACCCTCCTCCCATCTAAGCTGGCATATAATATTGTGTTTTCTCCCCAGAACATTGCTAACTGGTATAAGTTATACATTAAAGATACCAAGTTTTTTGTGTGCCATATTTTATAACATATATACTTTGGTTTGTAGCTAGCCTTTTTATAATTTTTTTAAACAAAATAATTTATAGTTAAATCTATTGTGAGTTCTTCCTCTGAGGCAAGTTTAAAGTGGCAGCTTTTTATAATTCTGTCAGTTTCTCAGAAAATCTCTCTTTATTTCCAGAGACTCATTCATCTGAAATTCACTCACCTTGGGCAGGTGACATTAAGCTGGTTTCCTTCAAGGAGTGACTGTAAAGAGGTTTTATAGTATTGACTGCAAATGGTTTTGCCCTCCCGACAGTGTAATTGTCAGCCAACGGTCATTCGATTTTAGCATTTTTTAAAGGTGTATTCAGGGCCCAGTCTCACCAAACAGGCCTTGGGTATATGGCTGGTGGTCTCTGTGAGCACCTATGTGCAAGGTAATTTCATTTTTTTAGCTTCCTCTTACCCATCTTCAAATGCCAGTCACTGCAATAAGTAGCCTCCCCTACTCTGATCCCAAAGGGCTTTGTGGCCTTTGGCAAAAAGATGAGGAAATGGAGGTACAAAAATGCTTAAGTAACATGCTACAATTTAAATACTTCCTAAGAAGGTGATAGTCAAAAGGTTTAATAATCAGCATGGTGCTGATTGTTGTTGTTTAGTTGCTAAGTCATGTTGGACTCTTTGTAACCCCATTGACTATAGCCCACCAGACTCCTCTGTGGGATTTCCCAGGCAAGAATACTGGAGTGGGTTGCCAAGACTTCCTCCAGGGGATCTTCCTGGCCCAGGAATTGAACCCGCCTCTCCTGCGTTAGAGGCAGATTCTTTACTGCTGAACCACTGGGGAAGCCCCTTGGTGCTGATGATGGTGGTGATTTAGTCACTAAGTTGTGTCCGACTCTTGCTTCTCCATGGAGTGTAGCCTGCCAGGCTCCTCTGTCCATGGGATTTTCCAGGCAAGAATACTGGAATAGATTGCCATTTCCTTCACCAGGGGATCTTCCCGACCCAGGAATCGAACCGGCGTCTCCTGCATTGCAGGCAGATTCTTTACCGACTGAGCTATGAAGGAAGCCCTATGGTGCTGTTAGCAAGCATAAAATAGACACTAGCAAAAGCTGACCAATCAGAATAGATAGGGCTTGACTTCTAACCAATCAGAACAGAGGCCACTGTAAACAACCAGGATGCCCCGCCCTCACCACCAGGAAAAGGCTCTTTTTCAGTAGGGCCAGGACTTGGGCTCGAGTCTCTGCTCTTGAATATACGCCACTATACTGGCTCAGCACCAGACTTTCCAGCAGTGAAATCTGATTGCCGGTTTCAAGCCCTCCTTCTGTTCCTCCTAAGCCTTCAGCAGCAATCTGTATCCAAGTCTGGATATAGAAATGTCATGAAGGGAGAGGACAGAGTGAAGCTATGTGTACACTAGAACAGATATGTGTACACTAGTGTTGGGGTGTTTGGGGTGAACCGCCGCCTGAAGAAAAGTTACGTGAAGCAGGGGGACAATCCATGAAATAGCCTGGAGCAGCTGTCCACAGTGACGAGTAACAGCATTCTCCCTTCCCCAGGATCTTGAGAAATTTTTGGAAGGAAAATACATTTCCTGCTGTATATAGAAGATGTGATTTTAAAATACGATGATGCTGACTGTTATTAAAGGAACTGGTGGGTGGAAACATCGGGAATGCTTGGCATGGACATGAGGAGAACCCAGGGTAAGGTTTAAGAACATCATCTTTGGAGTCGGATAGAACTCTAGGCATGGCACTGACATTTACAGGTGAAGTGACCTAAATCAAACCTCCCTCCCTAAAGCTCCTGAATCGTGTGTGTGTGTGTTAGTTGCTCAGTCCTGTCTTACTCTGTAGCAGAACTGTAGCCCTCCAGGCTCCTCTGTCTGTGGGATGTCCCAGGCAAGAATCCTGGAGTGGGTTGCCAAGGGAATCTTCCCACCCAGGGATCTAACCCACCTGGGAGGCCACTCCTTAGTCTATAAAATAGATGTAATAACAGTGCCTAACTCCCAGGGCAGCTGTGAGGGTTAAAAGAATATGTGTTTCCAGTTGTTGAGTACAGTGACTGGAATGTTCAGGCAATGCCAGGCATCACTGCAGAGAGCAGTGATATCATCACCTTCGTCATTACCACACTCTGAAGTATTTTGAGTCCTTAAACACACACACACATGCACAGAAGAAAAACCCAAGGTAGGAACGTGTGCATATTTCCACCTAATCTCCAAATGGCCGAGGAAGAGAAAGCAATGTGGCAAATCAGGAATGCGAGAGGCCAAATTTGAGAGCTGTTGAGAAAGTTGCCGTGGGCAGGGTAGTGAGCTCCGAGCTCAGGAGATTCCTAAGGAGTTCATGCAAGGAAATTACCAAAAAAAAAAAAAAAAAAGAGAGAGAGAGAGAGAGAGACGGCTTAATTTGGCTTTAGGCAAGAAGCCTTTGGTACAAGGGTTTGGCCACAATCCGACAAGAGAGGAAGTGGTTAATGGTGGTTATAGAAGACAAGGCAGGTAATGAGAAGCACTTTTTTTTTTTTTAGATTTACGAGGGCATCTCAATCTGTCAGACTTTATCCCTTGCCTTTTCATTGCCCCTCTGGGAATATTAAGGTGGTCAGGAAGTAATGCTAGTTAATTCCATATTTTTACACAATGTTTTGATTCAAATACTTTCAAGGTGATTTTGGTTGGCACTGATGAGGTGAGGGCAGGTCAAGTAAGGTGAAGTGAGTTGAGGAAAGTGAGGCCAGGTGAAACGAAGTGAGGTATGTATTCTCCTACCGTGTAGGAGAGAGTGGAAATTAGTATGACCTCTCTGTAAAGCAATGAGGCAGTGTATCTCAAAATGCCTTAAAATGGTCGTTCATTTGAGCGAAAACTTTGGAGTAGTATTCTACAGAAATGATCAGAAATTTTGCCAAGGAAGGCCATTGTGTTGTTTCTATGACTAGCAAAAAGCTAATACGACAAAAACTATAAAGAAACATAAAAATCTCCGCAGTGGTTATATCTGGGTATTTTCATTATGAAAAATTGTTGTTTCAGTTTACTTTTAAGATTGTCCTAAATTTTTCCAATATGTTGCTTATAAGAAAAATAAAGTCATTAAACAAAAATCCACTTCCTCCTTTCAGTTCCTCCTCTGCCTCCCTCCCTCTGCAAACTCAGGACCTAGTTATTCTGGTAATATCAGGCACAGAATGATACATTGTGGATTCTGTCCTTGATCCTCTCTTCTTTTGTTGATTTTGCTGTGGACTGGGATTGTATGGCCTTTCTCCAATGTGGATGGACCCCTGCCCAATATATTCTCATTGTCACTGATCCACAAAAACTCTGCCACATTGCTTCTCATCAAAGCCAAACTGGGCAGGGCAACTTGCCAGTGGCATGCTCAGGTTTCGCTCAGCATATGCTGCTTAGAGTTCATCTTGTTTCAGAGAACTGGAAAGGGCTAGGGAAGAAGGAAGGAGAGAGAATCATTTTCCTATTCACTAATATTTCTCTTTAGGAGATTAAAAGTCATACCTGATATCCTCAGCTGGGTATATCTTGGCTGTTGATAACCTGCTTTTTGAGTTTCCTAGATCAACAAGAAGACAGCATGGTTGAGCTGACAATTAGCAGAGGAGAGGCTCTTTCACGAATTCATTCATCCATTTGCAAATATTTGTTAAATTCCTCATCTGGGTCAAGCATTGTTCTAGGTTCTAAGAATATAGCTGTGAACAAATCAGGAAAAAAAATCTCTGCCTTGATGGAGCTTCTGTTCTAGTTGGGGTGAGAGTCAATGACCGTCAACAGTGCAATGAAGAAAAATTCAGCAGAGTAACAGAGGTAGAGCAGGATGGAGTATGTGTGTTTATGGGTGTGTGTTTCTCACCTATGTTCAGTGGCCAGCTGCTGAATAGCAAAACTGGTGTCAAATTAGATTTCTTCAGGATTGGAACTTTATGAGGAAAGAGATGGGGGGCGGGGCAAAGGGAGCTGAAGATGTATGTATGGGAACGATGACAGTTTCCTCCTGTAGAATATGATCTGGGAAAGTCAGAAGGTCAGAACAGGAGGTCAAGAGATAGGACTACTGTAGGTCCTGGTGGGATCAAAGAAATGGAGTGAGAGTCAAGAGAGAGTAAACTGGAAAAAATAAAAGTGGGCAGTAGTTGAGATGCTTAATATTAACACTGTAAGTAGATTGTTTGACAGAGTCTAAGGTTGGACCATGGCCATGGTTGAGGTAGGATGGAGGACAAAATTATTGAAGGAGAGGAGGAAACAATGAAAATGAATAGAGGGCTGAACTTGGGTCAGGAATCCTGAGTCTGAGTCACAGCTTAGTTACTGACTAGCTGTAATCTTGAAAAAGTTATTCTACCATTCTCAGCCTTCATTTCCCTGACTGTAAAATTCCACTTCAGTGAGCAGTGGGAAGTTTCAAATGGTATTAATATATGTGACAGTATTTCAAAACCAGGAAAATACTCTCTGTATGTTAGGGATTGTATCCACTTGCTGAATGATGCAAGATAACTTTTCCATAGTTAGTGAACCAAAACAAGAATCAATAGAACTCCAGACTTTCCGTTTCTGGGACACTGAATCATCTGAATGACTACCAAAGGAAAATAATAAATCAGTCAAATGGATGACTCTTTGGGACTGTCCTGTTGACAGTCTTTCCAGTTCTTTTTCTGTGATGAATAGTTCTAGATGTATGGTGTCTAATGACTTAAAATCTTTTTGCAGGTGAGAGGCATGGCTTTGAGGGCAGGGAGTAGGCACAAGAACTAGGAGGAGAAAGGTGGTTAAGTAATTCAACCTTCCAGTCAAAGAATAATTGCAATAAGCTGCTTTGTTCAGTTGTTTTAAAGGAATTTGATTTACCCTCAAATGAAACCAGGGAAGCTCATTAGGATGAACTTCCCTGCTGGCTCAGTGGTAAAGAATCTGCCTGTAATGTAGGAGCTACAGGAGACAAGGTTCGATCCCTGGGCCGGGAAGATCCCCTGAAGGAGAGCATAGCTAACCCACTCCAGTATTCTTGCCTCAGAATCCCATGGACAGAAGAGCCTGGCAGGCTATGGTTCATAGGGTCACAAAGAGTCAGACACAACTGAAGTGATTTAGCACGCACACACAAACATTAGGACAACAAAGATGGAAAAGACACAAACGCTGGAAGAAGGAAGTGCTTGTTTTGGAAGGCATTGCTGAGGAAAGCCATTTAGCACACCTGCTAAAGAAGGCCCTGTGATAGAGGGATGCAGAATCATAAGTATTTTAATATTTGTAAGCACCATGTTCTTTCATTTTCTTTACTTCCTTTGACTTGTTGTTGTTGTTCAGTCACCAAGTTGTGTCCGACTCTTTGTGATCCCATGAACTGCAGCACGGCAAGGCTTCCCTGTCCTTCACTATCTCCCAGAATCTGCTCAAACTCAAGTTCATTGATTCTGTAATGCCATCCAATTGTCTCATCCTCTATTGCCCCCTTCTCCTCTTGCCCTCAATCTTTCCCAGTGTCTAAGTCTTTTCCAGTTAGTTGGCTCTTCACATCAGGTGGCCAAAGTATTGGAGCTTCAGCTTCAGCGTTAGTCCTTCCAATGAGTAATCAGGGTTGATTTCCTTTGGGATTGACTGGTTTGATTTCCTTGCTGTCCAAGGACTTTGACTTCACCCCAGCTCTACTAATGCAAACCTTGCCTGTGCCCTCACGACCAGACTCTAAACTTCTACTGCCCATTTGAAGAATAGGTGCCTGGGACTCCCCTAGTGGCCTGGTGGTTAAGAGTCTGCCTTGCAGTGGGCTCAGTTCCAGAGGAACCTAAGGACCATCTGAGCCAGTTCCTTAAAGTAGCCCTCCTCTAAAGAATCATTGCCGGTTCAGTTTCCCAGATCCTAGGAGAATATGAAGGCCTTCCCAGGGGGCACTAGTGGTAAAGAATCTGCCTGCCAAGCAGGAGATGCAAGAGATGTGGGTTAGATCCTGGGTTTGGGAAGATCCCCTGGAGAAGTAAATGGCAACCCACTCCAGTATTCTTGCCTGGAAAATCCCATGGACAGAGGAGCCTGGTGGGCTACAGTCCATGGAGTTACAAAAGAGTCAGGCATGACTTAGCAACTAAATAACAACAGCAAAGGAAGATAAGAAGAAATAGGATCTGAGAAGTGGGAAGAAATCACAGAAGACTTAGCAGGAGAAGCTAAGCTAATTTACATACTGAAGAGCCAGCGGAGAGAGGAAAGGTGGAAGGGAGAAGAAAAAATATAGGCTGAGTATTGGGGAGAATTTGGATTTGGGAAATTTGCTAAGGCTTATGAATTGGATTTCTGTTGATATTCTTTGAGAGATATGAATAAAGATTGAAATTTAGTTTTTATTAATTTTTAGTACAGTAATATGCTTCCTTATCTGTGACTCTATGCAGAGACTTGGTCACATGGCTTTTCTTAGGGTTATGTTGTTGTTTTCGTTCATTCGCAAAGTCATGTTCGACTCTTTGCAACCCCATGGACTGCAGCAGGCCAGGCTCCCCCATCCTTCACTGTCTCCCAGAGCTTGCTCAAATTCATGCCCATTGAGTCAGGGATGCTATCTAACCATCCCATAGCATCACTGTTGTATTTAAGTAAAATAAAATGCTTAGCATGCTACCTGCCCACCCCACCAAATTAGGTTTATACTTGATTGCTTTTTATGTTCGGGAAACTTGACGATTTCTTTCACACTTCTGTTTCTGGTATCCAAACACTAGTGTTAGTACTGTAGACACTTTAAAAAGCTATCTAGGAAGTTTTAGGCAGTGTTGGAGAATTCTAACATATTTGTTTTCATCCATCTAAAGAAGAATTCATTTCCTACAAATCCCCTCTTATTTGGCTCTGGAAAAGTCCTTCCTTCTGACTAAATTGATTATTTGTTTCATTTTTAAAAAGATAGACTAAGGATTCAACTTATTGTTCGAGAACTTACTGTTCAAGTATAAACAACACCAGCTTTAATCTCTTGTTGTGTATGCATGCTGTTGTTTAGGCCCCAAGTAGTGTCTGACTCTTTGTGAGCCCACGGACTAGTCTGCCAGGCTCCTCTGTCAATGAGATTTCCCAGGCAAGAAGACTGGAGTGGGTGGCCATCTCCTCCTCCAGGGGATCTTCCTGACCCAGGGATTGAACCTGAGTTTCCTGCTTGGCAGGTGGATTCTTTACCACTGAGCTACCTGGGAAACCCCGTGTATGTATGTGTCTATGTATATTCTCAAAAAAAAAAAAAAAAAAAAAACCAACCACTAGCAAGGTGCATCAGAAATTAATAGAAATTATCTATAAGGGGAAAATTATCTGTAAGGCAAAGAAGGGATGGGGATAAGAGACAAGGATGGAAGTGAGTATTATAAAAATAAAATTTAAAAGAAGAGCACTAGATCTAAAGTCAGAGAGACTTGAGTTCAAATTCCAATCCTGCAACTAACTACCTTGAGAGTCCCTTGGACTGCCAGGAGATCCAACCAGTCCATCCTAAAGGAGATCAGTCCTGGGTGTTCATTGGAAGGACTCATGTTGAGGCTGAAACTCCAATACTTAGGCCACCTGATGTGAAGGGCTGACTCATTGGAAAAGACCCTGATGCTGGGAAAGACTGAGGGCAGGAGGAGAAGGGGACGACAGAGAATGAGAGGTTAGATGGCATCACCGATTCAATGGACATGGGTTTGGGTGGGTTCCGGGAGTTGGTGATGGACAGGGAGGCCTGGTGTGCTGCGGTTCATGGGGTTGCAAAGAGTCGGACATGAATGAGTGGCTGAACTGAACTGAACTGAACTAACTACTGATTGACCTTCGAAAACTATTTAATCTCTCTTGGCTTCAGTCCCATTGATAAAATGCAAGGGGTAGCTGGGAATATAAAGTAAGATAACAGCAATGGAATACTTAGTCCAGTGTTTGTAAATAATAAATGATTGATAAATGTTAGTTATAATTAATAACGTCTTGGCTCAGCATGAAAGATCCAGGATTATGTGAATCCTATAAGATTCTTAAGCTTTGTAACTACCCCTTTGTTTGTTTGTTTTTGTTCCCCTGTTTGTTTGTCCTACATTCTTAGGAGGAAAATCCTTAAGAGAATAGGTTTATACTTGTCTTTGAGGACAGCAGGAATGAGATGTTCTTACTCTGTAGCCATTTTGGTGTAGGATGAAAGAGTGATAAGAACTCTAAGGGATAGAGAGAGTGAAAGGAGCTTTAGAGAGGAAATAGAAACAGGTTAAGATTTCGGGGCTTATTGCAAAGAAAGAAGAGAGTCCAGAGTCTGGACTAGAGGATAGTAGCCTGATAGAAGATAGGAGGTTATTTCTATATCCATTATGGATTTCCCCCTTCTTCCTCTTTTATTTTATTTGAAAATTTTCTCCCTTCTTCCTGTTTTAGCATGGAAAGCTAGGAGAGAGCACGGCTATGGGTTTTTCTCAGCGTGACTTAAGAATCCTTGGGGTTGTCTTCTTTGTTCCCATCAGGAAATAGCTCTTGACTCCCCCTGTCCAGCAATCAATGCTTCATTGTTTATGAAGCTGAGGAAGTCCTTGGTGCAGATTGTATAATCCAGTCCAGACCTTTAGCATCTAATGCCTCTTTTAAAAAGAAACCAAAGCCTCTTTTCCTCCTGACATTTCAAGGTCCAGCTGAACCCAACAGCTTCCAAGAATTCTGCCCCTTGGCTACCTGTGTGATACTGGGCAAGTTTTTAAACCTCCAGCCTGAACACCGGTCTGTCCCCAGTGGAGACCAGCTGTGGGAGGACCATTAAGCCAGATCTCTCTCCCAGCACCAGATTAGTGGTTTTAGCAAGTGTAACAGATGATTTTGTGAATGTGTTTCCACTGTGTGTGTTCCCCCGTGAACTTTTCAGTCTTCCATCCTATTCTCACATCCTTTCCCTTTGTAAGATTCACAACTGATCTGAGTCAAAGCCTTTTAAAACTCCGTGGCTCCTCCTGCTGCAGGTGAGGCATGGGCCTATAACAGCCAGGTATCTGTGGTTGGAGGCTTGCTGACAATGATGGAAAATGAGTTAATGAAAAGTTGCTCACAGAATTTGTAAGAAGGTAGGAGAAACAGGCTTGGAAATCAAGGAGGCTAGGCAGCAGACACAGTGCGGCCAGGATGCCACCACCCTTACCAACCGTGGCCACCATCCTTGGACATCAATCGTAACACAAGCCTGCCTCCACCACCACCATGGATCCAACACCATTGCTCCTATGACTTTGCACAATTCAGAGTCCTAGGTGGTGGTATCCTAGACGAGAAGTGCAAGATTTTCCATCTTTTCACGTCTACAATAGGTATATGTTGGCTAATCCTCAGAAGATACAGTGCAGCTACACTGGGTTCATGTCCTCTGGTTAACTCTTGAGATGCTAGTGCCAGAAGAAGGCTCTGGCGTATAATAGGGGAGGGAATTCCTCAAAATTTGGAAGGAGGATTTAGATGCTGAAGAGCAAGGGGGAAAAAAAAATGTCCACTGATGTGCCAGAATCTTAATGTTGTAAAGTGAGGGTTTTTTGTTTTTCAACCAAGCCCTTTGCTCTGCCCTCCTCCACATTCTCTCCTGTTGAGCTTGAGCCTGGCCAAGTCCTGTTATGCTTCAGTACCTGAGCAGGTGGATTTGCTCCCTTTCGGCGCCTGGATTCCTGCCATCCATTGCTCAACTCCAACTGCTTGTTGTTTTAACATTGGCCCTCCATCCACAGCGCCTTCTTCTGGCTGAAGTCTTGGGGTCAAGTTACCTTTCATGAGGCTGCATATCGCCAGCTAATCATAGATCTGGGGACTTGGATTGAATGACCTTTCCCTTCCTTCTTGACTCTTCCCTCTGAGGGTCTTCTCTCTAATCCCTGGATGAGGCAAGAGTGCTAGATTGAAGAGAGACTCAAATTGGCTAACCATGGACTTGGACAAGTAATCTGACTCTATGAGCCTCAGTTTCCTTTTCTGGAAAACCCAGGGAGTGGTGACTGTAAAGATTACTCAAGCAGCTGAATCACAGTGATAGTGGTTCTAACTTCAGTGCCTTATTTTTCTCAACTCCACTTCCTGGGTGTCTGCGTTTCCTGGTTCTCCTACTCTTAATTCTGGTCTGCATTATTTCTATCCCTTTTGTTCCTTTTTAACACACCAGTTATGGAGTCACAGTAAAAAGGGGAATTTTCCATTCTTCACTCAAGCCAGAGTCCTCCCACTCAGTATCGTGTATACATTGCCCCAAATCACTCAGCCTGAGGACTCTGACTTCCGGGATCACAAGAGAACAGTAGAGGGGTGGGGCTCTCAGCACGTGACCCTCACCCTGCAGCATGGGGTTAAATATCCTCATTTTCTCAGTAAACACGCAGAGGATCTTGGTTACAGTACGTTCCTTTTAGACAGTATGGACTGCAACTTTAGAATCGGATCTCTGCTCCTTGGTTTTACCCAGAAGGAGGAAAAAGGGCCATACAAAGAGATCTTTTGTTTATTTTATGTACCAGAGGATTGTCTTGCAGGTTTTTCCACTCTGCTGTCCCTGTATTATTTCTTTCCAGGTTTCATAAAAAAATAATGGCTGTCATAAAACAGCCACCATGTGCTGACAACTTGCTTGGCAACAAGCCTAGTTCTAGACGCTGGATCTACGTTACCCCACGTAACCCTCTCAGTGAATGCAGCTGTTTGGCACCGATACCCTCCATCTACACTTGAGGAAACTGAGGCTTCGAGAAGCCATATGACCTTATTCTCGGGACCCTCTCTACCAGACAGTCACCAGTCAGCCCCTGGAGTGGGCTTGGTTTGTTCTCCCCAAGGTCCTCTCAGCTTCCCCACCTCCAGGGGTGGAGGAATGTCTGCTGCCTTTCTGACTCTCTTCTTCCCAGAAGACTCCATGTCTCCTGAAGTGTGCCCAGCTTCAGCTGCCTTGCTGGGAAGGGTGCCACAGACTCTGTGAGGCCAAAGACTCCTCAGTCCTACCACGTTCCTGTTCTCACAGAGGCTGCCATGCTGGGGGTGGGCCCTGGCCGCAAGTATACACTGGGCTCCAGGAACCATGGCTTCAGCATCATCTCTGGGCCTTTTTGGGGTTAGAACAGGAGTGGGATCTAGAAATTTTTTTGAAGAGGTCATTTAGTTCATCTCTTCATATTTACCACTCTGACCCTTTTTCAGTCCACTTCTCAAGTTTGGTGATAGGCTCAGCTTCTCTCAAACTGTTCAAAATAGTTTCCATTTTGACTGAAACCAAATTGCCTTGTTCTACCCTATCATAGACCAGCAATAATTAGTTATGACCTTTAAAATATTAATTTCTTTCCCTCTTTTTCCTTCCTTTCCTTAAAAAATATTAAGCAAGTGCTTTGGGGAGTTGCCTTTGCCTGTTAAGAAATACACAAACTATTGTTATGGGAGTTATAATTGGGGGGATTAATGTGCTTTTCTTTTGCTTTCTCCCTACTTGTTGGAAGAATCATTTTATCCAGAGAAGTGATTAAAATGGTTCCTGAAGAAATTCAAAGAGAAAGAAAGTTAATATTCAGTTTCTGACATCAAAAATGGGATTTCACAACAAGACAATAACTTGAATGCTGGGTCTGGGATGAGGGAAAGGTTATTTCTAAATAATTTAAACTCCCATGTGGTCTAGAGCATAGAGTTTCTCCCATAGAGCAGAGAAGATAACTGTGGTTTTGATTTAGGTTTAGCCAGGAGTCTGTAGGTTGTATCTGGGTTAGAGCCAGGAAACTATAAAGCAGAGGAAATAAATGAGTTGTCTCTTCTCATCTGGGGCATTGTGGGAAGAAGAGGCCATGAAGAGAAGCTAAGTTAGGAGGGAAAGTGGTAAGATCCATGTTCTGATGAAAGGCATATTGGATAAGCTGAAAAGAGACCTCTGGTAGCAGACACTGCTCTGGGCCAGTGGCAGGGTGGGCAGTCCTTTGTGGTATGAAAAGCAGGCTGTGTGTCAGGAAGAGAGAGAGGAGGAGCTCCACAGTCCCAAGTCTCCCTCCATTCCCACTGGAGAGCTAGCGCGCCAGCCCTGATGCTCACTGCACCCACATGGCAGAGGGAGCCTAGGGCAGAGCTCTGAAGGGCCCACAGCTTAAGAAGGAGCTTAGATGAGGCAAGGTACCAGGGGACATGTGGGTGGCAGGGTGGGGATGGAGGGGTAGACCAAGAGCTATGCCAGTTACAGACATCAGTAATGGGGCCAAACACCTACTAAGGACCTGCGTAAATTCATGGTGCCTTCTTCCCAGCATCATTGCCAAAACCCAAAAGGGACCAACTGAATAAACATTCAATTGACTAAGGTTTAAGTTGGTTTGGGCATTCAGTTGTCTTTCTCCTCTTTACCTAGCAAGTAGCAACAAATAAGATGAGAATACAAAGAAAACACTTTCTTTGCACATCCAAGTTGTATGGTGAAGATATTTAAGTCTCAGTTCAGTTCAGTCACTCAGTCATTTCTGACTCTTTGTGACCCCATGAACTGCAGCACACCAGGCTTCCCTGTCCATCACCAACTCCCGGAGCCTACACAAACTCATGTCCATTGCATCGGTGATGCCGTCCAACCATCTCATCCTCTGTCATCTCCTTCTCCTGCCTTCAATCTTTCCCAGCATCAGGGTCTCTTCCAATGAGTCGGTTCTTTGCATCAGGTGCCCAAAGTATTGGAGTTTCAGCTTCAGCATCAGTCCTTCCAATGAATATTCAGAACTGATTTCCTTTAGAATGGACTGGTTGGATCTCCTTGCAGTCCAAGGGACTCTCAAGAGTCTTCTCCAACACCCCAGTTCAAAAGCATCAATTCTTCGGCGCTCAGCTTTCTTTATAGTCCAACTCTCATATCCATACATGACTACTGGAAAAACCATAACTTTGACTAGACAGACCTTTGTTGGTAAAGTAATGTCTCTGCTTTTTTAATATGCTGTCTAGGTTGGTCAGAGCTTTTCTTCCAAGGAGCAAGCGTCTTTTAATTTCATGGCTACAGTCACCATTTGCAGTGATTTTATTTAAGTCTATTATCCAATATTTCAGTGGAAGAAAATCAGCTTTTTCTATTTCATGCCAGTGATTTCATTTTTTAATACTTTCTTGGTCCTGATGGCTAACCTCTGGAAAGTTCCTGAGTGTTTATATCCTCTGAAATTGAGAGTATGTTCTTCTTTTCCTCCTCATCAACATCAGTGACAACAAAAAGTAGGAAAGTTTACTGTTATGAGCTGAAATGTGTCCCCACGAATACATATGTTGAAGTTCTAGCCCCTAGTTCATTAGCCTGTGACTGCATTTGGAGAGAGGGCCCTAAAGAGGTAATTAAGTTAATGGGAGACATTACTTTGCCAATAAAGTCCGTCTAGTCAAGGCTATGGTTTTTCCAGTAGTCATGTATGGATGTGAGAGTTGGACTATAAAGAAAGCTGAGTGCCGAAGAATTGATGCTTTTGAACTGTGGTGTTGGAGAAGACTCTTGAGAGTCCCTTGGACTGCCAGGAGATCCAACCAGTCCATTCTAAAGGAGATCAGCCCTGGGTGTTCTTTGGAAGGAATGATGCTAAGGCTGAAACTCCAGTACTTTGACCACCTCATGCGAAGAGTTGACTCATTGGAAAAGACTCTGATGCTGGGAGGAATTGGGGGCAGGAGGAAAAGGGGATGACAGAGCATGAAATGGTTGGATGGCATCACTGACTCGATGGAGTTTGAGTGAACTCTGAGAGTTGGTGATGGACAGGGAGGCCTGGCGTACTGCAATTCATGGGGTCGCAAAGAGTCGGACATGACTGAGTGACTGAACTGAACTGAACTGAGAAAGGACTCTAAGCTTATCTGACTGGTGTCCTTATAAGAAGGCAAAATTATGACACACTAAGAAACACCAGGGATGTCCACATAGAGCAGAAAGACCATGTGAGGACACAGTGAGAAGGCAGCCGTCTGCAAGCCAAGGAGAGAGCCCTCAGCAGAATCCTGCCAACACAGTGATCATCAGCTTCCAGCCTCCAGAACTGTGAGAAATAAATTCTGTTGGTTTAGCCACTCAGTCAGTCGTCTTTTGTTATGGCAGCCCTAGCAAATGAATATACGTACCTTTCTTTGTTTTTGCCTGGATAACAGAATTGTGCAAGTGAGTGTCCCATGGTTTAAGAGAGCCCCACCTGGAGTCCATTACTGGCACATTTTTTACAGTTGCAGAGTTCTGAGGATATTGCTAAGTATATTCCCATTATTTAGCATAAAAGTGCAGCCAGGGCATGATCGATCAGTGATGGTATTAACTGAGCACATACGATCTGGGGGTCCTTGCAGCTCTCACCCTTCTGTGTGCAGGCAGGAGACGGAGTGACAGAGGCACACGAGGATGGCAGCTGGGTGCTCTCCTTACCCATCTGAGCCATTTTTCTGTGACAGATGCTTCTTTTATACTGACGGGGAGGCATGGAATTAGTAGCACACAATGAGAGACAGCATAAAAAACTGAAATGTAATCTTGAGCGTTGATCACAGTACAAGATGTGTAGGGAAAAACTTCAGGAAGTTTGTCATTTAGCAGAAACCTTCCAGCTGGGAGGGTGACAGAAACCCGTTGACTTGTCATCCGAAGGCCTGGGGTCTTGTGAGTATTCTTAATGAGCAATGCTTTCAACCAGCTGGAAACCAGCTCCTTAATCGACATCTGGAAATCACTCATGGAAGTCAGGGGGCCCCTCCTAGAAATGGGGCTCTGAGAAAACACAGCTCTGAGAAAGAGACTACAAATGAGGCTCTGAGAAAGCCATTTGTAGAAAATGCACCCTGTACATAGTCATAGGCTTTTTTTTTTTTTTCCCTTTTCTGTTTTTTGTTATGGAAATAGGGTTGACCCAAGATATTCTGGGAATAAGTCAGCCTGAAGCCCTCAGCATCCTGCCCTAGGGATCCGGGGCTGAGGGAAAGAAGTCTTGCCCTCTACTGTGTCCAAGGTACTCAATTCTTGTCACATTCTGTGTCTGAGCTAAGGACATTAGGATCACTTGAAACACCAGGCAGGACTAAGAGCATCAATAGGGTGCCACCTGCCTTGAATCTATCTTTCTGTTCCCTCCAGCCCAGAGTATAAACTTTGACTTCATCTGTCACATACGAGTGCACATCTATCAACTCTCTTGATAATCATTCACAGGGTCTTATTCAAAATGAAAAGACTTTCTCCCTTTCAGCTGGAGTCCAGAGGGGAATTTTTTTCTGAAAGTGGAGAACTGTCTTTCCCACTCAGCCACCACTTATTTTGGGGGTAGAATACCAGGAGATGTCCTGAGAAAATGCTGACACATCTGTTTTGACTTTGGCCCAAGAGCATGTTTACTTACTTCTCTAAGCTGGGAAAGACTGAAGGCAGGAGAAGGGAACAATAGAGGACGAGATGGTTGGATGGCATCACTGACTCAGTGGACTTGAGTTTGAGCAAACTCCGGGAGATGGTGAAGTACAGGGAAGCCTGGTGTGCTGTAAGCCATGGGGTCACAAAGAGTCAGACACGACAGCGACTGAATAGCAGCAACCAGGCAGCATTTCAAGGACAACAGTTTTCAATACACCCAGGTCCTCCTGCCTGGCACCTTGCACTCTCTTCTAATCCTGTGGTTAGAGAAACACCCCAGTTCTCTCCGTGCCCCAGAGCCTTGGAACTCCTTTTAAGGGGATGGACGAACAAGACTTCTGGGCTGTTGGAGGTCTTCGCTATCTGAGTATCGCAACAGCAAATCATCTGATCTCTTCCTTTAGATAAGCAGGGCCAGAGTTAAGACAAAGAATCTTGTTCGTCATGGAATAACAAAATGCTAGAACCAGAGATGCCTCCCAGGTCATCTGGGCCACAAGACACAAATAAGAAAACTAAGACCCAGAAAGAAGAAATAACCTTGCCAAGGTCACATGGGCAGTAGTGACAACACCAGCTGGTCCCATTTACTGAGCACCTACTACATTAGCATTTTACTCATATGAGGTCTCCCTAAAACAACTTTCCCAGGTAGGTACTATTATCTCTGATTTACAGAAAGGATATGGAAGCCAAGAGCAGCCGAGTGCCTTGCCCAGGGACTCCCAGTTGAGCACAAAGCCAGATTCCCAGCACATACTTGGCTACTGCTCTCTGAAGTAATACCCTGTTTTGGTGGAATTGTCAGAATGCTGGATTTTCCATACCTAATATATGATGGACAGGTTGCTATTGTGGTTTCATAAGTGACCACTATATACCAGGGTGCAAAAAAACAAAAAACAAAAAACTGGCCTTCCCAGGGTGAAAGGATTCTACCTCTCCGTTCATCTTTCCTCAGGCCTCTCCAAAGAGGCTGCGAAATGTTGACAAACGAGATCAAGTGCCAGCCACTGTGCATTTACTTCCTGATGATGTGTAGCCCTGGCATTTGCTGCAAGACACAGAAAAGCAAAGAGGATGTTAGCTTTCTCACGAGGTGGTGTGAAATCAGAGTCTCTGTGCAGGTCTGGGAGGTGGGGCAGAACTGGTTTGTGCCTCTTCTTGACCCTTCCCTCTCAGCACTGAGAGGTGTCTTTCCTTCCTTTATGTTCCAACAGCCCCCTGCAAAGCCTTCCTCCAGGCCAGGAGCTTTGCCCCACAACAACATACTTGCCTCAGGTGACATCTCTCTGGGCTCCTACTCTCTGCCTGCCCTAAGCTGGCTGATCCCTGATCCCTGTGCTCAGGACAAAACCTCCTTCCTTTTAGGCAACACATCTGGAATTTAAAGGGTAGAACAATTAAGTTTCTGAGCAGTCTGTCAGGAATATATTTGGGGAGCCAGGAAGGCTTTGTAGGGGGGACATATGATCACAATCTGATTTCCCAATTTCTAGGGTTGCCATGAGCCTGATACTCTGGTTCCTTCCTCCCAAACTCTGGGGGGCAAGATTTCCAAGGCTCTGCCGATGCCAAGTACACAGTAAGTGACACTTATTTGTATTTGTGTCCTCAGACAAATGCTATACCTAGTGTGTGTGTGTGTGTGTGTGTGTGTATGCTTAGTCTCTCAGTCGTGTCTAACTCTTTGTGACCACATGAACTGCAGCATTCCAGGCCTCCCTGTCCCTCACCATCATCCCATTTTACTGGTGAAGAAACTGAGATTCAGTGACTTACCAAATTCTTATAAGGAGGAAGTGTGCGAGAGGTCCACGTGACCTCATAGCATGCTCTTACGTCTGTGCAAGGGCACAGGTCTGTCAGCTCAAAGTGCAGCTGTAGCTCAGGTTGAAGAGACTTGTACTAGCCTGTGAGAGCTGATCATTTGACTTTCAGGAATTTTTGTGAGCCAACTGTTAAACACAGCCATTATTAAAATAAGAAATGCTATAACTTATAAGAAAATAAATTATAGCAAAAACAAAGGTAATAAATAATAAAAACTGACCACTATTATCAATGCTGTTATTCAAGCCTGTTTTATCTGTACAGTGGAAATGCTAAATAATGCTGAACTATTGCACTCTCTTCCTAAGCAGGTGTTTGGTGATAGCACCTTGGTATCTTGAAATCAACCATGGTGGGATTATTCATACCATGGAAATTGGCAAAGGCTCAGGGCTTTTTCTTTCTAGAGAGCCAGTTTTTAAACATTTACTAGCAAGCCAATGCTCTAGCTAATTACCTCCTCATCACAGACAACAAACCTTTATATCCTGGGGCTAAAAGAACACATAAATCTAAAATAGTATTCTCCAGACTTATTGTATATTGGGCAAAACTATTTTTTCAAATATCATGCAGAAACCCAGGAACTGAAATAAAGAAAAGCAAAGCTCAACTAGTTGTCATTTTAAGGCTTTAAGCTTTGTGGTGGACTTCTACATATAACATAGCAATAAATGATGAAAGGTCTTTGTCAAGCCTTTTCTCTGGCTTGAGAAAGAAGCTTTTTTGGTCTAAGAAGTCATTTCTATGAAGCCACACCCCTACATGAATGACTGTTCTCCTATCTGCCCCCTCATCATTGATATTCACCGAAGTCCCGTTCTTGATCCCTCCCTTGTCAATGTGTATACTCTATCTGATCTTCATTCTGTGTCCTCGGCTACCAAATTCATATGTATCAATTGTTGGTTTCTGAAAGATCCCAATAAATAGAACTTTTCCTCTTCCATGTTCTAAATGAACATGGAGTTAAAACAGATGCTAAAAATAAGGAACAAGGATATGTTGTATTGCACAGGAAATTATAGCCATTATCTTGTAGTAACTTTTAATGGAGTATAAACTGTAAAAATACCAAATCATTATGATGCACACTTGAAGCTAATATAATATTGTAAATCAACTATACTTCAATAAAAAAGATACTGAAAACATACAGAAAATCAATTATATTTCAACACATTAACAATAAAAAAGGAAATAATTCCATTTACAATAGCATCAAAAAGAATGAACTACTTATGAATAAATTTAACCAAGATTTGTATACTGAAAACAATGAAATATTGCTGAAATATATTTAAGAAAACTTAAGTAAATGGAAGCACACTCTGTGTTCATGAACTGGGAGCCTTAATTTTGCCAATTTGGCAATACTCTGCAAAGCGATCTATCCAATGGAATTGTCCTTGCAAAAAAAAAGTATCAACTTTTTTTTGTGGGGGGGGAGGGCAAAAGTGAAGACGCTGACCTGAATATCCATATGGAATTCAAGGGATCCAAAATAGTCAAAACATTCTTGAAAAAGTAGTGCAAAGCTGGAGGATTCACTCTTTCCAATTTCAAAACTTACTACAAGACTAAGGTAATTAAGACTGATGCTGACATAAGGGTAGACATGGATCAATGAAATAGAACTGAGAGTTTAGAAACAAACCCATAACTCAGCAGTGAATTTTTTGACATCGATTTTTGACAAGGGTGCCAAGACAATTAAAAAGGGATATAATAGTTTTTCCAATAAATTGTAGTGGGACAACAAAATACCCAAAGAATGAAGTTGGACCCCTACCTCACACCACAGGCATAAATTAACTCAACATGGATCAAAGATGTAACAGCCAAACTAGAAAACATAGGGGAAAAAAATAGGGTAAAATCTGCATGACTTTAGATTGGCAATGAATTCTTAGATATGACACAAAAAGCACAAGCACAAAAGAAAAAAACATAAATTTGGCTTCATCAAAGTGAAAACCTTTTGTCACCAAAGGACATTATCAAGAATATGAAAAGGATGGGAGTGCCCTGGTGATCTGGTGGTTAGGATTTGGTGCTTTCACTGCCAAGGCCTGGGTTCACCCTCAGGTCAGGAAACTGAGATCCTGCAAGCCACGTGGTGTGGCCCCCAATTTTTTTGGATTATATAAAAAAGAATATGAAAAGGTAACCCATATAATGGGAGTAACTCTTTTCAAATCATATATCTGATATGGGTCTGGTATCCAGAATATATAAAGAACTTTTATAACTCAAAACCAAAAAGGCAACCCAATTAAAAATGGGTAAAAGACTTGAACAGATGTTTCTCCAAAGAATATATACATATGAGTGGCCAATAAGCACGCAAAAACATTATTAACATCGTTAGTCATTAGGGAGGGGCTTCCCAGGTAGTGGCTAGTGGTAAAGAACTCACCTGCCAATGCAGGAGATATGAGACGCAGGTTTGATTCCTGGGTCAGGAATTTCCCTGGAGGAGGGCATAGCGACCCACTCCAGTATTCTTGCCTGGAGAATCAATCCCATGGACAGAGAGACCTGGTGGGCTACAGTCTATAGGTTCGCAGAGTCAGACACAACTGAAGCTACTTAGCAAGCACACAGCAGTCACTAGGAAAATGCAAATCAAAACCACAGCAGACACCCTTTCACACCCACTAGGATGGCTATAATTTTTTTTAAAAAAGAGAGAGAAAACAGGGGAAAAAAGGAAAAAAAAGCCCTGTGTTGGCAATAATATGGAGAAATTAGAACCCACATACAGTGCTGGTGGGAATGTAAAATGTGTCACTGCTATGCAAAACAGTTTGGCAGTTCCTTAAAAGTTAAACATAGAATAATGGAATTATAACACAACCTAGCAATTCCACTCCTAGGTAGGTGCATACCCCAAAGAAATAAAAACAAGTGTTCAAACAAAAACTTGTACATGGATATTCCTGGAAGAATTATTCATAATACCCAAAACACTAGAAACAACACCAGTGTTCATCAGATGCTGAATGGATAAATAAATGTGATATGTCCAAACACTGGCATAAAAAAGAAATGAAGTACTGATATATGTGATAGCATGGGTGAATTTTGGAAATAAGCTAAAGAGAAAAAATGCCAGTCATAAACAGCCACATATTATTTGATTCTATTTATAGGAAATGAGCAGAATAGGCAATTCTGTAGAGACCGAAGGCAGATCAGTGATTGCCAGGGACTGGAGTGAGAGGGTATGGACAGTGACTTCTTACTGGGTAAGGGTTTCTTTTGCAGGGGGTGGGGGCAGTGATGAAAATGCTCTGGAATTATATAGTGATGACAGTTATCCAACATTGTGAAGGTAATAAAAGCCACTGAATTGTCCACTTTAAAAGTATTGGTGAATATTATATTATGTTACTTTTACCATCTGTTTTTAAAATGAGATGAAAATGTCATGTTTATTACTGGTGGAGACTGGAGGACATTGGGGATCTTAGCTTAGCATAAAAGCCAAATGGGCCTGCTAACTGAGCCCCCAAATTCAGTAGGTTTACCCAATCTGGTAAGCAATCCTCCCAGGCGACAATGGATCTGGGAGGATTTCAGAGAGGAAAGAACAGAGGGAAGCTTGTCTACTGTTAGGCTCCCTTTCAAGAGGAAGAGGAAATTGCATAGCTACTAAAGCCCAATCATTCCCAAAGTTATCAGAGGTGGAACTACCGCTCCAGAAGCGCAAAGAAAACAGAGGCAGAGAGAGGCCATATTCACTGAACTCACTATCCATTAAGGGAAGCATCAGGAGAAGTGATGGTGATAACTTCCTCTTTAGTAATACACATTCAGATGTAGAAAAGAAATAGGGTTTCTTTGTTTTACATAATAGTTTGTGGTTTGTTTTCTTGGGGAGCCAGAATAACTGATACTTAGCCTTACAAATGAACTTACCCATGAAGCAAACAGACTCACAGAGAGAACAGACTTGCGGTTGCCAAGGGGAATGGGGTGGGGAAAGGCTGGATTGGGAATTTGGGATTAGCAAATGCAAACTATTATATATAACACAAGGAACTATACTCAATATCCTGTGATAAACCATAATGGAAAAGAATATGAAAAATAACATATATATATATATACACATATATATAAAACTGCATCCCTTTGCTGAACAGCAGAAATTAAACACAACACTGTAAATCAAGTACAGTGAAATCAACTTTTAAAAAATACTTGGAGAGATGAAGGTGGTATGCCTTCGGCTCATCTCCTGGGCAGCGTGAATGGTGCAGAGATGGTGGTCCATGCCTATTGGTGGGGGAGGGGCTCTAGACAAAACTGACTCCCAGCAACTCCTTACTCTTGGAGACACGCTTAAATTTAAAAAAAAAAAAAACAACAAAAAAAAACTTGGTCTAGCGATTAAAGACTCTGGTGCTGGGAGGGATTGGGGGCAGGAGGAGAAGGGGACGACAGAGGATGAGATGGCTGGATGGCATCGCTGACTCGATGGACGTGAGTCTCAGTGAACTCTGGGAGTTGGTGATGGACAGGGAAGCCTCGTGTGCTGCGATTCAGGGGGTCGCAAAGAGTCAGACATGACTGAGCAACTGATCTGATCTGATCTGAGTGATTATAGGCATCTTGGGCTCTTTTGGTTTACAATAATCTCTTTGCGATTAAAAGTCTCTTTTAAGTAAATATTCAGTTAATTTAAAGTTCATCTCCGTGCCTGAACTCTTTTCCCCCTCTTGCTCTTTTTCCTTCAAAATGACTCTATGTTTAAAGAAGCTCAGACAATGTCACGGCAAGAGGTAGGAAGTTCTGGATCTTCATGCTGGCCAAGGTGTGGTTTCTGATGCAGTGAGGTGGTTTAATCTGATCTCTGAGTGTTTGGTCCTGGTGCCAGTCAATGAAGGGCCTGGTTTTCTTGGCCATGCACCGGGAGTTGAGCTCTATCTAGCTCATGAGAGCATTTGATGGTGCTGTACCTGCAGACCCTTGGAGTTGCAGTCACATCCTCTGCCAAAGCCCTGCCTCAGCAATGTTTTCTGTGGGTAACCCTGGTTTCATTTCCTTCTCTGCTGGGCAAGTGGAACATGGCAGCAGTGGGGCGGTGGGAAGATGTGGGAACACATCACAGTAAGACAGTGGAGAACCCAGAACTAGTAGCACTAATGCACGTATGTCCCTGCCTCTCACATCGTTCTGCCTCTCCCTGCCATGTCGGGTGTGATAGGGAAACAGCACTGGCTGCAGTGTTCTATGACTCTCTTTGAACAAGTCTGGGGTCCCACTTGATCTTGCAGTATCTCTTCTTGCTCCTCTGTACAAAAATATTTTTAAAATAATTGCCTGGTTTGTTTTTTACTCTGATGTGGGACTTTTGCCACTAACCTCCTGTCCTTTCTCCTAAACTTAGCTTCCCTTTTTCTCCTTTCCAGTTGATATGACACAGAATCCACCAAACAGAATGGATGCTGATCAGAGTGAACACTGGCTGTTACTCAGGTGCTGTCAGCTGAGCAATCTTGACAATGCTCAATGGTTTGACTTGATGGGATTGGATCTTTGAAAAGGGAGTGCCACAGTTCAGAAATTTTGCTCATATTTTGATACGGCCTTTCAAAGCGATTGTCTCACTATGGACAGAAAAGAAACTGAGAGTCAAAGCTGAGCGATGACTTGGACACCTGCCTGGCATCCTCCTCTCCCCTCCCTGAACCACTGAATCACACTGATCCCATCAAGAGTCCCCAAACACCCGATTAAAGGTAAATGAAAAAGACATCCATTCAAGATTTCTGAATGTAGTATTGTTATAAAGTATCACGCTTTATAAACTCATAGTTTTATCCCATTTTCATATATCCAGATACCTTCTGAACTTTGTCTGAGTTCTCTACAGGCATCTCAAGCTTGGTATGTCCCAGGTTACTAGGGGGAGCATTCTGAAAGTGGAAGCAAAGCCTTCAGTGGTTAATCTTTCTCCCCTCCTTGGCTTATCCAGGCTTCCCTCGTGGCTCAGAGGTTAAAGCGTCTGCCTGGAATGTGGGAGACCGGGGTTTGATCCCTGGGTCGGGAAGATCCCCTGGAGAAGGAAATGGCAACCCACTCCAGTACTCTTGCCTGGAGAATCCCATGGAGGGAGGAGCCTGGTAGGCTATAGTCCATGGGGTTGTAAAGAGTTGGACACGACTGAGTGACTTCATTTGGCTTATCCAGCTCTATTCAGGATAGTGTTTAAATTAGGGCATTAAGCTATTGTGGCATGTTTTCTATTCTTTTTTTAAAAAATTTTATTGGAGTATAGTTGATTTACAATATTGTGTTAGTTTGACGTATATAGCAGAGTGAATCAGTTATACATATACATATATACATGTATACATATACATCCCCTCTTTTTTAGAGGGGCTATATCCCATTCTTTTCTTATATAAGCCATTATAGAGTATGGAGTAAAGTGTTCCCCTGTGCTATACAGTATGTTCTTATTAATTTGTGGCGTGTTTTTTTAAAACTTTGGATTTCAAGGACTTTATTTCTAGTTCTGTTTGAATGGATATTTATAACATATGAGTGAAAAGGCTGTTCTGTAAGAGATGCACAGAAATGTCTGTTTAACCTAAGAGGCAGGACTTACATCGAGCCAACTAAGTCATTGTACGGCCTCCCACAGAACCAAAGAGCTCTTATCCTATTGTTCACAACGGAGTCCAAACTCTCATGAGTTCTATTTAGGGCCCAGATGGGCCAGTGACATCATCAGCAGTTGAGTCTACAAGGTAATACTTAAGCTCTCATTTCTGGAGTCAGACCAACAAGGATCCAAATGCTGGCTCTTCTACCCACACCAGCCGTGAGACCTCAGGCAGTCATGTAAACTTTCTGACCTTTAGTTACTTCATTTGTAAAATGGGAGGTAAAATAACTGCCTCATAAAGTTGTTGTAAGGATTTAATGAGACACTGCATTTAAAGTCTTTGGTGCAGGGTAAACACTTGCACCACATTATTTAATTTAGAGTATTGATATGATCTTGGGCAAGTCATTTATCCTCTTTAAGCCTCAATTTCTTCCTTGATAAAATGGAGATAATGCTCACCACTGTGCTTTTAGGTTCCACCACAAAGTCTGGCACAGTAGATGCTCAAAAACATTTCTTAATAAACAAATGGTTGAATGAGGGGGAGGAGAGAAAGAAGAATGTCATCTGTAACTATCTTACAGATTCTCATGAGGCTTAGGTGACATGTGGCTGAAGAAAGTCTTCTGTGGACAGTGAATGCTATTCAAAAATAAGCTAAAATTACGAGGAGTGTTTTAGGGTAAAGGAAGTTCCTTAACTAGAGTGACTTTCTGGAATTTTATTCAGTTCCTCTCATGCCTAGGACACTGCTCTTAGCCTTGTTCAGTGAATTCTCCAGGAGTCTAATTATTTGGTCCCTGTTGTTGTTCAGTCACTAAGTCATGTCCCACTCTTTGTGATCCCGTGAACTGTAGCACGCCAGGCTTCCCTGTCCTTCAGTCTTCCAGAGTTTGCTCAAACTCACGTCCATTGAGTCAGTGATGCCATCCAACCATCTCATCCTCTGTCACCCTCTTTTCCTGCTGCCCTCAATCTTTCCCAGAATCAGGATCTTTTCCAATGAGTCAGCTCTTTGCATCAGGTGACCAAAGTATTGGAGCTTCAGCTTCAGCTTCAGTCCTTCCAATGAATATTCAGGATTGATTTCCTTTTGGATTAACTGCTTTGATCTCCTTGCTGTCCAAGGGACTCTCAGGAGTCTTCTTCAACACCACAGTTCTTTGGTGCTCTGCCTTCTTTATGATTCAACTCTCATATCCATACATCATTACTGGAAAAATCATAGCGTTGACTATTCAGATCTTTGTTGGCAAAGTGATGTCTTTGCTTTTTAATATGCTGTCTAGGTTTGTCATAGATTTTCTTCCAAGGAGCAAGTGTCTTTTAATTTTGTGGCTGCAGTCACTGTCTAGAGTGATTGAAGCCTAAGAATATAAAATCTGCCACTTCTACTTTTCCCCATCTACTTGCCATGAAGTGATGGGACTGAATGCCATCATCTTAGTTTTTTTGAATGTTGAGTTTTAAGCCAGTTTTTTCAATCTCCTCTTTTACCCTCAAGAGGCTCTTTAGTTCCTCTTCATTTTCTGCCATTAGAGTGGTATCAGTACTTATATGTACTCTGCATATAAGTTAAATAAACAGGGTGACAATATATAGCCTTGTCTTACTCATTTCCCAATTTTGAATCAGTCCATTCTTCCATGTAAGGTTCTAAGTGTTCCTTCTTAAACCACATGTAGGTTTCTCAGGAGACAGGTAAGATGGTTTGGTATTTCCATCCTTTTAAGAATTTTCCATATTTGTTGTGACCCACACAGTCAAATGGAGAAGGCAATGGCACCCTACTCCAGTACTCTTGCCTAGAAAATCCCATGGATGGAGGAGCCTGGGAGGCTGCAGTCCATGGGGTCGCTAAGAGTCGGACACGACTGAGCGACTTCACTTTCACTTTTCACCCTCCACTCATGCATTGGAGAAGGAAATGGCAACCCACTCCGGTGTTCTTGCCTGGAGAATCCCAGGGACAATGGAGCCTGGTGGGCTGCCGTCTCTGGGGTCGCACAGAGTCGGACACGACTGAATCGACTTAGCAGCAGCAACATAGTCAAAGTCTTTTGAGTAGTCAGTGAAGAAGAAGTAGACATTTTCTGGAATTCCCTTATTTCTCTATAATCCAACAAATGTTGACAGTTTGACCTCTGGTTCCTCTGCCTTTTCTAAACCCAGCTTGTATACCTGGAAGTTTTCAGGTCGCATACTGCTGAAGTCTAGCTTGAAGGATTTTGAGCATTATCTTACTAGTACGTGAAATGCGTGCAATCGTCCAGTAGTTGAACATTCTTTGGCACCTTTGGCCCCTAGCAACTCAGAATTCGTAGCCCAAGCTCCCTAGATTGGGCTGCTTTCGTGGTGACATGCCTGCCACCATGTCATGAGAGGGCGGAGAACCTCTTAACCCTTGAAGTTAATATCTTTATTTAACTGGGTAAGGCCTTACTTACATTCCAAAATTAGAACTTTGTTCTTCAGTTTATTGAACAAGGGATCTGTCCTTGGTGAAAATGCATTATTCACCTCAGTGTGAATTAGTTCATTACTTCCCTTACTGAGAGGGAAGTTTGATAATGGGAATGTCCATGGGCAAGAGATTTGGAAGCCCCCAGGGGAAAATGGACTTGGGAAGGTAATCCTTCAGGGCCTGGAAACTTCAGGTTTTGTACTCCATGTTCTGCCATATGGGCTGATTTTTCATCTCTTTTTTCCAATGACCTTCGTGGTCAAGTGACTGTGAGGAGACCAGTATAACTTCTAGAAGAAACCAATGACTTTAGGTCCTCACAAAATGAGTAAATTATAATTATACTTCCCCACCCCATCCCCAGGTCAGAGTTAGACAATCCATGTTCAAATTCCAACTCTTTTAGTTACCAGCTATGAGGTCTTGTGGGGTTGGGCTTTCAAGGTTGCTTAGTGGTAAAGAACTTGCCTGCCAATGCAGGAGCTGCTGGAGATGTGGGTTCAGTCCCTGGGTTGGGAAGATGCCCTGGAGTAGGAAATGGCAACCCACTGGAGTAACCAGTTTTATTGCCAGGATTAACTCATGGACAGAGGAGCCTGGTGCGCTATAGTCCATGGGATCATAAAGAGTTGGACACAACTGAACAACTGAGCACTCACGCATGCAATCTTGGTGAAGTTATCGAACCTCTCTTTGCATCCTTGGTATTTATCTGGAAAATGGGGTAATACTAGTAGCTATCTCAAGTATGGAAAAGTAACCCATGCAAAACTAATCTATACTGTGAGAAGTCAAAGTGGTGACTTCTCTATGAGGAGGGAGTGTGACTGGAAAGGGCCATAGGGAAGCTTCTGGCATGCTGGTCATATTTTTCATCTGGATGCTAGTTACATGGATGTGCTCAATTTGTGAGAACTCATCATGCTGTATATGATATTTGCATAATTCTGCATCTGTATTATTTTTTAATAAAGTTTTTTAAAATCCATGTAAACTACTTGACATATCATAAGTTACTATCAGCCATTACTTGATCTCCTGCTCAGTGATCACTGTCTAAGCTTTAACATGATTCCCAAACACAAGGAAGGGCTTCCCCAGTGGCTCAGCGGTGAAAGTGTTAGTCACTCAGTTGTGTCCAACTCTTTGTGACCTCACGGACTGTAGTCGCCAGCTCTTCAGTCCATCAGATTCTCCAGGCAAGAATATTGGAGTGGGTTGCCATTTCCTTCTCCAGGGGATCTTCCAGACCCTGGGATTGAACCTGGGTCTCCTGCATTGCAGGCAGTTTCTTTACCATCTGAGCGACTAGGGAAGTCCCCACGGGTAAAGAATCTGCCCACAATGCAGGGGACACAGGTAACGGGGGTCCAATCCCTGGGTCTGGAAGATCCCCTGGAATAGGAAATGGAAACCCACTCCAGTATTCTTGCCTGGAGAATTCCATGGACATCGGAGCCTGGAAGGCTACTCCACATGGTCACAAAGAGTTGGACTCAACTGAAGTGACTGAACAGGCATGCACACAAACACAAGGAAATTGACAAATAAGAAAAAGAAGTACAGAGGGCAGGCCTTGACTGGGCACTCAATGGTTTAATTAGATATTTGTACTTAGGAGTTGGGAAATTATGCAAAATAGGTTATTTTTGCTATTACCTCATGCTCAGAATGCTTCCTTCTATAGATGTTAGAGCACATTTAGAAATAGTTACACTTCCAGAATTTCTCCTCTTATGAGAGCATCTTATTTGGAAAGAGGAGAGAAGGTGCCTTTTGGGAAGCTGAGTTTGCATATCATTTTGTGTGATTGAGAAAATGTCAAATGGACATATTTGAATTGGGGTGGGTGTGAAGCTGGTGAAGCTGATAGAAATACCGTTCTCTGGTGCCACCACTTCTTAGAATACAAATTCTGAAAAAGGAGAGGAAGAGTCCCAGCAGAGGGAACTGGCAAGGCCCAATGCTATCATGACACCATGAGCTCAAAATGTCTTGACCCAGCGCCCCCAGCAAGGTCATCTCAGAAACTACTGGGCTTCAGCAACTTGTCTCAGCTGCCTCAGAATGACTAAGGCCTATTTAAGCCTCATGGTTGGTTAATCATTAATGAAGATTTTTGACAAACAAAGTAGAACAAGCCAAGAAAGAAGGGTGGCTAAAAATTAGCTTAGAAAAGGTCATATTTCTTGCAAATGAAAGGTTTGGTGGTGTTTTTGATTGTGAGTATAATTGTGTGGAATGGAGTCACAAGGATATATAACCCTGCTGAGGAAGCCAGTGTGTCTTTAGGAGATTTTACTTAGGACTTTTCTCCATCCTCACATTGATCTGCAGGACAATGGGCCTCCATCACCTTTCCCAAGAAGGCTGCATTCCTGTAGGGCTTCCCAAGAGAGTGGGGAGTTTGGCCAATCCTTGCAGCTGCATGTGACTCCAGACAGGAAGGATGGAAGGTCCCAGAGGGTGGAACCTGCCTCTAAAGAAAGAAGGGGTGAGAACTCTGAGAGCCTCGGCTAGCCCTACAAAATCTCATGGAAAAAATCAGCGTTGGTGGGCATCACCTGGTGCTAGGAAGGCCGAAGAGAGGCAGTTAGCCACTAGGGGGAGCGCTCAGATGCATCATGCTATTGATCGCTAGACAATCCTTCAGCCCTTCAGTTTAGATAAGGCAGTGCCACCATTTTCTAAAAGAAACTCAAAGTCCTAAATTGGAATGATTTAGGGTTCTTCCTACTTCCTTGTTATCCGGGCCAAATCTCTTCCTTCCAGAATTTACACGGGCCTATCAACCACGTTTAGCGTTGGTGGGGACAAAGGTTGTCCCCACACCCTTTCTCCTCTCTTTTGAGGCTGCCACACTAACGTTGTTCAGGTACTCGCTTTTTCTTCTGGGCCTGGGCATTTCCTGTTTCCTCTTCTTCCTGCTCATCTGCCCTCCCTCCTCCCCCTCAACTCATCCTGTTGTTCTTTGCTTAGATGCCACTTCCTCTCCAAAGTCTTCTTAACCCCTTGCCCAGGCCAGGGTGGGTGCCCCCTCCCATTTCATAGCCTTTTCATCACTGTCTTATCATGCCTGGGAGCTTCTGGAGGGCAGAGGGGGGCTGGTTTTGTTGATAACCGCCTCTCCAGTGCATCTTCCAGTTCTGGTAGACAGCTGGCACTCGACAAGCGTTTACTGAATAAATAAGTGAACAAAAGCATAGGAAGGTGTAAAATGGAAAGGCTTAATGCAGTTAAGACAGTGGAATGCATTCACACTACAGTTTATAAAGAGGAAGAGAAAGGAAATAACTTTCTTGTCTATGATGTACCCAGCTTATTTAAAAATTTATTTATCCAGGCTTTTTAAAGATTCATTAACCTATCTGATTTTCACAGTAACCTTATGAGGGTATCATCTCTTTTACCAATTAAGAAACTGGTGCTCAGAGAGGCAAGGTGTCTTTTCCAAGGTCACACGGCTGGTAAATAGCAAAGCTGGGGGTTCACACCCTAGGCATCCAGACTGCAAGCCCAGCCTGTTTCACCAGGCCACAGCGCTTGCCAAGGGTTTGGGCGATCACTGAGGGACACCAGGCACCTAGACAGGGAAGACTAATGGGGGGAAGGAGAAGGAAGGCCATGTCTAATCTGATAGCCTAGAACTTGGAACTGAAGCAAAACATGTCTCCTGAGTCTCATTCTGTGTTTAAGCCAAATCATGCTCTTGCCCTTGAATGGTCAGAGAGGAGGAGCGTGTCAAGGAAGTGGCAGGACAAGGATAAAATGAGTACATCTGTGTTATCCTACCACTAATTTATTTTTTAAAGTTGAAGATGCTTTTTTTTTTTTCTTTAGGGTCGTTGTGTCAAATGTGATTTTTTTCAAAACAGCCATGCCGAAATGTCACATTTCATGTTTTATTATTTTTTTTAAACTCAACTCTTCCCAGAACACTTTATAATAAAGATAACATGTAATATACTATATACATCTCTTTAAAATAGTCAAGTACCCTAATGCCCTTAAAACAGGGTCTGGTAAGCCAGTAAGGTCAATTATAGTTGACAAAATCCACTCAGCATGGGGCATGCCATGTCACAGCACCCAGTACAACGTTGGGACTGTTCACAGGTTATCCTTCATTAGGAAAGAAAAATTAGAACTTTTGTGTTCTAGTTGTTTTTACTTCCACCTAAATAAGTGCTTATGCATGTTGTCTTGACAGATATTTTTGGAATTTAAAAATTGGGGATCTAGTCTAGTTTAGAATCAGAAGGGTATAGTTGACTTTACAGTAGTTTTTTAGTCCCATCCATAATCCTTGACACAGCATCGTAAGTCGAATTCCTTCCATCTACCAGAGAATTTTAGCAGCTCACCTAGTGCTATGTCTTCCAAGCTGAACGTAGGCATTTCAGCCATTCTACCTTCAGTTCCTATCCTGAGGAAAGAGGCTGCATGTGAAAACACATTAAAAGTCAACAGAAAAGAAACTACTTTTGGAGAAAAGCTTTTCTTTTTGTAGGCTGTGAAGCAGGCTGTTGGTACTACTAAATCTATTTTCAGGGTCAGTGTGCTGAGACTTGGAGTCTGAATTTCTGCCGTGGTTCCTACGAGCTGTGGGACCCTGGCCAGTCACATATCTGTTCTGCCTACTTCACTAAGTGCTTGTGAGGTCCCGAGGTGATGGAAACCAAACAGCCTTAGAGCCTAATGAATCACACAATCACAGCATTTATCCCCACCCAACACACTGTTTACGAGCTTATTGGGTCTGTGTTCTCCCACTTTAAGGTAAGCTCTATGTGTACAAAGTTTTGTTGGTTTTGTTCATGCTGTACTCACCACAGCACCTAGAACAAAGCAGGGCATTTAGTAGAGGTGGAAGAAATATTCCGTTAAGATTAATTCTTTTAATTCATTTTCTGACAAGAGCAATCAAACTCTGATTCTGCAACTTAAAGGGCATCTGTGCTCATCTCCTAGAACTAGATGGTATCAGCAAATCTCGTTGATCTCTCATTTTGGGAAGTTCTCTGGCCTTTCCTGTCTGTAAGAAAGACTTTATCCTTTTAAGAGGAAGCAGGAAGTTAGAATTCCAAGAACTGTGGGTTGGGAAGGCCCATAACCCAGGCTACTCAAGACTAACTAGGTAAAATTCTTAATCAATGGCAAAGCTGCGTGGGGCAGTTTTTAGAGGTAATTCCACTGACAAGCTACCACTTTCCCTTGAATTGTTAATTGGCTTTGCTGATGGATCCCACCTGAAGTTAGTGATGATGTATAGAGAAAAAGGCAGTGTCTTGCTAATCTTGCTGCACGCTGTCAAAAAAGGTGAAACGGAAGACTGTGGTTTCCAGTGCGGTGACCAACATACAGGTCACACCAGTACTTTCATGAGACCATCGAACAACTCAATGTCACATCAACTGAGTCCATGTATATATCTAAGTGTAAAACCCTTGGGATCATAAACAAACTTCAGCACTGAGAACAGTGACAGGCTTTGCCACATCCTACTCTGATCCAGATGCTAAGTAGTAGTTGAACGCTCAACTTTCTACCACCTGGACCCAAGGCTGAAAACACTGATAATTCACAATTTTTACTATGTACCTCAACTTCATTAATAATTCCAAATCAAAGATATGATTTTCTCCAGCCAGAAACAGTCAATTCCTTCTATGCTATAGGGTTTTTTTTCTAATTTTGTTAGGGGAAAAAAAAAAGTGTATAAAGAAAACACAATTTAAAATAAGGTACTGAAATTGCTTTAAGAAAGTTTTATTTACTGCATACATCCTAAGAATGTATTGTAAATGAAGCAAGATCTAAATAAACTTAAAAGCTTTTCAAATACAAAGCACTAAAGATAACAACTAAACTGCCAGCATGTTTGAAAACAGAGAACTCGAAAGCTTTTTTTTTTTTTAAACATTTTTATACTTTGTTCTTAACCCTAAAAAAAAGTTCACATTTCAAGTTACAAACTTACCTCAGTAGTGTATATATGTGAAATGGTTTTGAAACAACAGGAACAGGCAGACCATAGGTAGGTGGGAGGCTCACTGATACTTAACTGGCTATGTCACCAACATTTATTTTTAAGGTAGTTTGGTAGTTGCCATGTTAAGACACCATTTTTTTCCTTTTTTTTTTTTTTTCCATTTTTGCAAATAACTTACAGGCACATGTAAAATACAGTAAGATCCCTGGGTCAGTCTCATCCAGTGAACCTCTGTGCTAATTAACCCTTCACTGGAAGGAGAGTAAGAGAGCACTTCTTTCATACAAAGTCAAGGGATGGGGGCTGAACGCGAACTGCATTTGGTTGGATTACTCATTACGACGGATTTGAGTTTGGATGCAGCTCGCTGGGTGCATCATCAGAAAACATTGCACAATTACTTTCTGTCATTTAACAATGATGGAAAGGAAGGCTAGGAATGTTTAAAGGCCTTTGCAGGCACTCAATAATCTTATAGAATAGTTAAATAAATATTGCTTATATATAAAAAATTCATCCCACCCTAAGATGAGGGAAAAGAGAGCATCTGGGAATCTCTTAATTTAAAATGTAAAACAGAACTAAAACATCTGCTAAGGGCATGATCCTATTATCAATCCACAATAAGAATTCAGCCATCAGCAAAATTCAGTGAGTGGAAACATTTGATGGAATCTCTAATATGACATAAAAACACAACTATGTCCTTGCCATCTATTGCACACCTCACTTCCTTGTTAGAACCTTAAAAAAAAAATTCCAAGTTGATGTATTTCATAACGTAGATGACAATCTTAACATTTTACTGTATTTTACATTCACTCTGCTAAACAAAAGCCTTTAAACAGGCACAAAACACTGCAACAATACATTTACTTCCTAATAAAACAAAACTGTTTAATAACATTGAAATAAAATGGTTTTGTTTTGCATTCAACTATATACCATGAATTTCTGCAACATAAAACAACTAAAAATGAGCATTAGGAGATATTTACAAACTATCTTTTACTCCTACAGGTCTCTCCTCCTCCTCCTGGCTGTGCACGCCCCAATTCAGTTCACTTGCCACATGCACAGCAACAACGGAGGGAGGCCCTGTTCAATAAACATATTTCCAACACCCCTGACAACCACAGACGTTGTGCATGAAACATGATAAGGCAACTAGAAGCATAACCGTCTGCTAACAAGAGCCTTTGGGGTCTTGTCTATAATAACATTCTCTGTCTCTACAAACTTAGACTTCAAAACAAATATAATAAAAGCATTAAGAAAGGAGTGAAGGTTTCATATTGGACAATTAAATAGCTATGCAAAGATGCCTTATGCAAACTATTAAAATCTTGTGCTTACACATACTCTGCTATTGAAAATAGCTCCCCAACCAAACCACAACCCTCCCTAAACAAAAACCCATACAAAACAAAAAACCCTAACAAAAAGAAGTATAAAAGCCATCAATGTTCTCTGTCAGAGTAATTAATTTGTCCTTGACTTGCCAAATATGAAGGTGGGTCTGGGGAAGGTTGGGGGCGGGGGAGGGTGAGTGCAGGGTAGTGGTGGGCGGCGGAGGGGACACATCTAAGAGCAAAGGCTCGTGGACAATGAGTAGGGGCCCAGGACGAGGGCAGCAGGTGACAGCGCCTTCCAGTGTTTGGACTCAGAAGTGTGACAAGTCTTTTCAACATTGGCCTTAAGGAGAGGTCGAGCGTTTAAAGAACAGAACCATCATGAATAACACGTGGTTAACACCCGTCAACCCTTAATTCCAGCAGAATAGAGGTTTCACTCATTTTATAATTGCACTTTCCAGTATAACTTTTAAAATAATGTTTTCTGTAGTATTTTTAAAGCACTATTGTTTGTATCTTTAAATATTGAATATATTTTTCAAAATAGTTCCCTAGCTGCTCAAGTGTGCTTTTTTAATATATACTTGATATATTATTGAAGGTACTACAAAATAGAAATCTCTGGAGTGCAGAAGTTAAGAAAATAACCTTCATAACTGAAAATATATCCTTAAAAATACAAAAACAAAAACCTCTATACAAATGTACTACCACATACAAATTTTTAAGAGATGGTGTTTAAGGCACAAACCATTGCAAGTCTCTTAGAAATGTATGAACACAGGTCTGCTAAATTGAAAACAGTCTTAAAAAACTAGTGAAAACTTCATGTAATATAAAATATTCCAGTATGGTATTTGATAACATTCTTTGCGTTCAGGTTTCGTGTGTGCTAACCGAACACGGTCTTTCTTCATAAATAGTAAAGTGTTCCTTCAGTGGCGGCGGCGGGTCTCAGTAGGTCTGGTACACGTCGTGGATGGGCACCTGGATAGCAGCGGCGGGGAAGGCCTGAGGTATGTAGCCTGCGTATCCGCCGTACATGGCAGCGGCGGCCGCTGCATTCTTCTGTAGTGTGGCGATCGTGGCTGTGGCTGGAGCAGCAAATGGCACATAACTGGTTCCGTAGATCCCGGCAGTGGGAATTCTCTGAACATTTGGAGCCACCGTGTACACTGGAGTTATTGGGCGACCCTGAGGGGAGAGAGAGCATCCTTATTGATCACCTGTAGGTATCTAACCAGATAGGCGGAGACACCACCTTAATGGCAGAAAGCAAAGAGGAACTGAAGAGTCTCTTGATGAAGGTAAAACAGGAGTGAAAAAACTGGCTTAAAACTCAACATTCAGAAAACTAAGATCATGGCATCTGGTCCTATCACTTCATGGCAAATAGGTGGAGAAACAATGCAAACAGTGAGAGACTTTATTTTCTTGGGCTCCAAAATCACTGCAGATGGTGACTACAGCCAAGAAGTTAAAAGACGCTTGTTCCTTGGAAGAAAAGCTATGGCAAACCTAGACAGCATATTAAAAAGTAGAGACATCACTTGGCCAACAAAGGTCTGTATAGTCACAGCTTTGGTTTTTCCAGTAGTCATGTATGGATGTGAGTGCTAGACTATAAAGAAGGCTGAGCATCGAAGAATTGATGCTTTCAAACTGTGGTGCTGGAGAAAACTCTTTAGAGTTCCTTGGATAACAAGATCAAACCAGCCAATCCTAAAGGAAATCAGCCTTGAATAGTCACTGGAAGGACTGATGCTGAAGTGGAAGCTCCAACACTTATGGCCTCCCTGATGTGAAGAGCCAACTCACTGGAAAAGACCCTGATGCTGGGAAAGATTGAGGGCAGGAGGAGACGGGGCAACAGAGGATGAGATAGTTGGATGGCATCATTGACTCAATGGATATGAGTTTTAGCAAATTCAGGGAGATGGTAAAGGATAGGGAAGCCTGGTGTGCTGCAGCCCATGGGGTTACAAAGAGTTGGACATTATTGAGCGACAGAACAACAACAACCTATCCATTCATTCAACAACCCCATTCATTCATTCAACTCCCAGGGGTGAGGGAATGACAGAGAAACAAAAGTTTCCATTCTCAGGGCAGATGGATAGACAAGCAATAATCATAAGGGACTGAGATAGGAGCCATTGAAGTGGAGTTGCATCCTCAAGGTACATTCAAATTCAACTGGTGACCATGACAGAACTGGAGTGTTTAGGGAAAGTTCAAATACTCTGGAATCTTCTGCCCACCATTCTACTCAATCAGCCTATGTACCAGAGCGAGCTAGAGATGGGAGTTGAGGTCTACCCTTTACTCAGTTGATCTCACTGTAATTATGAATAAGTATTTTCCCTAAAATACATGCCAGCTGCCTCAACTCATACCTAACTGAAGGAACATGGTGTATCAAGAATGGAGAGAAGCACAGTATATGACTTTATGGAACAAAGTACACAGCTCTCCCAAGGGCCAGCATCTTAAGCTGTGACCTAAAAAGACTGTGATCATACAGGATCTTCAACAAATGCATTTGCTTCAGCCATCGCCAACCTAAGATATGATACCACTAAATATACAGTTGCTGTGGAAGCTTAGAGAAGAAGCCAACTAACTTGAGGAGCAAGAGGAAGTGTCTCTGAAGTGGAAAATTTTGAGCTGGGTTTTGAAGGATAAGTGGGGCTTCCCTGGTGGCCCAGATGGTAAAGAATCTGCCTGCAATGCCAGAGACCTGGGTTCAATCCCTGGGTCAGTCAGATCCCTTGGAGAACAGAATGGCTACCCAACCCAGAGTTCTTGCCTGGAGAATTCTGTGGATAGAGGAGCCTTGTGGGCTATAGTCTGTGGGGTCACAAAGAGTTGGACAGGACTGAGCAGCTAACACTTTCACTTTCACTTGGATAAGGTGGGATTTCCACATGAGGAGGAAGTGGGGAAAGAGGCGCTATCTGAAGCTGCCTTACTGTAGATGCCACGCTGGCTCTGAAAGTCCAGATGGTTCCTTCCCTCCACTTGAGAGTGAAATATACTACATTTTCAGAACAAGTAGACAAGGAAGACTGTGGTTCAGTATTTTCCAAAATGTTTGCTACGGAGTTCATTCTGTGGACTGCTTAAGGGAAAAGGAGATTTTTGGTAAAACAAAACATACATTTATTTAACAAAACATCTTGTGTACCTTATGTTTCATAGAATGCCCTATGGTACAAATAGTTCAGGATATGCAAAAGGGAGAAGTAGATTTAAAGAAATTATTTCTTCCTGGGTTTTATAAAGGAATTACTTATCATTCCTTTACAAAAATCTCCAAATTAGAGTCACAAAATTATGTTCAAAGAACTTCAGAATTGAAGAGTCATTTTTTTCAACTGTAATCCAAATAATATCCAAATGATAACAATAACAGAGATTACAGTCTGCTAGGCACTATTATGGAGAAGGCAATGGCACCCCACTCCAGTACTCTTGCCTGGGAAATCCCATGGACAGAGGGGCCTGGTAGGCTGCAGTCCATGGGGTCGCTAGGAGTCGGACACGACTGAGCAACTTCACTTTCACTTTTCACTTTCACGCATTTGAGAAGGAAATGGCAACCCACTCCAGTGTTCTTGCCTGGAGAATCCCAGGGACACGGGAGCCTGGTGGGCTGCCGTCTCTGGGGTCGCACAGAGTTGGACACAACGGAAGCGACTTAGCAGCAGCAGCAGCAGGCACTATTCTAAGTGCCTTATTAAGTGACACTATTGAAACATCATCACAACCACCAATGAAGCTGGTGGATTGATTATACGGAGAAGCTTAGATGTTTTAAATGACTTGCACAAGGTGCCACAGCTTTTAAACAATGGGATGTGGGAGTCTGGCACCTGTGCATTTAGCCTTGCATTATCCTGCCTGCTACAATGCAGCCACAATGAACGTTAGTAACACTTTACAACCAAGGAGAGAAACTCTGGAACTGGGAAGACTGTGGTTCATAGCAGGACACAAGCTATCTTCTCCAAATCTGTGGACATCTCTTTAGTGACAAATGCACAAAGGAAAGGATCACCAGGAAGGTGACATCAGAGAGAAACCACTCCATGTACAACAGTGCAGCCCAACACCTGAGCTCAGGGCAGTGTGATGAGGTTGAGTTGAGTGTGGGGAGCTGGGGAGGAGGAGAGAAAAAGGCCTCAATTTCCCCTCCTCTCAAAAAAGGGATGGTTCTTGCTCTACCTATACCACTGACTTGCTGTGAAGATTGAGACATTTTGAGAAATAAACGTGAAAAAAGGACTGTCTACACATGCAAGCTTCTTTTTCTAATTGCCTGCAAAGGCTATATGAAATTTTGGATTTAAATGGCTACAAAGGAACATCTCTGAGCTCCTGCAAAACAGAGGAGGAAGATCGAAGGTGTTCCCCAGGAAGGTCACTGGGAACTGATGTGTGGTTTCACTCTGAACAGTGTTCTTTTTACCAATCCGTGGAGCTTAAAATGCTCCTTCCTCTGCTGCAGTTTGGCAGAGAACACAGAGGAGGTGGAGGACGGAACGTACCAGAGAACCCAGGTCAAAGAACTCAAGGCAGGACAGACAGTACTCAGCTTTGAGGGACAGCAGCGGGGCCACATACTCAAAGAAGCCATTCCCACATTACAGAGGAAGTGGCTCCAGGCATTCTGCAGAATATACTGGAGGAGGGAACAACTGCCATAGGACTCTACTGATGATGACAGCACACTGAACAAATCCCAAGCCACAAGACCCCGACGCCAGCATCCGTACAGACTGATATAAGACAGAAACAGCCTGCAATCCAGAATGTAATCATGAAGCCTGAAATTTGGGCCCAGCCACAGCTGTGACCACTCAGCGAAGACCAAAGTTCACAAGTTTCCTAGTAAAGAGGAATTAGAATTAGCAGAATTCCACTAGGTAATGCTTGTAGGTTACTGTATGTATTTATAGTCAGGACACAGTAATAACTACCTTGTGAGTCATTTCCAACCCAAGACTACTGCTGGGGTTCACAGGCCTAGCTGTTTCAGCATTACTGAGGAGGTGGGACAAAATATGGATTCTAGAACCCCAGCCCAGTTCTGCTGAACTGGAGTCTTCTGGGGTTTAAATCTAAGAATCTCTGTTTTATAAACATGTCTCCTCGATAATTCTTATCCAGTTAGATACAAGACATCCCTGGCCTGAGTTTTTATGCTTATGGATTGATGAGGTGTTTGATATTCACTGCTTCACAAAGGATAGCTTCAACAAGATTATTTTTCTGTCTAGGAAAATGATATATGGTATAGATATTCCCTGTGTGCTACATATTGCAGAAACAAAGAAATATATATAAGATGTGGCTCTTGGTCTGGAAATACTTTAATTGGGGAGACAGAACATAGAACTTGACTGGTAGTCAAGCAGCCAATATGGAGATATACAGGACAGATGGTTTCCAAGGTGAGGTAGATGGAAAAGGTTCTAGAGAAAAAAACCAGATAGATGAGAACACTATGAGTAAAGGTGGGGAAGGAGGATGGAATGGTAAAACTGGATTGGGAGGAGAAATGGGAATAGCTGGATATGGTTGGGAGAGTTTTGTAAAGTTTCGTAAATCTTTACAGACATTTCTGTCTCTCTACAGGCACTCACATATATATATGCATATGTATATACCTATGGATATACTCATAGAGAGGGATGGAGGGGAAGAAGAGGGGCAGAACTTTAAAAAACCTTTACTGAACTATAATCTGGAATGCAAAACTACAATCTGGCATGAACCCTGGGACTCCGTGTGTCACCTCTGTAACAATAAGTACATGAGTTAAAAATTATCCTATGTCATTAAAAAAAAAATAGGATGTATAACAACACTGTGAGAAATTCCATATGTCATTTTTGCATATTGCTTCCTATCTTTAATACACTGGCAACTTGAGGATAGTACAATTCTTATCTAACATTTTCCTGTCCTGTCATGATTTATCTTACAAAAATATTTCTGTCACTCAGACCCATAGTTCTAGCAGAAAGCCAGGCACAGTGTCAGTGCTCCTGCAGAGTATTAAGTGAATCTGTGATACATGAGACCTCACACAAACACCGCAGCAAGAAGCCTACCTGGAAAGGCGGTGGCGTGGACACGGCAGGGATGACGGCAGCGGCGGCTGCGGCGGCCGCAGCAGCACTGGCTGGGTCGGGCTGCACAGCGATGGGGCTGATCATGTGCTCCATTGTGTGGATTTTACCATCTTCAATCATTTTAGGGGCCGGAGCTGCCTGAAACATGGAATATTGGGCGCCGATGGCAGGGATGGCCACTGCAAAAGAAGGAAAAGGGAAACACAGGTCAGTCACTTCCAGGCACTGAGGGAAGCGCCATCACTTCCTCAATACTTTTAAAAACAAGTTTAGCAGCCAGGGGCTCTGCCTGCAAACGAATGCTCTCTCACTACAGGTGCTACCCAAGAGGAAGAGAGGGGAGGTGGAGGTACCCTATATCCCGCTGGACTTTCAAAAGGAACCATGTGGGCAATGGGTGGGATCTCCCCACGGATCCTCAGGGTACGCAAGCCTACAGTTAAGTTTTGCCCACATTTTCTACTGCTGCTAACAGAATTTAGAACAGAATAGCGTTTAGACTCGTATTCTTGAGGTCCTACAAAGCAAGAAAGGGCCTTGCAATTTTGAGAAAACAGGATCAGAATAAGAAGTGAGAGCAGAGGGTTGAGGCCCAAGAGTGTGAGAAGAGCCTGCCAGTTCCTTATTACCTATCTTACTCAGTACCTGCCCCACTGCCCTTTTTCACTTTCACCACGTTTTAAAGAGCAGGTGCTATTGAGAGTTTCATTCTGAGAACTCAGAGGTCAGTGTATATCCTCCCCGACCTGCCAATGCAAAGACATGTTTCTGTGAATAAAGTTCAAAGGACTCATTTCAACCAGAGGATCAGACAGATCACAGTTTTCGAATGTCAATGTATGCTGCTGCTAAGTTGCTTCAGTCATGTCTGGCTCTTTGCGACCCTATGGACTGTACAGCCCGCCAGGCTCCTCTGTCCATGGGATTCTCCAGGCAAGAATACTGGAGTGGGTTGCCATGCCCTTCTCCAATGTATGATAAGGAGAGGTAAAAAGACCAAAAAAAAAAAAAAAAAATAGCCCTGATTTGGGGGAGTTTGTGTGTGTGCTGCATGTTTTGAGGATGGTAAGAATATTGAAATGCATACAACAAAGTATACTTTCACTTATTTTTATTTTCCAACTGTAGGTAATTTCTTCGAATAAAAGCTGATTTGATATAAGTTAAAGAGAAATGCTTGCATGCTGTGTGCTCAGTCGCTTCATTTGTGTCTAACTTTTTGTGACTCTATGGACTGTAACCCACCCAGCTTCTCTGTCCATGAGATTCTCCGGGCAAGAATACTGGAGTGGGTTGCCCTCCTTCAGGGAATCTTCCCGACTCAGGGATCAAATCCACGTCTCCTGCTTTGCAGGTAGATCCTTTACCAATGAACCACTGGGGAAGCCCAAAGAGAAATGACTGTAGGCTAAACAATGATACAGTCATTCAATAAAATATATCTAAAATCTAAACCAGATCTTTTACCTGCCTTTCTATCTATATGATCTTGTGCCTAGATACTTCACTATTGCCTGGTGTTCCTCCTAAAATACAGAGTTCTAATTTTCTGAATGAATCAGAAATAGAGGTCAAGGGGACAGGGTCTAGAAAGGGCTATAAGTTTGAGCTACATCTGAGTTGTACTAAGCAACTCTGGATTGTTCTGGCTACCAGCCACAGGAATTTCTACCCTACGCCTCAGAACACAATTACATGCTTAAAGATCTTTGAGTTCTTTTCTCTGGGCTTCCCTGGTGGCTCAGCTGGTAAAGAATTTGCCTGCAATGCAGGAAACCTGGGTTGGGAAGAGTCCCTGGAGAAGGGAAAGGTTACTCACTTCAGTATTCTGGCCTGGAGAATTCCATGGACAGTCCATGGGTTTTCAAAGAGTTGGACATGACTGAGCGACTTTTCTTTTCTGTAGTTAAATCTTAAACTACTGCCAATGGGAATACCTTTCCCAACAAGTAGAAGTGCCAACTCCTGTATCCAGGCTCTGCTTTATGGAATTAGAGAGAAACAGGATCAGTTTTATATTGCTTGACGCATCAATGACATTTCCAAGGAAATCCAGTCTAAGGAGTCATTTAACTGCAGAAGTGGCAGAATTTTTTTCACAGGCATTAAAAAAAAAAAAAAATCACTGGATTACTTCAAAAGGAAGCTCTACTGAGAAAAGGCCTTGTAAGCCCCTATGTGGCCAATGCCAACCTACACTCCCTATACACAGCTCCCTTGAAACCGTTTTAGCCAGGGTAAGGAGTACAGTCCTCAGCCAACACGAAGTCAGAGGAGCTGAGCTTCGAAGTGCGGATGCTCTCAAAGAGCTCTTCAACCTACCCTCCATGAGACTGGGAGAAGGTCTGGAGGAGTATCATGATGGAATTTCCCATGTGTTTGGGTGCTTGTGTGGTGTGCGCACATAAGGAGTTTGTGCCGTGCTCACACTGTGCAGTTCAATAAAGCTCCCTGCAGCTTAGGATTAGAAAGAAGACCTGTCTCAGATGACTGACGAGCATTAACAATGTTGGAAAACTGGTTTGTGGGGCCTGGAGGGTGGAAGCAAAGTTCAAGGTCCTTGGCTTCAACTACTTGAGTGCCCCTACCCTCAAGCTACTGATCCAGCAAGAGGCGGAAATGAGAGCTGGGAATTAGCTGCAGAAAGTTTCTCTGCTGCCTTACTCCCAGGTGTTCTGGTTGGTTAAGACCACGACAAGGCACAGCAGCGTTATTTGCTCCTGAAGGGGAATTTCCCAACAACTCTCACAACTGGCAAAGAGTTGCACCTTCTGGCTTCTGATGACTGGGGTCAAAATAGGCTTGAGTAAGGAACAGAAAGCTGTTAGCTGGTAGAAGATATAGAAGAGCCTCACATTTTTCTACCCCCGCACCCCTCGCCCCAACCTCCCTAATTGAGAACCTACCTAATTGAGAAAAAGTCTAACAACTGGTGACAGCCATTTGGGAAACCCACTATAAGAAAGTTTGACTTGAACATGGTCAAAATTAGACCATCCCCCAAGTTCTAGATAAGAAGGCCCAGGAGGCCACAATCCTTGCCTAATCTCCGCCTGCCTTTGAGAAGAGGAACCCATGTACAGATGAAAGTGCCGAGGAAGTCACTTCAAAGAGAGAGAGTTGGGGTTCAGGCTGAATAAATGCATTCTCACTCTGGTTTATACTGACCTGTACCAGGCTTAATGGCAACTGGATTGACGGCAGAGATTTCCAAATTCGGTACAAGTTCATATCCTTTTTCTTGCTGTTTTCCTTTTCCTTCATGATATCGGCTATATATACCACGGCCAGCAGAATATCCCCCAAGGTAGGAACCCCTGGGGCCCGGGGCTCTGTTGCCAGCTGCACCTCGACCCCGGCCTCTTATGCTGCCTGCTTATAATAACAACACAAAAAATGATGAGCTACCAACAGCAACTGTACAAGAGGTGGATCTTAACCCAAGGTTCTTGGCACTTCGGTATCTGTCCTGGCTCTAAGCTGCAGGTGGCTACACCTCTGCTCTTTAGTGAGCTCGGAAGATGCTTCAGACTTTCTGGCTCCAGCCTAGATGCATCCTAAGATGTCTGCTTAGTACACAAGATGAACTTGAAGGGTGAGTTCCTAGGATTGTAACTGCCACTCCAATAAATAAAAATTTTCTAAGACGGTCACAAAACTAGATGTAGAAGGGGAACTGCTAGTTCATCTTCCTCATTTTAGGCGTGAGAAAACAGGCTTCGGGAGCTTAAAGGGGCTGACTAAAGTCACAGAGCCAGTTAATCAGATGGCAGGACCCAGAACCCAAGTATTTTGTTTTCCAGTGTAATGCCTGCTTTCAGTACAGGCTAGTCAGTGACTAAGAACAACAAAACAACACAAACAAACCCAACAATACTGTGCCCCCTACTCCCCAACATTCTAAAGGTTTAATTTCACAAGCAGGCTTTAACCTAAGAACCTTGCCGTCTAGCCCCACGTTGGATAAAGGCCCTGGGAAAACGCAAGAAAACGCAAGAAGAGCTTGCATGCTTCACATGATGGGTAATGTTACCTCACGCTGTATATATGAACCATCTACATTTTCTCGATGCTGTAGAAGTGACTGACTGCCCCAACGAGGGTGAGTAGGAAGGGTCGCCGTCCACCAGCTCAGTAAATGACAGCCACCACCTCCCAAATGGCATCCATCTGGCAGATGCGTCTCCCCGACTCCCACCCACGCAGGCGAGGAACCCCCACTAACCTTTCACGAAGTAGTCCCTGTTGGGCCCGATGAGCGCGTTGTAGGGGTAGCCATAGTAGGCTAGCGTGTAGGGGTCACAGGAATACACGTAGCTGGGCTGCTGCACCACTGCTGCCTCGGCTGCGCCGCCACCCTTGGCTGCCTTCTGGTAGCGGGAGTACTGCTCCTTGTCCACGGGCTTGGCCAGCGTCACCTCGAGGCACGAGCCCTCCAGCTCGGTGCCGTTGAGGTTGTTCATGGCGTGCACGGCGTCCTCGCGGCTGGAGAAGTGCACGAAGGCGTAGTCGCGGATCTTCTTGACGCGCTCCACGCAGCCCGGGTTGAACTGGCCGAAGCTCTTCTTGATGGTGTCCTCGGTGGTCTCGATCATGAGGTTCCGCACGTAGAGGATCTTCACGGTCTCCATCACATCCTCGTCCACGTCGATCTCGGGCTCGGCCCAGTCCACAGCGATCTGGTGGCCCCACAGCTGGATGCGGCCGGGCATGAGCTTGCGGCGCGCCATGGCGGCGGCGCGGTGGCTCTCGTACTCCACGAAGGCGAAGCCGCGATTCTTCATCTTGTCGGCCGCGCTGGCGTAGACGATCACGTCGAGCACGCCCTCTGTGACCTTGGCGATCTCCTCCAGGATCTCCTCGCGCTTCTTCATCTTGGGGATGCCCCCGATGAAGAGGCGGCAGTTGTCGACGCTGCAGCACACGCCCAGCAGGCGTCCGGGGCGGATCTCATAGTTGTTGAGCTCGCGCACGGCGCGCTTGGCCTCGTTCTTGTGGCAGTACATGACGAAGGCGTAGCCGCGGTTCTTGCCATCGAAGTCCATCATGAGGCGCAGCTCGTAGATGCGGCCCACCGTCTCGAACACTGGCACCAGCTCGTCCTCGTACACATCGCGGGGGATCTTGCCCACGAAGACCTCGCAGCCGCGCTGCGGGTGTGGGCCCTCCCAGCCGGGCGGCGGGCCACCGTACTTGCGCTGCCCATTCTCCTGCACCATGCTGTAGCCCGTGCGCTCCATCAGCGCCAGCAGCGCCGCCTCATTGGGCGCGCCCGCCACGCCCTCGGGCACCTTGGCAGAGGACCCTGTGGCGGAGTCGCTGCTCATGGCTGCGGTGGAATCCTCTGCGGTCATAATGTCAAAGGCATCCACGGCCGGTGGAGACCTGGGGAAGGCAGGAGAGAGAGGATGAGCCTAGAATCTACACCAAGTTGAGCCACAACTTAACTACAATTTTTTTCCTTCTTTTTCTCCTCTTTTTTTTTCTTAAAGCCATCCAAGACTCACGCTTAATTATTGGGTGGTTAAATGAGAAATAAGATGGGGACTTCTCTGGATGAGCGGCAGCTCTAAAATAGTCTAAATTAGGCAAGTTGTTTTGCAGGAAAAACCAGAAGTGACTCAGGAAAAAAAAAATCAGAAGGAGCAGGTACTTCCGCCTAATCAGTACCCCCAACAGCTTTGAAGCATAGAGAACCTGCTGTCACTGTGGGTGCAAATCTCACGTTCCTGAGGCAGTTGGCAACATCTTTTGCTTAATTCCTGCACTGTCAACTCAGATTGATTTCCTTTTAGTTATAGTATTTTACCCCCTTTATTTCTTTGGCAGACAAAGTCTGCTTTCTTTGCTTTCTTTTTAAAGAGGCTTTTTCATTTAGGAATGGAAAGAGGGCAGTGTATTTATATTGTTAAGGAAAAAACTGAGGAGGTGTTGTAGAAGATACAGAACTGTGTGCTGAAGCTTTTTACAGGGAAGAAATGGAATATCCACAATAACGAAGGACTTGCGCAAAGAACTGTGCGAAGAGCTGGTAAGTCTGACTTTTACACTGTCATTCCTTGTCAGCAATTATGAACCATTCATGGATTTGGAATCAGTGCACAAAGAGCTAGATTAGGTTCAGGCTGGGGATTTTTGAAAACAACTATCTGGTAAACTGCAGGATAGTTTTCAGAGAACTGTCACATCCATTATCTTATTTGATCTTAATCTCCTTTCATGGTAAGTGACAGTATCATTAGTCCCAATTTGTCTGTGGGGAAATAGGTTGAATAAATTACTCATTTCACACAGTAGGTATCCACTCCTATCGGGACTTGATTTCAAGCCATCTTGTGTTCTTTTTTCTAAACCAGTGCTGGGCAATAAGAACTCTCTGTGATGATGAAAAAGCTGTCAGTAGCCACAAGTGGCTACTGAATACTTGCAATGGGACAATTGCAGAGTTTTTCATTTTTTTCTAAAATTAAATACCCACATAAGTGCAAGTCCAAACCATGCCACCTTCACTCCTTCAGAGCAAGGCCCTTAGAAATGATTTAAAATTAGACAGTGAGATTATCACTAGGCACTTCTTATTGTGCCTTTGTGAAGAATAGCTCTGTTTAGCTTTTTTTTAAAAATGAAGTTTATTTCATTTTTTTGGACTATGAAAGTATTCAAGTAAATTTTATGGAAATTAAGAAAAAGTAGGAAAAGAAGTTATTCCTAATTCTCCTACCCAGTGATAGCCACATAAACTTTTCCATCTTTCTTTTGATAGTTTCTTTGGGGGGAATGGGAGAGGTGGAGCTAGGCTTCCAACAAATTTACATCTGCTGCTTTACTTCATTTTATAAGCATTCTTCCACATTCTTAAAACTGTAAAAATATGATTTATAATTGGAATATGGTTTCATCATTCAACTAAATTTGTTTTTCATTGTTTAAAATTTACTACTGGGAATTCTACACAAGGATATTAAGGGAAATTTCAAGGTTAATTAAGGTACATTTGCTCATCTAAAGAAAAAAAAAAGGAATGATAGGGACACAACAGAATGTATGTTTTTGCCTGTTGGCCAACCAGTACTACTTTGGTTCATCTGCTGAAACATCAAGCAGCAATACAGGTTCACGGGTTAGTGAGTGGCCACTGGACTGATGTTGAAGCTGAAACTCCAATGCTTTGGCCACCTGATGCAAAGAGCTGACTCATTTGAAAAGACCCTGATGCTGGGAAAGATTGAGGGCAGGAGGAGAAGGGGACGACAGAGGATGAGATGGTTGGATGGCATCACTGACTCACTGGAGATGAGTTTGAGTGAACTCCGGGAGTTGGTGATGGACAGGGAGGCCTGGCATGCTGCGGTTCATGGGGTCGCAAAGAGTTGGACACGACTGAGAGACTGAACTGAACTGAACTGAACTGGAACCAGAGTGCATGACTATGTGTGAACCCTAGCTTGAACACTTCCTAGTTGTATGACCTGAAGCAAGGATATCCAGCTCCTTCATGCCTCAGTTTCCCTGTCTATAAAATGGGAACGATGATAACAGTATTAACTTTGTTAAGTTTACAAAAGTGAGTTAATACATACAAGCATTTTGAACTGTGCTTGGGAAGTTGTAAATGCTCAAGAAATGTCAGTTATTACAGTTCATCCAAACTTCTGACCAATTTAGTTTTAGAGTAATTTTGACACTTTCTCAGTTCTTTAAAAACATCTGTTTGATATGGCTGCTATTCTTATTTTTAATTTTCTTTGCTCTTCAGTTGCTTGAAAGCTGTTTTGGCAACATATCCAATTATTATGAAGCCTTTTTTTCTGGTTTAAATTTGAAAATAATATAGTTCCTGGAGTTTTGTGTTGAAGCAGAAATTTCAGTATCAGATTTGAACATGAAGATCTTTCCCTCCTTCCAAAAGGAAGATAAGGATATATTCTTAAGAAGATAAGAAGATTCTGTGTACAAACACATATGCATTTATAATCTGTGACCTGGGAAGGAAATGCCAGGTGTATATATATATATATAAACATGTATGAGGGAATTCAAGATCTTAACATGGTTTAACTACATAAAACAGTGACTAAAGTCCAAAGGAATAGTCCTTCTATCTCTTCTGAGAGATGTAGAATTGACTTTTTCTTAATACTTTGATAATTGTACTTTGAAACTACTCTTTAACTCTCACAAAAAGCTGTATAATGCCAGGCTAAGGGAGTCATTTTCAATTCCAGCCCTATTAATTTCACCAGAAAATCTGTTGCTTTCAGTAAGTAGTTATAGCTTATTCTCTTGCACCTGCAAGCCAAGAAAAGCCTTTTTTCCTGAGCTTTCATCATCTGGGATAAATGAATCATGTTACTGGTCCCCCTTCCCTTTTTACTTTGACCCCTAGGAGGTTTGGAACTGAATTTGTCACTTTAGTTTTTAATTGTGTAAGACATTACAGTACACTCTTAGGTTCATCTGATCTTGGCTATAGTTTCATTTTTTTAGTCTCCTATATTCCCAATGCCATGAATTTAGCTATGTATATTATTCATCTTACTGTTTTCATGTCCTTGGAAGCCATCTCATATAATTCTGGAGTTAGGAGAGGAATAAATGCATATACCCATGAAAAAAATATATATAATTTGCATGAAATATAAATTAGTGTAGTATTTAAATGAACTATTTTTATACTACAGATACATAAAAGCAACTGAGAACAACAATAAGATACCACTCTGCACCCATTAGCATGCTATTGTGTGTGTGTGTGTGTGTGTGCACGCACCTGTGAGTGCTCAGTCATATCTGACTCTTTGTGACCCCACTGACTGTAGCCTGCCAGGCTCCTCTGTCCATGGGATTCTCCAGGCAAGAATACTGGAGTGGGTTTCCATTTCTTCCTCCAAGGTACGTTCCTGGCCCAGGTATTGAACCTGGGTCTCCTGCACTGCAGATTCTTCACCACTGAGCCACTTGGGAAGTCCTAGCATGCTATTATAACCAACCAAACATACAAACTAATGAAGTAAAATAAGTGTTGACAAGAATGTAGAAAAACTGCCATCTTTGCTCATTGCTGGTGGGAATGTAAAATGGTGCAGCTACTGTGGAGAACTGTATAGTGGTTCCTCAAGAACATAACAGTTATCATATGATCCACCAATTCCACTACTGGATATATACTCAAAAGAACTGAAAATTGGGACTCAACACAGATATTTGCACACCATTGGTCATAACAGTATTATTCACAGTAGCCAAAAGGTAGAAACAACCCCGAAGTCCACTACACATGAATGGGCAAACACAATGTGGCATGTGTACTCAATGGAGTATTATTCAGCCTTAAAGAAGAGGAAATTCTCACACATGCTGCAGCATGGATGAACCATGAAGATACCCTAAGTGAAATACGCCAGGTACAAAAGGACAAATATTGTATGTTTCCACTTTCATGAAGTACCTAAAGAGTCAAATTCATAGAAAGCAGAATAGTGGTTGCCAAGAACTGTGACGAGGGAGAATGGGGAACTATGGTTTATGGCGTTCCAGTGAGAGATGATAAGAAAGTTCTGGAGAGGGGTGGTGGTGATGGTTGCACATCAGTGTAATGTACTTAATGCCACTGAACTGTACATGTAAAAACAGTTAAAATGGTTCTTTATTATGTAAAGGTTAACACACAGAGTGAAAAGGATAAAAATAAGATTCTGTAAAGTTAGGATTTCATTAGAGGCCATTACAAATGGTATATTGCATTAGTTTAACACATTCAAGAAAGTCTTATGGTCTGCAAACTCCATTCTTCTTATCTTTATGTCTAAGATGCCATAGTTAAATAAATTACCATGCTGTTTAATGAGTTTTCAAGGCCAAAGGCTTAGATATGTAAAAGATATATGGCTTATTTAATGTCTTGAAAGCAGGGGAGCTATATAACATTTAGCTATATGACCCTTCTTTCAGAGATGAAACAGAAACTTTATTACAACTAGACATGCTTTAGACCAGGGCTTGGCAAATTACACCATGGTCCAAATATAGCCTGCCATTTGTTTTTTTAAATAAAGTTTTATTGGAACAGTCATCCTCTTTAAAAAAAAAAAAGAAAGAAAGATGGCTCTTTTTCCATTTCAGTGGCAGACTTGACTAGTTCAGAGATTGCATGGGTCACAAAGGCTGAAATATTTACTCTCTGGCCAGGTATAGAAGAAGTTTGCCAACCTTCGTTCATGGAGAACATCAATGAGACTAAATAACAAAGATTCTTCTTGCTAAGGTATTACAGTCACTTTTCCCTGTTTCCTATGCTGAGCAATTACTTAATTTCAGGACCAGTTTTAAAGAGTCTTCTCAAACTGCTTGCCTCCCCACCCCCTGCAATTCTAAGCTGTCTTCCATTTAACTACACAGTCAAATTTATGAGACCAGAAGAAGAGACATCTGCTGAAGAATGCTGGCTCAGCTCCTAACACTTATATGTAAACAAAATTTCTTAAGATTTTAAATTCATTCATTCTGTACATATTAATTGAGCACCTGCTGCTGCTGCTGCTAAGTCGCTTCAGTCGTGTCCGACTCTGTGCAACCCCATAGATGGCAGTCCACTGGGCTCCCCCATCCCTGGGATTCTCCAGGCAAGAACACTGGAGTGGGTTGCCATTTCCTTCTCCAATGCATGAAAGTGAAAAGTGAAAGTGAAGTCGCTCAGTCATGTCTGACTCTTAGCGACCCCAAGGACCGCAGCCTACGCAGGCTCCTCCGTCCATGGGATTCTCCAGGCAAGAGTACTGGAGAGGGTTGCCATTGCCTTCTCCAAATTGAGCACCTACTATGTGCCAAATACCAGTGGACCTCGTCCTCCTGGAGCTTACCTTGAACCCTGACAGTGTGTCTTAAGAGTCTGTACCACAGCTGCCCTGAGTGACTCCTACCATTGAACTGAAATGATCCATGCAAAGCTCCCAGTGCAGAACCTCGGGCCAAGTGCTCAAGAAATGTTAGCGTAAGAAATTTGAACTTAAAAATCTTACCCAGTCTTAAGACTGAGTTAAGAATCTTCCTTGTGTTTACAGAGAAACAAGAGGCTACCCCAGCCAACCCTACACTAGTCAGAATGAGAAGCCTAGCCTGTGAATTCTGGTGTAGACTGGCATATCAGAGCCTCCCAGATTCCATTCATAGCAGGTAAGTTGTCTGGCAGTGTGATTTTCTACTGGTGACGTCGCTCAGCCATCCGAGTGTAAGCCTGTTTCTCACCTAACCTTTGGCTATAGCACTTTGCAAGAGGCTCTTCCAGAAAGAACCTGCAGAGACTTGCTGCACTGGGCTCAGACGGTCCCGCAGCCCACATGGATGCCAGGTCCCTGGCAGCAGGACCTTCCCCACACAGAGCCATGCTCTCACACACTGAAAACACGTTAGTCTTCATTGAAGGCTGCTCTCATTAAACAAACATGGCATTATATTCAAAACTACTCATTTATTCACAGTTTGGCATGTAAAACAGGAGAATATACTATCAAAATCAAGCTATTATTATTTTGAACTATTAGCTAGAATTTTTGTTGTTTTTGTTTTAGGTTGAGTTTGGGCTTGTTAGTGTAAAATAACATCTTGGGGTTAACTCAGGCTTAAAGCAGAAATCATCAAGGATTTGAATTCCCTTAATACTGGTTTAGAGTACCTTTCAGTAGGATTTTAAGTTTGAAGTGGGACATTTTTCTTTTGGCCCTGATGCATGGCTTGTGGGATCTTAGTTCCCTGGTTGGGTATCGAATCTAGGTCCCCCAGCAGTGGAAGCATGGAATCCTAACCACTGGACTACTAGGGAATTCTCTGAAGTGGGACATTTTAGAGGGCAAGGGATAACACTGTACTGGGAAATATTCCCAATGTTTACCAACCAGTCTTTACCTGGGATCAAAAGCAGGCATGAGTTTACACTCATGGTAGCACAAACCACCAGTTAACTTTGATTCACAGCCATGTGTGTGTCTATGTGTGTGTGTGATTACTATGCAATTTGGAATTGGAATTCTTGGGGGAGCTTTATTTGCTCACTAATAGACACACTGTACCTTGAACGTAATATTCAGTGGTGAATCTTCCAGCACTAACTGGAATTTAATCCAGTAGAAGGTTTTAGAATTTATTCAAGAGGTAATTCTGGCTCTGTTTGCAGTTAGAGTTCTATTTTTATGTCCCCTTATTTATAACATAAAATGTGTCTTTACTGATAGTCACTTCTTAGGCATGACTCAGCATACACAATGTATAGATATAATAAAATACATACCGTACTGGTGACAGCAAGGACTTTGGAGCTGAAGAAACATGAGTTCAGGTCATGTCTGTGCCACTTACCTGCCATGTCATATGAGGTTCCCTGTCTACATCTCTGAGATGGTTCTAGTAATAGCACCCATCTTAAGAGGATTGGTTCCAAGATTAAATGATACTTAATATCACACATGAGGGGGAAAAGAATTGAAGACCAACTTCTACAAAAAGTTTCGAAGATTTGGCCTCACGCTGAGCGGTTATCTTACTGCTCTGTGCCAAGTTACCACCACCCATTAGAGTCAACAGCAGAGCAGACACTCCCACCACCGGGCAGGCCTCTGGGCTTGAGGACAGGTGGGCAGGCCTCTGGGGATAGGGACATTTCTGTTACCCCAGAGGTTGAACGTTTACAGCAGTTCTGCTCAAAATGGAGGCAGGATACTTGGAAATTACCTGGGGGCCCAAACAGAAAGCTGAAGCACAGCAACCTTTTCTACCTCAGCCAGTAACCTTGTGCTATTTGAAGGCATGGCCCGTGGGACACACAAAAATCCTCCCATGATTCTCTTTTATTTAGGGAAAATCCTGGAAGGATAAAGGGGCCCTAGAATAGAGGCACTCTGGGCCATACCTTCTGTCAGCTCTTGGCTAATTCTGAGAAGAGTTAATTCATAATGGGTCTTCAACTGCACTGATGCTGGTACAGAGTTTGTTACGGTAAAGCACATCATTCGGTGAATGACTGATAAACAGTGAAAGCCGAGAGGTTCATTTTTCCCAGGCATTTCTATCAACATATCCCTGAAATGAGGCACTTGGCTGTGGGTTCCCAGGGACATTGGCTGTGTACCAGGGGAGGGGTAGAACCACCTGCCCCAGAGGGGTGGCGTGGGGGAACTTTCTGTGGGGTTTTGGCAGCACATAAATACCAGTTAAGAATCTGCTATCTGTACTCAGCCATTAAAAAGAATGAAATAATGCCATTTGCAGCAACATGGATGGGCCTGGAATTTGTCTTACTGAGTAAAGCAAGTCAGACAGAGAAGGAGAAACATCATTTGACATCCCTTATACGTGGAAGCTAAAAAAAAAAAAAAAAAATTGATACAAATAAACTTAACAAAACAGAAAGAGACTCAGAGGTAGAGAACTAACTTATGGCTGCCTGGGGGCAGGGGAAGGGATAGTTAAGGAGTTTGGGACAGACATGTATATACTGCTATATTTTAAATGGATAACCAACAAGGACCTACTGTATAGCACATGGAACTGTCTGCTTGATGTTATGTGGCAGCCTGGATGGGAGGGGAGTTTGGGGAGAATGGACACATGTATATGTATGGCTGAGTCCCTTCATGCCCTGCTGTTCACTTGAAACTGTCACATTGTTAATTGGCTATACCCCAATACAAAATAAAAAGTTAAAAAGAATATGCTATCTGGTTAAATAAGCATTACACACATACACTTCTTTCTCAACAGGTTGATGGGTAATGCTGAAAAAAAAAAAGAAACGGGCAAATTCGGACACATCTACTTCCTGAATTAATGTTCTCCCAAGCCGTGAACAAGCAGTAGAAGGGACTTCTAGTCTCACCCCTATCTTGGCTCTTCTGACCTAAATATTTGAGGGATCTGGCTCAGAACAGAAAGGTTGACAGGCCCACAAATACCAGAGAGGAGAAGGAAAAGCAGTGATGGCTTGTATCATAATAGTAGCTTGAATGTATATAGTGTTTGGCAATTTAGAAAATTCTTTGATGTATGTAAGTTAATTTCCTATAATCCAGAATTTGAGCTGCAAAGGAACCTTGAGTGTCATTTAACCCAAAGTTTCTGAATTGGCTACTGCCATTGTGGGTGTGATAATTCTGGGTTTGGGTGGAGGAGGTCTCCTGTAGACTGTAGCATGTCTCATAGGATCTCTGCCCTCTACATTCCCAATCCCCTCTACATGTAACAACCAAAAACATCTCCAGAGAGCCAAAACTGCTCCCTGTTGAGAATTACTGATCGAGTCTACCTTGGAGTTATAAACAGATTATACACTTACACATGTGTGTGTGCTAAGTTGCTTTCGTTGTGTCCGACTCTTTGTGACCCTAAGGACTGTAACCCACCAGGCTCCTCTGTCCATGGATTCTCCAGGCAAGAATACTGGACTGGGTTGCCATGCCCTCCTCCGGGGGGTCTTCGAACCCAGGGATCGAACCCAAGGCTCCTGCATTGTAGGTGGATTCTTTACCGCTGAGCCAGCAGGGAAGCCTATACACTTACACATGAGAGGTACTAATGAAATAGTAGTATCTCCACACTCAGCATGGGCTTGGTGTCTTGACCTGGCTCTTCCTGTCAAGGCTATCAAAACTGAGACATGTGCAAGAGATTTCAAAGATCCAAAGCAATGTCTCTTTGATACAAAACTACTCAAATTAATTTGGTTGGAAATCTATTAATTTTTCAAAGCAAAGAACTACCACCATAAAGCCCTACACACTGATTCTGTCGTTAGACTGACTTGCCATCCGGCAAACTGACAGGCCTACGTCACCCAAATAGCACTTTTGCGATCAGGCTAAGGATCTGCCGAGCTATAGAAATGCCTTATTCAATTCAGACCCCTTGGCTTCACGGACATGTGAAAACTGCTGACCATCTGGTTTTTAAGACTTAGACCTTTTTCTGGTGTCACTGCTGGTTTCTAATTATGTCAAAAGCTTCACTTAGGATTCAGAATTTTGTTTTTTGACACGCTATGAACAACTATTGCCCCTGGAACACAAGTCAATTCACTGATATTAGAACCAACCTCTGTACCCCTTAGGCAGAAGGCAATGACGTGATAAAATAGATGCTCAATGTTTGTGCATGCATTCATTCAGTCACTCATTTATTCATTCATTCGAACACTTGCTGATTGCCAGGCCATGCTGGGTGCTTGGTGATGCAGTCATGAATGCAGCATAGTCCTTGGGGTTCCCAGCCAAGCAAGGGTAGATGAAGAAGGAGGGAGAAAAGAGAGGGCAGAGCAAAGACCACGAGCAAAGACAGGCAGCCACATCAGGTTATTTAGCCCTGGGACTTCCCAGGTGGCGCAGTTGATAAAGAATTTGCCTGCCGATGCAGGAGATGCAAGAGATGCCGGCTTGACCTCTGGCTTGGGAAGATCCCCTGGAAGAGGAAATGGCAACCCACTCCAGTAGTCTTGCCTGGAAGATTCCATGGGCAGAGGAGCCTGGCGGGTTACAGTCCATGGGGTTGCAAAATTGGACATGACTGAGTGCATGCACACACACACAGGAGATCACATATGGTCTTTCAACAAACATTGAGTGCCAAAGGCATGATCATAGCTTTGTAAAGTTTACAAGCAACAATGGACTGTGGGTCAAAACAGAACCCAAAGAGTGATCCAGCTTTAACAGGTGGGTGAGGACTGAAAATCTGCACATCTGGCTAATTATATTTAGAGACAGATGGAAATTCTGCAAGGGTAATCCACCTTTTCCATCTACACCTAAAACTACATTATCATATATTGATTGCATAACTACAAATATAATACCCAATGATGTTGTAATAGAATGAATTAATTAAAATCATTAAGATCAAAATCAATTTTATCGAGCATCTTTATAAGCCAGACGCTTTGCTCACTGCTATCATATTATTATCAATTTACCGCAGTGGGATAATTTCAGAGGAGGACTGTATTCCACAGCATCTCCAGCATTCCTGGGAAAATGGTTGGAGAGTGTTATTTCCTTCATATGCTAAGAAGAGAGTGGCATAAAAGAGAATAGATGACTCAAATGCAACTTAAATGCAATAGATGACATAAATTCCCTGGAGGGAAGGAGATGGACTAGAAATAATCTCTTATGAAATTTCTGTAATGTATGGTTTAAAAACTCTCGTGTTGAGCACTTAGTGTGCAAAAGACACCTCTGCTGCAGCAGAGACAGTATGGCCCACAAAACCTGAAATATTGACTGTCTGGCCCTTTCTAGCAAAAGGCCTGCTCTCTTGGGTTAGATTTCCTGGGTTTGAGCCCCAGCTCTTTAACTGTGAAGCCGTGTGACAGTGATGTACTTATTTATTTAAAGTCTTTGTTCCTCACCACCCTCATCTGCAGAATGAGACTGGACTGGTGGTAACAACAATCACTATCTCAAGGCGTCACTGTGAGGAATAAATTAGATAATAATACCAAGTCCTTAGAAGAGAACCAAGTATACAGTAAGAACTTGATAAATGTTAGCTACTGTTGCCTCCTTTTTCAAGATCAGGAACTTCAGGCTCAGAGTGATCAAATGACTTACCCAAGACCGCTCAGAATTGAAATTTAGCTGATGACAAAGCCCAGGGTCCTTTCTGCTGTGGTAACTCTCTTTGCTATGTTCTTAGTAATAGCAGAGTTAACCGCAGCCAGTGTTCACAGGGTAAAACTACTATCAGTGAGAGATGGACCTTGGTTGACAGAGTTGAAGGAAACTCAAGCACAGATCCACAGTAAAATTGTTGGAAAACCATACCTTTCTATAATACCAAATGCCTCATTACACCACCCCACTTCCCCCACCCTTCAGAGAGTGCTGCAAACTGTTCCATAGCCTATTTCTGGCCCTTTATAAAGTAGTAAATAGGTTCAAATTCGACTTTTTAGACTTAAAAAAGCACTATTAACTTCTTAAATGGAAATGTTTAAGGACTAGAATTCACATAATCCAAATGTTCAAGTGAGAATATGGGGACTATGATATAGCAGTGGGAATGGGGGCTACTCACCCAGGCTCTGGAATCAGACCTAGCTTCATACCCTGGCTCCACCACTTGAGAAGCAAGTGTCGTCACACCAGCCATTAATCTCCCTAAGCCTCAGTTTCACCATCTATAAGATGGTGATAATACACCCCACGATGTTGTGAAGGCTAAGTGAGACAATGCATAGAAAATACTTAGAAAAGTACTTGGCTATGTTAAGTGCTCAAATTTATTATTTTGTATTTTATATACTATATGATTTTTAAATAATTATTATTTCAGTTGAGCAAAATAGATGTTTTTCAAGGATGTACTCTTGGGAGTACAGCCCCGTGTGTAAGTCACACCTAAGAATCACAAATTTTCTGCTTGACAGTATAATTTTAAAAGCTAAAGAATCTGAAGGAATTTACTCCCAGATTTTTGTGGACAAACTGAAAGGGAACTTCTATAGCTATTATATATTGCTATAGGAAATGCATCATTATAACCACACATTTCACATGTGGTTATAATGATGCCTTTTTCAAAGCTAATGATTATGCAAAAGAGCAAATACTATGTTCTTTCTGATATTTGTTCAATTGTGTATTACCTTTTTATTACTTAGTATACCTACACTAATGCTTTATGTCTTCCCATTGAATGTAGTTGTAAATACTGTTTATTAACTATGATATATTCAAATTACCACTACAAGTTTAAGAAAGTTACCTGGGAGTAATATTCACAGAAAAGTTTCATGTGCCAGCATTGGAATATATGAACTGGTGGTTTGATGGATGGTAATTTTTATCACAAAAATATTCTTTAATTTGGAAAGGGATTTATCATAGAGTTCCTTTAGCTAGGAAATCCTCTGTGTCGTCTAGAATATGATTCAAGTTATTGAAAAATTGATCTCTCTCTCTCTATATCTTTCCTGAATATACCTTCCTTATATCGATATAGACCTAAAACACTATGCCAAAGTATCGGTCCCATTTTCTTGATGGAGAAGCTGGATAATCATGCACTTAAGCTCAAAATCCCAATTACACAGTGATAAAATGGGAATCACAATTTAATAAAGGGGCTTCATCTTTGGGAGTACAGTCTTTAGTTTAAATTGTTTGATAAATGGTCCATTTATCTTCAAGACAAATCTGGACAGTCCAAATATAGGAGATATATATATACACACACACACACATATTTTAGGGTATATACACATACATATATTTTAGACTATATATATATTTTAGAATATATATGTTATATATATATTCTAAAACTTGTGTATAAAGAGTATTTTTCATTCATTTAGTTTCTTGAATTTATACCAAAATAGATTTAGAAGGTAAACTTTCCCAAACATAAGCGTATGTAGCTTTATGATGGTATGTAAATGCTTTTCCTTTCCCCGAGTTTCAAAGTATATTAGCAAGTGGTAGTTATATGGTAATAATATGGCTATTATTATTGTGCCATATTATACATGAGTACATGCTCTATGGATTATGTTCTTTTATTACCTTCTGGTGGTATGTCAAATCATAGTATACAAGAATATCACAGGTCTCCTTATAAGAAAAATGACAAATTGCCTGTTCTGAAACAAAGACTCTACGATGGAGTGACATAGACAAACATTAGTTTCAGTTTTAGGTGTGACCTTCTGATTTTGTTTGGTTAACATTAGTCATCTCAGTTCTGACCAGGGAACAGTATCTGCCAGTACAGAAAAAAATCAGATCCTGTTTAATGTTGATGTTCTTGTATTTCCTAGACAAGTATCCCAAGGCACTAGTCACAGTGAAATAGAAGTTGGCCAGAAATACTCTCAATATTGATTAAGCCATGGGTTACTTTCTTCCACAAATATTTAAGTTGAATGTGGGGTATTTTTGAAGTTAAAAATATTTTCAAATACCACAGCAATATGACTATAATAGGCTCTTTGTGAGAAAACATATAAAAGGAAGTAAACTTTCTAGTGGGAGGCAGAGACAATATGCATTAAAATGCAACTTTTAACTAACCCCCAAATTACATTTTCTTTTTATCCACTGAACATTTAAATGTTATTCTCCCTTAACTAACTTTCTAGCTTTGTTCTTCCTCTGGTGATACTTGGTTTATTATTATTGCCATTATTATTATTTTTTCATATAGTGAAAAATGAAAATGATAGTTTAAAGAACATGTGCTTCTAGCAAAAGTATGCTTAAAGTTAAACCCTACTACTCAGTAGCTTAATTCGTGTTATAGAAACTTGGACTCTATTAGAAATGGGGCCATTTGAGAAAGGGCCCTTTGTAACAGAAAAAGTAAAATTTACTTCCTATTGTGAAGTGATTTTAGACAGTTTAGCCTATTTCCACTTTATTCTACACTGTCTGAAATGTATTAGAAAAAGTAAAGAAACATAGTTTATTTCATTATCTATAACTGAAGCTTTTAAAAGGCAGAGACCTTAATTGGTATCCCCAGTGCCTAGCACAAAATGAAGAAATGTTTCAGTAAAGGAAAAAAATTAATGAAAGAACCAATGAATGAGCACTGTCTTTTATAAGAAATGTAGTAAGATAAAGCTCGAAAAAGAATTGTAATATTATATATAACTGCCAATAAATTGCTTTGGATATCCTATTTATATTTAACTTTTGTGTTTTACCTGCATTTAGAACCAAGCACAAATAGCCGTACAGAGTATTGTCCAGGGAATAGAAAGGGGAAATTCCCTGGCAGTCCAATGGCTAGGACTCCACACTCTCACTATTGAGGGTCTGGGATCAATCTCTGGTTGAGGAATTAAGATCCCACATCCCACGAGCCACACACACACACAAAAAGAATGGATAGGTCCATTTGGGCATTGTTGTTTCTGTTATTTAGTTGCTAAGTCGTGTCTGACTCTTTTGAGACCCGCGTGGACTGTAGCCTGCCAGGCTCCTCTGTCCATGGGATTTCCTAGGCAAGAATATTAGATTGGGTTGCCATTTCCTTCTCCAAGGGATCTTTCCAACCCAGGGATTGAATCAACATCTCCTGCATTGGCAGGTGGATTCTCTGACACTGGACCACTAGGGAAGCCCCAGCTTTGGCACAGGAGCGGGCATTTCTAATACACAGCTCAGGCATCAGCAAGGTCAAGGGGAAAAGCCCCACCAATCACTGATTGATGGACGATAGCCAAGGCTCCCAAGAGTCTTCTTGGAAAGCAGACACTGGTCAGTCAGGCAGCTGGAGAACTTCCAAGACTTTTTTTTGCCTGAGCTGATATGCTTAGCTTCTACTATATTGTCTCAGAGCTTTGGTAGAGACTTTATGGTGCCACAAGGAAGTAGACACAAAGCCAGGGCCTGACCACGAGGGCAGTTTCCAAATGCTCTTTTATATGCGGGTATCCTGAAAGGTTGGGTGTTACAGCGCTTGAGCTCACACACTGCTGTAGGGTCCTTTCCCCCCTGGCATTTCTCTGCTCCTGGGCAGTTCTCCAATGCAGTAGTGAGTCCTGATGACTTGGAAGAGAAATCACAAACTAATCTGACGCTGGATATAATACAGAAGTTCATAAATGTCCACACAGGAAACCTCCACGACCCAGTAGTGTCACTTATCTTGCCACACAGGCAGGCACAGCCTCTTGTTCAGGGGGTAAGAAACGGGGAAGCAGCACTGGATCTCTGGTCTTTGGGGAGGGGGAAAAAAAAAGCACTGCTGCCATTTTTCCTGTTTATTCATACTTCTTTCATCTTTTCTTTTTCTTATTTTTTTCTCTTTCTCATCTTAAATTGTCACTTTATATTCCTGGTTTTCAAATGTAAATACATGGTTAATAAGTACTCCAGATGATCGTATAGGACTAGACTGATGCTACTGTCTGATTAGTAGCTGTTTGCTTTAATCCTTGTTTAAATAACACACACACACCTTTTTACCGAGAATTCACCATTTGAACAAAATGTGGTAACATATGGTTTCAAACTAGGGAAAGGAGAAGAGTTTGTCATTTATGAATTATTTAAATACTAAATGTCTAATTTTTTTTCCAAGGTAGAATCTGCAGGTTTGGGGGAGGAGAGGGAAGTTGTTCTATTCTGAGGAAAGATATATTTTAGAAGAAGGAAAAGTTGGGGGCGGATGGAGGAGAACCAGTTTTCCCAGTGTCTATAATTTAACTAGGCAGTTAAAGTTAGTTGGAAATTTACATAAAAGTTACAAAGACTACAAATGCTGCACAGAAATCAAAACTATATTAGTTAAACGAATATACTGTATTTCAGTCTGAAATACAGACTGAAATTTAAGAAAGGAAATGTGCAGAAACTTTTTTCCAGAGTTTTCCTGAACTTAGGGTGTTGAGAATGAAATGGTCAAGTGTCAAGAAGTTTATGATTTTTCAGGTATAATAAACTTCTGGGACTGTTGTTTGAGACATAATTGCTATTCACGCCTCACAGTCTGTACTTTCCTTGTGTGTACTTGGAGTTAATATTTCAATTGAAAAACTAGAATACCAGGAAAAACGTCTCTGATTTAAGCTAGTCATTTACTCCCAGTCTCAGAGGAAAAGACTGGATATTCTCTGAGTTAATAAAGTGTGAAACGACTTTAATGCTTCAGGGGAAATATACTATATCATTCTTGCAAACTGTTTTTAGAAAGCACGGCTTAGTCAAACCCGAAAATTTAATAGGCTTAGTTATTTCTTTTTTCTCCAAATAGCCTTTTATGGCATAGAGAAGGTGAGGACCTACAGCAAACAGTTTATCTCTGTAAACCAGTCGCCATGAAGAACAAGAGGGGACAGACTGGGTCAGTGTTTCTCATAGGTCCTGAAGCCAGCCTTAGTAGACTTAACACTAATTTATTTGAGATTTGGATGCCCTATTGCCAGTCCTGGGTTCTGATGTAGAGTTTCCAATTAATGTGTGTGCGCGCGTGTGTGCTCAGTCACTTCAGTCATGTCTGACTCTTTGCAACCCTACGGACTGTAGTCCACCAGGTTCCCCTGTCCATGGGATTCTCCAGCAAGAATACAGGAATGGGTTTCCATGCTCTTCTCCAGGGACTCTTCCTGACCCGGGAACTGAACCCTCATCTCCTGCATTGCAGGCAGATTCTTTACCCACTGAGCCGCCTGGGAAGCCCAATTCATCTGTAGATTCCTGCAACTATGAGTTATGTGAGTGGGGTGCTGTTATCTCCAAGCCCATCAGAGCAGCCCGCCCAGTGAAGACCTTTGGTCCTGGTGATACTGGGTGAGGCAGCTTACATGGCCTGGTAGTTTCTTCTTACTTCTCAAGATTCTGCAAGTGAAGGCTAAGCAGACCTTCACATTTTACACTGTAAGCACTTTTAGGTTCTTTCCACTGTAAAACAGAACTAGGAGGATTGTTTGGAAAACACAGTTTGCCCACATAACCGTGGTTAATCTAGTTTGATTTTTCTAAAGCAGCACAGAGAGAAATTTATTTTTGTATGAACATAAATAAAAATTTGCTGTAACCTACAGTTCACAGCCACATCCAGTATCCAGTGTGGAGTGACCTCACTCTTGCCCTCTGCTGCCATATATGTGTGCATATATAACACACACATGCACACACATAACACACACTCCCTTTTTCCTTCTTCTCCTGAAACTTTACCTACTTCTGCTGTTCTTTTGTTGGGGATTTCATCAAGCATGTTTACATCAAAATGCTTGCTGATCCTGGCCACTGCCTCAGTGCTCTCACCACTGTATCCTGGTTACGGGAGGTAAGCCAGCTGAGCTGTTAGTTTTCCAACCACTTCAGCTTTCTCTCACTTGTCTACTGGGAAACCACCGAAGCCTAGACTGGAAGGCAAAGTGAGTGAGGATGAGCATATGCGGGAATATGTGTGTCAGTAGCTTAAATGACACATGTCATCAGTGAGACATGGTGGGATTGAAAAGTACCTGTTTACAGGAAGAACTCTGACGAACCTTGACTCTTACCATACACCATATACAAAAACTGACTCACAATGGATCAAAGATCTAAATGTAAAAAGCTAAAATGATAAAACTCTTAGAAGAAAATATGGAGGAAAAGCTTTATCACACTGGATTTGGCACTGATTTCTCAGACATGACACTAAAAGCACAGGCAAAACAAGGAAAAAATGGGTAGACTGGGCTCTCGCAAAATGAAAACTTTTGTGAACCAAAGGATACCATCTGCAGAGTGAAAAGGCAACCCACGGAACAGGAGAAAATAATTTCTGAAAATATGAAGGAATTAATAGCCAGTGTATATAAAGAACTCCTAAAATGCAACAATAACAAAGCAAAGCAACCAACTTAAAAATGGGCAAAAGAATAAACAGGCGATTCACCAAAGATGATACACAAATAGCTAACAAGCATAAGATGCTCAACATCACTAACCATTAGGAGCATGCAATTCAAACCCACAGTAACACATAGCCACAATAACATACCACTTCATACTTATAAAGATGTCTATTATTTAAGACAAAACAAAACAGAAATTAGAGTTGACAGGAATGTGAGGAAATTAGAACTCTCATGCACTGCTGGTAAGAATACAAAATGGTGCAGCTGCTATGGAAAAGTTCCTCAAAAACTTTATCACATGATCTACTAGTTCTACCACTGAGCTGGTGGAACTAGTTCCAAAAGAATTGAAAATAGGGATTCAAACAGATATTAGCACACCCATGATCATAGCAGTTTTATTCACATAGCCCAAAGGTGGAATTATCTCATATGTTCATCAGTGCATGAATGGATAAACAAAATGTGGCACATACACAAAATAGAGTATTAATTCAGCCTTAAAAGGGAAGGAAATTCTGAAACATACTACAATGTGGATGAATCATAAAAACTTAACACTAAGTGAAACATACTAGACCCAAAGGATAAATGTTGTATATTTCCTCTTATATGAGACTACCTGGAGTAGTCAAATTTATGGAGATAGAAAATAGAATGGTTGCCAGGAGCTGGGGAGAGGGAGTAATGGAGTGTTATTGTTCAATAGGTACAAAGTTTTAGGACAGGAAAATGAGATAGCTCTGGAGATAGATAGATGATGTGATATTTGCACAACAACGGAAATGCATTTAATGTCCCTGAACTGTACAGCTAAGAATGATTACAGTGGTAAATTTTATGTCATGGATATTTGGCCACAGTAAAAAGAAAAAAAAAAAAGAGTCATGGAAAACCAGCAGAGTTAGTACGTGGAATAAAAAGGAGGAAGGGATGCAGGTCTTTAAGAGAAGATGGGAAAATTATTAGAAAAAATGATGTCTAGATTATGCAGCTTTTTGTTCATGTTTATGATTCAAATGGCAAAGAGAAAACTGATCAATGTATTCGCTTATCAACTGAGACTTGCGTGTGAAATCTAGTCTAAAAGTGTCCTTGTTCTAAGATTAAGATTAGAGTTAGTCTGAGGTACTACTACAATTCCTTCATGCTTTTAGATATTGGGAGCTGTTCCAATGTACATGTAATTTTTTTTTCTAAGTACAGGACAAACCAATACTACAAGGTGACACAAAATCCTAGTAGAAAGGAAGCCCGCAAATATTTCTATCTACTGTGTGTTAAAATGGAAGGGACAGTCTACTCCAAAGAGAGGGCTCAATGGCCAGTGGCATACTTTCTTCCAAAGATTAGTCCAGTCTTCCTGACATTGCTCAGTAGTTGAGTCAAACCATTTTAACATTTTTGGTAGATGTAAGTGGTAATGGTGAAGCATAACTAAATATTCATGAGCTTATTTACTCCTTAAACCTGTTGGATGTCTTCCAATGTCTGAGAATCTGATTAAATTTATGAATAGGATTAGTATAGACTTTCAGTGTGTCTTTGTTGAGGTGGGTGGCAATTGGTGAGGATGCTGATTAGACAGAACTAGTCTGTAGAAACTATCACTTTAAAATTCTAGTTGTGTGAATGTATGCTAAGTTGCTTCAGTCATGCCCAGCTCTTTCTGAGAAGCCCGCCAGGTTCCTCTGTCCATGGGATTCTCCAGGCAAGAATACTGGAGTGGGTTGCCATGCCCTCCTCCAGGGGATCTTCCCAACCCAGGAACTGAACCTGGGTCTCTTATGTCTTCTGTATTGGCAGGTGGGTTTTTCACCACTAGTACCACCTCTACAAATCTCTGTGAAGCCCACTGACCATTCTTTTGAGGTATATTTATGATTTTAAATCTTAATGTGAAAGAATGCAATCTGTCCATGTGTGCGGTGGTATGAACATTGTCATATGTGATGTTTGGGGATGGGGAAGGCGAAGGTCCTTGGCCTTTGCTATATTATCTATTACTTATGAATTAAAGATGTTAGAGTTAAAAGAAACCTTAGAGGCTATCCTGAAGGATTTTCCTATTACTTTACTTTTACATTTAAAAATAAGATTAACTTGCGACTCCCCTGGCAGTTCAGTGGTTAAGACTCCACACTTCCACTGCAAGGGGTGAAGATTTGATTTCTGGTGGGGAAACTAAGATCCCACATGCCACGTGATATGGCTAAAAAAGTAACAATAATAAAACTAAGTAAATAAAAATATAATTAACTTGAAATTTTTTCCTAATACTTGATGCAGGGAAACTTTTTTTCTCCTACAGAACTGCTGCATTGTCAGAAAATGGAAGTTAAACAACACATCATGTTGTTCACAGTTAAGTTTAGATATCTTTATTGTTGTTTTCACTACGAACACAAGTGGTGGCATAAATGCCGAGTGAGTGACTGCAAGCCTCACGGGAGCATTCCCCCACGAACAGGTCACAGGCACTGAGGTGGACACAGCATCAGTTGGATGATACTGTCTACTTCAGAGGCCTGGTGTGTGTTAGGGCTGGGCTGGGCCAGGGGAGGGAACAGGCTCATATTTCCTGACCTTCTTAGATTCATTTATGATTTTAAATCTTAATGTGAAAGAATGCAGTCTGTACACGTGTACAGTGGTCATATGTACATGTACATATGAACATTGTCATATGTCATGTTTGGGGATGGGGATGGCAAGTATACTTTAGTACATTTCTGGAGGATAGTTTGACAACCTCAATTACAGTAGTCATTAAATTAACAGTTCATTCTCCAAAAAAAAGTTCATTCTCATTAATTCCATTTAAAGAAATTTAACCCAAGAAAATAATCAGAGACATGGGTAAAATTTATAGTCAGGTATGTTCACTACTGTGGTATTCATAGCACAATGTAATGAACATAATAGTATGTATTTATATGTGATGTAACAAACCTTCAAAAATATGAAAATGGCTATAACAATTACAGCATAGTTGTAGGCTAGAATGTTTATTTCATGTTCTCAACTATGTTAATTTTGTTAAATTATATTTTAGAATATATATGAAAATTTTTAAAAGGGCTTCCCAAGTGGCTAGGTGGTAAAGAATCTGCCTGCCAATATGGGAGATGCAGGTTCCATCCCTGAGTCAGGAAGATCCCGTGGAGAAGGAAATGGCAACTCATTCCAGTATTCTTACCTGGTAAATCCCATGGACAGAGGAGCCCAGCAGACTACAGTCCACGGGATCTCAAAAGACTCAGACATGACTTAGTGACTAAGCAACAACAACAATTTTTAAAAACTAAAAAGGAATATACTACAGTGTTAATTGTGGTTATCTTTGGATTTTTGGAAGTAATTTGATACTATTCTTTAATTTCCAAGTTTCCTTTCATGAATATGCTCTGATAAAAAGAAAAAATATTTAATTAAAAACAATTTTAGCTCTCTGCGTCCCTGAAATTAGTGGGCATGTTCAGAACCCAGCCGAGAGGATATGAAAACGGGCGTGGTGAGGCAGGTGGGCTGGGGTAGGAAGCGGGAGGGCGGTAGCCAAGCAACCAGTGTCACCAGGAGTTCCTCCCTCACATACAGGGATCTGCTGTCTCTACCCCTCAGAGCTAAGTGAGGGCTGGCCGTTCAAGATTCAGGGTGAAGCTGATGCAAGTAACCTCTTTCTTCTATGCCCCCTATCCCTGCCATAGCATACCTAGGATTATCACCCACAGAATAATACCATCTGTCTGTGGAGAATTATATAGTTGTCAAAGTGCATTTATATATATTGTAGTTCACAGGATTACCATGATTTGGAGAGTCTAACATAGTTATTTTTACCTTATATGACAGGTGAGGAAACAGAAATTAGAGGAGGCATACAGATTGTTCAAGGACATACCAGTAGCTCTCTGACTTTTACAAAGGACCTTCCTTGCAAAAAAAATTTCAAAAGACATCTCTGAGTGAAATCGCTTGAACTCATTTGGGGGTGGTTGTGGGAGGTGAGGGAGACAGTTATAGAAGCAGTAATTCCTAAGAAGCTCACATAGCAGTAGCAGTAGCGTCTCGTCTTGGGCCTCAAAGATGTAAACTGAGCAAAGAAATGAGGATTTATATTGTTGGTTCAAAATGACTTACCAAATGACTTATCATGTCATATGTACTAATGTCAATAAACATACATCTGGTACACACTCTCTATACAGCAGATGTACTGGTTGATAAGAATGAAAACTTATCAAACTTGGGCAAGGTGTACTTACCAAAAACCACCAATTTGATTTGTCTGATCCTCTACAGGATGTAGAATAAGAATACACAGGAAGATTCAGGTAGCTTTCTTGGGATTTCTCAGTTCAGTTTTTGGAGTGCCCCATGAGACAAATCCTAAGGAGTTAAAAAAAACCCTGCTAGGAATGTTTTCTATTTCAATAAAATTTTCATACATGCAATATGAATTTGGGGCCATTTTCTTCAAAAAACTAAACTACTGTTACTCTAATTATCATATTCTCTTCAGATCAAGAAACGCAACCTTTTGTTCCTCCTCCTATCCTTGAAGAAACAGGGAATGGCCATAAGAAAATGACCAGTTTCTTCCATTTGTTGTATTTTCCCCTCTGTCTTATTTAGAACCCTGCCTCCCCACCCCTGACTCCAAGATGAACAACACAGCGTTTAGGAATGAATACAGATGTAGCTTATATTTTATGCTTATAAATCCACAAGAAGAAGCGGGGGTACCCCTTTAAAGAGATGATACTATCTAGCTCATGGACTCCCCCCATCCCCATTTGGGGGCTTATGTCACACATCACTATGGATCATCACATTCTTTCCTGCTAGATCCAGAGGGTCTCAAAAACCAGTGAAACAAGCACTTCGGCCAACCACCACCAACCGATCAGAGCTGGTATAAAATAAACTTGTTATTCTGCCCTAAAATGTGTAAGACACTTTGGAGGATGTTGTTTGCATGGAGTACTATAAAAAATAGGATTTAGAGTCCTAGGATAATCTTGAAAGTCATAATATAGAAAGCATTCAAAAGAAACTTAAGTTCAAGAGAAAGGTTATTTTAAAAGGGTATGTGAAAAATATGTATCCTGAGCCTAAAACTTTTACCTTTATTTCACACCTGGAAATATTAATATAATCTGCCAAACTTCAGGAATATTCTCACCTAAATACAGAGGGCCCTCATGAAGCCATCAGAAGACCAGGATGACTGCCACAATCCAATATGGTACAGTGGCTGCAACGCCAGACTTGGAGCACCTAGAAGACTGGGATTTTAATTCTAGCTCTGCCATGCTTTGTTCTATGTTCTTAGGCAAATTGTTTTACCTGGCTGAGCTAAAGTTTGCTTCCCTGTAGAAAAATAAAAAAGTTGGATTACCAGTAGTTTTCAAACTGGTTTTTTAATATTTGTTTTGCTTCTTTTTTTTTTTTTTTAAAGGTGTAGCCTCCTTTCTTCCACCAAAAATTTACCTAGATACAGAAACAAACTGATAAAACAGGAGCTGGCTAAGCTGAAGTAGGGGATGATATGGGGAAACATCTCCACCCATTCTGCTCCATCGTCCATCCAGGCTGTGTGGGAACACATAGGTTCTTTAGAACCACAGAGCACAATTTAGAACCTGCCAATGAAACAGCCTTTTAAGTCAGTTAGTTACAGGCTTTCCAGGTGGCAAAGAACCCGCCTGCCAATGCAGGAGACAAAAGAGACATGGGTTCAATCCCTAGGTTGGGAAGATCCCCTGGAGGAGGGCATGGCAACCCACTCCAGTATTCTTCCCTGGAGACTCTATGGATAGAGGAGCCTGGTGTGCTGCAGTCCATGGGGTCACAAAGAGTTGGACACGACTGAAGTGACTTAACATGTACGTACATAGTCAGTTACAGCTCCAAAATTATTCCACCATAACTATCTTTATATTGCAGTGACTGGCAAGGCATTCAATGGGATCCATAACATTATAGCAACACAAGCAATAAAACTAAGCCATGAACTGGGTTTAATCCTAATTATTAATGATCTACTAAAAATAAAGCTACACCCTCAAATAAATCATAGAATAATTGTTGTTAAACTCTGTACATCTCAAAGCATATAACCCTCACCTTTCTTAAATGCTGCATTCTAGATAATTCCTAATGATCACCATCACATGTTTGATAAAGAACAATAAATGTGGAAATTACAAGGTGTGTCCTGAAATTAATTCTGCCCTGTCAAGACAACAGAATAAAATGTAAACTCCTGCACTATTCATTTACTATTTAAGTGAATCCTGACAAACTTAACTAAACTTTTCTGGGCCTCAGTCTCCATATCCATAAGTGGAGCTAATTTCTTGTGGGACTGTATGGAGAATAGAGAAAATACTTATAAAACACTATTCCTGGCACATAATATTGGTGCAAAATTGTAAGCTTTCTCTCTATAATGGCAAATGTTTCCCTTTGAAAAATAATATCATGGTAATGGAGATGTAAACTCTATGAAGTAGAAGCAAATTATTAATATATAAATGAAATTATAGATTTTACATAGTTTTGTGCTGAATCTTAATGATGGAAAGGATTACTGAAGTGCCTCTCGTGGCAATTTAAGTAACAGAAAATTTCCCGGGGGTGGAAAATACTTAGGACTATTTATTTACCAAAAAATCTGATTTTCCAGAATGACTCTAAACACAAGTCATTTCATAAATATTTTAATACTATTTTATCATGAAAATCTTCAAGATGCCACTTTTTTTCCTGTCACTCCACACTCATCCTGACGCAATATTGGGTGTCCTGAGGCACCCCATTTAAGAAGTCCATCTCTAGTATAAATTCTCCATTTTACTATGGAGTAAACTGTCTTACTGAAGGTCACATAAGATTTGTGGGGAAGTTCATAGAGAAACAAAATAGTTTCCAGACAGAAACTGGGTTAATTCATTCACTCCAACCCTTCACTCCTTGTTCTGTGAAAAAGCTACAGGTAAGTGTCCATTATAGGCTTCCTGGGTGGCACTGGTGGTAAATAACCCACCTGCCAATGCAGGAGACTAAGAGACATGGGTTCGTTCCCTGGTTCGGGAAGACCCCCTGGGGGAGGGCATGGCAACCCACTCCAGTGTTCTTGCCTGGAAAATCCCATGGACAGAGGAGTCTGGCGGGCTGTGGTCCATACAGTTACAGAGAGTTGGTAGGATCCGAGGGCAATCTTCTGTTGGGCTTACAACACCTATGGCATCATCTTCATTTGCCTGCCCTGATTTCCTCCCTCTCTATTTTGTCTACCATATGTATTTTTGAAAGCTGTTCAAGTCTATTTTTGGAATGAGGCAAGGTATAAATAAATATGTGAAATTAATAACTGTCTTTTTTCCAAAAGGAGGCTCCAGTCTAATATCAAGTTCCATGTCACATTCTGCTTCTTTCAACTCTCAAGCATAAAGTGAGGCTAAAAATAACTTTTTCAACCCCAGTCCTCCACCAAGGAATGAGAATTCTGTTTCTTAAAAACAAACTGGTTCTAAACATAAACCAACTGTCCACACCCCAGGACAATAGTATACAAGTCTGAAGGGAACAGCTACCCACTCCAGTATTCTGGCCTAGAGAATTCCATGGATTGTATAGTCCATGGGGTCGTGAAGAGTCAGACATGACTGAGTGACTTTCACTTTCAGTTTTCACTAAAGCTACCAGGAGTCTACTGGAGCAAGAGTCTGGTAACCGAGTGCTGGTTCGAGCTCTGCCAGCAGCCTGAGACCCTGTACAGGCATGCCACTTAGCTTTCTGGCCTTAGCATCCTCACCAGCATACTGAAGCTGATATTAACACCACAGGTGAGAGTCGTTACAAGGATAACACGAGACACTACATTTTGAAAGCATCTTGCCAGTCATCGGCTCCTGCCTGGACAGCTGCACAGCCTCCCAGCTGACTTCATCCCATCCACTCTTGCCTGCTGCAATCAATCTGGCTCTCAAGACAGACAAAGTGACCTTTTAAAAACACACAATTTGGACTTCCCTGGTGGTCCAGTGGTTAAGAATCCAACTGCCAATGACGGAGACATGGGTTCAATCCCTGGTCTGGGAAGACCCCACACGGCTTGGGGCAACTGAGCCCAAGCACCGCAACTGAAGCCCTTGCACCTAGAGACCGTGCTCTACAAGAGAAGCCACTGCAATGAGAAGTCCGCGCACCGCAACTGGAGAATAGCCCCTGCTCTCCACAACTAGAAAAAATGCCTATGCGCAGCAACGAAGATCCAGAACAGCAAAAAATTAATTAAAACCCACACAATTTGATCATGTCACCCTCCTGCTTAAATCTCTACCCTCTCTTCCACTGCCCTTAGAAGAAAGTCAATGTCCTTAGTAAGGGACGTAAGGAAGACTTTGGCTCCTTCCCCAGCCTCATGTTGTGTCACTTTTCCCCAACACTTGCTACTCCTAGAGCTTCAAATCTTCACCAATGCCCTGCCTAGCTAGCTTGTTCTCATCCTTACACTTCACTCCTCAGAGGTCATCTCTGGAGACCCTTTCATAACACTGGCTTGAATCCAATGAAATTGCCCCCTGAGGGGACAAAAACAGTAGAATACTGGCAATTTTACTTGGTTTAATCTTACAGTAGTTGGTATAATGGCAGTCTTCTCCAATCAGTTATAGACTTGACCAGGGCAGGATCCAGATCTGATCACAGCTATAGTCCCAGTGTCCCACACACAATCCTAGCACACAGTAGGTGCTTCACTGTTTAATTAGGGAGAGGGATTGTTACTACCTTTTCAATACTAAGCACATAATTGATATATTGTCATTGGTAGTATCATGTTTTTGTTCAAATGCTACTGTTCCATAGAAATAAAATTAGCCCCCTCCCCCCCCCCAAAAAAATCACCTTTTAAGACTTTCCTGACATTTCTGGAAACCATGACTTTTAGTAAGTATAACACATATCATCAGGAATAGAATTTAGCCCACTGATAAGGTGGATTTTTTTCTTTTTCAACTCAAATGTTTCTTACCAAAGGGCAGAATGAAAACAACTCTCAAAGGAAACCAGATGATTTGGATTTATTTATTTATTTATTTATTTTAACAGCTTTTGCCATATGACAGCAAAGCAGTTGGGGGAAAACTAGCATACAAAAGAATGCTGGACTTGAAACTGAGGAATTTAAAAACACACTTCCTCATGATATTAAAAAAATACACCTAAAACATCCTCAGATCACCTTGCCAAGTATACCTTATCTTATGTCTCTCCTGAAATGAACAGAGCAAAGACCACGTCCAAACAAGCTGGGATGGACTTCCCTGGTGGTCCAGTGGTTAAGACTCGGAGCTCCCAATGTAGGGGGCCTGGGTTCAATCCCTGGTCAGGGAACTGTGTATCACATGCCCCAACTAAGACCTGGCACAGCCAAATCAATAAATATTGAAAAAATAATAAACAAATTGGGATGATTTACAGGGTAGAGGAGGCTAGTCCCAATAGTACTAATTATAACAAATATTCACGGAGTGCTTAATAGGTGCCAGGCATTGTGCTGAGCATTTCATGTACACTTATTTAATTGTTATTACAACTCCATGAAGCAAATTCTGTTTATACTCATCCTGAACATGAGGGAATTAAACAGAGGAAGACTGCTCATTTGTTCAGGTTCCTTAATTGTAAGTGATGAAGCTGGGATTGAAACCCAAGAGGTCTGAGACCAGAGTCTGTGCTCTTAATTATTGTGCTCTATGGAAGAATCCAATTGCTTCTATACCCCAGTTTGGGAGTAGAAAATGAAAATTTGTGTTACAACAGAAATGACAAATCACTCTGTATGTATTTATATGGCAGTTTCAGAGTCATTTATGAGAAGTCAAAACTGTGAACGGCAAACCCATGGATTGTCAAGGCCCACCATCTAAGGGTTTCCTGAAGAATCTCAATATCCACCTTCAAACAGTAAAAGATATTCTTGGCTTGGGTTAGAAATAAAGCCAGGAGTGTAACTTTTTAGATGAAGAGCAGAAAATGTGAGATACTCATAAATATTATGGGCTCAGAAATACCTGGTTACCCAATTTGTTCCCTAGATTCTTGAAAAACTGGCATGCTTGGGGAAGTTTTCGAGAAACCCTATGAAAGGCATAATCAGAGCCTGCAATTTCACTGTCTATGGGTGTCAATAATCTCTAATCAGATAGTTCTTTCTTGCTAACATTTAACAAAATTATCTATGTCTTTTTGTCTTTTCATAGCAAAGAAAATTAACACAGTAACACTAACATCACAGAAATTGCTTTTAAAATGAACGCAAATTACCAACTCTTTATGTATGATTCATAAATGGTGGTTACTGCAATCTCACTACCCACTCCCTCCATTTCTTGTGTGTGACATTTGACCCTTTTTATAATGTGCACCTTGTACCAGTGAAACCTAAGGCACCAGCTAGTTACTCATTAAACCTGGGTGCCAAGGGCTGACTTGTACAAATTATGCTGTTAACTGCCCGGCCTGGCCTGTGTGCAGAAGTGGAAAAAGCAATCATCATAGCTGTGAAATTCTGTCATATCGGCAGAATTGAACTACAAATTGCAGCAATTCGTGCCTGACCTCTGATCTGTGAAGTTAAGTCTAAACCTTTGAACCTCAGCTTGGAGTTGAGAAATAGTATTTACTTGTACCCAAGAAGATGGCTGCTGTGAATAGTTAACCCTGTGTGCCTGGTGCTCCATCTATCTCCACCTGCCCTGAAGAGTCAAGAGGGAGATCTGGAGGGTAAACTTCTCATAAAGTGGCATTATGAAAAAAATCTAATAAAAGTATAAAGTTTCAGGGTGTAACTTTTTTAAAGGAGCATATAAAAATAATTTTTAAAAAGGAGAGAATCTGAGATAACTGAAATGATTGGACATTTAGACCCAGTGAGAATGTGTGCTAAACAATTTTCTTTATAAATTAGGCAAAAATAGAGTTTTGACTATACATTAAAACTTTAAAAAATTTTAATCAAATGATACAATCTCTCATATGTTGTATTTTTAAACAATTATCTAATTTCTGTATAAAATACAAACTCATATTAAGTCAGCTCTATGAAAAAGCCATCTTGGGAAACCAGTTTTACTTTTCTTTGAACCTGAGCTTACCTTCTGATACTAAACATTAGATGTAGGCTAGGGGACAAGTATAATATCAGGAATAAATGTTTTTATGTATACATTTTGTTATAACATTGATTCATCATATTTTATTCATAATGACCAGGGTTTTTCTTTTTAGGATTAGCTTCAAATGCTATCCAGATCACTCCATTTCCAGGTAGAAAAAAGCAAATAAAGATTCTTTACCTCTGGCTTAATATTAGAACATCTAAACAACACATAAAATATAACTAAATTATTCCTTCTAATAAAAGTGAAACTAATTTATATAGTGCTTAAAGTATATAAACCTACACTTAACTAATTCCATTTCATAAACGTTACTGTTGGCTTGAAAAAAGCAGTATGATTGATATGAGAGTCGTTTTACACCTGAACTTTTCTCAGTCATTATCAGTAACCTTTTAAGTAGTAGCTCTTAAGAGCTAATTCTATTAATTTCACATTTTTCCTTATCTCATTTAAATAATTACACAAAATTCTTCTATAACGACTGAGTCTGAAATGACTTTGGAAAACAAATGTGGATATTACTGATAAATTCCTGCTTTTAATCCCAGAATGAAAATAGCTGCAATCTATGAAAACATGACTTTTTTTTCCACCTAGTTTTTTCAAGTGTGATAAAGAGAAGAGATGCTAGACGAACTGTTTTGTTTTTTGTTTTTTAAATGTTCTTAAGAAGTTTGGCTTAGCTGCTGGTAAGGCAAACTGTGCAGCATTTGAAATTCTCACAAACTTCTAAATTTTTTTTTGCCCTCAGTTAAAAACGAAATGGATCACTTGTTTATTCAACTTGATCTAAATTACTTTAACTAAACAAAACCATCTCCTCCTCTCTTCCAATTACAACAAATAAGGTGTCCCCTACCTTTCCAGTCTTGAAATCTGGATGCGACAGGCTAATGGTAACAAAAGCTTTGCTTAAGCAAACTTTGCTCCTGATCCAGGAACTGCGTAACTCTATTATACATGACACTCTTCTCCTCATTGGTCAATGAGCTTTGGCCACTTAAATGCCTTGGGAGTCATTTGCTAAGGGCACCTGGAATGAACTTGAGTGGGTGGTACAGAAAGAAGGGAGGTGTTTAAATCACCAGATACAAAAAGCTCCACAGCAGCCTGACAATTTAATAGCAAACTTACGGTAGCAAATGGATCTGGGGAAGACCCAAGAAGACAAAAGTTCTGACATTTCATAGAGAAGGAAATGTACCTGAAGTATTTTATTCTAACACCAAAACTAACTAAAAGGAAACAAATTTTTTTTTAAATTCACCTTCCTAGAAATAAGGTGGGTGCCGATTACATTGTTCTGCTTGCTACAAAATAAAAACAATTCTTACTTCACCTGAGTTGTTGAGTTTTAAGCATTTCAGGAAGTACTTAGAAAATTTCCAAAATAGAAAGTACTCAAAAAATGTTACCGTGATTTCCTAGAAATGTTCTATTTTTTAGTATTTTATATATATATATATATATATATTTTTTTTTTTTTTCCCTTCTCATTGTATCTGGGGTAGGTAACTGGGAGTGAGTACTCTTTATCTTTTCTCCTAATCACTACCAGTAATAGGGTTTAGATAAGCCTGGTAGAAAAAAGAGAGAGGCAAAAATTACACAAGAACTAAACCCTCATTTATTTTACTTTATCCATTTGGAGCTGGCAATGGATTTATTGGTAAGAGGCAGGGGCAAATAGAAGGGGTAGAAGGAAAAAGGAGCAGTAAAACATGATTCATGGATAATAAAAACAGTCCGTACATAACAACGGGTTCGGAGGACCAGAAGCACTTAAGCAGAGTAAATATATTCCTCTTTAAGCAGTGAAGAGATGGAACCGCTCTGGGGGATAAGACTGTCACTTCAGGCAGCCGGCAGATCAGGGGAGAACGGACCAGAAGATGGACTACAGGAGGCTTCCTGAAAGCCAACCAGTGACATCTGGGACCACCTGGGCCAGAATTAACATGAGCTCTACAGCTCAGGGGTGAGGAATCCACCTGCCAATGCAGGAGACGAGGGTTTGATTCCTGGGTTGGGAAGATCCCCTGGAGAAGGAAATGGCGACCCACTTCTTGCCTGGGGAATCCCATGGACAGAGGAGCCTGGCGGGGATCACAAAAGTTGGACAGGACTTAGCATACAAAGAAAGCACCCCACAGAGTACAAAGAAAGGAACAAATCTATAACTCTTCCTGAAACAAACATTTCAAACTTGTGGTCTTGAATTTTCCCTTAGTTGTTATTTTGTAAATTCCATAACTTTAACAATTTGAAGTAGCCAGGATGGGAAGTAAAAAGGCCAGAGTGACAAGTTTTAAATCTACTTATCTACTTATATTTTTTAAGAGAGACAGTTTTATTACTCCCAAATGAAATAATCTAAAGCTATCAATAGTGACAAGAAAATTATCAACAGGTTACTTAGTAAAGGGTCAAAATCCAGAACAAGTCTAAGATTATAATCACATTAAATATTATATAAAACTAAATTGCTAAGTTCTGATTAAAGGAAAATGGAAGCAATCTTGCAATGATACTAAGGCAGTGTTTCCAAAAAAACTACTAAATTTACACTGAATTCCTTTTGACTACAAAAGGAACCCAGAAAATCTGCCTTTTTATATAAGTGTAATTGAGTATATTATGTTAGAATTTTATATTATATAATATTTAATAAATTCTGGATGTGTGACATGCTTTAAGCATTAGGAAGAATATTTTTGGCTTAAAGGTTTGGTTTATGAATGCCTGTTGGTCAAGTGTGTGAATATACATAAGAGAAAAAGAGAAAATGTGTGTGTGTGTGTGTGTGAATTCTTAAACATTACCAAGAATACAAAAACATAGGAAACAAACCATCTCAAGATGATAAATTTCTAGAGTAAGGGCAGGGCAGCTTTTCACTGAATATCTAAAGGCATAATTACAATTACAGCCTACTCTAAACAAAAATGAGCAACTTCTGCCTGCTTTTGCTTTGAACAGAGTTAATTTTAAAAACACACGTGGCCTACCACTATCTATGGTCTTGGCAAAAAACAAGGCACACAAGTTATCATAAATGCACACAATAGACAAGTACACAAGAAAAGTAAAAGTCAGCCGTTCTACTGGTAGGGACACCGATTGCTATTACCTAAGCCTTGGTGAAGGCAGACACATGCTACACTTGCTGCCTAACTTCTGACAGCTCTGGCGTGCGTACGTCATCCCTGGAGGAGCATCCTTTGTCTTAACAAGGCCACTTTGTTTTTAGAGTGGACTGACAGCAGGCAAATATGAGATCTGAGACTGTGGCAAAAAAAAAAAACCTACTGGTGCAAAACAGAAGCTTGAGACCAGATGAGACTAAGGTAGATCTGGAAAAAGGAATAAGAAATAAGATTCAGACAGGTCATGGAAAAGAGATGTTATAACATGGATGGGGACCTGGTAATAAGCCAGGAAATTGTCATGTGGGTTATTTTAAATATAGGTAATATTTACCAGAGCTTCCCTGGTGGCTCAGCAGTAAAGGATCTGCCTGTAAGTACAGGAGACTCAGGGTTTGATCTCTGGGTTGGGAAGATCCCCTGGAGAATGACATGGCAACCCACTTCAGTATTCTTGCTTGAAGATCCCCATGGACAGAGGAGCCTGGCGGGCTGTAGTCCATGGGGTCACAAAGAGTTGGACATGATTTTGTGACTGACCAACAACATTTATTAAAGTCCCTTTTACATCCTATTAGGAGAACATTATTTTTTATTTTATCTTACCTAAAGATTTAAAGATCTAGCCAGTGTGAAGATCAAGTGAATGTGTGTTGCTCTATATTTAATAGTAGTATACAGTTTTCAAGAAGTAAACTTTACACTGCTGCTGCTGCTGCTAAGTCACTTCAGTCGTGTCTGACTCTGTGCGACCCCACAGATGGCAGCCCACTTTACACTAAGTATTTAGAATTTCAAAACTTTTGCTGAAAGTGGTTACTGTATTAATGCATGACTAAAGCAGAAGAGGAAGAAATGGTACACACACACACACACACACACACACACACACACCAAGGTACTAGCGTTCATATGAAAAAGTGTCAGTTATCGCACTGAAGCCATATTACCTGTATGGGTGGTGTCAGCAACAATAGTTGGTCATGACCAGTAACTAATCAACATTGGGAAGGTGAGTTCAAAGAGTCGAAGGCATGCAGGTATGAGAGTCCTCCTAAAGAAGGATAAACACGGAACCCACCAAAACAATAGAAACATTATAAAAGGATTAACACCTCCAAACATCTTTTGGTTTCCACATACACCCAACATACACACACCTTGGCCTCAGCTGCATGCACTGTTAACATCCCTTTACCTACAGTAATCTTCACTAACTCTTAGAAACCTGCTAGGTTTGACAGTGATCACTTTCTGCTCCTCTACCACAGCAAACTGTCAGTCAGTTCAATTCAGTCGCTCAGTCTTGTCTGACTCTTTGCAACCCCATGAATCGCAGCACGCCAGGCCTCCCTGTCCATCACAAACTCCCGGAGTTTACGCAAACTCATGTCCATGGAGTCAGTGATGCCATCCAGCCATCTCATCCTCTGTCGTCCCCTTCTCCTCCTGTCCCCAATCCCTTCCAGCATCAGAGTCTTTTCCAATGAGTCAGCTCTTCGCATGAGGTGGCCAAAGTACTGGAGTTTCAGCTTTAGCATCAGTCCTTCCAAAGAACACCCAGGACTGATCTCCTTTAGAATGGACTGGTTGGATCTCCTTGCAGTCCAAAGGACTCTCAAGAGTCTTCTCCAACACCACAGTTCAAAAGCATCAGTTCTTCGGTGCTCAGCTTTCTTCACAATCCAACTCTCACATCCATACATGACCACTGGAAAAACCATAGCCTTGACTAGATGGACCTTTGTTGGCAAAGTAATGTCTCTGCTTTTGAATATGCTATCTAGGTTGTTCATAACTTTCCTTCCAAGGAATAAGCGTCTTTTAATTTAATGGCTGCAATCACCACCTGCATTGATTTTGGAGCCCCCAAAAATAAAGTCTGACACTGTTTCTACTGTTTCCCCATCTATTTGCCATGAAGTGATGGGACCAGATGCCATGATCTTAGTTTTCTGAATGTTGAGCTTTAAGCTAACTTTTACACTCTCCTCTTTCACTTTCATCAAGAGGCTTTTGAGTTCCTCTTCACTTTCTGCCATAAGGGTGGTGTCATCTGCATATCTGAGGTTATTGATATTTCTCCCGGCAATCTTGATTCCAGCTTGTGCTTCCTCCAGCCCAGAGTTTCTCATTATGTACTCTGCATATAAGTTAAATAAGCAGGGTGACAATATACAGCCTTGACAGACTCCTTTTCCTATTTGGAACCAGTCTGTTGTTCCAAGTCCAGTTCTAACTGTTGCTTCCTGACCTGCATACAGGTTTCTCAAGAGGCAGGTCAGGTGGTCTGGTATTCCCATCTCTTTCAGAATTTTCCACAGTTTATTGTGATTCACACAGGCAAAGGCTTTGGCATAGTCAATAAAGCAGAAATAGATGTTTATCTGGAACTCTCTTGCTTTTTCCATGATCCAGTGGATATTGGCAATTTGATCTCTGGTTCCTCTGCCTTTTCTAAAACCAGCTGGAACATCTGGAAATTCACAGTTCATGTACTGCTGAAGCCTGGCTTTGAGAATTTTGAGCATGACTTTACTAGCGTGTGAGATGAGTGCAATTGTGTGGTAGTTTGAGCATTCTTTGGCATTGCCTTTCTTTGGGATTGGAATGAAAACTGACCTTTTCCAGTCCTGTGGCCACTGCTGAGTTTTCCAAATTTGCTGGCATATTGAGTGCAGTACTTTCACAGAATCCTCTTTCAGGATTTGAAATAGCTCAACTGGAATTCCATCACCTCCACTAGCTTTGTTCGTAGTGACGCTTTCTAAGGCCCACTTGACTTCACATTCCAGGAACTACAGCAAACTGTAGTACCTCATAATTACCTAATTACCAGTCTTTACCTTACATATCCTGTAGTAGTTTTAACACACTTTTTATTTTTTAAAAGAAGAAGTTGAGAAGAAATACTGAATGCAGGTGGAGAGGAGAATCTATTACAAACTCATAAATAATGTGTAAAAATCCAAGCCCTGTGTTCCACTTTTAACACAAAAGCCATATAAAAAGGAGAACCCCCTCCCCACAATGAGCAATCTGGATAACAAGAGCTCAGGAAGTATGTGATTTTGCAAAGTAATATGTAGGTTTTACTCTTTAATAGTTAAATGGTATTTTAATTTCCTCTAAATTACCACAGAAATCCCCTATCATCCTGGATTTACCAAGCACTGTGCTCTTCTGTCCAGATGTGTTTATTTTCAATAATGCTCTGGGATATATTCAAGCACAGAGGGAAAAAGCAGTCAAAGACCTGGACCCTGATGTGGGCTCTATGAACTGGGAGCTAATAACTAATAATCTTTTTGGAGACAATTAAATATCAAACAACTAAAACACATACAGGGCGAACCGCAGCACCACGTGCTGTGCAGACACCAAGCACTGCAGAGTCAGGTAGGAGCCTTATCAAGTTGACCAGAGTCCATGGGGAAAGCTGCCATCGGGGGTGCCTGCAGGCTGCCTTCTGGCAATCACACACCTCACAACTTGAAAACATGCACTTCTTGGGGCTTCCCTGGTGGCTCAGTGGTAAAGAATCCACCTGCCAAAACAGGAGACACAGGTTTGATACCTGATCTGGAAGGATCCCACATACCTCAGAGTGACTAAACCCATGCAATACAACAACTGACCCTGTGTTCTGCAGCTGGAGAGCCGAAACTACTGAGCCCATGAGCCGAAACTACTAAAGCCTGAGTACCCTGGAGCCCGTACTCTGCAACAAGAGAAGCCACCGCGATGAGAAGCCTGTGCACAGCAGCTGGAGCCTAACCCCTGCTCACTGCAACTAGAGAAAAGCCCGCACAGCAACAAAGACCCAGGACAGCTAAAAATAAAATTTTAAAAATAAAAATACACTTCTCTGTTTACTTTGTGATTTAAAAAAACCAAAACCTCTTTGCTGAAGAATTTTTTTTATATTATACCTAATTTATTCCAAGAATTAGGAATAAATAATATTGGCGTTAATTTTAAACATAATGTATTTCATAATACCTTAATCAACCAAGAAATTTAATTTTATCTGGGGCTTGAATGGCTGGCAAGGTCCTAAATAAGTCATGTTGTCTTTAAAAGACTGTGAACATTTTTTTTTCTTTAAAACTCTTGGGTTCAGTTCTTGTTTAAGCTTAATTATCTGATCAATATAGTTTTGCCATTTTCTAAAAGAAGCTCTTACTTTTTGACAACATAGAAGCAGATATTCTAAAGAAAAAATTTAATATGGAAAGAATAGAAATCATGTAAAGAATCTAGCAGATTAAAACTTTAACTGCTGTGCATCTATAAACATCAGTTAAGTCACTAATTAGAAACATGAGGACACCTTTAATAGATCAATCGCAAGGCTGGTCAGTTTAGATAATGCTAAAATTAGCAAGCAGTGTTATGTTCAAGAAAAAGAACAACATAAAATAGTACTGAAGCAAATAGTTTAGACATAATGAACCTAAATTTCTATGAGCACACAGTAACTTCTCAAGATACTCAATTTAAATTGGTTAGATGAGTCATTCAATCATTCAACAAATGGTTACTGCCATTGACTGTCTTTGTTCTAGACCTTGAAGATAAAGTGGTGACTAAGAGTACATCATGAGAAACGCTGGACTGGAAGAAACACAAGCTGGAATCAAGATTGCTGGGAGAAATATCAATAACCTCAGATATGCAGATGACACCACCCTTATGGCAGAAAGTGAAGAGGAACTCAAAAGCCTCTTGATGAAAGTGAAAGTGGAGAGTGAAAATGTTGGCTTAAAGCTCAACATTCAGAAAACAAAGATCATGGCATCCAGTCCCATCACTTCATGGGAAATAGATGGGGAAACAGTGGAAACAGTGTCAGACTTTATTTTTTTGGGCTCCAAAATCACTGCAGATGGTGACTGCAGCCATGAAATTAAAAGACGCTTATACCTTGGAAGGAAAGTTATGAACAACCTAGATAGCATATTCAAAAGCAGAGACATTACTTTGCCAACAAAGGTCCATCTAGTCAAAGCTATGGTTTTTCCAGTGGTCATGTATGGATGTGAGAGTTGGATTGTGAAGAAAGCCGAGCACCGAAGAACTGATGCTTTTGAACTGTGGTGTTGGAGAAGACTCTTGAGAGTCCCTTGGACTGCAAGGAGATCCAACCAGTCCATTCTAAAGGAGATCAGTCCTGAGTGTTCATTGGAAGGACTGATGCTAAAGCTGAAACTCCAATACTTTGGCCACCTCATGCGAAGAACTGGAAAAGACTCTGATGCTGGGAGGGATTGGGGGCAGGAGGAGAAGGGGACGACAGAGGATGAGATGGCTGGATGGCATCGCTGACTCGATGGACTTGAGTCTGAGTGAACTCCGGGAGTTTGTGATGGACAGGGAGGCCTGGCGTGCTGCAATTCATGGGGTCGCAAAGAGTCGAACACGACTGAGCGACTGAACTGAACTGAAGACAGACATGGTCCTTCCTGTTATGCTAGAGAAACATAATCAAAAAGAAAATATATACGTTTTGGAGAGACAGCATAGTGACAAATACTATGAGGAAGAATAAAGCAGAGTTAGGAGGGAAAAGGAGGAGCTATTTTGAGTAGGGTGGTCAGGGAAGTCCTTTTTCTCTCAAGGAAAGACTGCAGTGGGGTATCTGAAGACAAAGATGGTGAAGCTGAAGTAGAGTGAGCAGAGGAGGCAGGGGTCAAATGTGGGGCTGACAGGCAAGGATTTTGGTTCTACTGGGCTTACTGGAGGATTTTTAGTAGAGAAGTGATGAGATCTGATTTTCTTTTTCTTAAGATAACTCTGGGCTGAAAACGAGATCCCAGGCATGCAGATGAGGACGCAGATGTGGACTGCAAGCTGTTCAGGCCTGGTAACCCTGGGGTCATGAGAAGAGAAGTTGACTTTGAATTACATCATAAAGGCAGAATGGGCAGAGCTGACTCATGGATGACCTGAGGATGGCAGTGTCCAGGATCCTCACACTGCAGCCTGAGCAGCTGGGGTCAGGGTGGTTCCATAACATGTCAGTAATATGGGGTAAAACATTTTGCATGGCATGGCATTCATTCATAAGCAGTAAAAGTGCAAATGTATAGTATCAGTGATGTTAACCATCAGGCAGCATCTCAGAATATTATTTTTAAAATCTAGGTTTAAGCCAATCAACTCAGTCCTTAACTTCACTGCTAAATGTATTGTGCATAAACTCTGCAGTCCTCTCCATTTTTAGTTTTCTTTGGTACATTTATGGTTCTTTAATTCAAAAAAAATGTGCATGCTATGGAAAACTGACTTCAGGGCCAAGAAACAATAAATACACAAAATACAGTCTCATCGACCTTCATTATTAAAAGAGACATGCTGGGTGAGTGGGAGAGGGGATATACAAAAGATCCATATTATTGAAAACTTCCAGATTTGAGGGAAACACAGACTTGTATAAACAAGAGCCTCCCTGGAAAACCTGGGAAGCTCCCAAGGCCTCCTGGAGGTCAAGGTGGAGGACTGTAGTAAGTGGGTGCCTCCCTCATTCACTGTCTGGCCTTCATCTCCACCGGGCCCTTTGAGTTTGCTGCTCTTTGCCTATTCCATATTCTTTCCATCTTGGACTTCATGACCCATCCTACTTAATTCCCTTCATGACTACGATCCGATTTGGAAGACCTTTATTATTGACTCCCCTTCTGCCCCGCAACACTGACTATAGTCTAGGATCTTCCTCCCTCATCCTCTATGTCCACTCTTCGGTTACACCACTTGGCCTTTACTTTCTATTCCTCCACTTGAAACAACAGTCTACAGTCTCTTTAGATGTCCTGTTAGCTAATAATATGAAATATACCAGCAAATATACTTATCATATATGCATGGTATATGTATTTTAATCTCTCACTTCAAGAATTACAAATGACTGAAACTGTTCAGCCTCATTGGTAAGCAAATAAATGTAAATTCAGTCAAGAACATGCTTAGAATATCACTTTTAACCAATAAAATTAGCAAATATTTTTAATGAATAGTGCTAAAATGTCACTCTTTAGTAAGACAAATATAAATTGATCAAAACCATTCCTTAAAAAAATTGTAATATATATGAAAAGCATTGAAAATATTTATTCTCTTGGCAATTAAATCATTAAGATCTATCTAAAGAAATAATTAAAATGAAGTTTATATACAAAGATGCTTATCTCAGCGATACTTATAATACATTTAGAAACTATCCAAACACTTCACCTTGAGGGAATGGTTGAATAAATGATGGTACAGAAGCTACTAAAAATTGTATTAGTTCTTCAGCCACTAAAAATTACATTTACATAGAATTTTAATGTTATGAATAAAAGTTTATGATATGTGAGATTAAGAAAATAGTACAGAAAACTGTATGTATAGCATGATCTCAACTGATACTATAGATGTAAAAACTAGAAAAATATAATAAAATATTGATAGTGGTTGTCTTTGGATAGTAAGAATATTAAATATGGTGATTTAAGTTTTTCCTCTTTGTAGTCTATATTTTAACATTACATTTGGTTATCAGAAATATTTAAATGATTTGATAAAATAATTTATTGTTTTAGCCCCTTTCTCTCCTTTTCAACCCATCATTTTAAGTTCTTAATGCCAATTATTTCCCTTTCTCTTATCAATTTAGCTAACACTAACCACATATATGGAGAAGGCAATGGCACCCCACTCCAGTACTCTTGCCTGGAAAATCCCATGGACGGAGGAGCCTGCTAGGCTGCAGTCCATGGGGTCGCTAAGAGTCGGACACGACTGAGCAACTTCACTTTCACTTTTTACTTTCACACACTGGAGAAGGAAATGGCAACCCACTCCAGTGTTCTTGCCTGGAGAATCCCAGGGACAGGGGAGCCTGGTGGGCTGTCATCTCTGGGGTTGCACAGAGTCGGACATGACTGAAGCGACTTAGCAGCAACCACATATAACCTCTTTCCTTCCCATTTGATAGCCACTTTTCCTGCTCACCATCCAGAAAGCAGTAAGAACTATCTACCTTAAGTGTGGCTGGGATCATATTACTCCAATGAAAGGAATTTGATGTGATCCTGATCATGCATAACTGCCGGGAGCCAGCATATTGCATAAGGAGTGCATATTGCATATTGAGTGCAGCACTTTCCACAGCATCATCTTTCAGGATCTGGAATAGCTCAACTGGAATTCTGTCACTGCCGGGAGCCAGCGTGAGGAACTCCACCTGTGGCAAAGGTCATGAGGAAGGAGGCTCAGCATACGCAAAGGCGGGACTGAGCCTCAGGAGTCCCCCTGGAAATTCTCGAGCATCTACCCCCCCAAACCAGAGTCTGCCTACTTTCTGCTTTGTGCTCTCACCTATACCTCTGACTTTACAGGGGGCTGTCCCCCACTACCTCTCTCTGAAAAAAGAGTTAGCTTACAGCTCCAGTTAATGATTCCTGGGTGTGACAGTGTTTCAACCTACAAACTCCTTTGGAAATCCTCTAGCCTGCCTGAATAGGTTTTTCCGGCCACATGTGATTGTTCAGAGCCTCCCAACTGTGAGAGGCGGGAGATGTTCTAAACTGTCTAAACACAGAGTCCTTTGAGTAGTTAAAAGATTGATTAGAAATTGTATTGAAGGGTTTTTCACTTATTGGGCCAATGTTTGCTGCTAAGTCTCCATAGCCCTTACCTACTGTGTCCTTGGCAGTGTATTGATGGATATAATGGGTTTATAGAAATATAAGTAGTAGCCTCAATGTTTGTAACCTTGGACCCTTGAGTTAATTCTTTTCTTGACTGAGCCCACCTCACCTTTGCCCTATAGGAATGCAGCTCTATCCAATGCTTTTTGGAGGCTAGCTGACTTTAGAATAATCACCTTTAGAGAAAAATAAGTTTCTTAAAATGTTAACAGACCTCCGGGCCAGAAGATGATGTAAATCACCTAAACTTTTGCATATGATAAATTTGCAGGAAGAAAGCCTGGCTTACTGCATGACTCTACCCCTTCCCCCATTATCCTCTATGCATAACTTAAGGTATAAAAACTACTTTGGAAAATAAAGTGCGGGCCCTGTTCACCGAAACTTGGTCTCCCCATGTCGTTCTTTCTCTTACCTTCTGGCTGAATTATTCAGCCTCTTTTCTCCACTGAATTTTCCTACTGAGCTATCCTTATTTCAGCCTCTTTTCTCCACTGAATTTCCTCACTGAGCTATCCTTATTTCAGCCTCTTTTCTCCACTGAATTTCCTCACTGAGCTATCCTTATTTCAGCCGCTTTTCTCCACTGAATTTCTTCACTGAGCTATCCTCATTCTATTACTCTTTGTATCTTTGATGAGTGTTTAAATAAATAGGTCGCCGATGCCGTCTCTCCTTCGAATACCCTGGATCAGCCGGGGCTGGACCCCGGCACATAACATTACGAGGTTTTTGATCATGAACTGCAAATCTTAACTTCTGACTACAATCTACTGCATAATTTCCCTTTGTTCCTCTCAGCCTCGACAGACACACACCCACATACAAAATCCCCGACTCTCTTTCTACTTTCTATGTCTGAACAGATCTGTGTTTTCTTTCACAACTCCTCTCTGGAGTCATCTGCTCAGGCTTCTTATGCAGGTATCTGCCTTTCTCTACATGGCTTTCTTGCCATACTGCTTCAGCATTTCTGCTTATATATGTATACACACATATATAGACATACATATATATATGTGTGTGTGTTGTGTGTGTGTGTGTGACTATTTGATAACTGTGTGTCATTTGCAAAATGGTTTGGAATTTCTGTTATCCCAGCATTGCATAAACTATAATTCCACATTTGAAAATTAAAACTTATACACAAAGTTTAAGACTTTCTCTCTCTCTCTTTTTTTTTTTTTGGTTGTTGTTGATTTTCATGGTTGCCATTCATTTGCATGACAAGCTGATAGTATTAATACCTTACAAAATACATCATATACAAGCCATCTGCTTTCAACGTGTCTCCCTGCCAAGGGCAAACACACAGAAATTCACTAACCTGGGTGCTCAATGCTCTTGATAAAATTCCAAACTACTGGTAAAATATTTTGACTTACCATATGGAGCCATAAATCATAGTTAGAAATTTCAGCTTAGGAAGAATCCTTGTGAAACAAAGACCTCAAAGCTAAATCTTTAGCACTCTGGTGAACAACTATGAAAACAATTAGGAAGAAGGAAAGTCACAGTAACAGATGCCACCTCTGTGTAGTAAGAGCCTGCATGTGTGTGCCTCTTCTGTTCTCCTACCATGTTTGTTTCAGGCTTCCAATCGGAAATCCATGTGTCCCTGACACCACAGTGCATTGAGAAGCACCTCACTTCTCTGGCATTGTTTTATAGAAAAGGAAACAAAACAAAATGGCAATGGAGCAACTTATTAACACAATGTGTTTTTAGAAACACCAACGCTGAAATTATCAGCCCCAGAGTCAGTTCCAAGTGAAACTATGAAAGGATATATATAGACATATATATGAAAATCACTTTGATCTGATGTTAATGAAAATAATAGTGTCAGTCATGACTCCTTATAATTACTCAAACGGACAATTTTTTTAATTGGAAAAACACATTACTGTGAAAACGTACTTTTATAAAGAGGAAGTAGACACAGCCCTCAAACTTACAAGCATGTGATTAACAAAAACTGCTTATTAGATTTCTTTTGAGTGGCTGTCTCTAATGCATTTATTGGAAGTAAAACTACAAAATAATAATGAGAATAATTAATTGAAGCAACAGAATACCATTTATAGTACTTAGTTCACTTTCAAAAATGAAAGGAAAATTATAATAAGAAATCTCCATTTTAGATTCAGTTAATAATTAAACTTAGGACACAGACATATCAGTTAATAACTGAACTTAGGTTGGAGAATTAAATAACTAAATGCAGTAGTTAAGATTGAAACTAATTTTCAAATCAAACTAAAAACTGGTCCCAATCACTAGTTTTTCTTTCAACCAAGAATTAAGTGGAATTTAGAAATATTTATTAAGGAAAAGGCAACCCACTCCAGTATTCTGGCCTGGAGAATTCCATGAATTGTATATAGTCCATGGGGTCACAAAGAGTCGGACATGACCAAGCGACTTTCACTTTCATAGCATTAAAACAAAGTCAAACTACACATGGGATGGGCTACAAGACATATAATGAAAAGTCAGTTTCCTTACTGTGCAAGAGCTCTTACAAACCAATAAAGCAAATGTAACTCAATAAATTTGAGCAAAAATATGAATAGGCAATGTGCAGAAAAATTCAGTGGCAAAAACACATAAAAATATGTTCCACTTTATTCACACTGAATTCTGTTCCATTAAATAAATGTAAATATAAATTTTAAAAGTCCTATCAAATCAGCAAAAATTTGGAAATTTATAACACCCACTGGTGGTGAAAGGTGGGAAAAACAGGGATTCACATATACTCTAGTGGGAATATAAACGGGTATAAGAATGTGATCAAGCATTCTAAGATGCCTAAGGATACAGAGTAAATTCTTTTTTTCTTTTTAAAGATTTTTTTTTGGATTTTTTTTGGGGTGGACCATTTTTTTTTCTTTTAAATCTTTATTGAATTTGTTACAATACGGCTTCTGTTTTATGTTTTTGGTTTTTTTCTTTTGTTGGTCTGAGGTATGGGGGATCTCAGCTCCCTGACCAGGGAAGTCCCCAGAGTAAATTCTTTCATGTGCATATTCTTTGTACTGCCTGACCTACTACTGGCTTACTCATACACTATAGACCCTCAATTCAAAACCTGTTAAATAACAAAAATACATTAATTTTTTCACTTGCATAAGAAAACAATCTAGCTCCCGTCCTATCAAAATGAAGAAATGTTTATATATTCAGTAGTAAGGATAATTACTAATCTGTATAGTGTTGTATAACTTATAGAATTCGTTCTTGTCCATACTTAATCTCAGATTGTGGTGGAGTAATTAAAGTTCTCATTAACTTTTAGAAATGGACTACATATAAGGAATATTTATGATAATGTCATACCCTGGGATGGGCAACAGACTTAAACGGAAGCTGTAAAATCCTCAGAGGAAAGGTGTCGGAGGGTGGTGAAATGAGTGCTGAGTAGAAGAGAAATGGGTTGAGAAACACTGGCTTGTGAATTTAGAAGTTCTGGTAGGTCCAACTCCCCATATGACTATGATTCAACAGAGCACACGTGTGCCCTGTTTAACTGTAAAGGCACTCACCTAGCATTTATGTGGCTAGTCTCTGGGTAATTTAGATAATTAAACATAAAGTTTAATCAACTGTTAACTGTTGGGTGATCCCTGATTGTTACTGTTTTCTGTACGTCACCCCTAGTCTACTCACAAGGATTCACATTTACTTTGGATCCCAAAGTCAATGCCGGTACTTAGGGTGGTCCCTGGTAGTCCAGTGGTTGGGGATCTTCCTGTCATTGCAGGGACATGGGTTCGAGCCCTGGTCCGGAAAGATCCCGTACGCCGCGGGACAACTAAGCTTGTGTGCCACGACGACTGAGCTTGCTAGCTGCAGCTCAAGAAATCATGGGTTCAGCAACAAAGACCCAGCTAAGCCAAACATAAAAATAAGTAATAAAATTAAAACGTATATATATATATATATATATTTTTTTTTTTTTTTAAACGCCAGTACTTATTTACTCATACTGGAGTGGACGTGTCTTAAGATTTCAGTAGTCACCAAAAATTACTCCTTGCACTCCCCCAGGAGGGAGCAACCATAGGATAGCCAAAGTTTATTAGCTCTTTTACACCAGAAATTTCTTTTAGAAACCTTTATTGAGGATTGGCAGATAGAATTCAATGTGGCAAAGAAAAAAAACAGAATGGGTCAGAGTCTCAGGAACTGACATGGTCCTTGTGGTCCCTATTACCTGATGATGTTAGTGATTTTACCTGTACATCATGCATTTCTTTCCTGTTAAAAATTAGTATCTAGATATAATGTATAATAAATACACACACACACCTTAACAGCTGCATAAGGGTGTGTGGTTTAACTTGATGTCTTGGCACTCTTTGAAATGATCATCTCGAGGGTTAGTGGTCTCTTATTCTGGCTGGCCTAAAGATTTTGGAAAATAGTAGACAGCCAATAACACTTACAGGTTGGTAATACAGAGCTACAAAATATATTGAACCTAAAGCTTTTAATAATATATTCTCAGCATATCATAGAAAATTCTATTGGCTATTTAAGTGTTTAAGGAGCTCAGGCCCGGAGAGGTAGGTATCTGTGGTGCTGATCCCAGGCCACTCTGACTGCCTAATTTAGAACTCATGGCCCATTACTCATGACCCTCAGCACATCTTCTGCCCCATCTTTCACACCCTTCTATTTGTAATCATGCTACACAAAGAACAAGAGTGGCTTGACCCCACGTATAAAGAGACAAACAAAATTTAATTGTTATTAATATAACTGCATCTTTGACTAATTCACACTAAATTCAGTCTTCCAAAAAATAAATCTACTTTTTACCTGTCCTTGGATAAAATTCATTTAATTTTATATATCACAAAGAAAGTTGATTGTCAATTTATAGACTAATGAGTTCTTTTCTTCACTTTTTCCCTATGTATAATCTAGTATTCTCGAATTTCTCTGTATCTACAAGGCCAGAGGAAAATAGGGGGATATCCACATCCTTTCTAATACTTAGTGATGCTTCTAATAAAAAATTTTAATGAGAAAAAAAAAAAGAAAGGGGAGGGAGAAAGACTAATTGAGTAATTGAATACTGGTTGTACTTACTTTGCTGCTGCTGCCAAGTCGCTTCAGTTGTGTCCGACTCTGTGCGACCCCATAGACGGCAGCCCACTAGGCTCCCCCATCCCTGGGATTCTCAAGGCAAGAACACTGGAGTGGGTTGCCATTTCCTTCTCCAATGTATGCAAGTGAAAAGTGAAAGTGAAGTCGGTCAGTCGTGTCCAACTCTTAGTGACCCCATGGACTACAGCCCACCAGGCTCCTCCATCCATGGGATTTTCCAGGCAAGAGTACTGGAGTGGGGTGCCATTGCCTTCTAACTAGAAAATATTGGGGGAAAATGTTTTAAAAATACTTTATTCTTCTCACAGGTAAAACGGTAATAATTATTTCCCTATAACAACCCAAGAGATGTGAGGGAGAAAAATATATGATATGCATGAAAATGTTCTGAGTGTTCAGGAAGAGAAGCAATGTATTATTATTAAAATAATGCTCACCTATTGTTTTAATAGTAAATACTTATATTCAAATGGTAAAAACATAAAACTTGGTATCTACTTATAGTCAATAAAATATTTTTATTAAAATATTACTTTGCTTGAAGGTTTTAGGATTATCTTAACTATTATCGTTCATAAATAACTAGAGATTGGCTATATTTTCATTTTAAAGGAAGCTAACTGATGGTTTCTTGATGAGGATTGATCCATATCTTTTTTTCTTTCTCTGAAAGTAATAGCCATCCTTTGGCTGAAGGATGGGAATAACCTGTATGTGTTTTTTAAAAATTCCATTTAGGCACATAAATAGCAGCCCATGTCTTGGAGCTGCAATGGGAGAATGTGCTACTCTCATGGAGCCTGAGGCACCAGAATCTTACTGTTAGCTCCTCTGTCGAGTTCAGAGAGGGCATTTCTATTCCCACTTCAAGAGGAGAACTTGACGTACTATAAAACTTAAATTAGAATTTTTTAGTGACACGATTTTCATAATTTATGGTACTCCCATCCTGACCTTGTCTCAAATTTGTTTAGGAAAATACATTTCTTGGGACTTCCCTGGTGGTGCAGTGGATAGGAGTCTGCCTGTCAATGCAGGGGACACATCTTTGATCTCTGGTCTGGTAAGTTTCCACATGCCTCTGAGCAACTAAACCCCTGCGCCACAACTACTGAGCCCATGCCTGAGAGCCTGGAGCTGTAACTGCTGAGCCCCTGAACTGCAACTCCTGAAGCCTGTGCACCCAGACCCAGCAAGTCACAAGTACTGAGCCTCAATGCTGCAACTACTGAAACCCGTGTGCCTAGAGCCTGCGCTCTGCAACAAGAGAAGCCGCCTCAATGAGAAACCCCCACACCACAACTGGAGAAAGCCTGAGTGCAGCAACAAAGACCCAACATGGCCAGAAATAAATACATTTTAAAGAGAAATGAAATTTCTTGCAATTGTTCTCATAGTATCATTACAATATAGATAGACGGATGATCAAATAAGTTCAATCTGCAATCTTTTGGAGAAAAGAAGATCTCCTGTTTGGAAGTAACAGACAAGGTGGTCACACTTCAGTAGGAAAATGTGTCTTGGTAGTAAATGCAGGTGAGGTTCATTCTGGTAGCACATTCGGGTGAGGTCATGGACGGTTGGCAAAGAAGCACAAACTAATGGTAACAGAACTCCAAGTTCTGTAGTTACTTTACATGGAAGTAGCTCAACATAGACCCATCTGACCTGACAACAACAGCAGCAACAGAATAGCTAACCCTGATTGAGCATTTGCTATGTGCCGACTCTGGGCTTCCTTGGTAGCTCAGACGGTAAACAATCTGCCTGTGACGCGGGAGACCTGGGTTTGATCCCTGGGTTGGGAAGATCTCCTGGAGGAGGACATGGAAACCCACTCCAGTATTCTTGCATGGAGAATCCCCATGGACAGAGGAGCCTGGCAGGTTACAGTCTATGGGTCACAAAGAGTCAGGCATGACTGAGCAACTAAGCACAGCAACTCTGGCCAAGACTTCACATGTTAGCTCATTTAATCCTTACAACAACACTATGAGGAAGTATCTTTATGCATATTTTACAAATGTGGAAACTGAGGCTTAGAGAACTTAAGTTGCCCAAAGTCTCACAGCTACTAAGTGAGAGAAAGAACTCACACTGAGGCAGCCAGACTCCAGAGTCCATGTTTCAGCCCCAGAACCACAATGCCACATAGACGCCATGATAGTGAGGAGTCAGTATTTCATCAATTAGTCTCTGTGTACCTGCCTCATGAAGCCAGCTGCCTTGTGATTCTGTCCCCAGAGGAGGGTCTGAATGCACTGGCTCAGATTTGGCATTGCTCACCCACACTCGCAAACAGTCTTGTGAGATAGAAAATGAAGACACCAATTAAAATGCAGTAAGCAATCTATCCTTCCACTTTAAAAAACTAGAAAAAGAAGAGCAAACTAAACCTGAAACAACACAAAGAAGGAATAGAAATAACAAAGAATAAAGATTCAAATGGAAATAAAGGAAACGGAGACTAGAAAAACAATAAAGACAATCAATGAAACTGAAAGTTGGTTCTTTAATAGAAAAAAATAGACAAACCTTTAGTTAGAATGACCAAGAAATAAGAGAGATGACTCAACTTACTAAACTCAGGAATAAAAGAGGGATGTCACTACTGACCTCTCAGAAATAAAAATTATAAAGGAATACTATGAACAACTGCATGGCAGCAAATCTACGACCTAGATGTAATGGACAAATTCCTAGAAAGATATTTCTATCAAAAAAGATTCAAGAAGAAATAGAAAATCTGAAGAGACTTATAATAAATCTATTATAAGTACAACAACAACAAAGTAAAAAATTTGAATTAGTTATGATTTTTTTTTCATGAAGAGCCCAGGAACTTTGCTCGTGAATTCTGCCATTTGTTTAAAGTATGATAATCACTGATCCTCCACAAACTCTTCTTAAAAATTAGAAAAGGACAGAACACTTCTCAATTCAATGTGGCCAGTGTTACCCTACTACAGAATCCTGACAAAGATATCACAAGAAAACTGCAAATCAACATCTCTTATGAATATAGATGCAAAAATCCTCAACAAAACCCAGATTGAACACAACAACATATAAAAGATTATATACCATGACCAAATATGATATATCCCAGGAATGCAAGATTTTAACATAAGAAAATCAATCAATGAAATACACTGTTGTTTAGTCACTAAGTTGTATCTGACTCTTCTGTGACCCTGTGGACTATGGCCTGCCAGGCTCCTCTGTCCATGGAATTTCCCAGGCAAGAATACTGAAGTGGGTTGCTCTTTTGTTTTCCCAACACAGAGATTGAACCCTTGTCTCCTGCGTTGGCAGGTGAACTCTTTACCACTGAGCAACCAGGGAAGCCCTAATGCAATACATTATACCTTACCAATAAAGCACAAAAGCCATACAATCATTTTAACAGACACACATAAAAAAATCTGACATTATGCAACAACCTTTAATGATTAAAACTCTCAACATACTAGGAACCAAGGGAATTTCTTCAATCTGGTTTAAAAAAAAAAAAAAATCTACAAAAGCCTACAACTAACATCATACATCTTGGTAAAAGAGTGAATGCTTTCTCCCTAAAATCTGTGACAAGATGAATATGCCCATTCTTTGTCACATTTACTAAAAATTGTGTTGGAGATTTTAGCCAGGGCAATTAGGTAAGAGAAAGAAATAAAGGGCAATCCTATTGTAAAAAAAGAAATAAAACTACATATATTCAGGAATTAGAGAAGTAAATGGCACTCCACTCCAGCATTCTTGCCTGGAAAATTCTATGGACAGAGAAGCCTGGGGGGCTACAGTTGATGGAGTTGCAGAGTCTGACACAACTGAGCAACTGAGCATATTCAGGAATTCCCTGGCAGTCCAGTGGTTAAGAATTGGCACTTTGACTGCTGTGGCCTGGGTTCAATCCCTGGTTGGAGAACAAAGCTCCCACAAGCTACACAACTCTGCCAAAAACAACAACAACAACAAACTACATATACTCACAGCTGACACGATCTTACATGTAGATTATCCTAAAGAATCCACTAAAATACTAGTAGAACTACTAAATATTCAATAAGTTTAACAAGGTTGCAGGATACAAAACCCTTATACAAAAGTAATACAACTGTGTTTAAATTAAATTACAATTTAAGTTAAAATACAATTGTATTTCTATAAACTATCAATGAATGGTCCAAAAAAATGAAATTAATAAAAAAATTTCATTTAAAATAGCTTCAAAAATATCATAGTAACATGAAGACTTCAAAACACTGTTGAAAGAAATGAGAAGATCGACATAAATAGAAAAACATCCATGTTCATGGATCAAACATGTAATGTTGTTAAGATGGCAGTCCTCCTCAAACTGATATATGTAGTCAACACAATCTTTATCAATATTTCAGCTAACTTCTTTGAAGAAATTGATAAGCTGGTCTTAAAATTTGTATGAGAATTAAAGGGGCCCAGAAGGCAAAATGATCTTGAAAAAGAACAGCAAAACTTAGTATAAAGCTATATGGGCTTTCCCAAGTGGCACTAGACTAGTGGTAAAGACTCTGCCTGCCAATGTAGGAGCCACAGGAGATGCTGGTTTGATCCCTGGGTTGGGAAGATCCCCTGGAGAAGGAAATGGCAACCTGCTCCAGTATTCTTGGCCTGGGAAATCTGAAGGACAGAGGAGCCTGGAGGCCTACAGTCTGTGGGGTTGCAGAGAGTCAGACACGACTGAGCAACCAAGCACTCGATGGTAATTAAGACAGTATAGTACTAGCGTTAAGGATAGACATGCTGATCAGTGGAATAGAACTGAGAGACAAGAAAACAGACTAAAACATGAAATCACACATCTACAGTCAACTGACTTTTGACAAGGGTATGAAGTTCACTCAATGGGAAAAGAATAGTCTTTTTAAGAAATGATGCTAGAACAACTATCCAAATGCAAAGGAATGAAGTTGGACCTGTAACTCATACCATATATAAAAACTGAATAATATGAGTCACCCAACTATAAGAGCTAAAACTATAAAACTCTTAGAAGAAAAGATAGATGTAAATCTTCATGACCTTAGATCAGGCAATGGCATTTTAGATATAATATCAAAAGTATAAACAACAAGAAAAAAAATCATTAAATTGGACTTGGCCAAATGAAACATTTTTGTGCCTCACAGCTCATCATTGCTGAAGTAAAAAGATAACCCACAAAATGGGAGAAAATATTTGCAAATTATATGTCTAATAAGAGATTTGTATCTAAAGTATATAAAGAACTCTTACAACTTAAAAAGACAACCCAACTGAAAAGCAGGCAAATGATCTGAATGGACTTACTTCAAAGAAGATATACAAATGGCCAAAAAGCACATGGAAAATGCTCAACATAATTAGCCACCAGAAAAATATAAATTAAAACTGCAACGAAATATCAGTTTTACACAACCACCAGGATGACTGTAACCAAAAAAGCTGATCAAAACAAGTGTTGGAAGGATGTGTAGACATTGCAACCCTCATACTGCTAATGGGAATGTAAAATGGTGCAGTCACTTTGGATGGAAAGCTGTCTGGCAGGTCCTTAAAAGGTGGAGTACAGTGAAAGCATAACCCAGCGATTCCACTCCATAGTACATACCCAAGAGAAATGAATACTCTCTTCATCATCCCCTTATACTTCCCCTCCTCAATCAGCTTCATCACTCCAGCCAACCTTCCTAACAACCCAGAGTGGTTTAGCAGAAAGAAAACAAGCCTTCAAGTCTGGTATGTGTGTGCATGCTCAGTCATGTCCGACTGTTTATGACCTCATGAACTGTGGCCTGTCAAACTCCTCTGTCCATGGGATTTCCCAGGCAAGAATACTGGAGTGGGTGGCCATATCCTCCTCCAGGGAATCTTCCTGACCCAGGGATCAAACCCATATCTCTGCATCTCCTGCACTGGCAGGCAGGCAGATTCTTTCTCAAAAACTAACCTTAATCACTTTCTACTTAGTAACCTTGAATGTTAATTTGTAAAATAAAGATTACACAATACCCAAATTGTTAAAAAATATTTCCAGAGTTCCCACTGTGAGCTGGGTACTGAGAATACATACCTGAATAAGACAGACTCTGCAGCTGAAAAACTCAGTTTAGTAGGAGACAAAGAAAAGAAGCAAATATTGCAACGGAGTGTGATAAACGCCATGAGAGATGACATCACAAAGGAGGGAGTTGATAAAGAGGAAGGCTTTATGGTATGGCTGTGGGATTTCAATTAGACAATGTGTCCACAGAACACTTGGTACATAGCAAGTGCTCAAAATGTGTGAAGTTTTTTCTCCACAAAGGGCGCTAGGAACGTACAAGAAAAAATTTTTAAGTTTTGTTAAAAGAGATAAGAAACTGGAAAGGGCTGGTCACTGTTCCACCTTGTTATTGCTCTTGTTTTAGTCACTAAGTCATGTCTGACTCTTTTGCGACCAGGCTCCTCTGTCCATGAGACTTCCCAGGCAAGAGTACTGGAGTGGGTTGCTGTTTCTTTTTCCAGGGGCTTAATTTAACTGAAAAAGGTGGGCATCAATGTTTTATTTCTTCTTGCTTATAAATATAACTAGAAAGATATTATTATAATAAATCAAAGTTATAACAAATAAATGTGGGTGTTTTGGGGTAATATTATGAATTTTAACCTAATTTGGCCAAATTCAGGAAAATCATTCAAAAATTCCAGACTCATTCAATACATATTTTTTGATTCCCTACTATGTGGTACCAGGAAAGAGAGATATAAAATTAAAACTACCACAAGCTTACAAATGACTAAGAAAGAGAAAACAAATCCTTAATAATGGCAATGTTGGCAGAATAGCATGTTGTATCTATTCCCTGACAAGGCTTATTCAGGAGGGTTTCTTGTTCTTGAAACAAAGCAGAGAGATAATGCTTATAATACTGGTTCCTTCCCAATCAGATCTGTACTCTTATACCAACTTCTAGAACTAGACATTTGCAAATGGGCTTTCACTTGGTGGGAAAAAAAAAGAAAAGAAATGATAAAAATTTCTCAATATGGACAAGTCAAGTACTCAATGTTCTCAGAGTAAATCTTGTGGAAATGATAAAACCTCCAGCAGTTATCAAGAGTCTCAGCTATATAGATAAACAACCCTAATAATCAGTAAATCCATGCTAGCGCAAGGAAGGTGGTGTAATCCAACTCTGGAGTCTGAGGCATAAGATGTGGGAATCAACGAAGCACCAGCACAGAGGAAGGGAGCCCACAGGTGCAACAGACACCTACTTTCTCCGGCCCATCCACCCTCCCACGCCTCCTGGCAATGTACCCCTCCGTGTCCCACAGCTCAGGGACAGATCCAGGTGTGTCACTGTGTGGTGAACTGGAGTCCTTTTGGATATGAGGAAGCTGAAACTAAAAAGCCAACACATAGGACAACAGACTGAGAGAGTGAGGGAGAAAATCAATCCTGATGACCTCTTTTGATTCCTTTGATCCAGTCATGTTCTACCTCCTTAGAATTTCCAGCTAAGTAAATATATATGGATATATGTAATTTTACGTGATTTTAATTTGGTATATTCCTTGGTTGATTCCTTAAACTATTTGGGATTGGATTTCTGTCACTTGCAACCAAATGAATCCTTAAGTGGCAATGGGTGTCACTGCAGCTCTCCTCCTTAGTATGTTTTATTATGGGATGGGGTAACCAAGGTCACATAGTAATCTCACCTAACCCCAATTCACTCTTCTCACTCATTCTTACAGTTCAACAAATGTACTCTCCAGGTGCTGTAAAAAGCTTTCATTTTTCCTTTCTCAATTCCTTTAGTAAAATTTTACTCTATGCCTTTTTGCCCTTATTGAAAAGGGCATTTCATTGTTTTGTATAACAGAAGAGTGGTGCTAATGCATCTTTGAAAAGAAATGCTGACATTCAAACAGAAAATTAACCAAGGATAGGATTTCATTCCAATCCCAAAGAAAGGCAATGCCAAAGAATGCTCAAACTACTGCACAATTGCACTCATCTCACACGCTAGTAAAGTAATGCTCAAAATTCTCCAGGCCAGGCTTCAGCAATATGTGAACTGTGAACTTCCAGATGTTCAAGCTGGATTTAGAAAAGGCAGAGGAACCACAGATCAAATTGCCAACATTAGCTGGATCATCGAAAAAGCAAGAGACTTCCAGAAAAACATCTATTTTTGCTTTACTGACTATGCCAAAGCCTTTGATTGTGTGGATCACAATAAGCTGTGCAAAATTCTGAAAGAGATGGGAATGCCAGACCACCTGACCTGCCCCTTGAGAAACCTGTATGCAGGTCAGGAAGCAACAGTTAGAACTGGACGTGGAACAACAGACTGGTTCCAAATAGGAAAAGCAGTATGTCAAGGCTGTATAGTGTCACCCTGCTTATTTAACTTGTATGCAGAGTATATCATAGAAACACTGGGCTGGAGGAAGCACAAGCTGGAATCAAGATTGCTGGGAGAAATATCAATAACCTCAGATATGCAGATGACACCACCCTTATGGCAGAAAGTGAAGAACTAAAGAGCCTCTTGATGAAAGTGAAAGAGGAGAGTGAAAAAGTTGGCTTAAAGCTCAACATTCAGAAAACTAAAATCATGGCATCTGGTCCCATCACTTCATGGCAAATAGATGGGGAAACAGTGGGAAAAGAGGCTGACTTTATTTTGGGGGGCTCCAAAATCACTGCAGATGGTGATTGAGGCCATGAAATTAAAAGACACTTACTCCTTAGAAGGAAAGTTATGACCAACCTAGACAGCATATTAAAAAGCAGAGACATAACTTTGTCAATAAAGGTCCATCTAGTCAAGGCTGTTTTTCCAGTAGTCACGTATGGATGTGAAAGTTGGACTATAAAGAAAGCTGAATGCCAAGGAATTGATGCTTTTGAACTATAGTGTTGGAGAAAACTCTTGAGAGTCCCTTGGACTGCAAGGAGATCCAACCAGTCTATCCCTAAAGGAGATCAGTCCTGGGTGTTCATTGGAAGGACTGATGTTGAAGCTGAAATGCCAATACTTTGGCCACCTGATGCGAAGAGCTGACTCATTTGAAAAGACCCTGATGCTGGGAAAGATTGAGGGCAGGAGGAGAAGGGGATGACAGAGGATGAGATGGTTGGATGGCATCACCGACTCAATGGGCATGAGTTTGGGTAAACTCTGAGAGTTGGTGATAGACAGGGAGGCCTGGCATGCTGTGGTTAATGGGGTCGCAAAGAGTCAGACACGACTGAGCGACTGAACCGAACTGAACTAAATTCCAATAAAGAAGGTGCCTTCTGCAATTTCCTTTGTGAAAAGTGGTCAGGTCTCGGGGCTTCTCTCTCTCTCCTAATAGAAAATTCTCATATTCCTGGAGAGGATTCTTTTCCAGTTATTACACTCAAATGCTACTGATGTGTAGTCCCTTAAAGGCTCTGTTGCCTGTCGGCTCCAGTTCTGTGGCTGCTGTCCTGAACAGTGTTAACTGGAATTGCTCAAAGGAACAGAAAAGGGCCTCTCCCCTTCCAAGATGGCCCACATTGTGGAGTGTGTATCTCTCTCAACAAATCTACTTTTTATCTATCAAAAAAAAAAAGAACAGAAACAATCATCCTCATTTTCTATTTCCTTTTATTTTATCTTCCTTCTCCTGCTTCCCTCTTAGAAATAAAGTCAGAGAGGAAAGATAAGAATAAAGAACAAAACCTAGTGGGAAGTAACTTTTACAGCAAACTATAGAGAATCCGTAAGAGAATTTTCAACAAGGGTTGAACCAGATCAGCATTTGCATGGACTAAACAGTGGCTCAATCAATATATCTGTTTATTTATAGTGCAAAGTAGGGCTATCAGCAGAAACTATGGCTTCTAAACTATCATTCGGTCTAAACTATTATACATCAACCTTGGATGAACACCCTTGGCTGGAGATCTTTAAAAAACAAAACAAAACAAAACTAGAATTTGTGGAGGGTCCTAGCCCTTGGTCATTTTTAAAACCTCTTCTTGGTGATTTTAATATGTAGCCAAAGTCAAAACCAATCATCTCTACAGACATCCAAACAAACTCTTTATCCAACAGTTGCGATTATGCTGGGCAGCTTGGGCTATAACCAAAATGACCAGTAACAATGCTTCTGCACAAGCAGATAATTAAAGCTATTAGTTCTAGCGTCTTTACTGCATATCAGTTTGTACCCAGCACATTACGACGTCATCTCTAATATGTGCAACCACCTTGGAAAGTACACAGTACATTCCCAATTTCAGCACAAGAAATGGAGAAATATAGTGGTAAAGGAATTTACTACACAGCAAATAAGTAGCACAGAGACCCCAATCCAAGCTTGCCCTCTCTCCACTATAAGGATAGCCCCTTGTCTTCGTGCCTTTAATCCAAAATTGGTATTCTTCTAATATTCTACCACATGTGCAAATATGACTGTTTAAAAACTGGTGAAAACTCAGAGAAATAAATATTTGAAATATATATATATACACAAAAGTTTTCTTCATTTTATAAATTGTTAATGCTTATTATTTTTTTAAAAATTTCTATAATTCTTGGGACTTCCCTGGTGATCCAGTGGTTAAGAATACACCTGCCAATGCATGGAGTCCAGGTTGAATCCCTGATCAGGGAACTAAGATCCCACGTGCCTTAACTATAGATCTTGGGTGCCACAACTAAGACCTGGCACATCCAAATAAATAGATAGATGATAGATAGATAGGGACATAATCCACACGCCAATGCAGGGCACACGGATTTGATCCCTGGTCTGGGAAATTAGATCGCACATGCCGAGGGCAGCTAAGTCCTTGTGCAGCTGCTACTGAAGCCCATATGCTCCAGAGCCCATGCTCAGCAGTAAGAAAGGCCACCGCAATGAGAAGCCAGCTCACCGAAACTAGAGCGTAGCTCCTTTTTGCCACAACTAGAGAAAGCCCCACGTGCTGCAACAAAGAGCAGCACTGCAGTGAAGACCCAGTGCAGCCATAAAAAAAAATATTTAAAAAGAAAAAAATTCTCTAATTCTAGAAAGAGACAAATGTCAAGATCTGTTACCAGCCTACCTTCTAAACTCTAATGTCCATTTGCAATGTGAACCAACTTTGTTGAGCAAGCTGGTTTTGCTTAGTTTGGTGAATGCACAATTGATTTGGGCCATATGCAAGTAGCAAACCTTCTAGCAATACATATCCCTAAAATTGATGCTTCTTTAAATTCCTTTTCCTGAAAAATGCTTAAATTACTGGTAAATCTGGAAATTCCCCTTATGGATCCTTGGAAAGCAAACTATAGCATAGTACTCTATTAAAAGTATTGACATAATAGCTCCTAATTGCTAGGAAACATAAGGCACACACACACAGAGGTTTTTATTTCTAACACACTAAATGTGACTGCAATTTGGCACCTTTACAAACTGGAGCAGGTCTTAACAGTCAGTTTCAGATAAGTGCTGTTCAGTTACCTCTCTATGGCATGACTATATCTCATGTTAATAATTGGTACTCAATAAATACTTGTTTTGAATGAATACATAAATGGGGAGGGGAGGACTGAAGTGCAAAATTCAGGGAGAAAGGTTACCTCAAACAGAAAACAAAACCCCACACACTCATTCAAAAATATATCAAAAAGGGTGAAATTGAAGATCCATAGCTGTGCTGTGCCATGCTTAGTCTCTCAGTCGTGTCTGACTCTTTGCAACCCCATGGACTGTAGCCCGCCAGGCTCCTCTTTCCATGGGGATTCTCCAGGCAAGAATACTGGAGTAGGTTGCCATGCCCTCCTCCAGGGGATCTTCCCAATCCAGGGATCGAACCCAGGTTGCCCGCATTGCAGGCAGATTCTTTACCATCTGAGCCACCAGGGAAGGCCAAGATCCACAGCTTATGGATCTTATATACTACCAAGAGGGCTTTTAGATTCCAAAACGTATCATTTATTTACATCTTCAGGTACATGGAAATAGATGGAGAAGTTTTCCTAAATCGGAAATGTGACTCTGCTGTTTAGACTCTCTTCTTCCTAAAGACTCTATGAGGGGGACTTCCCTGGTTAAGAATTCACCTTGGTTAAGAATTCACCTTGCAATTCAGGGGATGCAGGTTCCATCCCTGGTTGGGGAACTAAGATCCCATGTGTCAAGGGACAACTAAGCCTGTGTGCCACAACTACTGAGCTCAAGCACTTTGGAGCCTGCAGGCCCAACATAACCAAATGAATAAATAAATATTAAAAAAAAAAAAAAAAAAAGACTATGAGGAAGCAGTTACTACTTCAGAATCACATCTATTAGTCATTCCTCCACTGTTTCCCAAGAACAGAGTCTTTATTACAGCAGACAGCATATTCTGCTTTACATTATAGCTGGTTGTAGACACAGAGATAACCATAGCAATTTTAGCAACATTACAATGTTCTTAAGGTTGGGGTTTTGCTTCTATTCATTCATTCATTCATTCATCCATTCATCCATTGACTATATTGTGCTTTGCCTAAGAGGAGGTACACAATTAATCAGTGATACCACAGATACTTTCCACCTAGAAAACACCATCTAGTGCTCCTACACTGTGAACAGCTTGAAGTCCAAAAGATATGTCTTATTCCTAACAGTGCCCTCACAGCTTAGCACATATTTGAGAAATGCTGAATGACTTGAACCACACCTTACAGAACATCTAGCTCAACCCTTCATTTCCTCTTGGATTATTTCTCAAAGTGACAAAGTGACTACTAGTTAGTGGTAAGGCTAGGACCAAAGGTCAGATTTCCTTTCTCCTAACCCAAAGTTCATGTAAAATTAACTCACAACTCAAGTGGCACTGTGATACTTATTTCCCTTTAGCTCAAAACTCGCTAGTGTCCTTACAACCACAGTCCTTCAAAGCTCCAATTTACTGGCAAAACACTGTTTTCATGGGAATGCTCTTCACAATTGAACACTGTGAGTTCTTCTACTTAGGTGAAGTCCTTAACAGCATAATAATAAGATTAATAATAAATTGTGCTATATGTTAGTATCCTGTTACAAATTTTATTATTACTACTATTTAGTATTATTTGGTACTCTGAGGTATTTATCCAAGAGAAATAACAATGTATGTCTACAAAGTCTTGTACAAGAATGCTTATAGCAGTGTCATTTAAAATAGCCTAAAACATCTGTTATTTATCAATAAGAGAATAGATAAACTGATACAGTCATACAATGGAATACTGCTCAGTTACATCAGATACATGCAACAACATGGCTCACTAGCTCATAAGCATAGATCATTAGCACAAAACATGCTGTTTAAAGAGTCTTACACAGAAGAATACATGCCAAGTAAATTCTATTTATATGAAACTCTAAAATAGGCAAAACTAATATATGGTAAGAAAAATATCACATCAGTGGTTGACTCTGGGTGGTAGGGGTAGGGCCAGCAACTTGGAGGGGTCATGAGGAGAACTTTCTGGGGTGATGGTATGTCTTTATCATGATAGGGGTTTGGGTTATACCAGGGTATGCTTTTGTTAAAGCTCAGTAAATATACACCTAAGATTGTTATATTTCATTATATCCAAGTTTTATCTTAAAAACTGAAAACAAGTATTGAATTTTAGTTAACGAAGTGACTCAGGTTAAGTATTCTGATGTTTAGCACTTTAGTTTTGAAGATCATCAAAAACTACAAAGAATATATGGATGGAGGAATGGATTGAGGGGTAGATAATGACAAACAAGTACAGTAAACGCTAATGGCAGAATTTAAGTTTTGGGTATGCGGGTGTTCACTGTAAGATCCAAATGTGCCATATGTTTGAAATTATAAAAATAGAATAATAAAATGTTGGCTTTAAAAAAGAGACTTAAAACAAGCATTCTCTGAAGGCCCTGTTCAAAGCCTTAATGAAGAAATCAACTGTAAAAAGAAATTATCAAGACAACTAGTACACATAGTTTTTTGAATTGAGTTTATTTACTTTTGAGTATTAGCAAGAGAGTTCCAGAAAAACATCTATTTCTGCTTTATTGACTATGCCAAAGCCTTTGACTGTGTGGATCACAATAAACTGTGGATAATTCTGAAAGAGATGGGAATACCAGACCACCTGACCTGCCCCTTGAGAAACCTGTATGCAGGTCAGGAAGCAACAGTTAGAACTGGACATGGAACAACAGAATGGTTCCAATCAGGAAAGGAGTACATCAAGGCTGTATATTGTCACCCTGCTTATTTAACTTATATGCAGAGTATATCATGAGAAACACTGGGCTGGAGGAAGCACAAGCTAGAATCAAGATTGCTGGGAGAAATATCAATAACCTCAGATAATGCAGATGACACCACCCTTATGGCAGAAAGTGAAGAGGAACTAAAGAACCTCTTGATGAAAGTGAAAGGGGAGAGTGAAAAAGTTGGCTTAAAGCTCAACATTCAGAAAACTGAAATCATGGCATCTGGTCCCATCACTTCATGGCAAATAGATGGGGAAACAGTGCAAATAGTGGCTGACTTTATTTTGGGGGGCTCCAAAATCACTGCAGATGGTGATTGCAGCCATGAAATTAAAAGACACTTACTCCTTGGAAGGAAAGTTATGACCAACCTAGACAGCATATTAAAAAGCAGAGACATAACTTTGTCAACAAAGGTCCGTTTAGTCAAGGCTATGTTTTTTCCAGTAGTCATGGATGGATGTGAGAGTTGGGCTATAAAGAAAGCTGAGCGCTGAAGAATTCATGCTTTTGAACTGTGGTGTTGGAGAAGACTCTTGAGAGTCCCTTGGACTGCAAGGAGATCCAACCAGTCCATTCTAAAGGACATCGGCCCTGGGTGTTCATTGGAAGGACTGATGTTGAAGCTGAAACTCCAGTACTTTGGCCATGTGATGCGAAGAGCTGACTCATTAGAAAAGACCCTGATGCTGGGAAAGATTGAGGGCAGGAGGAGAAGGGCATGACAGAAGATGAGATGGTTGGATGGCATCACCGACTCAAAGGATATGGGTTTGGGTAGACTCGGGGAGTTGGTGACGGACAGGGAGGCCTGGCGTGCTGCGGTTCATTGGACATGACTGAGCAACTGAACTGAACTGTACTTTGAGTATTACAAAAAAGGGAAATTGACAAAAGATGGCAGTATTCGTTTATATCTAAACAAAACTTTTAGACTTAAAAAAGAAAAGCATGAGCACTCTTGGGGAAGGACTTCTAATTCACCTCTTCAATGGTGAGACCAGGCCCAGCGCCCTCCCTGGGGCCTGGGGGCCAAAGCCACCATCCCTGCATCCATGCACTCCCTGGTTCAGGGGTACAGTACACACCATCCACTGTTGATGGGGTTACACATCTGCCCCAGTGATATCACTTATGTACAGAATCTACAAAAATGATACGAATGAACTTATTTACAAAACATAAAGACTCACAAACAGAAAACACAGGTTCAATCCCTGATCTGGGAAAATCTCACATACTGTGGAGCAACTAAGCCTGGGCTCTAGAGCCCACAAGCCGCAACTGCTGAAGCCCCAGTGCCCTAGAGCCCGTTCTCTCAAACAAAAGAAGCCACGGCAATGAGAAGCCCGCAAATCGCAACTAGAGAGCAGACCACACTAGCCGCAACTAGAGAAAAGCCCTCACAGCAACGAAGATCCAGCACAGTCAAAAACAATAGAAATAAATTTTTAAAATAGCAGCCATATAAAACAAGACGTCTAGGTGACTGAAGGTTTAATTTGGAGTCCAAATATGCATAGGAGATCAGACGATGGTTTCATTTATGACGACGAGTAAAATAAAAACAGGAAAACACTCCTAGTCTTAATTTGAGCATCTAAACTTGAAGTTGATCATCTGGGTGGGTCTATCGAGTTGGACAAATTGCCTGGTGTATTGTAATCATGTTGATGTTATTTTCCACAGGATATTTTTTAGATTGGTCCTTGTTATTTTGTTCAGAAAAGAGTACAGCACTTCATTCGATGAATAAAACTGGTCTGAATTGAGGAGAAGTCAAGTATGAATGCGGAGAAGGCAATGGCATCCCACTCCAGTACTTTTGCTTAGAAAATCCCATGGATGGAGGAGCCTGGTAGGCTGCAGTCCATGGGGTCGCTGAGCCGGACACAACTGAGCGACTTCACTTTCACTTTTCACTTTCATGCATTGGAGAAGGAAATGGCAACCCACTCCAGTGTTCTTGCCTGGAGAATCCCAGGGACGGTGAAGCCTGGTGGGCTGCCGTCTATGGGGTCGCACAGAGTCGGACACGACTGAAGTGACTTAGCTTAGCCTAGCAAGTATGAATGAGGAAGTGGATTTGGATGTTCCAAGTGTTGTTGAGAAATGAAATGAATGACCTGGCTAAGCCCATGTTTTTCCCATCTCTCTGATAGGAAGGCAGGGAAGAAAAGGCGGGGAGCAAGGTTAATGACTGTGTGTGAACCAGTCACTGTTCAATGATATAGAACTTGAAAACAGTTGATTTTGGTAAGCCTGAACAGACCTAGGGCAGTGTTGCATCACAGAACTGGTGACTGAAGTCCATGCTTCATATCTTCCCTGGTTTTTTTCACTCCTTGTCTTTGAAATAAGAACTACAAAGCCTTGAAATCAGAGCCTAAATCTCAGAGGGAAGAACAAATGTAATGGAAGTATGACGAGTCTGCACTGGGCAGGGAGGGAGGAGGCTACAGAGAGGTGAGATCTGCAGAGGTGTTTGGTGGCTGCTGGTAGCCAGCAGTGGGTGACAGAAATTGGAAGGAGAAGGCTTCCCCAGATCACGGAGGCAGATCGTTCATGAAAAGTGAGTTGCAGGCTGGACTTTAGGGGAGGAAGTAGTGCAGGAGAGCTGTGGGCATAGGTAACACCAGTCCCGAACATTCCGAAAAGACTCAGAGGGTTCAAGAGTTTCAAAGTCTTACCAGCAGTGTATAACTGGAAGGTCAAAAACCTTGTTCCCATGGTCACTGCTTTCTGCTCCCTTCACCTTGGACCGTGTTTCCTATCTTTGACTTGTGTCTCTGATAGCAGGAGACTTTGAATTTTAGTGACTTTTAGAAACAATGTTTTCAAATGCTGTTTCTGATTACACAAAAAAATCAGTGTTCACCATGGAAAACACAGAAACCCCCGCCATCCCACCCCTGCCCCACACACTTACTCACAATCTGGGATGGATGATTTCTTATTAAAAGCCATAGGGAAGAAAGAGGATATGAGTTGGAAATATGGATAATTAAATGGAAAATTGTAAATCCATCATGAGTGGGAATTTGGGTGAGAATTTGGATTCTTCAGTGTAATTCTTCTCTATTCCTCTACATTATTTTTCCATCTATGGAATTAGATTAAGATTAAGCATAACTAGATTAAGCATTTCTAAGGTTCCTGATACATACTGCCAAACTGTTTTCCTATGAGGTCATACCAAATATGTGTCTTTGTGTGGCCACCAGACATGCCTAAGTAAGCTGGATTCTTTCATGGAAGGAAAAAGGTACATCACTGTTTTAATTTGCAGGTTATTTGTGATACTGACTTTCTTCCTTATAGTATATACCAGTATTGTTCCTTTTTTCTGTTGTTTGACTTCTCAGATTCCATGATAAGGGCTTGTGTATAGAATAATGAATTAATAAACATGTGTAATATCATATAAGAAACAAATCGCCAGTCCAGGTTCGATGTAGGATACAGGAAGCTTGGGGCTGGTGCACTGGGATGACCCAGAGGGATGGTATGGGGAGGGAGGTGGAAGGGGGGGTTCAGGATGGGGAACACATGTACACCCGTGGCAGATGCATGTTGATGTATGGCAAAACCAATACAATATTGTAAAGTAAAAAAAAAATAAATAAAATGATACTGAATTACTTCTCTGTATTGAAAATCCTTGCCCACCCAAAATTATCATCATTAACTTAATTTGTTCACATTTCACTCACATTTCTTATTTTGGTCACCACTTTTATGTGACCCAGAAACAGTCCACTTGTGAAATATCTGTAAGTGGCAGGTTCTTTACCAAAGAAGAGCTTAGGAAAGGCAAAGGACTGTTAACTTCTGACGGCAAATTACAAAAATGAAAAAGGTCATTGTCGTCTTTTTATTTTTCAAAATAAGAAGAGTCCTTAATTTTTATTATGACAAAGATGAAGAAGAGTTGGACTCAACGTCATAAATCAGGATCCTCTGATATTTTTCTACAGAATAACAGTATAATATATCCACATCAGTGCTATTTCCTAGAATTAAAAGCAAAACAAGGCTTTTCACTGCACACAAACAGCAGAATGCTCCTGGGAAGCATAGTGTGTGACAGCATCACAGGTGAGACAGCAGGAGCATGGAGAAGTTTCTCGAAGTCACAGACTAAATGGAAGAAGGCCCGGGAATAAATCAATTCCATGATTCTGGGTCAGTGTTCTTTCCATACCACCTCACTCCCGCAGAACCTGACATTTTCTACAAAATATATCATTTTAAAATTCCAATGAAAACATCTATTCTTCTGTGTAGCAAATAAAGCCCTTATCATATTATGCTGTCCATGCTCAGATGTTCAGTCGTGTCCAATTCTTTGTGACCCCATGGACTGTAGCCCACCAGGCTCCTCTGTCCATGGGATTTTCCAGGCAAGAATACCGTAATACAAGAATATGGTTTCCATTTCCTTCTCCAGGAGATTTTGCCCACCCAGGGATCATATTATGAATGGGATTATATTCAATCATTTTCAATGTGTGCATATGCCCATGTGTTTATTAACACCTTCATTATATGATCTTACTTTCCCTGACATATCTATTCAAACAACAGCAGGCTCTGTGCCTATGAACTACTCTAATATTCTTTATTAAAAAATGAAAGAGTGGGCATATCTTGCAGCTTTCTTATAAGAAGCCATTTAATTAGAATAAAAAGCCTTTGTTTCGTTTCTACTCAAAGTTTGCACTTGTGATTGACACAGAGATCAAGCTTACTTCAACAATGGCAAATTTAAATGGGGAGGTTTCACAATTCTTAAGGGGGAAAAAATGTCACACGTGACAACGTTCAATCCATTGAGTTCACTATTAAGTAAGAGTCCAGTTCCATTCATGTGTGCCAACTTCCTTCCAGGGAATCCTGTTTGAGAGGAAGGCAAACGAAGATCCTCCGTGATGTGCCAGATACTTTTATAGACTTCATGTTATCTCAATTAATCCTAACAGTAACTGCTGCTGCTACTGCTGTTGCTGCTGCTGCGTCACTTCAGTTGTGTCCGACCCTGTGCGACCCCATAGACGGCAGCCCACCAGGCTCCCCTGTCCCTGGGATTCTCCAGGCAAGAACACTGGAGTGGGTTGCCATTTCCTTCTCCAATGCATGAAAGTAAAAAGTGAAAGTGAAGGTGCTCAGTCGTGTCTGACTCTTTGCCACCTCGTGGACTGCAGCCCACCAGGCTCCTCCATCCATGGGATTTTCCAGGCAAGAGTACTGGAGTGGGGTGCCATTGCCTTCTCCGACAGTAATTGCTAAAGGTTAGTAAATTTGCTGAAAAAGTAAAAATGCCGCACAGAGAAAGCCAGTGCATTGGGAAAAGCAGAGCACTAGGCTACTGGCTGTGCTTAGTCCCTCAGTTGTGTCCGACTCTTTGAGACCCCACAGACTGTAGCCTGTTAGCCCTCTGTCCATGGGGATTCTCCAGGCAAGAATACTGGAGTGGGTTGCGATGATCTCCTCCAGGGGCTCTTCCCAACTCAGGGATCAAACCCAAGACTCCTGCACTGCAGGTGGATTCTTTACCATCTGAGCCATTAGGGAATCTGGCTGGCTCTTATTTTATCACGAAGGATAACATCAGCAGGAGGTTAACCTCAGATCGGTGTTTTTTGGTACCCAACTGGCATCTGAGGTATCTTCCTGGCTGACTCATTGTCTTTGAGACCATTCTACCTGCAGCCACACTATAGTTGTCTTAGGTGCTAGAAACCACATGCTTCTATTGCAAGACTAGGTTCTTTAGTGAAGATAAACAATAACTTTGATGGAGAGAAATAAGCTGTGGCTTTGAACACTTCTTTCCAATTTTCCGTCATGGAATTGTTGTTTAGAACACAATGATCTTGAGAATTAGCGAGATCTTGAGAATCACGTGGCCCAATCTCCATTCCCAAGAACTAACGTTTCTTCCAGCTTCCCCATCAGGGGTCTCCCAATCTCACTGATGAAGCGAGGATACTTTGCACACAAAACTTGATTGCATGGCAAACTAATCTAGTTTTCTTACAGCTCCAAGAGTTAAAACAAAAACAAAAATAAAAACAAAACAACCTTTTTAAAAATTGAATCCCACCCAGTACCTGTCTTTGTTTAGTTCTAAAGAAAATGCCCGCTTGTCAGAAAGGTATATTGAAATGAGCTAAGACTTGTCAATAATTTTAGGGCTCCTGCACTTGCCTCACTTGTAATTGAGAAGATGAAAGACATTTTTTTTCTGATGAGAGTCAGGATAGCACGAGGAAACTGAATGGACTTTGGGATCAAACTAATCTGAGTGTGAAGGCAGATTTCAGCATTTACTAAAAATGTGGCTTTATTCAAGGTTCTTGAGCTCAGTGACTCAGTTTCCCCATTTGCAAAAGGGGTTAATGATTCCTAGCTTGTAATTTCAAGAATTGGGGGTAATATACATATGGCAGCCAGAGCAATGCCTGGCACATATAGTACGTATATGATCAAATGGTATGACTTGAGCAGTCATCACAGACCAAACAATGTCTTGAAAGAGAGCAGATTTTAATGGCTTATGCAGTTCACCAAACACTGCCTGGGTAGCACCTGGGCAGTGGGAAGGGCTGGCACCATGGAAGCAGAAAATCTGAATGTCTCCTCTTTCACTAACTAGGTGTGTGACAGATTCTCTATTTCAGCTTCCTCATATACAAAACGTGTAGATGTTACATCTCAGAAAAGTTTTTTTAAAGGTAAGTATAAAATTATTTGGGAAAGTATTTTCTTAAGTGTAAAACACAAGATATTGGTCCTGTGATTGTTCATAAAATTAAAAAGAATCAAATCAAATCTTTGATGTTCAAGCATCCCATATGGAAGAGGCTTTCTACTGTGAAAATAATGATGCCTTTGAAGCAAAGAATCCGGGCATCTCTTGCTTTTTCTAGAAGTGACTCAAAACGTTTGACTGTGACACTCAGGGTATTCTCCTATCTGTCACTAGGCATACAGGACTGCTTACCTGTAGCCTCACTGAAATGGTGACCTGATGCAATATTAAATGCAAAATTAATATTAATGCAAAATTTAAAACATAACCTCTTTCATTCCCAACTCAAAAAAAACCTAAAAGGTATATTCTCCCTTTTGTTATTCTGACCAAAGGGCATTCTGAGCAAGTTTCTGGTAACTTTTGAAGAATGGGATTGTGAATGCTTATACTTGTAGGGTGAAAATCAAGAAAGGTACTAGGAAGAGGAAATTTAGAAATTTTGTTCATTTCCAACATGATCAATTGAGTCAGAGACTTTGACATATAGACCCTCTGGGAGTTCGAATTTAAAGCACTTCAAATCTCACAATGAAAGATGTGACTTTTGCCTCCCAGGAAATTTCTTGGCAATTCTGACTTGAAATTCATCTCCCTTTCTTACAGTGATTGAACATTTCTTTATGCACAGATACTGAAACCTGATCTTATGGAATTCCCTGGCGGTCTAGTGGTCAATGGACATGAGTTTGAGTAAGCTCCGGACGTTGGTGATGGACAGGGAAGCCTGGCATGCTGCAATCCACGGGGTAGCAAAGAGTTGGACATGACTGAGCGACTGAACTGAACTAGTGGTTAGGATTCAGTGCTTTCACTACTGTGGCTTGGGTGTGGCATGGCCAAAATTTAGAAAAAAAGAAAGAAAATAACAGATTTTTATTTAAAAAAAGAGAAAAAGAAAAAAAAAACCCTCAATAGTTTGCTGAATAGATTTAGATTCAGATATGCATCTGAAAAACATAATAAGCCACAAAAATTTATTCATAAACAAAAGTCAGAATGAAAAATATACAAGGGAGACTTCTTTTCAAAACAAGAAAAACACTGAAGGGAAAGATAGAGAAATTGAATTAAGAAAAGTCAGGTCAATTGCCAGCTTTCTGACCAGAAATAGATCTGTGCTACTGTGTAAATGCTGAGTCTTCGTTAACGAGGTAGCACAGCCTCAAAAGCCGCCTGGCATTCTCATAGCCAGGGCATCACTGCTCATTGCTGTAACCAACACCTTGGGTGTTAAGATTGATTGTGCAATTAGAAAACTTTTCTCAGGCTCAGTTTCCTCTTCTGCAAACGATGGCTGTCACCTCCTAGGGTAATGGTTTCAGTTAAATGAACAGCCCATGCAGAGTACTTAATAAATCCACTCCCAGAAGGACTTCTTCTCTTTTTCTGCCTTTTCTAGTGATAACATTTCCAACCCACCTTTTATGAGATCATGCAACTTTAAAGGGCTGGCACACATGGAATAATTTTCAGCTCATACAGTCATGTTTTTAATCTCCCCATGCCCAATTTATTAAACTGTGGTGTATTCTTACAAAGAAATACTATGCATCAGTGAAGGAATACATTACAGCTACACAAATCAATGTTGAATGAAAGAAGCCAGACACAGAAGAGCACAGATATATGATTCCATTTTTATGAAGTTCAAGAATAGCTAATGTAGGGGCTTCCCTGGTGGCTCAGTGGTAAAGAATCTGCCTGCCAATGAAGGAGACACGGGTTTGATCCCTCATCCAAGAGGATCCCACAGGTCGTGGAGCAACTAAGCCCACACGCCACAACTATTGAGGCGGTGCTCCGCAACAAGAAGCCACAGCAATGAGAAGCCTGTGCACCACAGCTAGAGAGTAGCTCCGCACTCGCCGTGACCAGAAAAAAGCTCTCGCAGCAACAAAGACCCAGCACAGCCGTAAACAGATAAATAAAAATTATTTAAAAAAACAGATAATGTGTGGTGATGGAAGTCAGAATAATGGTTACCTGGAGCAAGGTGGGTGGCTGACAGGGAGGAGAAGCACAGGGAGCTTTCTGAGACACTGAAAATGTCCCATACTTTGAACTAAGATTGGTGGTTACACAGGTACACGTAAAAACTCAAGCTGTATACTTAAGGGTGGTTCATTTGACTGCCTTTATGTTATACTTCCATAATAATATTTAAAATAATATTTCTCAAAGCACTTATTTGACTTAGCCTCATCACACTGAAGTTTCTCCCTTATTGCATTGTTCCAGGCTCTTTTTGCATTTTGTGTAAGTGCTCAATTTTTTCATCGGTAGGAAATAATTGTAGGAATAAAGAATTATTCATATATTAAAATTTCCAAATAATGAATATATCCACGTAAGTTAGAAAACTATTACTTTCTTGGAAGAAAAGCTTTATAAAATGATTTGTGGCCCTCAGTGTCATCTTAAACAAATGTTACTGAGCACATTTTTCTTGGTGAACCAAGGCTACCCTTAGAAGTTTACATGGTTGAGCTGGGCTGAAATGAAAGGATGGCTTCAGGGGCCATTGCTTCCAAACTGGGTAACAGTAATTTTTGCCCTTTCCCTGTTATCAGGGGCAATTTTTCATTGTTCTGTGCCTGCCTCTAACCATCCTGGTCCTTATCCTCTGCTTTCATTCATTCATTCATTTGGTACCTGTTTTTAGAATGCCTAATATGTGCTAAGCACTGAACATAGAGTGGTGAATAAGACAGTTACAATTCATGACGTAAGGGGGACTTATTCTTTGGCACAGGAGGCAAGTATAAAACCAGTGTGATGACTATCTTAAAGGGATAGGAGGATAGGACCTAATTTAGGGGGTTTGGGAAGGTCACCTTGAAGAAGTGACATTTAAGAACTGAGACATAAGAACCTAGCCTAGAATGAGATCTTAGTAAGCATTTGTTGAATGAATGGATGATTGATCATTAGCCAACAAAAAAGAGTTTTGATTCATTGTGCATTAAGAAAACAGGAATTCTAAACCAAAAGCGAGTAGGCAGAGTGAGGCCCTGATGGACTTAATGGCTTGAATTTTTTGAATGCTGTGAGGACTGTTTTTTGCCTTACTTAAGACCTTGTGTTACTAGACAAGGATTTTTTTTTTTTTTTTTTTTTGGCCCCACTGTGGGCACATGGGATCTTAGTTCTGCGATCAGGGATCGAACCTGTGTCCCATTCAGCAGAAGTCTTAACCACTGAACTGCCAAGGAAGTCCCAAGTGAAGGATTTTTAATCATTGCTCGACTAACCTATACAAATTCAGTTTTTACCAAAACAAAACCAGCCCCAAAAGCCCATGTCTTTATGATGATTCCCCTAGTCTGCCTCATAGTTCTGATCCCAAGTTCCCGTGACTGTGACTTTCCTGGCACAGTCACCCAAAAATCTTGAAAGGTGGGCGTTACTCATCCACACCTTTTTGTGACAGCTCTGTCCAAGCAAGCCAAAACAACCCTGACTCCTTAGGCATTCCTGCATGTTGCAAACTGCCACCTAATTTGGGGGCCAATTACTGTCCCTAGAGATTTCACCTTCATGATATATTACAAACCAAGAGCTTGCTGTCTAAAGCGGAGAAAGAGCAGATGACAAAATCTTTGTGGAGAGACTTTACCCAAATATATGCCTGATAAGGATTTCCCTGTAGCTCACATGGTAAAGAATCCTCCTGCAATGCAGGAGACCAGGGTTCGATCCCTGGGTTAGGAAGATCCCTGGTGAAGGGATTGGCAATCCACTCCAGTATTCTTGCTTGGAGAATCCCACGGACAGAGGAACCTGGCACACCACATTCTGTGGGTTTGCAAAGAGTCAGACACAACTGAGCGACTAACACACACATGCCTGATAAAGCCAGCCTGGTACTATTAACATATCACATGGAATAGCAACAGAGTTTTAAATGCCAGAGATAGGGGCCAATGTATCCAGAGTTTAATTTGACATCTGAGTGGATCCATTTACAAACTGCCCAATAACTGCAAGAACTCCTAAAGAGAGATGGAAATGTAGACTTTGTTGATCTTAGTTTCTTACAGTTCCATACAGACCTTCTGATTTTAAATAAGCAAACAAAGGAACTGCACTGGGTAGGATTTTCCCAGTGAAATAATGGGAAACAGGGAATGGCAAATATCTGGAAATGATTTATTTTTAGACTTCTTTCCAGTCTTCCTGTTCCTCTGATGAAATTTCACACATAAAACTCTATCCATCTACCTGAGAGACAGTGGAATTAATGCATGAGTTTCTTCACTGGTCAGGATCTATTTTGGATTTCTGCAGTATTAATAACATTGAAGGTCAAAAGTTTGACAGACCCTTAAGCAATCAAGGTGCGTCTATGGGACAGAGAAGTAAGCAGCAAGTATTCCTACCTCTGTTTCAAAATTTTAAAAGAGAGATAAGAAAAAGGTAATACACTTGTGGCAAGTTACATAAACTTACAGTGGTCGGGGTAGTGAAATGACTCAACGTAAAATTCAGTTTTCTGATACACATATAAAAACAATCAAATCTGCTATCCCTCGGGTGAACTGATGTCTTCGGCCCTTCAAAATTGTAGATTTAGTCCTATTTGCCTAAATACACAAAGCCACAGTGAACTTTTCCCATGAAGGAAGTTTCCTCTCATTTTGAAACCATCATTTATTTCAACCATTTTGCAATGACTGGGAACTTGTCAGAAGAAAGACTCTCAGCTCCTGACTGCTAGCGTCACCGGTGAAAAGAGTACGCTAACAATGTTCCTTCATAATCAGTGCTACAGTCCATGGGGTCACAAAGAGCTGGACACGACTGACCAACTGAACAACAACATGCTTGCCGTTTAATCTGAACTTCAGCACCGTCTTTATGATGAGGTTTCCTGCCATAAAGTAAAAACAGACTAAAGATTCCACATGCTTGTTACATTGCAAATACCATCCAGCAACTTCTTTTCCCAGGAACTGGCCATTACAGTCACCTTCTGGAGTTACCCTTTTTCTAGGTTTTCCTACCTACTGTTTGAGTTTTAACCACTAACAACACAGTTCCAAGTATCTGTGTCCAGGATATCATTATTACATTTGATCAAATGTAAACATTTGATTATGGCTCTAGTTTTATCATAGACACTCATGTTTTCTACAAAAGGAAAAAAAAAAAAAAAGGTAGAATACTTAGCATTCCCAAGAAGCACTGAGTCATTCGTTTCTCCAAAACTATGTATGACCAGGATATAAAGTTATTCCTAGCAACTGTGTTCTAAAAACAAAAATTTGAGGATAGGAAGAGGCTTTCAAGCTGACCTTTCATCGGGGCAAGGAGTGGGTAAGAGAGAAAGTTTAAGAGTATTTTCACAAAACCCAAGCCACCATTTAGCAAAAGCTTTTCAGGGAGTGAGTCACGGGGTATAATGAAACGCAAATCACAAGGCTACACGTTGCCTCCTAGGAACACTGCAGCTGGTTCCGAATTCTTTGCTAAAGCAAACGCTAAGTTCTGATCCAGGCCATGGGGAAACCTCCTGCGCAGGTACATTTTACCTCCTTCTCTGTGACATACACGTCCCTGGACTAAAACCGAAAACAACACTCAACCGAAACTGAAGATTACAAGTATCCAGGGACGCCGATCCACAGAAAAATACAGTTTGCAAAGCAATCCTTTGGCCCCCTTCCTCACCATTCCTGCCCCTTCAGCAGAAGGAACTCGTATGTAATCTAACATTTTAAACATGTATAAAAACTAAAGTACGAAACGAGTACCTGCCACACACCTGGAGCTCCCTTTCCCCTGCTGGCTCTCTCCTCCTACACTCTGGCAACGGAATGCCCTTCAAAACCCTGGCTCAGTGCTTTTGGTAAATGTTTTACGAGACACTAAACAGCCTTGTGTCCCACCCTCAGAGCAAACACCATTGAGAGAACACAATATAATGGTCGAAAAGATATCGTGTGATGTGATGTGCAGTAATGCAAATGAACAGGCGGGCTCTATTTCCACACTTCCCCTTAAGGGGGAGAAGAAAATCCCAAACCTCCAAGGGGTGGGGGTGGGCTAGCAGATACAAACTCGGAGTTTTGTGTGGGTTTTTTTTTTTTTTTAAGCCTCATTATGATAAGCTCATTGTTCTAATCCCCAAGCAAGTCTTGGCTTGTTAAAATGAAAAAGTGTCAAAGGCAAGAGTTAATAAAGGGTAGAGGTCACAAGTGAATCTGTAGAGACTGCCACATCTAAACATGTACCATGTATTTCTAGTTTTCAGAGCAAAGCGGACGCCAAAAAAGCTTTACAAAAACGAACTTCCACAAAAAATAAAACGTACTTCCCATTTTCCATACCCTTCAAGTAATTCACAGTTAAAAACCAACTCTGCTCCAAACCAGAAGTTTTGCATTCCATTCAAGTTAACAATTACAACTGGAGGATAACAGAAACTGGCTGGCACTGAATTATTAGCATACCCAAAAGTCAGGTGCCTCTTGGTACCACCAGGGTTAACAAGATAAAGAGAGAGCACCCAGGGATCATCTACAGCACACATGAACGTCAATGAAGTCCGGAGCTCCTGTGGGCAGCTCGCACCTACCTACCTGCTCTTGGAGCTGAGAAATGAGAAAACAGAATTATCCCGTGACCGTCGAGCCAACTCCATAAAAAGAGACCAAGGCCGTAGAGAGAAGGAATTGACTTTGGCTTTGGAATCACACACAGCCAGGTTAGGCAAATAAGAAAACCCATTCTCTAGTCCCCACTCCCACCAGAGTCCCCAGGAACACCTAGAATTCTTCATTTCATACCTTTAGGATATCCAGTGGGGTAGAAAGAAGACTCAACAGGGAACTGCGATCAAGGCTTTTGGGCACACCAGCTGTGTGACCTTGAGCAAATCACTTAACCTCTCTGACCTGTTTTCCTCACCTATAAAATAAAAATCTCTAAAACCAGGAAAGATTTACCCAAAGAATTGCCAGCCCTCTTAATCTGAGAGCGTAGAAAATGGCATATACACATTTCCAAAGCATTTGCAAGGTAATTGTCCATTTTTCCTCCCCGACCCCTTACCTCTATAGGTCCTATCTTGTTTTCAGTTTCCTCAGTATTACAGATGCCTCAGGTTAGTGCTGTGACTAATCCACCTTGGGTGGATATCCTCAAGGCCGGTTATCTGCCTCCCAGAGGCGTGGTGAGCCGACCTCCCGGGCCTCGGCCCAGGCTGCAGTGCCTGTGCTTTCACAACACTTCTCCTCTTGAATTCATCTTGCCCTCTAACACAGATACCTGCATGCCTGCCTCCCTTCCCCTTTCCTTCTCTCTTATTTTTTTTTCTCATTTTCTCTTTCCTATCCTCCTTTCTATCCTTGCTTTTTTGCCCAACTCCTTGACAAAGAGATGATGTGTATATCAATTACTCCTATCACCCTCTTTCTTCTTTTATTTTAGGTAATAAACAAGCTGGTGAGGGAGTGAAATAGATTTGTTATCATCCAGATTCTACTGAAGAGAGATCCAGAAAGATTCAACAGCTGGCTCTAGGTCACGAGGCTGAAGCTGGACTTTCCTGACAGGCCAGGGTTTCCCTCCTTCATGGCCAGGACCACCCAATTCCCCACCCTCAGATATGCCTCTTCCCAGAGCCTCAAATTCGCCACATGGTATGACTGAGTCTCCCTGCTAATTCTGGCATATTCTCACCTTCCTCCCTCTGGGCTCATCAAATTCTTATCCTATTTGGAGGGCAGGGGAGTCTATCTCACTTGACCCCCACAGCCCACCTCCCCTTCTTTAAGCAAACCAAAGAGGAACAAATCTGCAAAGCGACAAACCCACACAACTGGGGAGTAATTATTCACTTCATAGGAGTCTTTCCCTTCATTAGTACCTCTCTTGGGTACTCTTGGGTACAAGCCACGTTGTACCACATATCCACATACAAGTCAACCACTTTCTAGACCGTAAGAGTAGCCTCTGCATCCTTAGCACGCTGTCCAGTGCTTATGGTTAAGGAACATATTTGAATTCTGAAGAAAAAAAAAGTGTGAAGACAATATCAGAATCCAAAGTGTGCCTAATGGAGTAAACTCCAGGTATGACTCCAGGTAGGACTTGAGAGTTTAGGGTTTTGATGTAGTAGCTATGTTTTGTTCTATATTCAAAGAGGATGAGAAAAGTGGATTATAAAGACAAGGTGGCAAATAAATTAACCATCAAATCATGCCATGAAATAAGAACCAAGGATTAAATGCCAGACAGGGAAGCCTGGCATGCTGCAGTCCACAGGGTCTCAAAGAATTGGACATGAATTTGCAACTGAACCACAATTACCGGTTACCTGATAAACAATCCTGGTGATGGACAGGGAAGCCTGGTGTGCTGCATTCCAAGGGGTCGCCAAGGGTTGGACAGACTGAGTGACTGAACTGAACTGATCTATAATCTCATTTAATTTAATCTAACAGAGGAGGAGGAGACAGGTTCAGAGAACCTGCCCCAGGGCATGCTCTGATAAGGGCAGAGCTGAGAATCAGAGCAGATCCAATCCAGTCATTGCTCTTCATCTAAGCCACTCTCTCCTGCCACAAGGACCCTGGCTCCAGGGAGGATCTGTTGGTCAAATCCAGAGTCACCTGTGTATGCTTTCTAGGCTCTACAAGAACACATTTGGCCCTGTTCTTCTACTCCTTTTCCTTGGGTTCCCCAATCCTTCTTTTCACCTTTTCATCCCAAGACAATCTGTCCTGCTCACTTTGAAATCTATTGACAGATTCTACTATCGAGGATCTCAGTTAACCACAAAAACTGAGATATGGATAGTATGGATTTCCCCACTTCAAGTAAGCCTTTATGTTCATTTTTTTCCTATGGCCACAAATTTGATATTTGACTTTAAACACTGTGGGCTGTGTTAAAATTCCCTGTGTCAAATATAGTCCTTGGTGTTCTATTGTATATTCAAATATTTCATCTCATGCTGCTCAGAAGATAAATTCTTTGTCCCTGAGAAAGAACTGTGCCTTCCAGGCAATATAAATGTTTGATAGTAGCATTTTCTCACTTCCAGCCATGCAATTCTAAGTTGGGTTTTGTGCTATTGTTTTGGGTATGCCAGCATGCAGATGTCCCCTGGGTACTTCTAACTGCCGAGTTATATTAGGGCAGAAAATCAACCTCTCTCTGCTCTTTCACCAGAGTGTCTGTGATTCCAGAGGCCCATCTCTAGCTTAGATATATCTGAATCTAGCATGTATTTGGTCTGCAAGATGGTTCCAGATTCTGAAAGGGGTTTTGAGTTCTCTTAGACACCAGTGATAAGAAGGAGGAAGAGCAAGAGGAGAATGTTTTATTTGGAGAGAGGCGAGTAAGTCTCACAGAATCCTTGAGAAGTCTTTACTCCCCTGACTCATTCAAGCCCCTTCAGTTTTCTGGGAGGGCATCTGAGAGCATCCTGAAGGCAGCGTCAGAAACTTCTGGTCACCCAGCCCAGCCTAAATCAAACCCTAAGAAAGGTCCCCACAGTCTCTAGTGTTTTTCCAAACTGCTTAAGGAAGGAGATGTTGGAACAGATGAGGGGAACACACGATGAATCAACATACAGCCCATCACTGTCTTTTCACTGGGACAGTAACAGTTTCACTGGGACCAGAAGGTTCTCAAAGTGAGGTCCCTGGATCCCCTGGGAGACCCTTTCAGAGGTCTGCAAAGTCAAAACAATTTTCATAATAATACGAAATAACATTTCTGTATTTTTCCACTGTGTTGACTTTTGCACCAATGATGAAAAGGCAGCAGAGAGTTATACTGCTGGTACCTCAGCACAAAAGAAGACAGTGGCACCAATTTGCACTAGGAATCACAGCATTTTTCTATTAGCAGGCACTAGAAGTTGTCTTTATTATTTTTTTGAATGTACTTGAAACAGGAAAACATTAATTCCATCATTTTAACACATCTTGACTCGAGCATATATCTTTTAAAATATTCTGTGTGATGAAATGGGAAGCATGCACAAAACACTCTTGCTGCATACTTAATCATGACCATAGACTCAAGAAAAGTCATATGTGTGACAGGTACAGGGTGAACTACAGCTGCTTCTGTCACAGAACACTATTTTTACTTGAAAGAATAACTGCAGCTAAACTATGGTTATCCAGATACTGGGTATTTGGTAGATACTTTCTGGAGAAACAAATGAAATGTGCCTGTCTCTTCAAAGAACACAACTAATGGTATTTGTCTCCAATGATAAAATCGGAGCTTTCAAGCAAAAGTTCAATTTTTGAAGAACTTCTATTCACCACCATGAGCTTAATAGTTTGTCATAATTAAATGCTTTTCTGATTAAATTAGTTGTGATATTAGTAAATGTGATTTTTAAAAATATTATACAATGAAATGTGTCAATATTTCAATGATCTTCACAACTCAGTAAGCCAGTATTTTCCAAATGACCAATTCACAATGTTACAGAATCACACATAGTAAAAGGCCCATTCATAGTACAAGTAAACCAGTGGAAGAAGGCTGAGCGCTGAAGAATTGATGCTTTTGAACCGTGGTGTTGGAGAAGACTCTTGAGAGTCCCTTGGACTGCAAGGAGATCCAACCAGTCCACTCTGAAGGAGATCAGCCCTGGGATTTCTTTGGAAGGAATAATGCTAAAGCTGAAACTCCAGTACTTTGGCCACCTCATGGGAAGAGTTGACTCACTGGAAAAAACTCTGATGCTGGGAGGGATTGGGGGCAAGAGAAGAAGGGGATGACAGAGGATGAGATGGCTGGATGGCATCACTGACTCGATGGATGTGAGTCTCAGTGAACTCTGGGAGTTGGTGATGGACAGGGAGGCCTGGCGTGCTGCGATTCACGAGGTCACAAAGAATCAGACACGACTGAACGACTGATCTGATCTGATAAAAACTTCACTGATATGGTTTCAGATTCCATACTACAACTAATCATTAAGAAACTATCTCTTATAGAGTTTGGCTTTAATAGTAAAGAAGAATGTTCTCAACTATCTGAAAAGTATATCAAAATACCCCTCTCTTTTCCAACTACATATCTTTGTGAAGCCGAGTATTCTTTAATTACTTCAATAAAAATAATGTATTTCGCCAGATGGAAGGCATAAGCAGACATAAGAATAAAGTTGACTTCTATCAAGCCAGTAATTATTTGCAAAAAATATAATGTGCTTTCTATCATCTATTTTTTTGGAAATATAGTTTTTCATAAAATGTTATTTATGTTAACATGAAAGTGAAAGAAAAGTGAAAGTGAAGTCACTCAGTCGTGTCTGACTCTTTGCGACTCCATGGACTGTAGCCTACCAGGCTCCTCCCTCCATGGGATTCTCCAGGCAAGAGTACGGGAGTGGGTTGCCATTTCCTTCTCCAGGGGATCTTCCCGACCCGGGGATTGAACCTGAGTCTCCTGAATTCCAGGCAGATGCTTTAACCTCTGAGCCACTTTTGAAGTACTTAATAAATATTTTTAATTTCTTAGTTTGAATTTCTAATGTGGTAAATAGTTACAGATACAACCCACATAAACAAGAGCACTCTGGGTTCCTTAATAATTCTTAAGAATGTGAAGACAGGGTTGCCAGATTCAGCAAATAAAAATGCAGATCAGAGTTAATTTCTGTTAATTTTTATTTTATATTGAAGAATAGTTGATTAACACTGTTGTGTTAGTTAAATTTGAATTTCAGATAAACAACAAATAATATTTAAGTATCCATGCAACTTTTGAGACATATTTATACTAAAAAAAATTACTTTATTATTTATCTGAAGTTTATATCTGAGTGTCCTTTATTTTATTTGCCTGTTAAAGATGTTCTGAGCCCAGAAAGTTTGAGACAAGCCGCAGTAGACCATGTCCCGCACACATGTGCTAACACACTAACATGTATTTAACACCCACTGTGTATCATACCCAGCACTAAATTCTTGACAAATACTACCTCTTCACTCATCTCCAAAACCCTATGCGGCAAGTATTATTGAGATCCCTAGTTAAATAAAACTAGTTATTGGTGGAAGGCAAGACTGGAACCCACTCACTCAGACACCAAAATCTCAACTTGTAACCATTAGGGTTACACTGAAATCTAATGGAGAATCCCAAAGATGATGGGTTTTTTTACGTATTTACATCTCCAAATTTTAGCAAATTGATTTCTTTTTTTCTCTGTCTCACAGCTGTGTATATGTTCTTCAGTCAGTAATGATGGAAGCCAAGGCTGTGTGTCAGGAAATTCTATCCAGAACTGGCTGTGAGTATTTGACTGAGAGCAAACTTTCCTAATGGATGCTTCCCTGGGCGTGACAACTGCCTTTTTCCAGGCTGGGAATTCTAGAATGGAGCAGTGGTACACGGGCACTGCTCGTTACTATTCATTGGAAGCTGCTGGGAGCTTGGTGCTGGACTTGAATCATCCTTGAGAATTGGTAATTTCTCCAAATGAATCTGTACCAACTGAAGCAAATGCTGCTGCTGCTGCTGCTAAGTCACTTCAGTCGTGTCCAACTCTGTGCAACCCCAAAAACAGCAGCCCACCAGGCTCCCCTGTCCCTGGGATTCTCCAGGCAAGGACACTGGAGTGGGTTGCCATTTCCTTCTCCAATGCATGAAAGTGAAAAGTGAAAGTGAAGTCACTCAGTCGTGTCCAACCCTCAGTGATCCCATGGACTGCAGCCTTCCAGGCTCCTCCATCCATGGGATTTTCCAGGCAAGAGTACCAGAGTGGGGTGCCATTGCCTTCTCTGAAGCAAAAGCAACTATTGTTTTAAGTGAGCCAAGGTCCTATTTTTCGTATGATCATGACCCAGGCTACTGGATATATTTAATGAGCCAAGGTTTGACAGTAAACAAACTAGGGAAAGTGAACTTTTTTGTATGATACAGCATGACAGCACGGCTATATACTCACTGCATCTCAAGATCTGCAAATACAAAAATGAATTTGCTTGCAGGCAACTCAGACCTCCTCCCCCACCCCCAATCCCCCAAGTGGCGCCATGGTAAAGAACCGCCTGCCTATGTAAGAGATGTGGGTTCAATCCCTGAGTCGGGAAGAACTCCTGGAGTAGGGCATGGCAATGCACTCCAGTATTCTTGCTTGGAGAATCCCCATGGACAGAGGAGCCTGGAAGGCTGCCGTCCATGGGGTCGAAAAAGAGTCAGACACTACGTAGTGACTTAGCACGCGTGCCCTAGTCACCTTTCTTCTCCAGTTTCAAGAGTATGTCTCCCGTCAGCTAGACACGGAGGCGGCGCTACACAAGTCTAGACTGCACAGAAAGGGGAAGGCCCCCAAGGCACCGAAAAGAACCAGGTTTGATCCTTGTGTTTGTATTTACTTTATCCGGGCTGCCTGTATGATGAGGACGGCAATATTCACCTGGCAAACCACAGTCCATAGGGTCGCAAAGAGTCGGACACCACTGAGTGAGTAACTACTACTACTACTGTGCATAATGAAGTGTAGAAAGCGAGAAACATGTAAGGGAGGTAGAGAGAGACAGAGAGGGATACTAGTTTTTCAGACAGGAAAACTTCTTTAACAAAGGGAAGATTTACCTTTCAGACCTTTTGTTTTGTAAATTTGGATTTTTATTAGACGTGAGGCACACCAGATTATATTAAAGGCGGTTGTGTATACAGAAGGGTGATAGAACTTTAAAAATTAGCCTGGAGGAGAGAATGGGACAAAAGGAGAAGAAAAAAAAAAAGTGTAGATGTGAAAGATTTTCCAGGCAAGAATACTGGAAAGTGAAAGTGAAGTCGCTCAGACTGTGCACTACCCATTTTTCAAACAATAGGCATAAAGTGAAGTTGCTCATTTGTGTCCAACTCTTTGGGACCCCATGGACTGTAGCCCACGAGGCTCCTCCCTCCATGGGATTCTCCAGGCAAAAGTACTGGAGTGGGTTGCCATTTCCTTCTCCAGGGGATCTTCCCCTCCTAGGGTCTCTCACACTGTAGGCAAACTCTTTACTGACTGGGCAACCAGGGAAGTTGGCCACAGGACTGGAAAAGGTCAGTTTTCATTCCAATCCCAAAGAAAGGCAATGCCAAAGAATGCTCAAACTACCGCACAGTTGGACTCATCTCACACGCTAGTAAAGTAATGCTCAAAATTCTCCAAGCCAGGCTTCAGCAATATGTGAACCATGAACTTCCAGATCTTCAAGCTGGTTTTAGAAAAGGCAGAGGAACCAGAGATCAAATTGCCAACATCTGCTGGATCATTGAAAAAGCAAGAGAGTTCCAGAAAAACATCTATTTCTGCTTTATTGACTATGCCAAAGCCTTTGCCTGTGTAGATCACAATAAACTGTGGAAAATTCTGAAAGAGATGAGAATACCAGACCACCTGACCTGCCTCTTGAGAAATCTGTATGCAGGTCAGGAAGCAACAGTTAGAACTGAACATGGGACAACAGACTGGTTCCAAATAGGAAAAGGAGTATGTCAAGGCTGTATATTGTCACCCTGCTTATTTAACTTATATGCAGAGTATATATCATGAGAAACGTTGGGCTGGAAGAAGCATAAGCTGGAATCAAGATTGTCAGGGGAAGTATCAATAACCTCAGATATGCAGATGACAGCACCCTATAGCAGGAAGTGAAGAACTAAAGAGCCTCTTGATAAAAGTGAAAGAAGAGAGTGAAAAAGTTGGCTTAAAGCTCAACATTCAGAAAACGAAGATCATGGCATCTGGTCCCATCATTTTGTGGCAAATAGATGCGGAAACAGTGGAAATAGTGACAGACTTTATTTGGGGGGACTCCAAAATCACTGTAGATAGTGATTGCAGCCATGAAATTAAAAGATGCTTACTTCTTGGAAGGAAAGTTATGACCAACTTAAACAGCATATTAAAAAGCAGAGACATTACTTTGCCAACAAAGGTCCATCTAGTCAAGGCTATGTTTTTTCCAGTAGTCATGTATTGATGTGAGAGTTGGATTATAAAGAAAGCTGAGTGCCAAAGAATTGATGCTTTTGAACTGTGGTGTTGGAGAAGACTCCTGAAAGTCCCTTGGACTGCAAGGAGATCCAACCAGTCCATCCTAAAGGAAATCAGTCCTGAATATTCAATGGAAGGACTGATGCTGAAGCTGAAACTCCAATATTTTGGGCACCTGATGAGAAGAGCTGACTTATTTGAAAAGACCCTGATGCTGGGAAAGATTCAAGGTGGGAGGAGAAGGGGACGACAGAGGATGAGATGGTTGGATGGCATCACCGACTCAATGGACATGAGTTTGAGTGAAGTCCAGGAGTTGGTGATGGACAGGGAGGCCTGGCGTGCTGCAGTCCATAGGGTCACAAAGAGTCAGACAGAACTGAGTGACTGAACTGAACTGAACTGACCAGGGAAGTTAGATAATTAAGAAGTACATTTTAGGAACCAAATCTTGGTGAGAACCTAGAGAGCAGGCCTAGGTAGAGAGAGGGTTTGGAGAAATCCAAGGGCCTTTTCCACGGGGTGTCTGATGGGAACGAAAAAGAGTAATTACAAAAATTTTTTAAAACAGTCAGCTTCACAGTGTGTCTCAGGCCTACACGGCATGGCTGCTGTCTGAGCTCAGATGCAGGCCCAGCCCTACCTGGTGGGCCCTGTGTCTCCCTGGCAGTCTTTCTATCTGCATATGCAATCTAGATCCCTCAAGCACTGAAAGGAGTGTCTGGAGGAGAGGGGAAAAGAAAAAGAAAAATAAACTGAGATGCAAGCCCGGCTCCTGCCTCAGATAAGCTTGGATGACCATGGAGTGTGCAGCTTTTCCCTTCAAGGGACCTTCAGAATTTATTCTCCTGAATGCTGAATGTCAAGGAAGACACAGCCAGAAACTGTGACTCATCAAATTTCCAACGTCAAGACCAGAGAGCACAGACTGGATCCAAGGACTGGGTTTGCACTCAGAGTCAAGGCCCCTGCCTGCTTCCAATGTAAAGGGGGTGGAGCCATGGCCCAGCCTCGCCCCCAGCAGCGGCCTTTCCCTGACTTGACACATGGAGAACAGGGAGTTTCATCCACCGTGCTTGAGCCACAGGCCATCACGACACTTCAGAAAGTGATCTGCCTTGGAAAGTGGTTGGATCTGTATATGAAGGTCACTCACTGGCTGTTTGTGTAGAGCCACATAGTAAATATTTTCAGCTCTGCCGGCCAAATGGTTATATGTTTCTTTTTCTTTTTTTGAGAAAGCCTTAAAAATGTAAAAACCATTCTGAGCTACATACAAAAACTGGCAGCAGAGTGGGCCTTAGTTTGCTGGTCCCTTACTTAGAGCAACAGCGAAGGGTGGGCAGCATAAACTAGGGGTTTTCAGTTTGGTTGTTAAAACCATGAGGCAGGGAGTTGCAGCTACTGAAGCCAGGGCCCCTAGAGCCTGTGAGAAGTTACTGCAACGAGAAGCCCGTGTATATAAAGAGAGTAGCTCTCGCCCGAGGCCATTAGAGAAAAGCCCGCACAGCAAGGAAGACCCAGCATAGCCAAAATAAATAAATTAACTAATTAAAACAAAACAAACCATGAGGCAGCGGTTACATTGCCTTGTTGCTGACAAAGACCACTAATTCTCCGTCGCACTTGCCTGGTCTAACATTCTCTGCTTGTGGAGTCATCTTCCCTTTGGTATGATCCTCTTAAAAGAAGAATTTCGCTATAGATCTGGTGAAATCAAACCTTAAAATGATAGTCTTATTTAGTCAGGAAATTAGATAAATGGGATGGAATTTTAAATAAGTTAGAATATTTTTAACAGGCTAGTTTTCTTTTTTTTTTTTTTCATGTGTATCTGTGTGTGTGTGTGTGTACATGACTGCATTTCTGCTGAAAAGTGAACACTCCACACTGTGGTAGTCCTCACACTTGTGTGTGTGCTCCATTGTGTCTGACTTATTGTGACCCCATGGACTTTAGCCCATGGGGTTCCTCTGTCCATGGGATTTTCCAGGCAAGAATACTGGAATACTCTTACTGGGTTGCCATTTCCTACTGCGGGGGATCTTCCCAACCCAGGGATCGAACCTGCATCACTTGCATTTCTTACACTGGCAGGCTGGTTTTCTACCAGTTACACCACCTGGGAAGCATGCATATGTCTCACAGAATTCCAAACGGGGAAAGTCCTCCGACAGAGCCTGGCCTCTAACTGCTTACATCTGGGGAAACTGTAACCTGCTGCAGTTAAACGAGCTAGTCCAGCGACACGATGAGCGGCAGAAGAGCTGGGGCCAGAAACTTGGTTTCCTAATTTCCAAATTAGTTCTCTTTCTACTCCTCTACTTCATTGCACATTGCCAAGTTGGTACTAAAAATTCCATTCAACAAATACTTACAGTATTTCCATATATGCCCAGCACTGGCTTGTGCTCTGGGATACAAAAGAAGTGTAAGAGAAGAGTCCTGCCCAAGAAAAACTTTTGAGCTCACTGAGAAAACAGGGCGCACACACACACCAAACAAATATACTGTCTTACATTACTATGTAATTGCAGGGCTAAAGCAGAACTGATAAAGCTTCCTATGATGGAACATTTCTCTGTTTTTGATGTTCAACACAGGGGCCAGTAGCCATGTGTGGCTGCGGAGTACTTAAAATGTGGGTAGTGGGGCTTCCCTGGTGGCTCCGCTGGTCGATGCAGGAAGACACGGGTTCAATCCCTGATCTGGGAAGATCCCACATGCTGCAGAGCAACTAAGCCTGTGCGCCACAACCATTGAGTCCATGTGCCCCAACGACTGAAGCCCTTGCTCTGGGGTGCCTGTGCTCCACAAGAGAAGCCACCGCAGTGAGAAGCCGGCACACCAAAACTGCAGACTAGCCCCTGCTCACCAAAGCTAGGGAAAAGCCCACGCAGCAACAAAGACCCAGCACAGCCAAAAAGAAAATTAATTTTTTTTTTTAAATGTGGGTAGTTCTTGGACTATAAGAGGCAAGAAGAGGAATTCAGGCAAGGTTTTATTAAGACTCCTGCTGTAGCACAAGAGAGTGAGGTGGGGTGAGCTGGTCCCTTAAATGGGGTGAGGGCAGGCACGGAGCATTGGGACGGGCCCTCGTGGTGGTGCTGCATGCAGGGATCATGTGCAATACCCTGCTCTGGCTCCCAGCACCTCAGAAGCAGCAGTTGGCCTTTTTGGTTTTGGCCTTTTAGTGTTTTGTTCATTATTTGCCTCAACTGAGGATGTGCACAGTTATTTTTAGTTCCTCATAGTTTCTTTGTGTTTTGTTGCTCGAGGACACATTTGTCCAGGAGCAAGCACTGCAGTAAAAGGTCCCAGGACCCAAGACCCAGACTGCCTCATGACTAAGGAAGTGAACTTTTAATGGTATTTATTTTTAATTCCCTGGTAGCTCAATGGGTAAAGTCTGCCTATAGTGCAGGAGACCGGAATTCGATCCCTGGGTGGGGATGATCCCCTGGAGAAGGAAACCACTCCAGTATTCTTGCCTGGAAAATCCCCAAGGACAGAGGAGCCTGGTGGGCTACACAGTCCATGGAATCCCAAGAGTCAGACAGGACTTAGCGACTAACCCACCACCAGAATTTTAGTTTAAATAACCATATGTGGCTAGTGGTTACTGTATTGGGCATCACAGGTCTAAAAAAGCAGTTAAAGATATGGATGGAAGATATGTAACAGATATCCTGTCACTTCTCCCCCTTGCTCCTTTGGCAGAAACCACTGTGGCTCACAGAACCTGTTCCCTCTGAGCAGGGATGAGCTCTCAGGATTCTCCGTATTTTCAATTGCTAGGATCTGGCATATAATGAAATCTATTTGCCATCCTTGAGACAAATAGAAGGTGACAAATATAGCAGAAGAAGGAAGTACTCGGGCCAAGCTTAGCAAGGCAGCGTTTTGACAGATACAGAGAAAGGGGCAGATTGTGTGCAGCTCTCCATGGGCAGAAGAGTATGAGCAAAGCAACTGATAGAATTCTCCTGGTTCCAGGACAAGGGGGATGCTGGGCTGTCCAGAAAGGGGGGGTATGGTGGACATAAGGGGTCACACAGAGGGTGGGACTAGATGAAGGAGACCTTTGGATTCCAGAAGATGAGACTTTTTCTCAAGAGCAATGGGCGCCTCTGAAGGTTTAAGCAGGATAATGACAGGAGAAAAACCTGTTTTGAGAATTTGATCTGATAGTGAACCACAGACAGGATTGTATAATGGACACATACATTCAGAGACTAGTAAGATAACAATTGATACGGTGCTAGAGAAGACTCTTGAGAGTCCCTTGGACAGCAAGGAGATCAACCCTGAATATTCATTGGAAGGACTCATGCTGAAGCTGAAACTCCAATACTTTGGCCACCAGATGCAGAGAGCCGACTCACTGGAAAAGACTGGGAAAGATACTGGGAAAGATTGAGTGCAGGAGAAGAAGGGGGTGACAGAGAATGAGATCGTTGGATGGCATTGCCAAATCAATGTACATGCTGCTAAGTCACTTTAGTTGTGTCTGACTCTGTGTGACCCCATAGACGGCAGCCCACCAGGCTCCCCCGTCCCTGGGATTCTCCAGGCAAGAACACTGGAGTGGGATGCCATTTCCTTCTCCAATGCATGAAAGTGAAAAGTGAAAGTGAAGTCGCTCAGTCATGTGGGACTCTTAGTGACCCCATGGACTGCAGCCTACCAGGCTCCTCCGTCCATGGGATTTTCCAGGCAAGAGTACTGGAGTGGGGTGCCATTGTCCGAGAGACAGTGAAGGGCAGGGAAACGTGGTGTGTTGCAGTCCATGGGGTTGCAAAAAGTCCGACACGAATTAGCAACTGAACAACAACAAAGAAGGCTATTCTGCTGAAGGTTCTTGGTTTTCCTTTAGGAAAGTAACACTTGCTTATTAAGGAAAGTCAGAAAACCACTGAAAAGCATATATAAAAATTAAAACTAGACCGCTACCTTTCACACTCAACCATAGTTGGCATTTTGATGTAGCTTCTTCTAGGCTTTTTTTTTCTTCCCCTTCCATGGCTATTGGAATAAATCAGGAATAAAGATAGGACTAAAACTAGGAAGGTGGTAGTGTGAATAAAGAGGGAAAGCTACAAAAGGAATTTTTAAGTGAGACAGCAGAGTGATGAGTAAAGATAATCTCTTCTTATTGGTGTCTAATTAAAGGACAGATGACATTTTTGAGACCTTGAAAGTGAAGTGAAAGTGAAGTCGCTCAGTCGTGTCCGACTCTTTGCAACCCCATGGACTGCAGCCTACCAGGCTCCTCCGTCTATGGGATTCTCCAGGCAAGAGTACTGGAGTGTGCCATTGCCTTCGAGACCTTCTCTAGACCTAAAATGGAACTAAACAGTTTATATGCATGTCTCTGTGCATTTCGGAGAAGGCAATGGCAACCCACTCCAGTACTCTTGCCTGGAAAATCCCATGGACAGAGGAGCCTGGTAGGCTGCAGTCAATGGGGTTGCTAAGAGTCAGACATGACTGAGCAACTTCACTTTCACTTTTCACTTTCATGCACTGGAGAAGGAAATGGCAACCCACTCCAGTGTTCTTGCCTGGAGAATCCCAGGGATGGGGGAGTCTGGTGGGCTGCAGTCTATGGGGTCACACAGAGTTGGAAATGACTGAAGCGACTTAGCAGCAGCAGCAGCAGCAGCAGCAGCAGCAGCAGCAGCAGCTCTGTGGATTTTAGTGAACACACATATAGATAGCGGGAGTTGTCAAGACAATAAAGTTTCCTTGATCATTACGCTGTCAATAACACAGAGTCCGTTGTAATCTGTAAGATTTTAGGTGTAAAGTAATTAAAGTATATATTCTCAGCAGTGTTGCAGGGAGGATGTGTAGATGTGGTTCTCAGGACATGTCATGGGGCGGTGTAAACAGGGGATCCAGTCTCAGACAACACGCCACCAAGCAGTGACAGCGTCTTCACAGACCACAGAGAAAAAAACCAAAAAAACAAAAACAGCTGCTAGAGAACACAAATTATGCTTTCCAGAAAAAGTCCTTCACCAGGTTAATAAGCACAAGTGTAAACCAGTGGTTCTCCACATGGGACCTACACGAGACTCAATCTTGGAGTTTTCAAAAAATATTGATGGTTGGGTTCCTTCTCAGACCAATGATATCATTGTCTCAGTAAGCAGGGCCTATGCATTGGTGGTTTTTGTTTGTTTGTTTGTTTTTTAAGTTCTCAAGATGACTGATGCCCGAAGCATTGGCAGATATCCCAGGGCTAGAACAGTTCAAAGGGTCTAGGGGCAGCGAGTGATCCAGACCTGAATGACTGTGTTCTTAGCCACGCTGGTGAAAAGCTGCAGCCAGTTCCTTAGTGAAGGGGAACTAGAGGCCAAAAGAGAACCCACCACGAAACTTTTTAATTTGCATATTAAACTATACATAGCTTCTATTTTCAGAGTATACGATCTGTCATTTTCAATACAACCTTTCATCATTTTCACTGAACCAAGTATGATTGAACTCCTGGGGACTGTGGCTACTCAATGAACTCTCACCAAAGAAACATGCCTTTTTCTGAGGATCCCTTGCCTTCTGAGGGGCTACTAGTTAAACAGTGTAGACGCTGGCTTCAGATGGACCTCAGTGAGCATGCCAGCTTTGCTGTGCACTCACGAAAACTCTGTGACTGTGTGAAAGTTACACATTCTGTTTCATATCTCAGTTTCCTGAGCTGCCAAATAGGAATCTTAATGTCTTTATGGGATTATTGTAGAAATTAAATGAGGCCATACAGGTAAAAGGCTTCCCTGGTAGCTCAGATGGTAAAGAATCTGCCTGCAATGCAGGGGACCTGGGTTCAATCCCTGGGTCAGGAAGATCCCCTGAAGAAGGGAATGGCAGCCCACCCCAGTATTCTTGCCTGGAAAATTCCAAGGACAGAGGAGCCTAGCAGGATATAGTCCATGGGGTCACAAAGAGTCGGACACAACTGAGTGACTAACATTTTCATACAGGTAAAAGAGATAATACCATTAAAAGACTTCTTTGGTGCCTGGCACAGAGTAAGCACTCAATAAATATTATCATTATTGCCATTATTTATCATTTATTTTCATCACCACTTCTGGGTTCCTTCTGATGCCAATATTTTATGGTTCTAAGAATCACTGGTGACTGACTGTACAGAAGGAGATTGCCAAAAATTAGCAGGTACTAACAAGTTAAGATTTAAATAAATGCCCAGACTGGATTCAGCTCCCTTCATCTCAGCCTGATTCTTCAATAACTACTTCATTCTTTGCCTAAGCTGTCCCTTATATGTTGCAGATGCTGGTTTTAGTTTCAAAATGATGTTACTTACTTTGCAGGCACAGAACGTGGGTCATTCTTGATGAAAGCAAAGTCGTTCTTCTGTTCCTGATATTTCTGGGCAGCACAGACACCTGTGAACCTGGCTGGAGTGAATGTGAGATCTTCTGCCTCCGTCTGTCCCTGCTGCACCAACTGCTAACACCTGGGGGCAAACTGCCTGAAGGCCGGCCCCCCACTCAGCGTAATTCTGATGCTTGTCTAATGACTGGGATGAAGACGCTGTTCTTGGAAACTTCGGGGTTGACATTTGAGTGTTGCCCATGAAATTTGCCTAAAGGCCCAATGCTGACGTTAGCCACAGATGTCAGCCTCAACTGTGAAGTGTTCTCTTTGCTTTCCACCACACCAATACCCTCCTACAGAGAATCATGCCATCATCGATCGTCATTCTGCCAAAAGACACACATCCTGTTGATGCCCATAGCTTTCCTTTTCTTTGTCCATGATGGGAATAAACCTCTTCCTTTTAGGAAGACAGTCCTCCTTTTGTAGGCAAACATCCGCCATGATGTTATTGATTGAGGCATGGCTTACATCCACCTCGCCACCTTTTCATTTTTGAAAATGGGTTACCTTGTTTTGCAAATAGCAAGTCATCAAGCAGGTTGCCAAAGGAATTACTGGCTCTGTGAAACTTTTGTCCAGGTGATGAAATAATTTTAATAAGAGAAATTATCAGTTTGGGATTAGCCACAAACTCCCTATGAAACCCAGTTTTTCCTTAAGAAAACCAGTTTTTCCTAACGTATGTTGATTTGGGTCCAGAAAACACACTTCAGGATCATCTCAGTTACAGGAATGACATGTCATGAAGTCACTGGTTGATTATACCCACAACAAGCTAAATGTGAGTTGGGCGTAACTACTTCAATACCAAGTCTTGGAAATTTCTTTGGCTTATATCACCATTGGTCTTTATAAATAGCAAAGGACTTTGGCTACACAATAAGTTACTTTTGCATAAGTTCTCAACACCAACCAGCTCCATACCTGAATTAGCACTTTTATTAAACTGGATCAAATATCAGACAAAACAAAAGGAGACAAGAGGTCTAGACAAGAAAGTGGTAAATTTGTTCTCTGGTAAATCTGGATATAGATGAGAAAAGAGACTCATTAACTTCTACTGCATTTTCAAAAATACATTAAATATATGAGTTACGACATTGCTTGTTACTTGATTCATTCCTGCTTTATTAACATTTTCTCATAACTAAATGGTTTTCCCTGGTAGCTCAGCTGGTAAAGAATCTGCCTGCAATGCAGGAGACCCCGGTTTGATTCCTTGGTTGGGAAGATCTCTTGAAGAAGGGATAGGCTACCCACTCCAATATTCTTGGGCTTCCCTGGTGGCTCAGATGATAAAGAATCTGCCTGCAACTAAGCACAGCACAGCCTAACTAAATGGCTTTGCTTTCATCCTGAAACTCTTCTGGGGCAAGGATCATGTCTGACCCATCTTTGTATTCCTCACACTCCTGCCCCAACATCTTTCATTATGGAGTACTTTTAAGTTTATTAACCTGAATCAAATTAAATTATGGGCCTTTTTCCCCCTCTCTGCAGTAATAAGTTATATGGTACAAAGTAAATACTAAGTAGTAACGTGTGATGGAAAAAAACATCTATTTTCAGAAGAAGCACAAAAGTCACAATTAGAACCTGCCTTTGGAGAGTGACTTCAGCAGCCTGGGGTCATTCTGTGAAGGTTCCCATTTGTAGTTGAGCAAATGAAAGAGAATTTGTTTCAACTCACTTGCCTGATCTTTTGTGTACCTGTTCTTTAGCAAGTTTCCTTCATATGGACCACATGAGTTAGGTGACTGTAAGGAGCCTAAGTCCTACTTGAGTTATAGCATGCTTTCTTAAAACAAAATGAAGTCAAGATCATTTTCCAGAAGGTAGCCCTTCTGGGAATTTTTAGGAATTTGAAGAAAATTGCTTCTAAGAAGTTTGTGATCTCATCAAATGAAATCTACAGTAAAGGAACACAAAGAGTCATTTTAGCAAAAAAAACAGTATATTAAGCTGTTCACCTTTTCCTCTTTTTCAAAAGTAACTTGCATCTTCAGCTTACAGGTTAAACAATATCCACTCCAGAATTTATTAACTTACTTGGAATGGAAATCTAGGCTATGATGACTAGGAAAGGTCAGCACTCAAAATGTTTCACCATTTTACTTAGAGGCCACCAGAAATTCTGTGATTTTCCCCCTTTGCCCTTCCTACGAATGTCCACCACCTGATGTCTTATCTTGATGGAGGTGCACAGACTTCCTGTGACTTGCGAAAAATCAGATAATGACCTAGATGTTAACTTTTTAAGAGGACTGGCCAAAGAGGTCACCAAAAGTTCATACTAAAAGTTCAAATTTCTATAGATCAATCACGGCCAGTGATTCCCTTTCCTTCTGAATGGGGAAAACAGATCAATGTTATCTCAAACTGAGGTAGAAAAATCTTGAAAAATAAAATTAGAAGTTCTGTTAAAAAGATATATCTAACCCTGGTCGGCCCCTACACTCAATAGATTTCTCAAAAATGACATCAAATTCATTCATGACTAAGAAACCAGCAAGTTTGGTCAATTCAATGGAACTGGGGTTCCATGCAGTGTGTGGTATGTGCACATGTCTAAATGTACAGGTGTGAATTTCTGAATCTTGTCAATTAAATTACTCAGTTGCTCAACAGTACTCTGGATAGAAAATGTCAACATAGAGCATGAAGATTTGATATCTGAGAATCTCATAATGGTCCAAAATGGAAGTAGGGTCAGTAGCTGACCTCTGTTCATTCTAGTTAAACCATATATATATATATAGAGAGAGAGAGAGAGAGGCCATGTCACATGACATGTGGGATCCCAACCCAGGATCAAACCTGCCCCCTGCTGCAGTGGGAGCATAGAGTCTTAACCACTGGACCACCAGGGAAGTCCTCCATCTTTTTTTTTTTCTTAAATCTGGCTTTTGGATGGAGGAATTATATAGTCCATTACCAGTAATCACCCCTCCCTGATGCCATTAAATAAACACAGAAAAAGAAAAGTGGACACATTTGTTCATGAAAACAATCCCTCACTAGAAGCTGATCACCCTCTGTGAGGGGTAGATGAAGGAAATTAAGAACACAGATTTGAGAATTCAAAAGATTGGTAGGAAAATAGAACCTGGAATCCAGCTCTAGGAAATGATGCTAATAGGAAAGGAAGAATATATGTTGAACTACAAAACCAAAAATTCTCTTAAACGTCTTTTAAAGACATTCTTACAGACATTTGACTAAGTCAAAAGATTCTTCCAGAATTTGACATCTGTTCATCTGAAGCCACTTTCCTTTACCTCTTTCCCCATTAGGTTCATGCTTATTCCTTGAACCTGATGCTCACTGGCCCATTTTGAAACCCTCCAGATATCCTCATTTGACAAGCCGCTACTGCCTGCCCCCAGTCTCCCATGCCTAGTAAACCATTCCTTCTTCTTTGGGTCTCAGTTAAAACAGCACTGAAATTCCAAGAAACCTTCCATGATGGTCACTCCTTTCACTAACGTTCAAAGTAGGTCCTTTCTTAATTCCTTGTAATTCTTCTTCAGCCCACTCACAACTCTTTCATCATTTAATGTTTGCTTTGACTACCCCTGGTGGCTCAGACAGTAAAGAATCTGCTTGCAATGTGGGAGACCTGGGTTCGATCCCTAGGTTGGAAAGATCCCCTGGAGAAGGGAATGGCTACCCACTCCAGTATTCTGGCCTGGAGAATCAGACGTGAATTTCACTTTCACTTTCTTTTTCACTACTAGACCAGGTTCCTGAGGGCAGAAAACCAATCTTTTCTGTCTTAATTACCCAGCATCTAGCACAGAGCCTGGTACTGTGCTAGGGAAAACCTTGGTTAACTGATTCACCTGCTGACTTTAGGGTTAATGTACTATCACATGTGGTTCCCTATAATATAGAGGTTCTGAAAATATTAAAGCCTATATAAATCAGATCCATGTAATTTGGAGAATCCATACTGTGGCATTATACTCTACAAAGATACTATTTACCCATGCATTTAACATGAATGTGAATTTGGACTCATTCACACATAAATCTGGAGAAGGAAATGGCAACCCACTCCAGTATCCTTGCCTGGAGAATCCCTATGGACACAGAAGTTTGGCGGGCTACAGTCCATACAATTGCAAAGAGTCGGACACAACTGAAAAGACTTAGCACAAGTACTCATGCATACATAAATCATCCTGACAAATCATTTTGGGGTGAAATATCCTAAAATAGAGCAAATTACTTGTAAATGCCACGATGCCAAGCACTGGAGAGGAAGCAGGTGTTGGATAAGACAGTGTCTGGTTTTAGGATCTGCTATCTAATTGACTGCTCCATGAGGTCATATGGGCTGTTCTGAATGCCAGCACCACTGCTAAGGAGGTCCACGGGCTACTTTCTCATCATATGGAGTAACAAAGATACTAGTTTCTAAAGGCATTTGCGCTTTGTGAAAAATAGGACACAGAGAACACATAATTCTAGTCATTTGGGGGTTATTAGAAGAATGCTGTTATTTCACCAAATCAGAATCTCCATAACATGCATCCCCACTTTAGACACGTTAAATTATGAGGGGAAATGTATTTTTAGAGTTATAAAATGCAGTGAACTACAGGAAAAAGTCAGTATTAAAAGACTTCAAGCAAAGTCATTCACATATAGCCTCAGTCATTTTTTAACTATGGGAGTCCTCTGGGGCCAACAGTACTTATAAACATATAGGACACTCTGGCTTAGTAAATTAAGCAAATGTCCAGAAGCAAAAACAGTATGTGTTGGTTAAAAAATGAGAGAGAAGGGCTTCCCTGGTGGCTCAGTGGTAAAGAATCCGCCTGTCAATGCGTGAGATGTGGGTTCAATCCCTGATCCAGGAAGATCCCACATGCACAGGGCAACTAAGCCCGTGCACCACAACTACCGAGCCTGTGCTCTAGAGCCCAGGTGCCGCAACTACTGAGCCCACTCGCCCTAGAGCTCATGATCCGCAACAAAAGAAGCGACTGCAATGAGAAACTCACACACCCCAACTAGAGAGCAGCCCTGGCTCACAACAGCTAGAGAAAGCCCACACAGCAATGAAGACCCAGTGCAGCCAAAAATGAATTAAATAACTTTTAAAATAAATAAATAATGATAGAGAGGATTAACATTTGGTGTCACTACGTAATATTCACCTACTTTTCTCCAACCCTTGATGATGTTTGTTTGAAGGGAAGACAGAGTCAGATGACTTACCAAACCTCGTCAGTGAGCCCAGGAGTGGCTGCTTACTGCTAGGGTGCCTGACACAAGGTGTCCTGATGCCTCTGTTACCCGAACTCTGAAATGGAAAAGATAACACTATTAACCCAGAGATGGCTGACGAGGAGCGTGCAGTTAATGACGGCTAAGTGGACGGAGGGGAGGTGGGAAAAAGAAGAAATACGGTGCTCTGATTACGGCACACCTTTGTCTGTGCATTGATTACAGGGAAAGCTACATAACCAGTTAGTACAAGAGATCTGCACTGGCTCAGATACATGGAGAAAATAGGTCATGTCCTTTTGCCAATTCCACAAGGCTATTCGGGTTGATATTACCTAAAGCATATTCAGGGCTTCCCAGGTGGCCCAGTGGTAAGGAACCTGCCTGCTAATACAGGATACACAAGAGATGTAGGTTCGATCCCTGGGTTGGGAAGATCCCCTGGAGGAGGGCAGGGCAACCCACTCCAGTATTCTTGCCTGGAGAATCCCATGGACAGAGGAGCCTGGCAGGTTACTCTCCACGGGGTTGCAAAGAGGCAGGCATGACTGAAGGGACACACATGCCTGCACAAAGGATATTCAAGTGAAAAAAATATCAACTCTGGCAAGGAGAGAAGAGGAAAACATATAAAGAGGTGGTGTAACTGGGAGGGGTAGCTCATGGATTTCCCTAGGTGTTCAAACTCTGCTCTACTGCTTGCTAGCTCAGTGACTTTGGACATTTTACTCAACCTCTCTGATCCTTTTTTTTCTCATCCAATATGAGCCTGATATCCACCTGTTAGGGACACTGTGACAACAAACAAGACAACAGGGCTATGAAGGGCTACAAAGCCCTTAGGGCCCCGTGAGAGAAATCACTCGATGGAGGGCAGCTATGATTATTACACTCCTTTAAGTTTCTTTCTGCAGGGGCACATTAAGTTGTGGTCTTTTAGGGTAAATCACCAAACACTCAAAATGGTTTGAAGTCTGTGAGCTGTTAGCATTTTAAAATATTTCTTTACCTTTGGAAGCCCTTTGCAGCTGGCTTTTCTGCCCATATATGAACAATATTCCTTAAGTATTCAGCTTCATCTTTATGTAAACACAACTGATTAACTAGGCTCTGTACAGCAGACTTCATCATGCTACTAGTCCACCAAGAATTAATAAAACCGCACAAGACTCTCCCTCCCTCCCTTTCCAAGAAAGACCGTAAGTCTGCAACCTACCTATGGGAAACAAAATACTGAGTTCTGCTAACTCCTCTAGTTGAAATAAGTAATCATTTGTTCCAAAGTTCTTCCCAACTCAATGGCCTCATTAACCAAGGTTGAGCTTTTGATTAACATACAGTGCTTGAAGGAACTTTGACCCAGAAAGCTGGCATCTGACTCGCTTCTGAGCCCAACTTGTGTCACGAGTGCAGGTTTCAAGGGTAATAAAAGGACCTGGCTGTTTGCTTACAGCAAACGGAGGTGGTGCCATGTCATTACAGAGCTTTTCCCAACTGTCCACCCAACCCTTGGCAAAGACAGTTTGCAGCCTGCATGTCAGCTTTTGGAGTCAACAGAATGAAAAGGTGTGTATTACCAAACTGAAAAGCACCTAAGTTCTACCTGGCACGTTACCTAAATGTCAGTTGTTTAAGAAACATGAATATGATCCCCAGATGACAGTGATCAGAGCAGAGATTAGGTGTTAGGGCAGGTGCATGCTGTCTACAGATTCTGCTTCAGTGAGCAAACTGCTCTCTCTCTGAAGGCTCCAGAGTTCTACAACACTCATCAGCCACAAGGCAGAGACCACAGCACCTGAACGTTCACGCTCTTGCCTATTTTAAGATGAATAGTGTCCTTCCCAAATTCATATGTTGACGTGTTGACATCATCCCTGCCTCAGCACCTCAGAATGTGACAGCATTTGGAGATGCCTTTTGAGAAGGTAATTAAGGTTAAAAGAGGTCATATGGGTGGGCCCTAAAGTTGCCCAGTGGCTCAGCGGCTAAAGAATCTGCCAACAGTGCAAGAGACAAAGGAGATGTGGATTCGATCCCTGAGTCAGGAAGATACCCTGGAGTAGGAAGTGGCAACCCACTCCAGTATTCTTGCCTGAAAAATCCCAGGGACAGAGGAGCCCAGCAGGCTACAGTTTATGCTGTCGCAAAGAGCAGACTGAGCCCTGCTATAGTATTATAGTTATAGTACAGTACCTAGAATCATTCTTAGCTGCTATTTAGGGCTTCTGAGGTGGTGCTAGTGGTAAAGAACCTGCATGCTAATGCAGGAGACACAAGAGACATAGGGTTTGATCCCTGGGTCGGAAAGATCCCCTAGAGGAGGGCATGGCAACCCACTCCAGTATTTTTGCCTGGAGAATCCCATGGACAGAGGAGCCTGGTGGGCTACAGTCCATGGGGTCACACAGAGTCAGACACGACTGAGCCACTAACACACACACAACCCAGTATGACTGGTGTCCTTACAAGAGATTAGGACACATTCACATTCAGAACAAGGGAAGACCCTGTGAGCACACAACAAGAAGCTGGTCATCTGCAAGCCGAGGACATAAGCCTCAACAGAAACCAAACCTGCCAACTTGATCCTGGACTTCCAGCTTCCAGAACTGGGAGAAAATAAATTTCTCTTGTTTAAGCCCAGTCTATGGTATTTTTTTATTGTAGCCCTAGTGATCTAAACCACTACCCACCTCTCTGTACCCACAACTATATGTCCCAGGACCAAGCAGATAACAAATGAGGAAGTTGACCAAGAGCAAAATAACAGGAGAGGTGTCAAATTTTAAAACTTTAAAAAATACTGGGTGGCCACACAAAATATGTCCACGGATTGATTATGTCACAGGCCTTTCAGTGGCAACCCCTGGGTTAGTTACATCATGCAATCAGATACTTAAAAGCGCCCACTATTCATCCTGCAATAAATATTAACTGAACACCTACTACAGGATAGATCTTACACAAGACACTAGGCATATCAGTGGTGACTAATATAAGGTGTCTTCTTTGTCTGCATGGTATGCAGTGGTCTGGGATAGGGAGCCCAGGTACTGAGCTAGGCAAGAAATGCCAAGTTGAAAAGACAAAGTTGCTGCCTTCCAGGGCGCTGCAGACTAACAAACCACAGACATGGAACAAGACAGTCATGAAATAATGGGACACCGGCTACACAACACAAGGGGCAATGGAAAGTGAAAAGATGACCGCCAACGTCGTCAGAGTTGACCCAGGAAGACATGAGCCAAGTTCTGGAGGATGAATAACAGTCTGCTTGTCAGACAGGCTGTCTGACAAAGCAAAATGGCTGTCTGAGGAGGCCTTACAAATAGCTGTGAAAAGAAGAGAAGCTAAAGGCAAAGGAGAAAAGGAAAGATATACCCATCTGAATGCAGAGTTCCAAAGAACAGCAAGGAGGAATAAGAAAACCTACCTCAGTGATCAGTGCAAAGACATAGAGGAAAGCCATAGAATGAAAAAGACTAGAGATCTCTTCAAGAAACTGAGAGATACCAAGGGAACATTTCATGCAAAGATGGACTCAATAAAGGACAGAAATGGTATGGACCTAACAGAAGCAGAAGATATTAAGAAGAGGTGGCAAGAATACACAGAAGAACTACACAAAAAAGATCTTCATGACCCAGATAATCACGATGGTGTGATCATGCACCTAGAGCCAGACATCCTGGAATGTTAAGTCAAGCGGGCCTTAGGAAGCATCACTATGAACAAAGTTAGTGGAGCTGATGGAATTCCAGTTGAGTTATCTCAAACCCTAAAAGATGATGCTATGAAAGTGAGGCACTCAATATGCCAGCAAATTTGGAAAACTCATCAGTGGCCACAGGACTGGAAGAGGTAAGTCTTCATTCCAATCCCAAAGAAAGGCAATGCCAAAGAATGCTCAAACAACCGCACAATTGCACTCATCTCACATGCTAGTAAAATAATGCTCAAAATTCTCCAAGCCAGGCTTCAATAGTTTGTGAACCATGAATTTCCAGATGTTCAAGCTGGATTTAGAAAAGGCAGAGGAACCAGAGATCAAATTGCCAACATGTGTTGGATCATTGAAGAAGCAAAAGAGTTCCAGAAAAACATCTATTTCTGCTTTATCAACTATGCCAAAGCCTTTGACTGTGTGGATCACAATAAACTGTGGAAAATTCTGAAAGAGATGGGTATACCAGACCACCTGACCTGCCTCTTGAGAAATCTGTATGCAGGTCAGGAAGCAACAGTTAGAACTGGACACGGGACAACAGACTGGTTCCAAATAGGAAAAGGAGTACATCAAGGCTATATATTGTCACCCTGCTTATTTAACTTGTATGCAGAGTACATCATGAGAAACGCTGGGCTGGAGGAAGCACAAGCTGGAATCAAGATTGCCGGGAGAAATATCAATAACCTCAGATATGCAGATGACACCACCCTTATGGCAAAAAGTGAAGAAGAACAAAAAGCCTCTTGATGAAAGTGAAAGTGGACAGTGAAAAAGTTGGCTTAAAGCTCAACATTCAGAAAACTAAGATCATGGCATCTGGTCCCATCACTTCATGGAAAATAGATGGAGAAACAGTGAAAACAGTGGATGACTTTATTTTCTTGGGCTCCAAAATCACTGCAGATGGTGACTGCAGCCATGAAATTAAAAGACACTTGACCAACCTAGACAGCATATTAAAAAGCAGAGACATTATTTTGCCAACAAAGGTCCATCTAGTCAGTTCAGTTCAATCACTCAGTTGTGTCCGACTCTTTGCGACCCCATGGACCACAGCACGCCAGTCCTCCCTGTTCATCACCAACTCCCAGAGTCTACTCAAACTCATGTCCATTGAGTCGGTGATGCCATCCGACCATCTCATCCTCTGTCATCCCCTTCTCCTCCTGCCTTCAATGTTTCCCAGCATCAGAGTCTTTTCAAATGAGTCAGCTCTTTGTATCAGGTTGCCAAGGTATTGGAGTTTCAGCTTCAACAACAGTCCTTCCAATGAACACTCAGGACTGATCTCCTTTAGGATGGATTGGTTGGATCTCCTTGCAAGGGACTCTCAAGAGTCTTCTCCAGCACCACAGTTCAAAACCATCAATTCTTTGGCACTCACCTTTCTTTATAGTCCAACTCTCACATCCATCCATGACTTCTGGAAAAACCATAGCCTTGACGAGACGGACCTTTGTTGGCAAAATAATGTCTCTGCTTTTTAATATGCTGTCTAGGTTGGTCATGACTTTCCTTCCAAGGAATAAGCGTCTTTTAATTTTATGGCTGCAGTCACCATCTGCAGTGATTTTGGAGTCCAGAAAAATAAAGTCAGCCACTGTTTCCACTGTTTTCCCATCTATTTCCCATGAAGTGATGGGACCAGATGCCATGATCTTAGTTTTCTGAATGTTGAGCTTTAAGCCAACTTTTTCACTGTCCACTTTCACTTTCATCAAGAGGCTTTTTGTTCTTCTTCACTTTTTGCCATAAGGGTGGTGTCATCTGCATATCTGAGGTTATTGATATTTCTCCCAGCAGTCTTGATTCCAGCTTGTGCTTCCTCCAGCCCAGCATTTCTCATGAAGTACTCTGCATATAAGTTAAATAAGCAGAGTGACACTATACAACCTTGACGTACTCCTTTTCCTATTTGGAACCAATCTGTTGTCCCATGTCCAGTTCTAACTGTTGCTTCCTGACCTGCATACAGATTTCTCAAGAGGCAGGTCAGGTGGTCTGGTATTCCCATGTCGTTTAGAATTTTTCACAGGCTATGGTTTTTCCAGTAGTCATGGATGGATGTGAGAGTTGGATTATAAAGAAAACTGAGCACCAAAGAATTGATGCTTTTGAACTGTGGTGCTGGGGAAGACTCTTGAGAGTCCCTTGGACTGCAAAGAGATCCAACCCGTCCATCCTAAAGGAAATCAGTCCTGAATATTCACTGGAAGGACTGATGTTGAAGCTGAAACTCCAATACTTTGGCCACCTGATGCAAAGAACTGACTCATTGGAAAAGATCCTGATGCTGGGAAAGATTGAAGGTGGGAGGAGAAGGGGACGACAGAGGATGAGATGGCTGGATGGCATCACCGACTCAATGGACATGAGTCTGAGTAAACTCTGGGAGTTGGTGATAGACAGGGAGGCCTGGCATGCTGCATTTCATGGGGTCGCAAATAGTTGGACACGACTGAGCGACTGAAATGAACTGAACTGAACTGTCAGACAGGATGACAGATGAAAAGAGCACATTTTCCAGACAGAAGGAATAGTCAGCTCCTGTGTGTGGGACAAGAGAAAGCACAGGCTTTTTGGAGAATGAAGACTAGCTGGACTGAGGGTAGGCAGTGGAGGGAGCAGCAGGATTCACGGCTGAACAAGGCGAGGAGCTGACATTTTACTGCATGGTGAACCACTGGAGAATTTTAATCAGGAAGGTGGCATGACCAGGACTGCTTGTTGGAAAGATCACCCTGACCACAATGCAGGGAACTAAAGGCAGGGTGACCCAAAAGGAGAAGATGAAGGCAGGAACCAGGGAAACAGACATAGGGAATCTGGGCAGTCAAGGTCACGGATGCGGAACTGAAACTGTCATGGCGTTCAACCGTGGCCACAGGTGACACTGTCCAAGAACATTAAGTGCATCAAGAGAAGCACTAATTTTTTAAGGGTACTACTTTGACTGATGAGAACATACATTTCCTAGGAAGCTTTTATTTTCGTTTATCTTACATTTCACACCAAGAAACTAACTCTACTCCTTTTTATCCATCAAGGTTACATGTGACTGTACCTCAGTGTTCTCATCTAAATATGGATAATAATGGTACCTCCTTCAGATTCCTTGAGCTCATTAATACAAGTAAGTAAAGTGCCAGAAACGCATTATTATTAAATCAACTATAATGAGAGCAGAAATAAACTTTAAAGGACAAATGGATAATTATTGACTGTGCAGTTAAGGATAATCCTCCCACTCAGTGAATACGAGGCAGATTAAAACCACCCCTACAACCACAAAGAGTAAAAACTTATATAATTGCCTTGAAAAGGAGCTGCCTCCGATTTCCTTAATCTCTCCAGAGCTCTCACACAGCCTTTCAGAAAGGACCCTAAAGTGCATGATCATTAACTTCAATTTATAAAATGCTTTGTCTCAGGTATATATATATATTATACATAAGATTAATGATCCAAGGGGATGTGGGACCTGCAAAGGGAAACCCACTGAAAGAGGCACTAGAGAGCTTTCTATAGAGATGGAAGTTCCTATATCTTGACGGGCAGTGGCTCCACACCTGCATGCATCCCACATGTCACTAAAGCCTGTGTGAATGTTATTATATGCAAATTATAGTTCAATAAAAACTGCATAAGGACAAAAGGGCTGGAAGATGGGGGAACTGGGGACTCAAGGGGAAATGGATACTCATATTTCAAAGAAAAGGGAAAATAGATATGAGTGAAAGAACTTGCCTTAAAACATTTAATTTCCAAAAACACTGTCTCTTAGAATGGATGAAGCTGGCTAAGAATGTAAAAACTCTTCCTTATTCAAGAAACATTTTGAGAAATTCAGCACTTTATCCTCTGTCTAAAGAACAGAACTTTTTACCCCTAGATTCACTGGACAAGCTGCCCTCTTGTGGCTCTGATAAATATTTACCAAGCACAAAAGTAGGCAGTTACTAAGTTATTTGGGTAGCAAGCCCAGCCTGGCTGTAAATAAATATTCTTCGATGACTGGGAGTGGGTATGCTGGCTGCTTGCATACACGAGGTGCACGGGCCATCCTGGGCTTGTGTCACAGCTGACTTTTAAATAACTAAGAAAATAGGGTTGCCACAAAATACATATTTTTGAGGCTAATAAATTCAAGAGACATTTTAACTGAATTTAAATTTCATTTTCGTAATATGGTTATCAGCATATCAGAAGCAAACATCTGTCTCAAGGTGAGTGCAAAGAAAACAGAACTGAAAGTTTCATTCCCACCATCTGTGAATACTTTTCAGTATTCCCAAGATCAAGTTTGCACGAAGAAAGAAAATAACAAGGCAGGAAATACCACCCAAACACTGGTTGGTCTTTATTAACACTGGTGTGCATCCCAGCTGGCGCTAGCGGTAAAGAACCTGCCCGCCAATCCAAGAGACATAAGAGATGCTGGTAGGATCCCTGGGTCAGGAAGACTCCCCTCGGGGAGGGCATGGCAACCCACTCCAATATTCTTGCCTGGAGAATCCCAGGACAGAGGAGCCTGGCGGGTTAGTCGATAGGGTCACAAAGAGTTGGATGAGACTGAAGCAACTTAGTAGGCAGGCAGGGAATCTAAATGTCTTATGAAATATTAAATGTTTGTTTAAAAAAATAAGGAAGAGAGGGAGGAACAAGTAGCATAGTTTTTCAAAAGTTACACTAAGAAAAGAAAAGACGGCATAAGCATTAACTCAAAAGATGTTTTCTCTTTAGAAAGCAACACATCTTAATACAAAACCTTTTGTCAAAAAAATACATAAAGAAAAGACAAAGATATAGATGGAAACAGATGCTGTATTTCAACTGTTGACATGTTCAAGATGCACCTAGTCCAGATCCAGCAATATCAGGCTGGACTAAGTTAACCTACACCAGGGTTACAGTCACTCCTGAAGAGTGACTGCTAAATCCATATTCTAGTACAGCAAGCTTTCTCGAGCCTTCTTTACTCTGTACTTCCTTCCCAGCCTCTCTACCACTTCCTCACTCCAATGTGCTAGCTTTCTCAGTTCCCTGCCTCAGACCCCACCTGGAATTTCCTTTCCCAGCCTTCCTTGTCTGGCTCTCCCCACAGCTGGACTCACCCCCAAGCAGTCTTCCCAGATCACTCTGTGAAGACAGCCCTCCAATCACCAGCCCTGTACTCTCTCTCTTCTTCCCAAGATACAGGAATTTCCATCTCTCTAGGAAGTTCTTTATTTTTCTTTGATGCACTTTTTATTATCTGGAATTACATTGTGTATTCATTTTTATCACTTTTTGTTATCTCTCTACCCCAATGAAATGTGAGCTCCCTGAGAGAAGGGGCTTTCTCTCCTGAAACAGAGCCTGACACTTGTCAGTCCAAGATAATAAACCCTAATGTGCTGTTTCAACACTCTATCACCAACAAGTTCTTCCTCAGACCTATCTCAAGTCTCTCTTACTGCAACAAAAGCAAATATTCTGGACTTCCCTGCTGGTCCAGTGGTTAAGACTCTACACTCCCAATGCAGGGACCCAGGGTTGGATCCCTGGTCAGGGAACTAGATCCCACTTGCTACAAGCAAAATATCCCACATGCCACACAACAAAGATCGAAGACCCCGAGCGCTGCAACTAAGAAAGTCAAATAAATAAATACACTACACATATATATGTGTATTTAAAAGCCCCCACTATCCTTTATTTGAATCCTAGAGTGATGGACAGGGGTTGACCAGCAAGCTGTTAAATAATTCTTCAGGACCACAGACTTTTGAAGGTGAAATGGAGCCTTTAGTTACAACTGACTCCAGTTTTGATGATAAGGACACAGGCTCAGAGAGGTTGACTGGTTTCTCTAGGCTCACCCAGAAACAGTGACTATCAGCAAACACCACATCACATCAAGGGCACAGAGTGCTCACCTTATTCATTCCTATAGTCCCAACAGCCAACACGCCGCCTGCCACCAAGAAGTGTGCCCAAGGAACAAGAGTCCCCACTTCTACTCTTAAGTGCTCATTCAACTGAACTGACTTCCTTCCTCTCATCACTGTCCCACCTATAACTTCCCATCTGAGAACCGTTTCCAGTCACTTGTGTCATGTGTCATCATTTCCTGTCCTCTGTACATATGTATGACAACATACCAGACACCACAATTGTCTATCTGGGGGCTGATCTGATTCTAACAGAATTAACATTGTCTAGCATGGAAAATACCTAGGAAAAGTGGAATAGGCAAGGAAAAAAAAAAAAGGAGGTGGGTGGGCAGAGGAGGGGGATCAAAAAGCTAGCGGTGTCTCCGACCATGGGTGCTGTGGCAGTAATGCAAGGCAGGAGCCCTGTATGGTCCATATTTGTTTTCTTTAGCTCCTAGCAGTGAGCCTGGCACATAATCAAAACCTATTTGTTTCAAGGAAGAAGACACGGAAATAACACTGCAGATTCAGCTTACTCTCAGTCCGTGTATGTGGGTGCTCGGTCATGTCTGACTCTTTGCGACCCCCTAGACTCCAGCCCACCAGGCTCTTCTGTCCATGGGGATTCTCCAGGCAAGAACACTGGAGTGGATTGTTATGTCCTCCTCCAGGGGATCTTCCCAATCCAGAGACTGAACCCGTTGTCTCTTACATCTCCTGCACTGGCAGGAGGATTCTTTACCACTAGCGCCATCTGGGAAGACGGTACACAAAGCTTTTGGCAATCAAAATTTCACCTCCCTGAAGGCATCCACAAGAGCTTTTGGGAAACATTGAGACAGATCTGCTAGGAATCTGGAATGATCTTTTCCACATTTGTTTGCAAAATTACTCTACCGAGCTGGATAGGAAAGCTGTCAGTGGGGTGTGAGCAAGACAATGTGTAAGAAGAAAGGGTGTGAGTGTGTGTGTACATGCATGGAAGCATATGCTCATTGCAAAAACTTCAACAATTATAAATTGTTTCGCCTTTTTGCTCATGGTACAGATCTGCCCACCAATGCAGGAGACACAAGAGACGTGGGTTTGGCCCCTGGAGTAGGAAATGGCACCCCACTCCAGTATTCTTGCCTGGGAAATTCCATGGGCAGAGGAGCCTGGTGGGTTACTGTCCATGGGGTCGCAAAGAGTCAGACACGACTGAGCAACTAAGGAAAGCACTATCCTCCAAATGAATTCTTTGTGGAAACTCTAAGCTACTTAATTGGGTCCAGCAGTGTTCTTACTTCACGAAGTACTTGAGGTAAACTCTTTAGCTCTCAGTTCAAATGTTACTTCTTCGGGGTAGCTCTCCCCTTCAGCAGCCCAGATTGTTTCGCATCTTGGTGTGAGCTTTCCCTTGTAGCACTCATCATGATGTGTGATGAACTACTATTTGCTCACTGCCTGGTTGTCCACCCCAAACTGTAATCTCCATGAGGGCAGGACCCTTACTCGGCTTACTGTATGCCCCGTGCACAGTCCAGCACCTGACACCAATACATATTTGCTGAAGGAATGAAGGAGTCCTGAATGTCACGACAGACACGCAAGAGGTGGCCAGCACTTCACCAGCAGACACACAGTCTGCTCCCACCTCTGAATTGTGAAAGCCTTATTGCCTGTGCAATTCTATTTGGCAATTCATCGCCCAGTGACGTGTTATCACTACAGTTTTAGGTTATTACTCTTATTTAACTTTTAGCCTGTTTAGATCTTATCTTCACAACTAGATTTAGAAGCACATCAAGTGTAAGCTGTACTGCCTTGAAGTCCTCAAAGCTCCCTCACTGGTGCTCTTTGTAAATGGTTGCTTTATTTGGTGCTCAAAACAGGTATTTTTGCAGCTAATACTACTGAATATTGAAGCCCCCAATGTCAGAAGAGTGTCCTAAAAAATATTTTTAAATAAATCAGGAGAGCCCACGAAGACTTGAGTGTTGTTTAAATACAAAACATGGTTCTAACTTTGCTTATGTGAGAGACTCGCACAAGGGCAGAGAACATCTTAATTCAGCAGAATTCTTTTTAGTTTCATGAAATATCCCTTCCACCATCCTTCAGGTCCCACCCAGCTCAGGAAAACTCTCAGTCGTGCAAAAGCAGGATTTTTTTGTTATTTTGCTAAGTCAGGCCCTTTTTTATAGGGTAGAAAGAACACTTGTTCCCTATTTCTCAATTCCTCATTTCTGCTGGCAGCACAAAATATGTCCTAGCCCTGACTCTCAAGCACAACAAACCACAAATGAAATAGATAACTCCGTGTGCCTTCAAATCTATATTTCAAGCAGTTTTAAATGGTTATTTTTTTTAGTCTAATTACTTATGATAGATGTTAGCTGGATTAACAAACAGGCCCGTGAATCACTCATCTCTAGCCAAGCACTCAATTTCAAGCATTACCCTGTTCTCATTTTCTGCTCCGACCCTCACAGAAGCAAAACAGTGAAAAAACAAACTCATCAGCTAAAATGCGGTTGTCAAAACACAGCCAAACCACTCAGAATGTTCACAATTTGGGGGTGTTTCCTAACATGGCTAGGGTCACTGACAGTTAATGGTTTCACCAACATCACCTGCAGAATCTGAATCCACTTCGTGAAAATTGCAGAAAATCCCCCAAATGCTTTAAGTACTCACTAAGGTCACCCTTTAAAATATAAGGGCATACATTTCTGAGTTATGCTTATCTTTACTTTCCCGAAGCGCAGGTACTTTAGAACTGAGATTCTGCAGGGCCCGGCATTTCCTTCCCACCTTCAGGTGACCCACAGAACTCAAAGCATTTTTGCCAGGTTCCATTTTAAAAAATCTAATCAGAGCTCACAATATAACCAGTTCCCTGGGGGGGAAGACAGATGACCTGGCTGTTCCTCCCGGTGCGGCCCATGTGTCACTTAAAGGCCGAGCAGCCAGAAGGTGGCTCTGCCTGCCCCTTCCCTGCATCCTCCTGCATTTCAATTTTCAACATATTCTCTACATTGTGTTGATCTATGTCCTTTTTGACGGCTGACCACCATAACAAGTCCAAAGTTGATGCTGTTGGGACTTCCCTGGTAATCCTGTGGCTGAGACTCCGAGCTCCCAGTGCAGCGCGCCTGGGTTTGATCCCTGGTCAGGGAACTAGATCCCACACGCCGCATCTAAGGGTTCACACACCACAGCTAAAGATCCCGCGTGCTGCAACAAAGATCCAAGACCTGAGTGCCACAACTAAGTCCCAGCGCAGCCAAATTAATTACTGATTTTTTAAAGTTGATGTTGTTCTCTTTTCTTTCATTCTTTTTTTTTTGGCCGGGCGGGGGGCGGCATGTTTTTAACACTGGCTGAGTGCCAGAAACTGCATTAAAACAGACCATGTGTCTGGTTTTAATTCTCCAACAACCAAGCCAGGTGGGAACTGGTAAGCCTACTTTCAGTGAAGGAAACTGAGGCTTGGAGAGTGTCTCATTTAAAAAAAAGAAAAGGCTTCTATGAAGTAGACTAGGGGGAAAAAAAAAGAAGTAGGCTGATGCTTAAACTTTGGTCTTTCTGGTATTAATATTATTCCTTATCTTAAAATAATAGATTCTTCCGCTAGGAGATCAGAAATCTCTGTCAGTAACAGTCATCAGAGGTCCACAGCGCACGGTATGCTCAGTAACTAGAAACAATACACCATGTTTTACATTTTAACATCTCCCAAATAACCAATCTGTATCTTTAAGCTATCACTTAAGTCAATTACGTGTTTTACAATCTGTACAGTCAGATTACAAATCAGGGAACAAGCTCCTTAAGAGAAAATCTTCCAGATCTACTAGAGTTAAAGATATGCAAAAACAACAGAAATAGACTATTGGTCTACTGGGCTCCAAGACTATAAGATAAAAATGAATAAAGAAAAAAAAGGTATTAATGACTATCAAAAGAAGAGGTGGGTCCCACTGGGAAGCCCAGGAAAAGCTGGACAGAAAAAAATCGACGGTGCCCACTGGAACTTCCGAATTCACTGGACTTCAAAAGGTTTTCAGCTGCCAAGACAACAAGCTCACCCTACGGTGAAACAGGCTGGGGTTGCACTGGGCCAAGGAAGAGGGTGCAGTGAGATTTTAGGTCCCTCTTCTCCTCAGCTCTCGTTGCATGCTCATCCAGTAGTCTTCCAAAATAATTTGCTTCTCCCTATCCACTCAAGGTTGAGACAGAATGTGCTCATTTCCTCAAAGTAACCTTATTTCCAATAGTCAACAAATATTTATCGGGGGCACGCTGCAAGCCATCACCATGCTGGGTGTCCCTCTAGACCTGCCCTGCCTTGGAGCAGGAGCATTCTCATCCCATGGCGCCCCTCCGAGCAACCGTCTTCTGAAAGGTGGAGGACCACTGCCCTGGAGCAGTTTCTCAAGCTGATCTAATTACCTGGAGAGCTTGTTAAAAATCAGACTCCTGATTTTGCCTTGGACTTTCTGCATCAGCAACACCAAAGCAAAGGTCTGGAAATCTCTCATCTTAAACAGTCCCAGAATTACTGTCCCAGTAATTCTATTCATTAAGGAACTTTTTCGACTTCAGTCCTTTGGTGATTCATTTAACCTATTGTGGGTGTGGGCTCAGAGGCAGTATATTTAATGCAATGTGATACACTGGGGATGGACTTCCCTGTAGTCCAATGGTTAAGGCTTCGCCTTCCAATCCTGGGGGTTCAGGCTCCATTCCTGGTTGGAGAGCTAAGGTCCCACATGACTCTCGGCCAAAAAACCAAAACAAAAGACAGAAGCAATATTCAATAAAGACTTTTAAAAATAGTTCACATTAAAAAAAAAAAAGACTGAGGAGTCAGAGTATTTAAAAACTGCTTTGAGAAATATGAGCTTTCCTGATAGCTCAGTTGTTAAGGAATCCGCCTACAATTCAGGAGATCCAGGTTCGATTCCTGGGTTGGGAAGATCTGCTGCAGAAGGCATAGGCTACCCACTCCAGTATTCTTGGGCTTCCCTTGTGGCTCAGCTGGTAAAGAATCCACCTGTAATGTGGGAGACCTGGGTTTGATCCCTGGGTTGGGAAGATCCCCTGGAGAAGGGAAAGGCTACCGACTCCAGTATTCTGGCCTGGAGAATTCCATGGAGTGTATAGTACATGGGGTCGCAAATAGTCAGACATGACTGAGCAACTTTCACTTCTTTGAGAAATAATAGTATAACAGCTTCTATGATCAAACCAAGGCTCTTTTCTCCTCATTCCTTTGCCCAAATTCTACCAAACGAAGTCTCAGAAACGTGGATCCTATCTCATTGAGATCTCAGATGACGTAATATTCAGAAGACCAGCAAATGTTAGGTAGCCCACACTGATGGTGATATTGTGAATTAACACAGCCCTTACCCAATGCTTTGAGCACTTGAGCACTCAGTACTTTGTCAACAGCCTGCCAAAGCCTATGGAAGAATTTATGTGCACAGTGCACTGCTCCTTGCAATAGGCAACATAATTTGTCCACATGATGCTTCCTTTCTATCTATGATACTCCCTAGGAAGAAAAACTTGTTTCACTGATAATATATTTTTCCCATACTAAGTAGTGTTGGTTCAATACACAAGGATGCTCAGAAGTAATATTATTCTTAGAAGAGACATCACTGAGGAATTCACTCCAAGGATAGAGTCATGTTGGTGGGTGTGAAGTTCCAAATGAAATATCTCAAAGAGGGTCAAATCCAGTGATAAACTGGCAGTTTAAAACCAAAGTGAATGAATCCATGTGCTACATTATATTGGCATTCTAAAGTACATTTTAGTATGATCTCGGACCTCTAAACTTTTCACCACTCACCTAAGACTGGCTCCAAATAAATCCTTTTTGCTTCATGAACAGCATTTAAACAATGAACACTTTGATGATCTGTGGTTCTTTAATTTTTGTTTTTCCCTCTCTCATGATTAAATGGCTTTAAAAGCTGTAAAATATTCTCTGAACTTTGTGGCTGTGTTGTGATTACCCTACGGGATCCCCAGAAGTCAAATTCTTCTGAACCATGCCATCTTAAAACATTTAAATACCATAGATATTTACTGGTTGATTTAGATAAGAAAACTGAGATTCAGACAGGTAACTTGCCCGAGGTTACATGGCCACCCAGAACTGGGGACTCTCCCAGGGCATGCGGGATGGGATGGTCCTCAGAGATGGTAATGTCCAGTAGGCAGGACCTGGGTGGACTCTTCCTGGTATATTTAAAAGTTTCAAAACATACAAGGTATAGAGGTCATTCCTTTCTATAGACCAGAGTAAGAACACAGTTCCCACATTGCTGTGGTGAGTGACTATTTGACTTAGCTCTGGCCAATGGACAGAAAGAAAATGATGTGTGCCATGATGACGTGATGTGGACCTGGCCCTAAAAATCTATTCCCTTGGGTTTTTTCCTTGTCTGGATGACTGGGATAGCAATGCCTAAGCAACTCTGGACATCACATGCTGGAAAAGGCAAAGCTATTCAAGGAATAGCTATCAAGGACTTCCTTGATAGCTCAGTGGCTAAAGAATCTGCCTGCAATGCAGGAGACCCTGGTTCAGTTCCTGAGTTGGGAAGATCCGCTGGAGAACGGACAGGCTACCCACTCCAGTATTCTTAAGCTTCCCTGGTGGTTCAGATGGCAAAGAATCCACCTGCAACGCAGGAAACCTGGGTTCAATCCCTGGGTTGGGAAGATTCCCCTGGAGAAAGCCATGGCAACCTGTATTCTTGCCTGGAGAATCCCCATGGCCAGAGGAGCCTGGTGGGCGACAGTCCATAGGGTGGCAAAGAGTCAGACACGACTGAGCAACTAAGCACAGCACATTTTCAGTCCAAATCTCCTAATGAGTTCATGGAGGTGATACTCTGCAAGCCTGCACACACACCAGGACTTCAGGAACTATATTTCTATCAGGCAACCCGCTGACATCTTGGGGTCTCTACGTCACTGCTACTTAGCTTATCCTGACAAAAACACAAGGAATCTCTAGACTGGGAAAACCACAGCTTTAAAGTAGGAAAAATAAACAGCCCAGGTAACAGATCTGTCGGTTTATTATCAACCACAAAACAACAGGAAGGAATCAATGGGACTTGAGGAAGAGTAAAACACACCAGACTAACTTAATTTCTTTCCACAACACAAGAAAAATCCCTATCTTCTTTCAAAAATCTTTTATTTATCTATTTAGCTGCACTGGGTGTTAGTTGCACACATGGGATCTCTGATCTTCATTGCAGCATGTGGGATCTTTAGTTGCGGATATGGGATCTAGTTCCCAGCTCAGAGATCAAACTTGGGCACCCTGCATTGGGAGCATAAAGTCTCAGCCACTGGACCACCAGGCAAGTCTTGAAAAAACCCTATCTCGATTTTAGAAACGTTCCTTTGTAAGTAGCTTTTTAAAACACAAAATGCCTTTTTCAAAGAAAGAATGTTAGAAATGATGTTCAGAGCCCCAGGCCCTACAAAAAGCTTTTTTCACCCAAGTGCAATAGAAATGATTCTAAAGGTAATACCCGTCTTGTGGGCCTCGGAGGCCTGAAAATCCTCAGTGGGTGAAAGGGGTGTGGATAGGGGCAGAAGAGCTTCTAACCAAAGGCTGAGGTATAGAAGGAGGGCTCTGGCATAGGTGGCTTGGCCAGGCTGGATAGTGGGAGTGAAGACTGGGTAGGGGCTGAGACACACTTGCTCTTTAGCAACCTTAGTCTTGGTGAGAATACAAAATTCGTTGTTCAGATGCAACATTCCTCATCTTGTACTTCATCAAGGGAAGCAATGAATTCAACTAAGTTTCCACAGTGTTTCTGATTTGATCCCAAATGGCAGTTTCATTAATGAGCTGTGAAGTTATTTTCTCATTCATCCTGAGCTACCCTAGTGATGTTAAGCAGTACTCAGCATGATACTTGACACTACATAGCCTTGTGATAAAGAGGACTGCAAAGACACTGACACACATCTGCCAGCCAGCCTCGGTGCTGGAGCAAGGTCTTTGATGCCCCTGCTGGACTGGATGTCAACTTCTACTTGTTGGCTTATGGGAAGGTCTAGACGTCCTGGGGAGGGGGCTGGGCAGGCCAGGCGGTGGTGGTAGAGACACAAGGGAGACTTGGAACAGCAGCTATCCATCAAGAGGTTCAGAGAGAGTGCACTATTTTAACAACCAGCATGGCCGAATCAAGTGCATACAGCTGTTTACCATACCTGGCGAAAAGTTCAAGCTTTGGAAATATACCTAAGCTCCAGTCTCAGTTTTGTTACCATACAATTGAGTGAATGTGGGTAACTTATTACTTATATTCTCTGAGCCTTAGTTTGCTCAACTGCAAAATGAAGATGAAAACATAGATACGAAAGCAACTAATATAGTGTGTGATTTTAGTAGGTGCTTAGTAAAAGCTAGTTTCCTTAAAACCTCCTCAAGTTATACCATCTTCAGAGCAAGCTCAAGGCACAAGGATAAATGATAGAGGATAAATGATAAGGATACAGAATGAAAAGGATAAGAGGATGGAGGGAGAGATGGGAGGTGTGAAAAAAAGGCGGCAAAGAGGAACCTGGAGGGGGTTGGTACCCGTTGTTGAGAAGAACTGCTGCCAGTGGTAGGGACTCCCAGACCAATTAGACCTTTGTGTTAGAGTTGGACTGTCTTGATTCAAATCCTGCTCTGTCATTATTGGCTGTGTGTACCTGATTTAATGTCTCCATATCTCAGTTTCTCCATTTGTACAACGGAGATAATTTTAGCATCTACCTTCTGGTTAATAAGCATAAACTGAGCTACAGGTAAAGTGCTAAGAACGGTGCCGACCAGATAGCCTGAAAGAAAAAGTTAGTTGCTCAGTTGTGTCTGAGTCTGTGATCCCATGTACTGTAGCCCGCCAGGCTCCTCTTGTCCATGGAATTCTCCAGGCAAGAATACTGGAGTAGGTTGCCAATTCCTTCACCAGGGGATCTTCCCGACAGAGGGATTGAACCCAGGTCTCCTGCATTGCACACAGATTCTTTACCATTTGAGCCAGCAGGGAAGCCCTACCTGATAGCTATTTTGATAGCCTAGCTGATAGCTATTCTTTATTTATACTATTCATTGGTGGCACTGTGAAAAAAAAAGAGCACTGGACTCAGATACAAAAAGCTCTGCCACTTCCTCAAATCCCACGGATTTTAGGAAAGTTATGTAAATGACAGAACCTGAGCACAAGTATCTATAAAATGAGGGAAGCATATTACAGCTAACATTTATCGACCACTTAATATGTGGTTCTCTCATTTAATGTTCGCAATACTTTAATGAAGATTCCCTTATTACGTCCATTTTCCAGGGGAGGAAACTTGATCTTCAAAAGGTGAACTATCTAACCAAAGTCACAAAGCTGGAAGAAGTCCAGCCACCGCTTCAAAGCCAGTCTGGTGAGACACCAGATCCTGCCCTCTGAAGCACTGTGCTCTGCTGTCTCTGACCTGAGATTCTGTGAAAGCAGCGCAAGCATGCTCGCAGCGAGTCGTGAACAATGCCGTAGCACAGCAAATGCGTCTCAAGAAAGGACTGCAACCCAGTGTCCCTCAAATTCTACTAGGGCTAGCCTAATACAATCAAGATAAAAGAGCTTTCAGTTGTCTGACATGACTCAGGGTGGGGCAGGACTCAGGAGAGAGAGAGGTATACAAATAAAAGCTAATGCTGGAGAATCAAGAGGCCATGAGTCTAATATCATAATAGCCTTGATAAAGTCATCATGCTTTATAAATAAGACAATCTAAAATGACTATGTATATATTAAACCATACCCTGACATCTATTATGACCTCAGTTGAATGTTTCTAAAGTCCCAAAATGAATAAAATGAATAAAACACCTGAGAATCCCAACATTCCTTTTTTAAAAATGTTGTCTCTACCATATTTTTGAATGGAAAAACTCAACATCAGATGTTATTTTGCATTAATGCATAAATTTAACATGTCCACCTCCAAAGAGGTAACAATGGAATTTTTTTAAGGGAGGGGCGGTTTTGAACTAGTTAAGTGAATCCTAAAATTCATAACCAGGAGAATCCTGATAGAAGGGCCACTAGCACTATCAAACACTGAAACATAGTAGAAAGTTTTAATAAAGAAATAGTTTGACCCAGGAAGAACATAAGGTAATGCTAAACCTCAAGTAATTTCTACAAAAACTTTTTCAAATACAGGATCCAGCATCCAGTCAAAGTGATGCAACACAACATGTGTGAGAATCAGCAGAAATACAGGAAATAAAACGAAACCCACGCAACTCTAGAAATAATTATTTTGAAATTTGACTCTAGAATTCATAATTTTGAAATTATTAGACAGACTATAAACAATTATGATTATCATGCAAAATGCAGTATTATCATCAAAAAGCTTAATAGTTAGACAACGGCCTTCTCAGCACCAACAATGGAAGCCAGAAAACAGTAGGATGATATCTTCAGTGTGCTGCGAATCAACCTTATGATGCTATTCTTATCGAAAATACCTTTCAAAAATGAAGCTCAAAATAATGGCATATTCTGTAAAATGAATAGTGAGTTTGTCACAAGTAGACTGCCACTAAAGGAGGCTCTAGAAGCAGCAGGAAAATGGTCCAAGATGGAAAGTCAGAGAATACAGGATATAATGAGGAACAATAAAAATGTTAAATTTAAATAAACACTGACTACATAAAACAATCATGATCATTTCTTACTAAGTTTTACAAATAAACAAATATTTCATAAATTAAAAATACTATAAAGAGAATTAAAACACATGACAAGAGAGGCACCTAAGTCAGTAGGTGGGGAAATGAATTTAAAAGCTGTCCAGTGGTTTCCTTGGTGTCTCAGGGGTAAGGAATTTACCTGCCAATGTAGGAGGCATGGGTTCAGTCCCTCAGCAGGGAAGATCCCACAATGCCACAGAGCAACTAAGCGCCTGCGCCACAACTACTGAGCCTGTGCTCGCAACTACTGAGCCCACGTGCCCCAGAAAGCACACTCCACAACTAAAGAGTCGTTCCAGCTCGGCACAACTAGGAAAAAGCCCGGGAAGCCACCAAGACCCTGCACAGCCATAAAAAAGTAAATAAAAACTGTCTCGTAACATACAAAGTGAACACTAAAAACAGAATTCCAAACTAATAGAGGGGAAAATGGAATGATAAAATATACACACCTATACACAAAAATCAAGTTCTGGCACATAAGCAGTCACAGCAATGACTGAAACAGAATAGAAAATCCAGAAATATATCCAAGTCTATATGGAAATTTATTAGACAACGAAAGGCGCATCTCACACCAATGAAGAGAGGGACTATTCAACAAATAGTCTAGGTGTTGGGACATCTGGAATTTCATCTAGAAAAGTTGGATTTATATCTCATATCAGGATAAATTCCAAATGGATCAACTATAAGTTCTGCAAGAAAACATGGGAGAATTCTTTTAAAACCTTGAAATGAGAAAGACCTTTCTATTGTGACTCATAAGCCAAAAGCCATAATAAAAGACTGATAAATTCAACTAGATACAAAATTTATTTAAACCACAAAACAAAAACAAAAGATGAATAATCAATGGAAAAATATTCACAGTTCGTATCACCAAGAGCTCATTTCTGTAATACCTAAAATGCTTATACAAAGCAATGAGAAAATGATCAATAAACCAATTAAAAAATGGGAGACAGACAGCGCTGACCAAGTACAGATGACTTTAACCTTTATAAAAATATGCGAATTGAAAATACACTGAGATATCATTGCTCATGTATCAGATTGGCAAAACCCCAAAAATAAGTTACAAATTTACTGTAACATATTTTTAAATATAAATTTATTTAATTGGAAGCTAATTACTTTACAATATCGTATTGGTTTTGCCATACATCAACATGAATCTGCCACGGGTGTACACGTGTTCCCCAACCTGAACCCCTCCTCCCACCTCCCTCCCCGTACCATCCCTCTAGGTCATCCCAGTGCACTAGCCCCAAGCATCCTGTATCCTGCATCGAACCTGGACTGGCGATTTGTTTCATATATGGTATTATACATGTTTCAATGCCATTCTCCCAAATCATCCCACCCTCTCCCTCTCCCACAGAGTCCAAAAGACTGTTCTATACATCTGTGTCTCTTTAGCTGTCTCACATACAGGGTTATCATTACCATCTTTCTAAATTCCATATATTACTGTAACATATTAACACGTTATGTTGCCAAGGCTATGAGGAAACTGGATGTCTCATACATTTCTCATGGGAGTATATATTGTTACCCCTGGGAAAGACATTTATCTATCATATTATATCTCTATTATAATTATTATTGCATATACTTTTTAACCTAGCAATTGCACTTTGGAGAATTTATCCTACAAAAGATATATTTTACACTTGCAAAATGACGTGTACAGACAATTTCTTTCAGCACTGTTCTTAACAGCAAAAGACTAGAAACCAATCAAATAGGATTCTAGTTAAATATCACGGTATATCCATACAATGAAATACTATATCTCTGTTTTTTTTTTTTTTTAAGTCAATATGAGGGACTTCTCTGGTGGTCCAGTGGCTAAGACTTGGGCTCTCAATGCAGGGGGCCTGGGTTTGATCCCTGGTCAGGGAACTAGATCCCACATGCATTAATGAAGATGAAAGATGCTGCAACTAAGAGCTGGTGAAACCAAAATAATAAAAATAAGTATAATAGTCAATGTGGAAAATCTCAATGTACTGAAATTGAGAACTCCAAAATGTATTGCTAAGTGAAGAAAAACAAGTTACAAAACAATTCACCTAATAGTCTGCCTTTTGAGGAAAAGGGGAGAGGGGAGTAGATGTTATATGTACATGTATAGCATAAAGAAATTTCCAAAGGATAGATAAGAAATTAAGACAACTGATATCCACATCTAGTTTATTTGAACAAAACAATCAACTTAATAATGAAAAAAGTACTGTGTCTTCATCATTATGCATTCTGTCAACTTAATTTTCCGTGAAACACTTTATTTATTCATTTAAAAGCAGAGGACAGTGTAGCCAGGCTTACGGCTATCCCTGGGGTCGAAAAGAATCAGACATGACTTAGTCACTGAACAACAAAAGGTACAATAGATTAAAATTAGCCACAAAACTGTGAAAGTGAGAATGGAAAAGAAGACTTAATCTGATAAGCATATATCATATCCATCTTTAAAAGATATATAACTTCAAAACCATTATCTGCATTATCTCTGGGTGTGGGCTTAAGACGATTTTTATTTTCTCCTCTGTGTTCTCAGCTTCTTTATTGGCCTGCATTATTTTTATAACTGGATTAAAATTTATTCTAATAAAGTAAATATTATAAACACTGTCTTCAGCATTTAAGAAAAGGAAGAAATGTTGATTTAGAGGGTAATTAAAAACTGAAACAGTTTAATAAAGATAATTGGAATTTCTATGTCTGCAAAACTTTATAAAAATAGTATTAGACATCTTGGATTTAAATATTCGTTTGTTAAATGCTCAAAGGTGGATCAGATGGTCTTTTGTCACAACGCTGTCACAGTAACTGGAGAGTGGTGTTTAGGATACTTTTTCAGTTAAATAATTACAAAGAATGAGGCTGACTGAATAGGTAGAAAAATCTAGATTGCACAAATAGTTTTCAGTTCTGAAGCCTCTCTGTAGGCGTTATAGATTATTTCAAATCTTCTCCAAGAATCTAAGTTCCTCCAAAAGTTTTTACAGAGAATACAGTTTTATTGTTTCAGAAGTGGCCCAGACAAAAATAGCACCATGAGAAGAAACAAGCTTCCTAGTAAGATCAAAATTAATTATGGTTTTTCTAAAAAAACTTAAAAGACTTTTATATACTCAATTCCAGTAAACCTCAGAGGACACGCTACTGAAACAAAAGAAGTTAAGACCAGAAAGAATTTCCACAGATTTGAGAAAACTCAATGACCCTTTCAGTCTGTTAGGCAAACTTGTGTTCTGTAGGTATGTTTTAGAATTTTGTAAGTAACCATGTGATCATAGATGATAGGAGGAGGAGCGAAGAAGAGGAGCAAAATAGTACAGAATGAACAAAAAAATTAAGAGAAACTCATACAGATTACAAAGATGATCAGGAGGTCAGTTTTCTAAAATGTAGGCGCTGTTATCAACCTCAGAGCAATGGTCCTCAACTGTGGCCCTTTCGCCCCCCAACCCAGAAGTTACTAGGCAATGGCCAAAGACCTGGTAGCTCAGACAGTAAAGAATCCGCCTGCAATGCAGGAGACCTGGTTTGATCCCTGCGTTGCGAAGGTCCTCTGGAGGAGGCATGACAACCCACTCCAGTATTCTTGCCTGGAGAATCACATGGACAGAAGAGCCTGGCGGGGTACAGCCCGTAGGGTTGCAAAGAGTCAGACATGACTGAGCGACTAAGCACAGCATAGCACAGCACATAAGACGTTTTTGGTGGTGGGTGCAAGCAGCATCTAGTGAGTGGGGCTACTGATACCGTTAAGCATTCTACAATGCACCGGACAACATCCCACAACAATCCAAAACATCAATTTTGCCAGGCAAGGTTAAGACATCCCGGCCTCGGTGGATGGGGTGAGCGGGTGGGGGGCGGGGTGTGAATTGACCACACAGAAATACTCAACCAATATTACAATTCACAAATGAAGTATTATTACCAAAGCTACCTATAAGGAAGTAGCTATCTAAAAAAAACATCGTCATGGTGTCTGGCCCTGAAACTTGAGTTACAGCTTTGTCTTCAGCCTCCCTTTAGGCCACTTTGATCAGGGCCTGCTGTGTGCCAGGGTAACCAACTCCCGTGGATTTGCCCAGTACTTCCCCAATGGCTCAGCCATTAAGAATTCGCCTGCAATGCAGGAGACGCAGGAGACAAGGGTCAGGAAGATCCCCTGGAGTAGGAAATGGCAACCTACTACAGTATTCTTGCCAGGAAAATCCCATGGACAGAGGACCTGGCTGGCTACAGCCCCATGGACAGGAGACTGGCAGGCTACAGTCCATAGGGTGACAAAGAGTCAGACACAACTGAGCCCAGCACAGCAGCAGCAGTCCTGGTTTTAGTACTGAGAAAAGTAAAACCACTCTGTTGACCCAGAGCACAGTGTCGTTTGGTCACAAGAGAAAAAAGCCGGTTCCTTCATGGATTTCTCTGATCCTTTTCTTATATGTAACAAGCTCCTAAAGATCTGGCTCCAGGAGGGAAAGACAGGGTTTGATCCTTCAGATGCTCTCTGTATCTGAAGACTATCTTGGCATCAGTCTTAGTGGGAAGGATGGAGCCTCCTGGGTCTCTGGCTTGTCTAAAGTTCATTGTTCTACCCCCACCCAGGCCCAGGGTCCAGAATCTTCTTTGGATAGGCGCCTGGGAAACACTGCTGCCCTGGAGGACCACATACCTTGCTAAGAGGGAGGGTATGTAATCAGCATACCCTCCTGGTTTACCTTTCTTAAACTCCCCCTGGGGAAGAACTCCAGGCAATGGAATGCATTTTTTGAGAGTAGAAACCTTTCCCCTTATCTTTCCTACATTATAGTAAAAGATAAGTCGCTCAGTCATGTCCGACTTTCTGCGGCCCCGTGGACTGTAGCCTACAGGAGGATGCAGGCTCCTCAATCCATGGGATTTTCCAGGCAAGAGTACTGGAGTGGGTTGCCATTTCCTTCTCCAGGGGATCTTCCCAACCCAGGGATCGAACCCAGGTCTCTTGCATTGCAGGCAGATGCTTTACCCTCTAAGCCACCAGGGAAGTCCTACATTATACTCTCTCCTATTTCTTATAAATGTGAAACATTCTAACTATTGTCTGTCCTCTGATCAAAGGACATCATGAAATGTCATAAGAAAGCAATTCACAAATCGGAAAATAGAAAATAAATGTAGCATACTAATCTCTCAATGAGAAATCATTTGTCTGAGGTTAGCAATGGACAGTTATTTCTCTTTCTTGCTAAACACTTACAATTAGCATATGGTAGGCACTGTTATGGGGCTTCCCTGGTGGCTCAGATGATAAAGAATCTGCCTGCAACGTGGAAAACCTGGGTTTGATCCCTCGGTTGGGAAGATCCCCTGGAAAAGGGAGTGGCAACCCACTCCAGTATTCTTGCCTCGAGAATTCCAAGGACAGAGGAACCTGGTAAGTTACAGTCCATGGGGTCGCAGAGTCAGACACGACTGAGCAACTAACACACATACACAGAAGCACTGTTATAAGCACTGTGTGTGTGTTATCTCATATAATATTAACAAAAATCCTATCAAGTATTACTATGATGATGCCCATTTTACAGATGAAAACACTGAGGTAGAATAATATTAAATAACTTTGCCAGGGTCGCAGAGCTGGTGGTAATGGGAGATTAGATTCAGGCAGGCTGGCTCTGAAGTTCCTGCTGGATGCTACTACCTATCACTCAAGCCATTTCAGGAGAAAGAAAAGTGGCTTAGAGAAAATGCCCTCCCACCCTAATGCATCATGAACTTTGAGCCCACACCATGCAGTTGGTTGCTTGAGGGCCACGTGCTGAAGCAGACACCCTGAGCGCGTCACTCATAAACACATGACTGTGCTCTTAGTTCCTTGTGGGTTTGCTTCCTGAAACAGCCCTTTTCGAGTGCTGAGCCAACAAACAGATGGAGACCAGTTTCAGTTCTGGGAAGAGGCTAAACCCCATCTAGCCAATAACTGCCTCCACACTCCCACTCTCTGAGCTGGTGACCCCAGTCCAACACAGGGCACGGGAACTTCTTCAAACATGGAAACGCCTGCTCATGAGGGTCCTTGACAAACACCCTATTAGCAGACTAGACACCTTACAGGCAACCTCAGAAAGACCAGGGAGTTAACAGTTATATGAAGACAGTTCTGGAAACAGCTCACATGTCTGACAATCCAGACAAGTGGAGATAGTATAATAGGTACCTGTCAGATTTTATGAAAAAAGAAAGATGTTCCTCTTTGCCATTTATTCTCACCTCCTTTGTCCCAGTGTTTAAAAAATCCTGTGTTCCCTTCCCTGATCCTCTCTTTGGGTGTTTCATGCTTTTAAAAAAAATGTCCGGAATAACTTTATAGTTACAGAGAGACAGGAACGCAGCCAAATCAGAAACCAAAAGCCCCAGATCTCTGCCTTATCAACAAGCACTTTCAAACTCTCGGATTTTCTCCTACTTCAGCACAAATCTTGAGATTAGATAGATATAGTACCATTGTGTTATTCCCTGGTCAAGAAACCAACAAATACACAAGTATCATCTTTTTTCCTCCCTAGCACTTAGTTGTTGATTAAATGGTCTCCCTCGGACTCCATTTTCTACTTTCATTCATTTTTAGTTTTCTTAACTTTATATATACATACATATAAATATATATATATATATTTTTTCTTTCACCTTAAACTCTCGAGCGACTATATTACTTAGGATATGGAGAGGACAATGTCTCAAATGCCTTAGGACTGACGAAGACAATGCTCATAAAATGCCTGACATAATGCCTGGTGCATAGTAGGTGCTCAAAACATAATAGCTACAGTCAGTGAACAAAAGCCCTCAATTAAACAGAATCTACTAGTTCTGACTGTCTATGTAGGTAAAATGGCATTGATAACATTTTAGAGTAATTACAAAAAATAAGATCTGACTTCAGGAAGAATTAGATAATTCACTGGACCCACTTTATGGAGGTCGTTCAAATCAGATCAACTCTGCCACATACATGGGTAAATCCACATGAACAAGAAGCTCTGGGGAAATTTCTGAAGCATTTTCCTCTGTGGATCTTTCTCTCCAAAGATTTTGGAGTTACTATGTTGAGAAAACGGATGTTAGGGTAGTTACTGATCAGCAGAAATAAAAAGCATTTTCTCCCAAACTGATCATTACGATAGAGAAAATTTTAAGCAATATCTAATAATTTTTTGAGCCCAAAAATGCTTTTTAGAGTGCTCCTAAATTCTAGTTCTGTCTAAACTCCAGCGTGCCAAATACCATGGGCTTCTCTCCACTAGGAAATCTTTTCTAACTAAACTTTGCTTAGTTAGCAAAGTCAAATAATTCCACCTCATGGGCATTTTCTAAATTTGTTTACTTCTACTTAAAAAAAAAAAAAACACAACTAGAATCCAAGTGACTTACCTGTCCGCTTAATTCCTTTCCTCTTCCTCATTCTCCTCCTCCAACTTTATAGTGCCTTCTCTCAGTTGTGAAAGATAATCAAACTGCACAACAAATGAGTTTGGGTTCCTCATTTGAAACCTAAAACTCTAGATCCTCTTCCTGGTTTCAGGGCTCCAGGAATTCCTCAGAACATTACAGGAGGGCCTTGTGGACAAGCGATGAGGAACCTCCCACGTGTGACAGAGGCTCTGTGACCAGAGCACAGTTGATCTACACGTTGAAGGGAGAACAGGCTTGAGATTATGGTTGACAGCACCTGCCAGTGAGTCAAGCAGCTGGGGGCTGGTTCACAGGCATTCACCAATGGCGTCAGTCGCCTGTCCCCTGGTCCCGGCTGCACCTCATTCTTCTCTGCAGTGCTGACCTCCCATGGCGTGGCAGAGCCAGAGTGAGTCACACATGTCCCGGGTCCCATCCTCCTAGTTGACCAGCTCACAGTCCCATCCTTACCCCACCGCAGGTTTCCAACATGGACTCCAGTAGTCCTGCTTAAGGGCGTCTATGCATGTGGCAAGAACCTGGCCCTCGCTTTCAGACAGATGTGATTCTGAATCCTGAATCACTCTTTCTTGCTGATAACTTTAAGACCATCTCATATATAAAACTGTGACAATAATAACAACTCCATGAGCTTGTTAGATGTCATGGCAAGGACTCCAGGGGCTAGTATACAGTAGAGGCACAAAAGAGTCAGCTATTATTTTTGTTACACTGGGACTCATGGTCTACCTCAAGAGCTTTCAACAAACAGTAAAAAAAAATAGATTATGTTAGAACAACTTTTATTTTACCATCAAATTTAATCACTTTTTCCTTCTCCTAAAATATATTACTTGACAGGACAATGCTGCATCACTAACCCTCTAATAATATTATCAACCTCAGACTGGAGTCAGCCCAGGTACAGAAAGTGCCCTGGAAGACTCATTAAGGGTTCACTTCCCTACAGAGAATATTTTCTAATTTAGGAAGCAAATGGGAGTTTTCTGACTGTGGCTATAAGTGATACACTAAAACAAGCAACCTGACAACACAAAAATAACCATATATCATCCTTGTGTGTCAAGCACTGGGGTACTGCTGAAATGCTGTTATGGAGGGTTACACTGAGAGGCTGGCAGTAGAGAAAGGTCAGGGCATGTATTCTCAAGGTTACCTCCCTTCTGGGTGACAGAAGGGTGGCTGCGGCCCTTTACCAAAGGCTCCTGGCAGGGTCTCTGTTTTCTTGGCAGTACTTCACAATCCTTGCTGGCTTCCCTAAACCCTGATAATCCCTTTATGAATCTCTCCTCAATTACCCTGGTGAGTGTATATCTGTCTCCTATGGGGGCGAATATGACTGATGTAGCTGCTCCCAACTCCCTCCAAAAGATAGAGTCAAAGGAGCTAGTTTGTTTCAAAACAACTTAGCAGAAGCGGCTGGGGGAGGGCGGGGAAACACCTTAATTTGAGGATGTTTCACCAAGATTTCAAGCTCCTAGAACCAAAGTCTAATGACTGCTTGCTATGATGTCAGCACTGTGCTAGGTGCCAGAAACGGGGGGAACTTTGAGCTTACCCACTAGCAGGGAGGACCAGGTACACAAATTGAAAAAATTCAGGCAACAGTAAGCTCTGCCTAGCAGTAAAAACTGGGAAATAGGATGGAGACTCACGGCGATCGGAGAAGGCTCTGAGACACTCATGCTGAGAACTGGAAGAAGCGGAGGGCCACGAGTGGAGATCTGAGGAAAGGACAATCTAGGCACAGACAAGTACAAATGTCCTGTGCAAATATCTGCCAGGAAGTGTGTTTGTTTGCTCGTGTTGCTTTTAATTCAGGAACAGAAATCTGATGATGGAGGCAGAGGTGAAAGAGCCGAGGTTGGGGAAGTGGCCAGAGGTCCTGTGATGAAGAAGCCCCGGTGAGGAGTTTGAGTTTTATTCTAAATACAAGGAGATGTCACTGAAGAATGCTGAGCTTTGCAGGGCACCATTTGGGAAGACAGAGAACTGGAAAGCATCCCACAGAGATGGTTTGTTTGCTTTCCTATCAGAAAGACTTCTTCCTGGTACAATCTGTTTCTGAAAGGATGCGAAGGGGTGGGGTGGGGAGTGGGGTTGAATTAGCACTTCAGAAGAAGAAAGCACATAACCCACTAACCGAAAACGCTTTGAAAGATAACCTAGAGAGCATTCAACGTATGTGATTGGTTGAAGAGGGTTGGTGGTTGTGGTGATGGTTGTGATGGTGGAGGTCGTGATGATGGTGATGGTGATGGTGATGGTGGTGGACGTGGATGGAGGTGGTGGTGGTGGTGATGGTGATGGTGGGAGAGCTTTAAAAAGACAATTAAATGTCCTTAAGCTGGAGGAGAGTTCAGTGTGGGCAGGGGCAGTAATGAGAAAATGGATTCTACTAGGGTGGTGATTAGACCAACTTCTCAGAGGAAGTGACAGTTGAATTGTTTTGATAAACGAATAGGTATTGAGAGTAGGACTTAAAATTGGAGAAGAAACACTTAGGGGGTCTGGTGTAGACACATGACACAGCCTGGAGCCAGAACAATGTGTTCAGGAAATGTCAATAGTTTGTAAGGAATAATTGGGTCATAGTTCAGCAAGGTGGCGTTGGGAGGAGACATCAGACAGAGAGGGGACCGGGAACCCATCCCAGAGGACTTGGTATGCTTTGCTAACTAATTGGTATTGAGGGACGTAATCAGACATAACTCTCCCCCTGGACTAACTGGTTAGTGAGCACCTCGAAGGCAGGAGCCTTGTTATAATATTCACCTTTGTATTCCGAGCACCTATCCAAGAGCCTGGCACATAGGAAGTGCTCAATACACACTCCTAAATGAAACATTAGGAGAGTTATGGAGTGTGCCAAGTAAGAGAAGAGAAGAGAAACTTCAGGATCAAAGGCTAATTGCAGACTGGGGCAAAGAACAAGGAGGGAGAAAAGGAGAAGAAAGAAAAGTCAAGAATAAGACACAAAGAGAACAAGTAATTTTAACATTAAACACAACTTGCAAATTAATGAAGCTCTGACCAAGCCTTGCAGATAACTACAGCAACCTGGCAAACTGGGTCCCCAAAGACAATGTTGGATACTTTATAAAGCCCTTAATAATAACAACAACAATAATAACCCCATAATCAATAATTATGAACAAACTGAGTGCTTCTCATATGGGTTTATATGTTTTATAAACATACATATAAAGTGTTATATGTAACCCATATAACACTTTATATGGGTTACATGTTTTAATCTTTATAAGAATGCCATCAGATAGGGTCTATTATTGTCCCATTTTATGGATGAGGAAATCAAGGCTTAACAAGTTTAAAATACTAGTCTGAGGTCACACAACTATAAAATGGCAGATCAGTAATTCAAGCCCAGGTCTGCCTGACTCCAAAATTTGAGTTTTTAACCACAATTTCATTTTTTGTGTGTGTGGTATTTTTTTCTTTTCTCTCTGGCCACACTGCAAGGCCTGTGAAACTTTCCCGACCAGGGATGACACCTGTGCGCCCTGCAGTGGAAATGCAGAGTCCTAACCACTGGACCACCATGGAAGTCCTAATCACAATTTCTATGGTGATTACAGGATAAAATACTATTTAAGTGCTTTATAAAGTTATCTATAATTAGATTCATTAAGCCATACTGTTGATTGGTTCTTTTAATCAATTAAAAGTTATTTAAAGTTCCCAAGTTTAGATTGAGATTCTCCTAAAATAAATGGGATTAAATATGTGATGCAGTTTTGGAATCAAAAATATCCCAAGATCACCTGGGTTTGACAAGCTTAAAAAATAAAAAAACAGAATGATTAAATATATGTTATGATTTGCTATGACACATAATTCCGTGTTCATGTTTAACTGAGCTCATTGTGATATTCTCACAAAGTAAACTAGTGAGAACCCTGTGGACCATGACATGGAACCTTTCGTTCCAATCCAACAGAGGAGTGCTGTTCTATATTAATTCATGCGAGACATTTACGTGATTTTAAGTTTTATGGTGGTCACTTTTTTAAAAGTACAAAACCAGGTGACGTTCATTTTAATATATTTTCTTTAACCCAATATATCCAAAACATAATTTCAACATGTAATCAATATAAAAATTAATAACTACTAAATGAAATATTTTACATTTTTTTAAATGAAATCTTCAAAATCTAGTGTGCATTTTACACTGATAGCACATTGCAATTTGGATGCTACATTCTCACTGGAAATAATCAGTATTGCATAAAATTTACAGTTGAAAAAGTAGACTCACACATCCGGGTTGCTCCAAACATAAGCTTCCCAATAAAGTTGTGTTTAACAAACAAAATACACTGCTTCCATTTTTACATTTAATTAAAATTTTTAAATTCAGCTCAGTCACACTGGCCACACACATTTCAGTGGCCACAAGTAGCTGGTGGCCATTCTCTTGGAAAGCACGGCTGTAGATTATGGCTTTTTTCCCCACATGCTCAGAATGGAAAGGTCAAAAAGCTGAAAGTAATACTGGCTAATAATGTGAAGCAGCTATTCTCAATTTACAGGGTGAATTAACTTTGCGTTCACTACTTCCATTAACGTTGCACATCCTGTGATTGAAAAATAAGGCAGAGAAAATGACTGTGAGAAATATTATTAATTCATTACTTTGCTTTTCCAACAGGTTGTACTTGCGGCCATTAAATGAATACCTAGTTCATGTGACTGGACTGCTTAAAGATTTTATCCCAACAAATCCTTGTTTGCAAAATCAAAAAAACTAAGAGGATTAGATGTTTCCATGTTAGTTAAACTAGGAAAACAGAGTTGCTGCTGTTTATTTTAAAACTTTACTATGCACAGGGGAAAAAATTGGTATGAAATGGTACTCATGTGCCAAATAAAAAATGAAAAGGGGAAAATAAATCAAGCTCCTTTGAGCCTCGTTCTTAGTATCTTTTTCATTTCAGAGCACCAGAACTAGTTTACAGTCATCCAAAACTATGACATTTATTGTAGAAGTAAGGAAGCAACTAAATCACCCCATATATATCCCTGTTTCATTAGGCTCTAATAAACTGACCTTTAAAGGTCTCGTGTAAAGAAAAGCACATCCATTACATAACCACCTATTATTTTCTTGCCTCACGCTGGCCGTGCTGGTTAACCGGAGTAACCACATTGCTGGGGCTTCTCTGGGCAAAACTCATCTTAGCATTCACGCTTCACAACAAATCAAAGTAAACCCAGGCATCTCCAGAAGATGAAGGTGTCTCAGCACATGATGGAGCATGGTTTATTAACCAGGCTCCTTCGGCTACTAATGAGGTCACAACGGGTCATCCATCAAGCACCATACAGAGAACATAGCTCTTTAGGGCAGGCACAGAGGCTATTTTTTATTCATTTTGATGCCCAGCACCACATATAATTCTTGGCAGGTGGCAGGCACTCTAGAAATATTTGTTGAATGAATGAATGAATATATTCAGGAACAAAAGTGGAGTGGGCATTCTTTGGCAGTCTGGAAGGTGGTGAGCAGAGTGGTATTCTTCTCTTCCCACACCACCCTCCCTCTTTCCCCTACCCTAAGCTTCCTCCCTAAAGTACACTCGATGGGTCAGATCCACTCAGTTCAACCAAGATTCACTAAATGCTCAGCACCCACAGCTAAAAGACATAGGACAGGAATCCATAAGAGAACAGAGGGTACTCATCAGAGAATTAATGTGTTAGGGAGATGCCATAAAGACCAGCTCCCTGCCTCCCACTTCTCTGAAGAATATGCTGAATGTGAAGATAACTGTGTTGTGATCTGATTGGTTCACCCTGTTGAAGTTTGCAGTTAAAAAAAAAAAAAAACTCTCGTTGAGCAGTGGTGGGTTCCTTTTTAAGGGTGTTTTCTGGGTTTTCCTTGTCGTAGACAGTGCATATATACACACAGCAGGTAAATGCAAGATGGTACCACGATGGGGTGAATGGGGGTTGGGGAGAAATTCAGAACAGCTGTGCACAAGCAATGAAACAAATTCTAGATACCCAGTGTGGCCTTGGGCATATCACATGACTTCCTAGGTCTTCGGTGTCCTCATCCATAAAATGAGGGGTTTGGACCAAATATTACCAAAGGGAACTTCCTGCTCTGCTGTGAGCTAAAATGCGTGATACACACTAACTGCTCGATGAGTCAAGAATGGAGAATTCTGTGCTGGGATAGTTGGAAAGGTCCTGGTGGAGGAGCCAGGACTTGCAATGGGATGGAGGATAAAGAGGATTTAGCTATCCAGGGAGACAAGCAGAGGGAAAGGGACAAATGGAAGAACAGTTCAAATAGACTCAGAGCCTTAGACTGGGGAATCCTTGAGGATTGGAAGTACTAATGGGTTGGGACCAGATGCAGGGACCTTAAGCAGGGCTGAATGAGGAGCTGGCGGGCGAAGTAGGGAGTCACGCTAAGGAAGAGACCAGAGGCCCCGACTGCTCAAACTTCCCTGTGGTTCCAAACATTTGAGTGAGTTTAGTCACTAAATCGTGTCTGACTCTTTTGGAACCCCATCGACTGTAGCCCGCCAGGCTCCTCTGTCCATGGGATTTCCCAGGCAAGAATATTAGTGTGGGTTGCCATTTCCTTCTGCAGAGAATCTTCCTGACCCAGGGATCCAACCTGTGCCTCCTGCATCACATAAGGATTCTTTACCACTGAGCTACCTGAGAGGCCCTCCAAACATTTACCCATTCAGTAAACTTATATTAAAACTGTGTGCCAGGCACCAGATGCTGGGGGCAGGCAGAACACGGACACTAAGAATGAAAACAATAAGTGGGCTGCTTTTTCCTTCCTTTTATGAATTCTTTCCCCTTTCGGGCATGTTTTGGGGTTTAATTTCATTTGATTTCACTAAATAAAATCTTGGAGAGAGTTGAGCGGCTTTCTTTCCTTAACCCTTCAGAGGTTTGTCTACTTAAGGGGTATAATGACACTCTTCAAAGATAACTAATTGTAAGAATTAAATGAGCTGCCCAGGGCGGGGAGGGGAATGAGTGCCACACTAATTAGGGTTGCTAATTACACTAGACAAGTAAATGGTAGTGCCCTAAACAAATGCTGGTTACTGGCATTTCTACTGTTTTCATTTCAAGGAAGTAAAAAGATGAAAATCCTGTTCCAAGGAATTATAGTGACTTGCCTCTGGTCAAAGTGATGAAGCCAGGCCCAAAATTTGGGCTGCTGCCAGACAGCACCTTGACTGGCATTTATTTTTTTTAAATCACTCTTTTGCCTGGCCAGTTCAAGGGGTCTGGCCGTGTCAACTGGATAAGGGGAACCCAGCCTAGTGCCTGCCCCACTGAATTTGCACTTCTTTGAGAAGTATGCAGAGACCTCCCAGACCCTGCAACTCAAAGGACCAGTGATACAGAGCAGACATGGAGCCATGAGACATATCGGGCTGTGGACAAAGAAGGCTGCCAGATAAAATGGAACATCCAGTGACATTTGAATTTCAGATAAACAATCAATAATCTTTACTTGCTAAACAAGGCAACCTGAAGCCAACAGGAACATAAGACAGCCTGCAAGGTGAGTCTGGCAGGTTTTGAGGGGGAACATTTCAGGATCCCTGAGGCTTCCTCATTTAAAATTCAATGGTTCTCCCATAAGGTAATTATTTCCGGGGTGGTTTCTCTTTCGGGATTCAAAATGTCACAACTGAACCCTGAGCGAGAGTAATGACAACACATGGAAGGTCTTTACATATGTCTACTTTCAACTGAACTTTCCCTCCCCAGACGACCAACCATGTCTTTTTGTTTTCTAAATTGAAGTATAGTTAATGTACAATATTATCAGTTATGGGTGTTCAATATAGTGATTCACAATTTTGAAAGGTTATACTCCACTCATAGTTATTATAAAACAATTGGCTATATTCCCCATATTGTACAATATTCCAATATATCCTGGTAGCTTATTTTATACCTCAGTTTGTACCTCTTAATCCCTATCCCTGTATTTCCCCTACCCTTTTCTCTCTCCCCTCTGATAACCTTTAGTTTGTTCTCTACATCAACAAGTCTTTTTTTGTTATATTCACTAGCTGTTGTATTTTTTAGATTCCACATATAAGTAATAACGTTATAAGTATTTGTCTTTCTCTGTCTGACTTATGTCATTTATCATAAGACCATTCACGTCCATCCCTGCTACTGTAAATGGCAAAATTTCATTCTTTTTTATGGCTAAGTAGTGTTACACTGGGGCTTCCCTGGTGGCTCAGATGGTAAAGAATCTGCCTGCAATAGGGGAGATCTGGGTTCAATCCCTGGGTCAAGAAGATCCACTGGAGAAGAGAATGGCAACCCACTCCAGGAGTCTTGCCTGGAGAATTCCATGGACAGAGGAGCCTAGGGGGTTACCATCTGTGGGCTCACAGAAGTTGGACAGGACAAAGCATACAAAGAAAGCACCCCACAGCGCACAAAGGAAGGAACAAATCTATAACTCTTCCTGAAACAAATGGTTTTGTTTCTGAAATTCACATAGAAATCCACTGGCTGGGATGAGAACCTACAAGTTTCCCAGGTGTGGTGGTAGCTACACTTTGATCAAGGAGGTTTATTTTAGCTTCCATCATCTCCTTCCTCACTCCTTCTGAGTGAGGCCAGAGTACTATAGTGATGGACTCTTGAAAGTGAAAGTGTTAGTCGCTCAGCAGTGACCGACTCTTTGCAACCCCATGGACCACAGGAAAAGCCCCTAGCGTTGCTTCCCTTTCAACCCCTTCTGCAGTGCCATTAAAAATTCTGATATTTACGAATTCCCTGCTGCTGCTGCTGCTAAGTCGCTTCAGTCGTGTCCGACTCTGTGTGACCCCATAGACGGCAGCCCACCAGGCTCCCCTGTCCCTGGGATTCTCCAGGCAAGAACACTGGAGTGGGTTGCCATTTCCTTCTCCAATGCATGAAAGTGAAAAGTGAAAGTGAAGTCGCTCAGTCGTGTCCGACTCTTAGCGACCCCATGGACTGCAGCCTACCAGGCTCTTCCATCCGTGGGATTTTCCAGGCAAGAGTACTGGAGTGGGGTGCCATTGCCTTCTCTGACGAATTCCCTAGCGGTCCAGTAGTTAGGACTTCACACTGTCATTGTTGAGGGCATGGGTTTGTGATCCCATAAGCCTCGAGGTGCAGCCCCGCCCCCACCTCACACCAAAAAAAAATTCTGATATTTGATGGGAGATTGCTTAGGTCTGAGAGAGAGTAAGGGGGATAGAGGTGATAACTAAAGGTTTCTCTTCAAGGTGATGTAAACGTTCTAAACTGACTGTGGTGATGGCTACAATCAGTGAGTATATTAATATCCACTGAATTGTACACTAAATGGCTGAACTGTACAAAGTATGAATCATATCTCAATAAAACTTTTTTTTCCCCTTATTTCTAGTATTTAGGAAAGTGATGAACACTGAAACAGAGGACAGAATCCTCAGTGCCTGTGGGGGCATGCAAGGCCTCGAAAGAAGCAGCTAGTTTCATTTCTTTTTTCTACTTTTGATAGAGACATGAGCCCATCTTTCACTTTCCTCTAATTCCATTAATTAGAAAACACAGCAACTCAAATGGTCTAATCTTTGGCCTTACTAAGGAGGGGTGAGGGCTGTGACTACCTGGAGAGGGTAGTGGGCAGAAGGTGGAAGCCCACGCCCAACTCCAGCTGGTAGTTGCTAGGTGGTACTAGGTGGTAGTTGCTAGGCCAGGTACTGATGAAGCTTTGTTTTGTATCGTTTTTGTAACAAGACAGAAACCCAGGTGCACTGAGTGGGGAGGAAGGGACAGAGAAAAAATTCTCTCCAAGTTTAAATGTGTGCAACTGATTCAACGTTTAAAGATTGGGCAGGACAACAGTGCATGGAAGAACAAACACAAACAATACACCGTGGGAGCTTCATTTTCCTGTGAAGCGCCCATCTGCCACCTCTTATGTAGGGTGACTGTTTTGTCCTGGTAGAGGTCCCTCCTCCTGGAGCAAGGGCCCCTGTGTCCAAGCTGAGGACACACTGCCTCTCACTTGATGCATACCACCTGGCTGCGCTATCTTAAAAAGCGACACCCAAGGGTGGAAACGACTCAGATGGCCATCGACAGATGAGCAAACAAACTGTGGTCTAGCCATGCAATAAAATACTATCCAAACCTGAAAAGGAAGGAAGTCTTAATGTGTTAGAACATAGATGGACCTCAAATACATGATGTTAAGTGAAAAAAGCCAGACACGAAAGGCCACATATTGTATGATTCCATTAATATGAAATATCCAGAATAAATAAATCCATAGAGACAGAAAGCAGATAAGTGGTCACTAAGGGGTAGGAGATCAATCCTCGGTGTTCACTGGAAGGACTGATGCTGAAGCTGAAACTCCAGTACTTGGGCCACCTCATGCGAAGAGTTGACTCATTGGAAAAGACTGATGCTGGGAGGGATTGGGGACAGGAGGAGAAAGGGACGACAGAGGATGAGATGGCTGGATGGCATCACTGACTCAATGCACATGAGTTTGAGTGAACTCCGGGAGTTGGTGATGGATAGGGAGGGCTGGTGTGCTGTGATTCATGGGGTCGCAAAGAGTCGGACACGACTGTGCAACTGAACTGAACTGAACTGAAGGAGTAGGGACTTCCCTAGTAGCTCAGATGGTAAAGCATCTGCCTGCAGTGCACAAGGCCCAGGTTCAGTCCCTTGTTAGGGAAGACCCCCTGACTGAGCGACCAACACACACACAGTGGGTAGGGGAAAGTGAGGTGAACAGTGATTTCTTAAATGGTTATAGTGTCTCCTTTGGAGGTGATGAAAATGTGTTTTGGAAGTAGATAGAAATGATGGTTACATTACATTGTCACTGTTAAAAATAGCATGGTGATTCCTCAGAAAATCAAAGAGAATTATTACATGAGCCAGCAATTCTACTCCTAGGTATAGTCTCAAAGGAATTAAAAGCAGGGACTCAGAGAGGTACTTGCACATCAGTATTCATAGCAGCATTTTTCACAACAGCCAAAAGAATGATAAAAAGATTCATCAAGATCAGTGGATAAACAAAATGTGGGACTACACATAGATTAAATATTATTCAGTCTTAAAAAGGAATGAAATTCTGACACGTTACAAATGAACCTTGAGGACACCACGCTAGGTGAAATACACCACTCACAAAAAGACAAATACCATGTGATTCTACTTTTGAGTTATCTGACTAGTCAAATTCATAGTAAAGTGAAACTGTGGTTGCTAGGGGTTGGGGAAGGGAAAAATGGGAAATTATTGTTTAATAAGTTTCAGTTTGGGGAGATGAAAAATTTCCAGAGTAGATGGATAAAATAATAAATTTTATATTATTATATTTTACCATAATAAAAACATTTTAAAAACTCTTTCATTTCAGGTAGATATCAAAATGCAGATTCCCAGGCTTTGGACCCAGAGTGAGTCTGACCCAGGACTCAAGCTGTACACACCTGAGAATCGTTGCCCCTTCCTCTCCTCACTGAAATGACATTTTGAACCTTAATTCAGTTTTACTAACCTCCCCATCCCATTTAGTATCAATGGAAACTATTTAGGATACACATTATTATAAAAACACTATTTAATTTTTGTATTCAATAAATCACCTTCATAGATGGAAACCTTGACTTATACCCGACTACTATACTAAAAGAAACCCCTGGAAGACCACTTCAGAGGTTCTGAAACCCTCATAAATGTATGTCCCTAACAATCCAAGGAAATAGTTTAGAAAAATCTCTTATTTTTCTCTCCTCCCCTCTTCCACCCACTTTAAACATGAAAATTTCCACTCTGGCCTCTTTTCTGACCAGAACTGTGGAAAAGTGAGGAACACAAAGGACAGCAAATTCCGCTATAGTCAGGGATATTTCTCCTGATTTGAAATGATAATGGAGCGATGGGGGCCCTTACGCAATCTGCTCAGATTGGCTCTTTTGGAGGCATTCTGTGAAACAGCGCATTCCAGCGTCTTTAACATCTTCCGTACTGAGACAGCAAATCTGCCTGGAGTGACAATGGACCCAGACAGGAAAAGTCAAGGTCTTGTGGTACAGCAGTCTTCTAGAACAGAAGCCAGAGCTCAGACTCTAATCATTCTGCAGGCACTCCTATTTCAAGCAGGAGTAGATACACGGTCATGGCTACCAAACTCTGCCGGGCATTCAAGGCCTTGCCTCACCAGATAGTCTCCTTCATTCCCCTGCTCATCTCTCTATTTCCCTTCACAGAAGGTCAGACTGATCTGTTATCTATTTGCCACCTAATATCTTTGTGACCCCATGCTGCGATTCATGGGGTCGCAAAGAGTCGGACACGACTGAGCGACTGATCTGATCTGAATAACTCTGCCTCAGTGCCTTTCTTCATGCTGTCCCCATGGCCGAGAAAATTCTTGCTCTAGATTCCATTGATCCAAACCCTTGTTGTTTTCCCCGGCCACCTCCTTCAGGAAGTCCTTCCAATTGTCCCCAGAAGGAAATCATCTCTCCATCCCTTCCAATCCAGTAACTTTTCTGTACCTCTCTTACAGTCTTTATCACATTTTACTTTGTATTTACCCTGCAGTATTTATCATTTTCTATTGTTCAGTTTTTATTTCACTTACTTAAAAGCTCCTTCAGACTGAAGACTGTAGCATTGCTCTCTGTATTCTAACTTTTGTGGCAGACACCCCAGATTGCTATTCCCCTCTTCTATCCTAAGGGATCTCCAGAGTCTCCCCAATAACAGACAGGCTACCTGGCTTCAAAGTCCATGATGCTTGCCATGGGACACTCCTGAAGTGCACAGCACCATCCATTATTCATCTATTATTAGAAGAGGAAATCATCAAGTTGGAACAAATATCTGTTTAATTCTGGCTTAGGAAAGGAAAAGATCCATTGTTAAAAAACAAGGAAGAGGTATCATTATTTTTGCAAAAGGCTGAAATTCCTCATCAACTTTTTATAAATTTATGTTTAAAAGGGCATTTGTTCAATTACTCTTTGCTGACCTCCACCTATGTCTGCAGCTGGTGTGGACATAATCTCTTAGGGTACAATAAGCCAGAACTCTAGGAGAAAGAAGACAAGGCAAGTCCAAGGGAACTCAATGTGCCAAATGAAGACAGTTAGCACACTGCTAAGCCGAGAACTTTCTGGAGGGAGGAGGTGATCCTTGGAGCTGTTCTTTCTGTCACAGGACAAACAGAATTTGTTGGTTTTGTAGGCATGGGGGTGGGGAAAGCAAGAGTAAGAGGAAAAGAAGCTTAGAGCAGAGGAACAAAATGTAATCATCCAGGGGAGGGGGGATGGGAGGGGAATGGTCAATCACTGCCGTTGTCAAGAAACCAGAGAGGGAATTCCCTGGTGATCCAGGGGCTAAGAGGGTGCCCTAGTCAGGGACCTGGATTCCACAAGCTGCAACTAAAGCCCGGTGCAGTCAAATAAATTTTTTTTTTTTTTTTTTAAAAAAGCTTTTTGTCCACTTCAGCCTGCTCCCAGCCAAGGCACACAGACCTCCACATCAATCTTTCTCTAGCCAAATTAGGTACTCTGTGTTTATGTGTGTGTGTGTGCGCTGGACAAGGGGTCGGCAAATATTTTTTTGCAAGGATCAAATAGTAAATATTTTAGGCATTGTGGGCCATACAGTTTCCATTCCAGCCACTCAGAGCTGCCAAGCCACATAAAAGCAACCAGGGACAGTATGTTTTTACACTGTATGCCAATAAAACTTTATTTATGGAACCGAAATTTGAACTTCATATGATTTTCAGGTGTCACAAAAGATTATTCTTTTGATTTTTTTCCCTAACCGTTAAGTAAGCCAACAGGTTATATATGGGTTTATACCATATGTACTATAGTAAAGGCAAGAAGCCATGCCAGGGAGTGATAATCCCTACATTTTGGGTGAGACCCCTCCTGTGAAGGGAGGAAGGGGATTGGGATTGGGTGCAGTTTGCAAGGGGCTTCAGTTCTCTCATGTTTTATTCCTTATGTTGGCCCATGGACACAGGGGTATTTGGAAAAGTACCATTTCTTGTACTTTTCAGTAGGTCTGAAATATTTCAATAGAAGTAAAAGAGAAGGCACATAAAATGAGTGTGCTCCAGTTCATTTCTGTTTGCCCTAATGACTATATCAGTAACAAATAAACAAACAACATTTACCCATGAAAAGCTTTTCTCAATTTTTGAACTGCTACATGAGTTTCCCTCAGGATCTCAAGCACAAAGAACTAGGTACCTGGCAACAATGTATTCACATCTCTTATCCAAAACATCTTGATTTTATTTCTGCCTAAAGCACTTTCTGTTTTCTAAAACAGCACCTTGTGGTCAATTTAGTATACAAATTGCTAATACAACTTCACAAAATGGCACATTTTTAAGGCAGGGAGCTATGCTAGGTCCCCAACAGTTGCTTTCTGAAAATTCTTTTGTGTATTATTGCATAGCAGAGTAGTGTGACAGGGATCAAAAGATTAGAAATAATTTCAATTAACTCCTTCTACTAATATAAGTAGCAGAATAACCATTGAATTTTGCCTCAATTTATACTGGAAAACAAGCATCATTGACCAAAATTACAGAACTTTTAAAATGCTGTTTTAAAGAATCAAAACATCACAAATGCTCTGCAGGAATGAAAAGCTGAAAATGATGTAATAGGATAAGGCAATAAATTAACCTATTTCTAAAAACCTTTTGACTTAGGGTTTCTATATTCTTTTTCTACCCACTCTCCAGCATACTTCTGTTCTGTGCTTTACCTGCAAATGTATTATATCAGCATGTCTTCTGTCTGTCAGTCAGAAGGAGAATCTATCTTTATAGGGCTCTGATACCAATAAGTTCATCATCTTTAACTTCAGCAAATAGTTAGAACTGACAAAGATTGTGCTCTATAACTAAAATAATTATTAGAAAAAGATATTCCTAAAGTTCTGATACCCGCCAAAAGAGAAAGCAATAAATTCAGCAGGAGAACTTCAGAACCCAAACAGGAAGTACCACCTCCAACCCAGGAAAATGGGGATTAAGTTAGGCTGATCCTTAGTACAGAAGATTAAAAATTGCCACAGAGCCTTTGTTACACTCCTCCCACTGAATGGTGGAGTGTGTTTTCCTCCATTTGAATTTGGGTAGGCTCTGTGCCTGCTTTGACCTGAAAGTGACCCTATGCGAGGTTCCAGGCCCAGGTCTGCAGAGACTGGCAGCTCTAATGTCCTCTCTGGGCACACTCACCCTTGGAGTGCCTGGCTGACATGAAGAAGTTCAACTACCCTGTAGGAGAGACCTTATGAAGAGGTTTGAGATTATCCCTGCCAAGGTGCCAGACATGTGAGAGAAGCCGTCTTGGATTCTTGAACCAGACAAGCCACAAATTGATCAACACCAACAAGTTCTTTTTGATGTATATATCCACATGAAGAACGTCCCTGCTGAGCAATGCCCGAATCACGAGAGATGACAGGTATTCATTGGTGGTTGCTTGATCTACTAGGAAATCAGAATAGTTTAATGTACACCAAGAGACAATTGAACCTACGGCTGATCCATGTTGATGTATGGCAGAAATCAACACGATATTATAATTATCCTTCAATAAATTTTTTTAATTAAAAAAAAAAGAGATAATTGAAGCCCTTGCATCATTCTGAAAATTACAGACTAATGTAACCCCTCACTTAAAATTTCTGGAGACCAAATTCTCTGGTGGTCCAGTGGTTAGGACTCTGCACTTTCACTGCCTAGGGCTCAGGTTTGATCACTGGTCAGGGAACTAAGATTCCACAAGCTGCACAGTGTGGTAAAAATTACTTAATTGATTAACTTAAAAAAAAAATTCTGGAGAGGTGACTTTCACCCAAAACAAGGAATCTTAAGCAGTATTACTCTTGAGAGCAAAACTAGGCCCTATATAGATGAAAGTTTTTATGAATAGGCTAATTTATTCTCTTATCCTATTATATCATTTTCAGTTTTCCATTCCTGCATAGAGAAGAAAGATTCTAGCTAGATATAAGGGCTTCCTAGTAGGGCTCTCCATTCTTAGCCTGAAGTGTCTCATGGATGAGGTATCATGACGATGCACCCACCACTGTAAGAATTCAAGGCCAAGATGGAAACAGGAAGCACAGCAACAAAACCCTGCAAGTTTGGAGTCAGAAAGACCTGTGTCTAGATCTGTTTGGCTATAATTACCTCTGTGTTCTAGAGAAAGCTGCTTAACCTCTCGAAGTCTACTTGCTCATCGGTAAAATAGGAATATTAACAATAGCAACTCTGGCAGCTGTAATGAGCACCTGGTCCCTTGCGTGCTCTCAGTGCACATGTTATCAGAGCATGATTATCACTAATGCTGCAAAAGCATTCCTACATTGGATGGAATGTCAAACCAGAAAGCCCCTGTGGTCCTGTCCAGCTGAAAAATGGTAGATGTCCACCCATGGACAATTTTGCTTACTGAAAGCTAACTGGAAGCAGCCAAAAACATTTTCAATTACAACTCAATCAAGTCAATGGCATTCTCTATTAACTTGAGGTCATTTAATTTGTACATAAGCCCTTAATTATTTAGACAGAAAAGAACAATTAATTTAACTCGCGTGTCAAAAAAGTTCTGCTTTACTTGTTGGTTGACTTGACACAAAGAGTTACAAAGCTCCATGGTGGATTTATCATGTAGATGGCGCACCATTCTCTCTCCCTTAGTGCCAGCTTCCTCTGTTCCTCTCTCTTCCTGGAGACCCAAAGTTCAAGTACAAGTGCCATTCCCAGATGGCCCTGAGTCATAGACAGGACTTAGAGGAATAGTTTCAGCTCAGGCACTTACTAGTCCTGTGACTTGGGGCACATTAAGAAATCTCTCTGGGCCTCAGCTTCCTCATCTGGAGAATAGGGATAATAATGAACCCTCATAGAGATGTTCTAAAGATGAAATAGAATAATGACTCCATATGGTTCATATGTTGTAAAACAAAATGCCTTTTTCTTAGTAGTTATTACTTTTACAGCAAAATCATGGCAGGTAATAAATTCCAAGACAATGAAGCCAAATGAAAATGGAGAGAAGCAGCTCAGGGTCTTAGATTCACCATTAGTTTCTCTTCTTAGTTTTCATAGTTTGCTGCTTATTTCTTTCTGGAACAAGATGTTTTAATTTAAAAAATTCTCTTTGGGGGCTTCCTTGGTGGCTCAGTGATAAAGAATCAGCCTGCCAATGCAGGAGACATGAGTTTGATCCCTGGTCTGGGAAGATCCGACATGCCTCAGAGCAACTAAGCCTGTGCACCACAACTACTGAGCCTGTGTTCTAGAGCCCAGGAACCACAACCACTGAGCCCACAAGCCACAGCTACCGAAACCCACGTGGTAGAGCTTGTGCTCTGCAACAAGAGAAGCTACTGCAATAAGCCCGCACACTGCAATGAAGAGTCGTCCCCACTCTTCGCCTCTAGAGAAAAGCCCATGCATCAACGAAAACCCAGCACAGCCAAAAATAATTTAAAAAATTAAAAATCCTTTTTGTTAATTGCTTTTATTTTCTTCGTATGTTTTAAAATATAAACTTTATTGAAGCATTTCATATGTACAGAAAATGCACAGATTAAAAGAGTATTTCTCAATGAATTTCACAAACCGAACACGTGTCACCAGAACCCTAGAGGTCCCTCTTATGTCCCCTTCTAGTCATCATTCAGCCAAGGCTGACAGCTATCCTGACTTCTAATTCATAGACATGTCTCTTTTTGAACTTTAGGTAAAAGGGACTCATATATTTTATTAAGCCAGGGTTCTTTCACTAAAAATCAGGTTTGTGAACTGTGAACACATTTTTACATGCAGTAATAGCTGCTCATTCTCACTGTATATAGTACTCTATTTTTTAAAAATTCATTCCACTATTGATGGATATCTCGGTTGCTTCCAGTTTGGGGATATTTTTAATGATGCTTCTAAGGGCATTGTGAAACTTACCTTTTGGTGAACATATGTAACAGATTTCTGCTGGGAACATACCTGGGAGTGAAACTGCTGGCTCATAAAGCATAGATACTTTCAGGTTTAGTGGGTCCTCTTTTAGACACCTGGCATTTTAATCAGTGCTTATTTTATATCTCCTCTCCCTGCTTCCAGGATCTTACTCTTTCATTTGATCTCATACAACAAACCCCACTTAGTTTTGTTAAAAACAGAATCGATCATGTTTGTTTCAAAACATTCTGTGATTTGGAAATGTCATTCATAACACTGTCACAATCAAGGTCTTTCCTCTTTGGCCTTCATCAATCATTTACTCATTTAACAAGTAAAGTTCCCAGCCTTGAAGCACCTCAAATCTGACAGGGACACACTAAAAAAGTAACAGCAAAGTAAGACATATTAGAGCCAAGTTCTGGAGAACCCAGAGGATATGGGAAGACTTAAGAAGGGAGGAATTTTATGAGCTGGTGATAAGAAAGAATGGAGAGAGAAGAGGAAAGACAGTCAAAAGAACAACAAATTGTAATGAAAAAGCATGAGTTCAAGGAGAAGGGAAGCATGTTTGATGTGACAACTCCACAGGGTACTGTGGTGACAAGCCACACATGCGGCTGGAGCATGGACTGGAGCAGGGTTCTGAAGGGCCTATACAGTGTCCAAACCTTACCCTGCAAGCCTCAATTTCTCAATAAATATGACGCATCCTACTGGTGTGCAAGCTGCTTTTAGGTGGTAATAAGTGGAGGCACTGCAATCTAATGGTTTGGCGAATTTAAACGTGCATTAGAAAAATACTAGTTTTCCGGTTAATGTAGGAGATAAAGTTCCACTTTAAATAAATGTGCCTAAGCAAAAACAAAAGTGAGCTGATTTAAAGAAAAAATTAAACACTTATACAGGTAAAACATAGGGGGAAAATTATAAAGGCAGTAAGCAATGACTGGCATTGGGAAACTAACATAGAACTAGAGGCAGTTTTAAAATAGGGGAATGATGCAGTCAGATGTGTCTTTCACAAAGACAATTGTTGAGTACAGGACACTCAGTCTCTGGCCTCATTTATCTCACTCTCCTGCATCCCTCTTGCCATAGACAGTTCTTCAGAACAGGCTTGTCTTGTCCCACGACCCTAGCTTCACAGCAAATCTAGGTGGTTGAACAGTGAACTCCAAAGCCTGGCTGCCTGGATTTGGTCCCCAGCTCTCTACCTGGTAACCTGGCTGACAGCAGGCTGGTAACCTGGGCAAATTGTCTTTCTGCTTTATTTGCCACCTCACTGGGTTGTAATGAGGATGTGAAATGTGCCTGGCATTCAACGGGTACTACAGCACATACATATGTGTTAATTTATATGATGGGTTTTATCTGCCATAAAATACACCCTCCTTTCTATGCCTTGCAAACCCTTGTCCATTTATTCAAACTTCAGCTGAAACCAAATGTCCATCAACTGATGAATGGATAAACAAAATATGTTAATACAATGGAATATTTTCAGTTATAAAAAGGAATGAAACATTGATATATGCTACAACATAGATGAACCTTGAAAACATACAGGCTAAGTGAAACAAGCCAGACACAAAGGTCACATATTATATAATTCTGTTTATATGAAATGTCCAGAATAGGTAAATACGTGGAAGACAGAAGGTAGATTAGTGGTTGACAGTGTGTGGGGGAAAGGGAAACAAGGAATGACTACTTGAGACGCACAGGATTTCTTTTTTGGATAATGAGAATGTTCTGGAATTAGATGGTGGGATTAGATTGCACAACTTTGTGAAATACACTAAAAACCACTGAATCTAACACTATAAAAATGGTGACATTTAGGGACTTCCCTGGCGGTCCAGTGGTAGAGACTTTGCGTTCCAGTACAGTGGGTATAGGTTTGATCCTGGGCGGGGAGCTAAGATTTTACATGCTTCATGGCCAAAAAACCAATATATAAAAAAAAAAAGGAATTTTGTGACAAATTCAATAGACTTTTAAAATGGTCTGTGTTAAAAATATCTTTAAAAAAAAAATGGTGACATTTATGGTATGTGAATCACATCTCCAAAAACAACTACAAAATTCAGCTAAGGTATCTGCCTGGTAGTCCACAGACTAAGATTCCCAATGGGGCCTGGGTTCCATCCATGATTGAGGAACTAGATCCCATATGCCACAACTGGGAGTTTGCATGCCACAACTAAAGATCCCACCTGCTGCAGCAAAATAAATAAATAAAAAGAAAATATATTTTTTTTAAATTCAGGTAAAAGACCCTGTTCCTTCCTGAGCACCCCCTCCTCTGGAGCTCTTGTCCAGACCGTGTGCCCTGTTATATTATAGTAAGTTGGGAGAGGTCGTGGAAAAGACCCTGATGCTGGGAAAGACTGAAGGCAGGAGGAGAAGGGGACCACAGAGGATGAGATGATTGGATGGCATCACCGACTCAATGGACATGAGTTTGAGCAAGCTGTGGGAGCTGGTGATGGACAGGAAGGCCTAGCGTGCTGCAGTCCATGGGGTTGCAAAGAGTCGGACACAACTGAGCGACTGAACTGAACTGGAAGACATCAGCTGTCCCCACTGGAGTGTAAGCAGCCTAAAAGGCAGGGAGGGTAGGTGATTCATCTACAACTCTTCAGAATTTATCAGAATGACCAGTACCCACTAGTTGCTCCAGTCCATGCCTGCTGATAGAGTAAGTGAACCTTACCATTTGCGGGAAGAACAGACTCTGAGAATACTTAATGTCCCCAAGTGTCCGGGCTCTAAAGTACCAAGCCAGTGACCAAAGATCTTATGCCCCAATGCGGGGGCCCAACCCCTGTTGAGTATTAAGACTGTACAAAACAGCATAAAAAGCCCTTTCTTTTGCCATCGAGATTGAAACAAGCTTAGACTTGGATTTCTTTTTCTCTCCTGTCAACTAGGCTTGTTTGTGCCCAGCAAACATGCAAATCCTGAACTTAGAGATTGTTGGAGCAATGACAATCTCTGCTCTGATAACCACTGACCTGCCAAAGCCGCTGTTAGTAAAGGCAGGTACAATTCTAAGATCCTGGCAAGGAAGCCACACTCTGGGTGAATCCATGTTATGAAATAAACACAAGTAGCAGAAACCCTGCAAGCAGGACAGCGGTGATGAAGTCGAGTGTCTTACATGAACATTCCTTAGAGTTAGTCTGCTAATCCCGCTGTCATCGCTGAGTTGAAAAAACAAGATGACATGAAACATGTGAATTATCTGCAGTGTTTGGATACATTTCCACACCTCTTCTTATACCCACCTTTGTTTCAGAAGGTAGGTGTGAAATAGAAAAAAAAAAAAAAAAAATCAGAAGATCAATTTAGAAGGCCTGAGTTAGACTGTGGGTTCCATGTGAACTGTTCCATGTGAGCCTCAATGTCCACCTCTGTCAAATGGAGACCCCGAAATTACAGGGACAGTGCAAGGATTAAGTGAGCTAACATGAAGGAAAGTAATACAGACTTTCTTTTATGGTTCAAGGACAACTAGTGAAAAAGCACAAGCACATTATTCAAAGGTACAAAAAGTTTAACAAGTAGGAACCCAGGTGATTTTTCCTTCTTTTTCAGTTTCCATTTTTATTTATTTTCTATAAATTACATGTTTTGCCTATGAGATGTAGTTCTATTTCTAAAGTTTCTTCCCGCTTCATCTCTTTCTGGGGTTAGGGATTCTCCCTCCAACTGGCAACTACCTGTTTTTCATATCTCTAAGTCTCTTTCAAGACTCAAGAATCATATCTACCTAGAGGGGTGGAATGAGGTGGGAAGTGGGAGGAAGGTTCAAGAGGGAGGGGACATATGTATACCTGTGGCGGATTCATGTTGAAGTATGGCATATACCAACACAAAATTGTAAAGCAATTATTCTTCGATTAAAAATAAATAAACTAAAACAAAACAAAACAAAGGAATCACAGCTAATTTCAGAGCCAAACTGCTAGGCTTTGAAATCTGGTTCTGCCCTTACCAAGCAATGTAACCCTAGCCACGTTACTGGATCTCTCTGAAGCTCAGTCTTCCAGTGTGTAAAACGGAGAAAATACTTGTATGTACCTCATAGTGTTTTTATGTGAATTAAATGAGTTCATCTTTGTAAAGTGCTTAAGATAGGAGCAGGCACTTAACACACGCTATGTAAATGTTAAGTACATTAAAGGTCTCACGTTTATGAGGAGAGGAGTTTCCTAAGGTTCCCTCTTCCCTGCATACGCCTCCTCAGGTTAAACAGATGCTACTGATCCCTAACAGCATCTAGAAGATTTCACGGCACTCATTTTTAATGTTGTCAGTCTGTCTGTACTAGCCTATAAGCTCCTTTAAATCATATCTGTTTTTATTTCTAGAAGATAAATGTATTTGACACAAATATAATAGACACAATAAATGTACACAAAACAAATGGTTTTCAGTGAATCACTGGACGAATAAATAAATACCTCTATCACAAAAGTGGGGGAACCAGATTTGATCCCTGGTCAGGGAACTAGATCCCACATGCTGCAGCTGAAAGATCCTGCACACCGCAGTGAAGACTGAAAGATCCCAAATGCAACAACTAAGATCCGGCACAACCAAATGAGTAACAATAAAAGGACTGAGAGGACTGAGAGTATTTCTTATCCATTTTGTATCTCCAATGTCTGACATAGAACCTTTTACTCCATGAATAAATGGCTGAAGTTATTACTACTAGAAAGGCCAGCAAATCACATAGAATTTTGAAGAAGAGTTTTGGAAGCAAACTTGAAAGCGTTGATTCTTGGGCAAAACCACAGATCATCTTAGGTTAATTGGGACAACTTTCCATCATAACAAAAATATCATAGATGTATATATCTACATTTCCAGTGCCACGAGAGGAACAATGAAAATAATCAAGCATTCAGAAAACTAAGATCGCGGCATCCAGTCACATCACTTCATGGCAAATAGATGGCAAAACAATGGAAACAGTGAGATACTTTATTTTGGGGGGCTCCAAAATCGCTGCAGATTATGACTACAGCCATGAAATTAAAAGATGCTTGTTCCTTGGAAGAAAAGTTATGACCAACCTACACAGCATATTAAGAAGCATTACTGTACCAACAAAGGTCTGTCTAGTCAAAGCTATGATTTTCCCAGTAGTCATGTATGGATGTGAGAGTCGGACTACAAAGAAAGCTAAGCGCGGAAGAATTGAAGCTTTTGAACTGTGGTGTTGGAAAAGACTCTTGAGAGTCCCTTGGACTGCAAGGAGATCCAACCAAGTCTATCCTAAAGGAAATCAGTCCTGAATATTCATTGGAAGGATGATGCTGAAGCTGAAACTCCAATACTCTGGCCACCTGATGTGAAGAACTGACTCATTTGAAAGGACCCTGATGCTGGGAAAGACTGAAGGTGGGAGGAGAAGGGGAAGACAGAGGATGAGATGGCTGGATGGCATCACCGACTCAATGGAATGAGTTTGAGTAAACTCCGGGAGTTGGTGATGGACAGGGAGGCCTGGCATGCTGCAGTCCATGGGGTCGCAAAGAGTCGGATACGACTGAGAGACTGAACTGAACTGAACTGAACTGATAGGACACAAGCCTCTTCAGAACAGAAAGATTAAGACCGAGAAAGAAAAGGACTCATGTCAAAAGCATGAAGGGTCAAGAGAGCCACGTGCAGGTAAATCCGCTACCTTGAGAAGCCTGAAAGTTAGCTTTAGAGGGAAGAAAAGTAAGTACTTCTTTAACAAGACATAGTAAATTGTAGGGGCTTCCCTGGTGGCTCAGATGGTAAAGAATCTGCCTGCAATACAGGAGACCTAGGTTTGATCCCTGGGTCAGGAAGATCCCTTGGAGAAGGGAATGGTTGAGCCAGTTGATCTTAAGGGTAAAAGGAGGGAAATGGAGATAAAGTCCCTGGAATTTGAGAGAATTCATTGATGATGAATCCATAATATGTGGAGTGTTGGATAATGGTATCTAGGGTTTGAATCTGACATTCAAAGAGTGTAATTAGAAATTCACGAATTACACTATACAAAATATATCCTACGAAGTCTGCTAGAGGCAGGAACAAAGGCCCTGATCTAACAGGGTATTTGTAGAGCTTTTGGGACCTTAAACGACCTGACCTAGCATAACACAAAAAGGTGTTCTTTGATTGTAATTAATTTCTTATGGAAACTAGTTAAAAACTAAGCTTCCTTCGGCCAGGAACAACTGTAAACCTAAATGCATTTATCCTTTTCCCCTAAATCTATAGGACATCACATACTAACCAAAAAGTTTCTTCAGAGGAAAATGTCAGCAAAATACATGAGGAACTTCCCTGGTGGTCCAATGGTAGAGAATCCGCCTGCCAATACAGGCGACACGGGTTCGATCCCTGGTCTGAGAGAATCCCATGTGCCTCGGGGCGACTCACGCACCGCAACTACTGGCACCAAGCTCTAGAGCCTGAGAGCCACAGCTACTGAAGCGTGGGAGCCTAGAGCCCGTGCTCTGCAACAAGAGAAGCCACTGCATGGAGAACCCAGCACGCTGCAACTAGAGTAACTAGAGAAAGCCATAACTCGAGAAAGCCCTTGCACAGCAACATAGACCCAGCATAGCCATAAATATAAATAAATAAAAATTAAAAAAATAATAATAAAGGCAAGAACACTATTTGTTGTACAGACTGTAATGGTTGTAAAGACTCACCTAGAACAGGGTTTCCAAATCCTGGCACTACTGACTTTTGGGTCAGATAATTCTTTATTGTAAGGGGCTCTCCGGTGCGCTTCAGGACGTTTAGACGCATCTTTGGCCTCTTCCAGAGATGCCAGTAGTGTTCCGCCCCTCCCAGACTGTGGCAACCAATAATGTCTCCAGACATTTGCCAAGTGTCCTCTGGACAACAGTCTCCTGCAGTGGAGAACCACTGGTCTAGAACCACCTTGCCCACTTAGTTGCTCACTTGTGTCCGACTCTTTGTGACCCTATGAACTGTAGACCGCCAGGCTCCTCTGTCCATGGAGATTCTCCAGGCAAGAATGCTGGAGTGGGTTGCCATGCCCTCCTCCAGAGGATCTTCCCAAACCAGGGATTGGACCCAGGTCTCCCGCATTACAAGCGGATTCTTTACCATCTGAACCACCAGGAGCCCAAGAATACTGGAGTAGGTAGCCTTTCCCTTCTCCAGAGGATCTTCCTGACCCAGGAATCAAACTGGAATCTCCTGCATTGCAGATGGATTCTTTACCAGCTGAGCTACCAGGGAATATATATCAGTAATATTCAATTCCTCAAATGGGATTCAGAAATGAAGAATCAAGCCTCTAAGAACTTTGTAAGATTTGTTGTACAGGCCATATAACCTAGCTGTTTTCTTTCTGTGACTTAATGTCAGGGTGACTGCCCTTCTAAACCATCCCTACCCCTCATCCTCATTTACTCCCACCATCTTGATCTTCTCTTTAGAAATCCTACGAATAGCAATCTTTAATAGATTTGAACCATAAAAGTAAAAAAACTTAAGAGAAATTTGGGGCTGTGCAAAACATGTCTCAAATCCCCCCTGCCTTCTAGCCAATTTTAAAGGCAAAGAAGTTGAAAGCCAATAAAATAAAATGCCATGTCCAAAGTCCCTAGTCTGTTAACCAAGGGCTGATCTTGGTAAGAAGATTGGACCTGGTCTAGGGATTTTTCCCAAACCCAACCTCCTTCAGGAAGCCTTATGAGAATCTACATCCTGACCACTATTTACCTTGGGCACACTGCTTGATCTGTTAGTCCTTCATTTCCATATCTGCTGGATGAGGATAATGTATGTGTGCTTAGTCATGCAGTCATATCCAACTCTTTGTGACCCCGTGGACTGTAGCTTACCAGGCTCCTCTGTCCAGGGGAGTCTCCAGGCAAGAATATTGGAGTGGGTTGCCATGCCCTCCTCCAGGGAATCTTCCCAACCCAGGGATTGAACCCAGATCTCTCACACTGTAGGTAGATTCTTTACCATCTGAGCCACCAGGGAAGCCCAGATGAGGATAATAGTAGGACCTAATTCTTACAGTTGATTCTGTTGATTACATAAAGTCAAGCCTGGCATTACAGTAGGCACTCCTTAATGTCAGCTATTATTGTTAGCCATTACTATTTTCTGTTTTTAACTTTCAACTTCAAATATTTAGTTACAGATAGCTGTTAAGCAATTACTCAAGTACAAGACTCTCCTTTTCTATCATTGATTACTGTAGGTACACACATATATAATTTGTCATCGAAGCATTTTCCTTATTAAAAACAAAACTGAAATAAATGTGAAATCTTCAGATACTACATATCCTTTTGAGCAGTGACCCATCTTATGCAAAACCAAAAACCACACCATTTGTCCCAATTAAGCAACAATAAATTTTATTACACCTCATGGGCACCACTGGTGTTGACAAACCAGAATGAAAAGCTGCAGCCGTTGACAGTTTCTATAGCCGTGATTGCAAAACATTATCCATTGTAACCTCCTCTCCTACCTCCACCCAAATGTAATGGTTTATGACTTTCTAAAACATTACTTTTTGGACTAGAGTTTTCTATTGCTTCAGACAATAGAGTTTTATTTCTACAAATTTGGAAATATAAGCTCAATCTTCTTATTTTTAGAAGAACCACTGGTAGGGGAGGAGGGCTTACAGTGGTGGTACAGATAAAGCTTCCAGCCCTCCGAGCTCCAAAGCCTCATGTCTTATTTGTCATCGGATTCCCAAGCGCTTGCTCGAGAAGCTTAAAATATGGATTTGCTAGAGATGCAAATCAGCCTTTCACAATGTAGTTTAAAGTGTGTCCATGTTGGCTTCCAGTTTTCACTCACTTACTAGGCAGAAGTGCTACAGACCCCTCGTCAGGTTAGGTAAGGAAGAGACAAGAAATACATTTGCATGTCCTAAATGGATCCATTTGTATGTGCCAATATTTACAGCACGAATTTGCATGCCTCTAAAAGAGGTTGTACCTCACAAGGAAATCCACTGTACTTCATGTTGTAATATTTTCATCTTTTATACTATGGAATGAGTCTTTGTTCATGCATGATATACACTTACTTTTCAATATTAAATATGCTGTTGCTGCTGCTGCTGCTAAGTCACTTCAGTCGTGTCCGACTCTGTGTGACCCCATAGACGGCAGCCCACCAGGCTCCCCCGTCCCTGGGATTCTCCAGGCAAGAACACTGGAGTGGGTTGCCATTTCCTTCTCCAATGCATGAAAGTGAAAAGTGAAAGTGAAGTCGCTCAGTCGTGTCCGACTCTTAGCGACCTCAGGGACTGCAGCCTACCAGGGTCCTCCGTCCATGGCATTTTCCAGGCAATAGTACTGGAGTGGGGTGCCATTGCCTTCTCTGATTAAATATGCTATTTAATATAAATTCAATATATAGTAAATATATCTTCTACACTAAATATATTAATTTAATTCTTAGCATATTCATATTTATAATATAGTAACATATCAGCAATGGCAACCCACTCCAGTACTCTTGCCTGGAAAATCCCATGGACAGAGGAGCCTGGTAGGCTGCAGTCCATGGGGTCGCTAAGAGTCAGACACGACTGAAGCGACTTAGCAGCAGCAGCAGCAGCATATCAATTGGAGGAGGAAATGGCAACCCACTCCAGTATTCTTGCCTAGAGAATTCTTGTCCCGTGGATAGAGGAGCCTGGTGGGCTGCTGTCCATAGGGTTGCACAGAGTTGGACATGACTGAAGTAACTTAGCAGTAGCAGCAGCAGCAGCATATCAATATGTTTATATAATGCAAATATTAAACATATAATACTGAAATATTAAATATATATAGGATTAATTTGAATTAGATAATTCTTAATGGCTGAAACTATACTTAAAATTTTTCAACATTAACACACCCTAACCCATGCCCACATTACAGTGTCTTATACACTGTGGAAGGCTCATTTATTGTTAGAATACTGTTTAGTCATGTGTGATATAAAGGTTACACACTTTATCTATATTTGGTAATTTGGACACAGTGATAAAAAGAAATAATGAAATCCAAAATAGTTGTCTAAAATAAATGCCTCTCACTCTTGCTACAAGTGCTGGATACAAAAGGGAAACATCTCCTTGGGGTGTTTAACGGACATCTCAGTAAACATTCCCCAAACTGAGCTTCTGGTTTCCCCAGCTCCCCTTGAACCTGTTCTCCTTCAGTCCCTTACATCGAACCCAGTAACTTTAGCTAGAATCCTCATTCTTTCCCTCACCCCTACATCCAGGCCATCAGTAAGTCTTGCTATTTCTTCAAGTCACTGGCGAAACCCCTACCGCAGCTGAACTGAGGCTGTAAAAACAGGTAGGAGAGCGCACAGAAGAAATGGCGCCCAGCTGACCATCATGACTCCACTTCCACTGCCCCCTTCCAAAAAGGAATCATATCTGTCTGCCATGACAGCCTCCCTCCAATTCAGTCTTTACCTAAGAGTTATTATTTAACAAGTAAGTCCTTTTTTCATGGCTTTCCATTGAAATGGGGGTGACAAACTCTTCTGAGGTTGAAGGGCCACATGCTCTAGGACTCAGTTAGTCCCACAATCTTACCTGTGCCTCCCTGCTCCTTGCCCCCAGCACGGGGGCAACACTGGCCCCTTTTAAGTCCTTCAGCATGCCCAGCTTCCTCCAGCCTTAGGAACTGCATAAATGCTATACCTTCAGCACCATATCACATCCCAGGGGCATCACATCCCAGGCCACTCCGGCTAAGAGTCCCATCTTCTGTTGTCCAGTACCCCTCAGTTCCTTCAGAGCACTGAACCCCATCTCCACCCCTAAAGAAAGCCCCAAGAGGACAGAGAACTTTTGCTCTCCGCTGCACACCTAGTACCCGGCATCTGGCACATAGCAGCTACTCAATAAATAACAGCTGAGTCTGTGTCTACATAAGGAAAATAGGTTTTTTCAAAGTCTGCTTTAAACCCGTTTAATCCACATTCAGCTTCCCTGATGGCTCAGTGGTAAAGAATCTGCCTGCCAAGTATTCCATATTCATCTTTTTTTTTCTCAAGTATACCCATTAACTAGGTCTATATTTTGATAAATTTTTCTAATTCATAAAGAATTACCACTAGCTCCACCTACAAAATCCCATGGATGGAGGAGCTTGGTGCAGCCTACTGTCCATGGGGTTGCAAAGAGACGGGCATGACTGAGCGACTTCACTTCACTTCACTTCACTTCCACCTACATAGTATATTGTTTAAAAAAAAAAAAAGTTGCTCAGTCATGTCCAATTGTTTGTGACCCCATGGACTGTAACCCACTAGCCTCCTCTGTCCATGGATTTCTCCAGGCAAGAATACTGGAGAGAGTAGCCATTCCCTTCTCCAGGGGATCTTCCCAATTCAGGGATCAAACCCAGGTCTCCTGCATTGCAGGCAGATTCTTTACCATGTGAGCCACCAGAGAGGCCCAGTATATTCTTAAACACAGATCTAACTGAACATTTACATGCTACTCATTCTTAATGTCCCATTCAGTACATATGATAAGTAATACAATGATTTGCAGAAAGTACTACAAATATTAGCTGATTATTAGGTATATTCAGGGTTTTTAAAAATTTCTTGCATTGTCCATTTTACTATCAATTATGATGACAGTTTCCAAATCAACTTAGAAATGAAAAATATCCGGATAATTGTAAATCAGCCACAAGCCATGATCAACAACAGTCAAAAATAACTACATCCACGATCTTCACGCACCTTCAGCAGAATTTACATACTGTTTTTTTGTTTGTTTGGTTTTGGTTGTGCCATGCCGCTTGTGGGATCTTAGTTCCCTGATTAGGGATGGAATCCAGGCCCCCTGCAGTGGAAGCACTGGGACCCTAACCACTAGACCACCAAGGAATTTCTGTTTTTTAACTGCAAAGAACCTTCCAGGAGTATACACTCACCTTCAAGACCACTTCTAGGCACCTAACCTGGTGATCCAGCAGATAAGACTGCGCTTCCAATTCAGGGGACATGGGTTCAATCCCTGATCAAGAAACTAAGCTCCCACATGCCACGTGGCACAACAACAACAACAAAAACCCTTCTAGGGTCCCCAAGCCCAGGAGCCACAGGATCCCACCAGCCATCGGGGAAGTTCTTTACAGAGTTATAGATCTAAAACTAACAGGAGGACACACAGAGGAAGCCGCACCTGCAAGCACCAAGAAATGCAGTTTTATTTAACCAAGGAAAATCGTGCAGAAGGAGGGAATAAGGCAGGGACTAGCAAACCAGTATGACAGATCGGAGAGTGTTGTGCCACTCAGTAAACGCAAGACCAGAATTTTGTAAAAGGTTCTGCAGAGATATTAACAACTCAGACAACGACACTAGCACTCATTTCATGCCAGGTCAAGGGGAAATACTTAACTGAGCCCTGCAATTGAGAAAAGAATGAAGATGGAATCCTGTAGCCACAGTTGACATTTGGCAAAATCTCAAAGGTCTGAAGAGACAGCTAAAAAAAAAAAAGTGCAAGTTGTCTTGACAGTTACTTTCAGAGCAATCATTAATTATAATTAAATGACAATAGAAAAAGTGATAACCAATATAGTAACATGAGTTAGTTAAGTGTAATTATCTGTAGGGCAAGCAATTCACAAGACTGGTTCAAAACAGAGCTGTATGATTTAGATGGAAATCAAAAAAGATTGCCAAAGACTAGGCTATGATTTGGAAACAGAAGTGCTGAAATGATTGCGCCATTCCCACACTTAGCTCTGCCTTGCTTGTTACTTAGTCACTGCCTCCATCAAGGACTCATGGTGGCACAGAAAATAATGAAACCAGAGAAACCAGAGAAGATATGGTAGCTTAATAGGAGAGGTCTGGGGAAAAAAAATCATGCTTATGTAGAAAGACGTGCTTGTAGTTATATTTTGAGTAGAACACACGAGTAAGTACTACACTTTCCATTGTACTTGTGCTGTGTAAGAGTCTGTGCTTTATTCACTTATTTGACAAATATTTATGGATTACCTACTCTGTGGCAGGGGCTTCCCAGGTGACTCAGTGGCAAAGAATCCACCTGCCAATGCAGGAGATGCAGGAGACAGGAAGATCTCCTGGAGGAGGAAATGGCAACCCACTCTAGTATTCTTGCCTGGATACTCCCATGGCCAGAGGAACTTGACGGGCTACAGTCCATGCGGTTGCAAAGAGTCGGGTACAACTGAGCACGCACACAGTCTGTGGCAGATTCTGTTCTAAGATGCTTGACAAACATTAATAAATGATACAGATGTTCTACTAGAGAACAGACAAACAGTAAGCCACACAATCATAAAATATACTAAAAAGTACAGTATTAAAAATAGAGCAGGGTAGGGAGAGAGAGTGCCAACAGGAAGGAGGAATTGCTGCCCTTCCACAAAGGGAGGAAGAGTAAAGACATGGAAGAGGTGGAAAAGTAGAGCTTGGATGTATTTGGGGAAGACAGTTCAGAGAGAGAGAATAGTGAGTGCAAAGGCCTGGAAGCATGAAACTATGGCTAAAGCAAAGCGATAATGGGGTGACTGATAGGAGATGAGATTTAAGAGGTAATGCAGACTTTCCTGACATTCCAGTGGTTAAGACTCCATGCTTCCAATGCAAGAGGCACGGGTTCAGTCCCTGGTCAGGGAAAGAAGATCCCACATGCTCTGCAGTGTGGCCAAAAGAAAAAAAGGTAATGGGACTAGAAATACAGTGCCTCGTTGGCTTTTGAGGGAGATGGAGAAGCTCTGGAAAGTTTTCAGTAGGGAAATAACATGATCTGACTGTTTTATGAGTCACTCTGGATACTGTGTCAAATACGAAGCATATGGGATCAGGGCAAAGGTGGAAGCAAGGAGAAGAGAAAAGCAGATTCTGCCGTTCCACTGACAATTTCATTGATTAACTTTAGCCGATGGGGAAAGGACAAGACCCTTCACACCATAGTAGGATGTGTGAGAACACAGGTGTCACCATTTGGTTCAGGGTCTGTGTGGCTCATACACTTCCCACTGGGGGAGTGACTCCTAGGTCCCACTCTGGGAAGATTCCTGCCTTCCCAGGGTTGGTCTCAGCCACTGGGAGTGACTGTGAATATGGAGCCACGCAGAAACAAGGCACAAATTCCAGGGCTCCATAGTAGTAAGCAGTTTCTGCTTACACTGGCGAATCTACAAATAACTTGAGGTGGATCCTGCAACCCACAATATAGGGCAAAGAGCAAAGGAGGTACCTGGGACAAACTATTGTTTGCACCAGCTAGCTTGTTATTGGATTCCCTTTGCCCTACAAATAGGATTTCACTGGAGGCAATTCTCGGAACACAAGTCTTCACCACTTGCCCTCCTTCCGCTTAGCTGAGAGTACACCAACAGCCGTACCAGAAACACCAACCACCGGGGCTCACAGAGCTGTGCACTCCCTCGATATTGTTCTTCCTCAGTGGATCTCTGTTCACTCTCCCTAATTTTGAGAAAATGCACTTTTCCCTGATAATTATCTAATAAATTCCTTGTAATTTGAGAAAATACATTTTCCCCTTCTCATTGTTACCTAGTAACAAGTCTGGGCCTTCTAAAGTCTGTTAAAGAGCAGAAAAAAAAAGAGGTACAAACATTTAAGTGTTTGCCAGTGTGATGGGCACCTAAGCTGTGCAACAATTCAGCCCCTCCCTTCCCCATCCAGACTGCTTTCAGAAGCTTGGCTGTGGATATAGCTTCCATCCTGGTTGCTTTCTGAGTTCACTACTTCTCCATCATATTTTCTCTATCCAACAATTTTTGCTAAAACGCTTATGGAAAAATAGAGGTCATCCAAATAAATATGACTCATAATACATGCCCATGAAATGAAAAAAAAAAAAGCTGTCATTTTAGATGGTAATGAATTTGGGCAAAGAAATTCTTATTCATTGAGCACTTAACTATAACTAGGGACATTGAGGGATGCAAATACTATTTAGACACAAATCCTGCCTCCAAAGAACTTAATGTCTGTTTGGCAGGGGAAAACAGTATATGTACAAAAAGTATCAAATGATATAAAATGCCATGAGAAGTGCACAGATAAGACACTGGCAGTTCTGAGAAAGCCTCATACTCTGATTATGAATATGACCCGTGAACACTAACCAGCAGAAGTCATAATAGGAACTACTTAAGTTTGCTGTATTAAGGTCTTCCACATAGAGTATTTCTACTTTGCATTAGCCATTTCCAGATCTATACTGTTTTCAGCAGAACATTTGGCAGTCTCTCACTTAACGGATATGATAGCATCATTCTTTTTGCTTCTGATAAAACATCATACAGTTGATGATCATATACAGAGAGGAAAGAAAAAGGCATGTTAATGATTCTAAGTTAGCTTCTTTCTACAACTAAGTTACAAAGATCAAAAGAAACTTGCAAAAAATAGTGCCTGCCTATAATGGCAATGGCATTTGGTCAAAAGGAGTGATCTTAAGAAGAGAATCCTAGATTACCATCACCAGAATAAGTCACAAAAGGAGTGAGTAGTGAGATGAGAAGAATTCAAACACAGAAAGAAATCCTAAAATGATATATAACAAGTGAACAATGTACCATATCAGACTGACTGCATGCCAGGTACTGTTCTGAGCCCTCTTTATAAAACAGATTGATTTATTTAATCCTTGTAACAACTCTGTGAGATAGGCATTTTACAGCTGAGGAAACTGAGTCATGGAGAGATCAGGTAGTCTGTAAGTGGCCAAGCTAGGATTTGAACCAAGGTAGACTGTATTCTTAGCTACTTCTCCATGGAGTTTGAATTTAATGTGAATGGTCATCCTTTCCCCACAGATTGTCATTTTCATGTGGGCTAACCACTCCTTCTTTTTCTCCACACATGACCAAATTTGGTTCAGATGGTAAAGAATCTGCCTGCAATGAGGGAGATCTGAGTTGGATCCCTGGGTCAGGAATATCCCCTGGAGGAGGGCATGGCAACTCACTATAGTATTCTTGCCTGGAGAATCCCATGGACAAAGGATCATGGTGGGCTACGGTCCATAGGGTCACAAAGAGTCAGACACGACTGAGCAACTGAGCACACACCCTGAGAACAAACTAGCCCACGGAGCTGAGATCTTCTCTGCATCATCATGCTGCAGCTTTTGCCTTTTATAATCTAACTAAATTCCAAGGTAAATTCTCAACCGCTGCATTCTTCCCTGGGAAAATAGTAAAATCATCTGCACATAGAAATATATCATGATTATTAGCTGGAAGAATAAAAACAACCACAATAACAACAAAAAACCCATCAGGCCATTGAATTTTCTGTTGATAATAAGCTGCAGTGCCCTACTGAGTTTTCCGTGTCACCAAATTCTCCCAGCTGTAGTTACACAAAGGCAACTTTGTCTTGAGATAGCTACTAAGAAGATGGGCCTAATCTTGGCAAGGGCTTGGTGTACCGAGAACCATGTTATTATTTTTGAAAATAAATGACAGCAAACAAAGAGAAATATTATTTAAGCCGTCTTTTCAAAAGGCACAGTGCTATCATCATCATGGACATGGAACCCCACTTTCGGACACATGAGTATTTTACCTGACCTCAAAAGGCCCAAATACACATTTTCAGAATGGCAATCAAACTGATGTAAGAAATTAACACCTGAAAAAAAATCTTCCTCACTTTCCTAAGTACTTCTTTTGTTTTCTTTTGGCATGATATGTAATGCTTTACAAAAATGATTGAGTGAAGACTCAGTGCTCTGAAAGGTGAATACTTTTTATTATAATTTGTATAGGTTGGCATTTCCTTGGTCAGGTAGAGGTGTCTTGTTTCTGTTTCAGCTACACAATGCCCCACATTCATTGTACATCCACCCATTGCCCATTGGTATGTATAATTAACCCTTGCTTGTCCACGTGTGGATTATCCATTGCTTCTACAATCCGGTTGGTTTTTTTCCCCCGGAAACTCAAGGAATATGACCAAAATTGACTATTAGCCAAAGCAAAGCACAATCAGGAAGCAAACACTGTCAGCAAATCCCCTTTCATCAACATACACCCACCAACTATGGTCTTGGCACTGGGACGTTATGTTGTCAAGAGCTACAAACATATAATATTCCCAGAGACAAATATCATGATTTGAGGCCAGCGATTGTTTTCTTGACTAATGTAAATGGCTGTAATATATAAGCATACATTTTTGCACTGCCGGGAATCTGCTGAGACCAAAGGACTGATATCTCCTCAAAATCACAAAGCATTTTCAGGCCTATGCCAGCGCTTTGTCTTCCGGTGTCATCTCTCTTAAGCGGCCTTCAGAAAGGTAGAGATTGTTCTTTTGATTTCTAAAACGATCCCACTCTTTAAAACCCGGTAGGGTTTACCAAAAAGAGAAACTATAAACTACAGTCAAGCATTTCTACTATAGTCTCAGTTTTGTTGTTTTGTATTTTACAGATGTATAAACTGTTTATATCTAAACACTCCCACAAATCACTTCGGCATAAACTAACTGCCTAAGATGACAAAATCTCCACATTCACAGTGAAAAAGAATGCTCATATTATACACCTAAGTTACATAAACTAAGCTGTGGGTTTTTGTTTTTTCTTTTCAGGTGTCCTTTAAACCACTGCAGAAAGTAGATGAAAGCCAGAATGGAGTGTGGTTGAAGGGCCTGTGTCTTTTGTAATCAGTTTACTTTGGGCTGTACCTAGAGACAACATCTTGAACTCATTCAAATGAGCCATCTAGTGCAGTGCACTAGGGCATTTGAATTACAAAAGTGGGGTGGGGGGTGAGCCTCAGATTCCTCCAGTTGCCAGTTCACCTGCAATAGTTGGAGGGCATTAAATCCCACATTATTTTAGGGGTTTGGAGCTCACTTGTGTCTGGCCATTTATTCCTCCAGACACTCTGTACCCTTCTACTTCCGCTGGAAAATTCCTTCCTCGCCCACTTCTCAGGGCAAAAAGAGAGGTTCTGGAAAGAGGGGGGGTACACTGACTTGAAGGGAAAGACACCCTTTCCCTCTGAGTCCTCTCCCCATACAGATGCTGACAGAGCAAAAGGAGAAGCAACTATAAAGAGGCAGAAACCATCAGAACGCAAGCTCAGACCATTCCAGGAGTCTTTTACTGACAAGATGATTCAGGACCACACACAAGTGGCAGGGTGCCATTTCCCCCTAAATCCCAGTATGAGAGGTTTCTAACAGCTTGAGGTGGCAGTTGAACAATCGCATATTATCATTGCTATGCTATTCTTCTCGGGAGTTTCTAAAAGCCTTCTATCTCATAACCCAAGTCATCCCTGCATTGCCATTATTGACAATCCTTTTCTAGTTGTTCTTTGAGGCAATGACCCTGGCAAGTGGCTGTCTGGACTAACACACACGTCTCACAATATTAAATCAGAAAATCAACATCATCATAAGACACAGAGACTGCTCCCAAGAGGAAAAATACATCTTTTAATCGGGCCAATAGCTGAAGCGTTCCAATATAATCTTTAACTTGGAATCATTCTGACAAACATTTTTTTAAACTGTATTTATGTATTCAATGTAACTTCACAAACGTTTGGCACACAAACCCTAGGTTCTTACAAAATCTATCCTTTAGCTAAGTCGTATGAATCCCACACTTAAGCCCTCTTCAGAGCAAGTTTTTTTCTAGGATTATGCATCCTCTGGGAAAACCAAATCAGAGTTTCACTTGAACCTCAGGCCAACTTTGAGGAGATCTCCCTCCCCCCACTTGCACTCCTGTATCCAGTGCTGAAAAATCAGAAGGGACTTGAAATGTAGAGGTGGAAACCTGTCTGAAACAGGCAAATACTTCCCTCTAGCAGTCAAAGCTCAATCAATTGGGACGTGATAGATTTTTTAATCGTCAGATCAAGAGTAGAATTTGGAAAGCAAGTTCATTTTGTAAGAAAATTATTTTATCGGCTTCAATCTTCTAATCTTTGTTTAAATTACTGAGAACAGGTTCTGTTCCTAGTAAATCAGAGAACAGTCTAATCTGAATGCTCTTATCATGTGAGGGGGAAAAAAAAATGAGAGTCATCCTAAACACCAGTCAGAGCAAGTATGAGGACACATGTCCTGAAGCACATAGTTTCCTTGCTTTCTATCTTGATTTCATCCTCAGTGTCACCAGCTGTTTTGGGCAAAATTTAGTGTACAGCAGCACAGGTGGGAATCAAAAATACGCTGACAATTAAAACTACAGAGATTGGAGTAAAGTGATGATGCCAAATTTTCAATCTTACAAGCTTCTGAAAACTCAAAAACCAAGAAAAAGATGAAGAATCTTCAAAACTTGATTCATTTTTGGCATCTGTTCACAAAACACTCTTGAGCAGATGAATTTAAGTGTAGCCTTGTCAGGTAAAGAAGCGTGACAGAGTCAGACTTAGGAGCTTGGTTTTTGTCAGTTTATTTCTTCCTTTAACAAATATTGAAATAATAACACTGGGCAGATTTCTCATTCTCCCTCTGTGCAGTAATTAAGTCAAAGAGGCCAAAATGGTTTATCAGAACAAGGTGAAGGGTAAGGTAGACAAGAAAGGATATGAAAACCCAAATTCCTTTCTTTCCTTCCTCCTGTTTCCATTTTGGACTGGGTTAGTTCTGTTTCCCTCCAAGATTTCAGATCATCAATCTGACAAGGATTATTGTTTAATAATAATATTATTGTAATAATAATTATTGTTTAATTATTATAAAAACAATAATAATATTGTTTAATAATCCAGGCTCCTCTGACCACTGAATTCTCCAGGCAAGAGTACTGGAGTGGGTAGCCATTCTCTTCTCTAGGGGATCTTTCTGACCCAGTAATTGAACCTGGGTCTCCTGCACTGCAGACAGACTCTACCATCTGAGCCATGCTGAACAGCAATACAAAATCCTGCAAAACGCTATCTCATCACCTTGATTGGGTACTTGGCTTTGTCTAGAGATTGTGTTTTACGCTGTTGAAAACCTTTTACTTTTAGAATAGGCACCTACAACTCTCAAATGCACTTGATCTAAATTGCAACTGTGCTTAAATCTGTGGCAACCTCTTCACATTTATGCTTTTCTCTGCCCTAAAAAATTCTTGTGACTCTACCATAACAAGTTTTAAAGAACAAGATTTCTAATCTATATTCATACTAAAGAACACTGGGTGAGCCATTAGAATGTGCTACATCAGTAACAGTACAAATCAGCATGGCAAAAATCAGCATGGCCTATGAGTAAAGTACCTCGAGGACACAATCTCAGATAAGCCGCAAGAAAGAAGACACATCCCCAAATGCTTTGGGACAGTACCCAAGAGTAGATGAACTTTTACCTTAATAAAAAATGAATCACTATTTGAAAAATTCCACTTCATTTATTTTATCTGATTTCTTAAATATCCAGTGGCGGATTTGTCAGCTGTCATAGTTCATCAGCCCTAGACTTTTATACAGATTGAATTTTTAACTTTAAACATCTAAGCCTGTGCTCAGTGTTACCTTGGGAGGTAAATGACTCCAAGAAGATATTCCCCTCATATCCTCCCCCAACACACATCCCCCAGTAACCCTCCCCTCCTTACCACTCACTGTGAGATGCCTATCATAAAAGTTTTCTCAATCACACTTTAATAATCTGAGTCTAAAAAGTCACCTGTGCCTCTGGACAGCCCAATCATATGCTTTCAAGAGCGGGGGAGAAAATTGCTTATTGTATGGAAGAGGTTTCATCACCAGAGGAAACGATGGGGCTGACTGTATATAATTTTCTGCTTTTCCAGAAGCTGATGCTTTTAAAATCTTATTATAAACTATTTCTTTCCCATTAAATATGCCAGAGTCCGAAGGCGGACGGTAGAATAAGGGGAGATAAGGTCGAAAGAGAGCAAAACAAAATTTCAAAATCTGGACCCACAGGTAAGATTAAGGGACAGTAGTTAGAAAAGATTGCCAAAAACGACCTTACCTTTGTGATGTATTTGCAGTCGCCCACTTCTGAAATTAACACCATTCAGAGCGCGGTAGCGACTGACACAGCTAGGAAGTAACCTACAACATCTTCTCGGCCTCCCTCTTTTTAATGTAAAACCAAAATAAGGAGTGTCCAGCGACTCCCTACCGCGCCGCTTAAAGCCACAGATCGTTTCAGGCTTCACTCCCAGGCTCTGGGAATTCCAGTTTATCAGAATCTCTTAACCTTGGAAACCCGCAGGAGAGAAACTCTCTCCGAGGACAACTCCCCGAGCCCCAACTTCTCACTGTCCCAAACTGCACATTCCAAAGTGAGAAGCCGGCGCGATAACCAGAAGGCAGTTCTCTCGGGGCTAAATTCCTGGCGGGAGCGAGAATTCGAAAGCGCGGCGAGTTCCCCTGGCAGAGCCGCGCCGGACTCGCACCCGGGGGAGACCGGCGGCCCCGGGAGCCCTGCGTGCGTCCGGCGCTGCGCGCGGGGAGCGCTCGAGCCTCGGCTCCGGCTCTTCCCTGTTCCCTCCTCCCGCTTCTGCCCTCCCCCATCCGAGGCCGTTCGCCTCACAGTAGCAAGGTTGTCTCTCGTCTACTCCCTTCCCTTAAACTCACCAAACCAGATTTTTACTCCCAACACCGGCAACTTCCCGTAAATCTGCTCTGAAATTTTATCCTGCTCGCTGAGCCTCCGCTGGCTGAAGGCCAGTGCAACATTCCTGTTGTTTTAGGAGCGCAGATACCTTTGCTGAAGGTTGGGGATAAAAACAAAACAAAACAAATCTGCCTTGATGGGGAAGAGACGTGGGGACTTCACCACACAGACTTGTCGCTCCCCGCTCAAAAAGTCACATCCATTTTAGACAGCCAAGAAATAGCCCCAGCAGTGGCACCTGCTCCACCTGAGGACATCTGCCCGAAATCAGACGTCTGGCCCCCCGCTTTGGGCGGTTGAGGGAAACCAAGCAGAACCACGTTTGAGGAATAAGGAACCAGCTGTTGAATCACGAGCCGGTCGGTACACCCCACCCCCGTCCTCCCCCCACCCCACCCCCCGCCCAGTAAAGAAGTCGTGTAACCAGGTAGGATCACAGCGAGCTCGGCGGCGGGCCTGGAGGAAGGGGGGGACCTCCCGAGAGTGTCCTTACCTGAGGCAGAACAGCTCGGACGGGCACGGGAAGGAGCGTCACGCGGACCAAGCCCTGACCTTTGCCGGGGCCTTCACAGCAGGGCCTGGGGCCTGGGCGCTGCTGGTTCAGAAGTGGCTCATTTTAATACGCTGTGACCTAAAGTTACAGCTGGTTTCTAGAAAGGGTACAAAAAAAACACTGCATTTTAAAACAGCAGCCAAGCCCTCCCTTAACCTCGGCCCGATCCTCTGGGGAGCCGGTTCTAACCCCCATCCCAGCCCCATCCCCAAGAAATCCGCAATCTGTGCCCCACCCCTTCGCATTACCTGTTTATACAAGAGTTAAGGAGCCTCACGCATTTCAATAGAGCGCTAAGCCTGTTTGTAGGCGCGTAATCGGCCAACAGGAATCGAATTCTGTGACTAAACAAACTAGAAGAGGAAGCAGGCACCACCAGGAACCTAAAACGGAGTTGTGATTTCGGGTTGCAGTGTCATTCAACTGAGGGGAGGAAAAAAAAGTGCTACTTCTCATTGGGCTGCTTAGTGAAGAGATAGTTAAAATCTTTTTTTTTATTTGCGGGTTAAATGAGTTAATACATACAAAAAGGTTAGAACAGTGCTTGGTACACTGTGTTAGTTGCCACTAATGCCACTGTTTTTTAAAATTATTATTATTTGTACTATAGCTTTTTTCCTGAAGAGGTGGGGTCGTGATCAGAGAAGTGGGCTCTTGAGCCAACACTGCCACTCTCTAGTTGTAAAGCCATGAGCCAGTTTCTTTCTTTTTTTCTTTTTTTTTTAAACCTCTCCCAGGGTCCCTATCCGGAAAATTCTAACAGTGAAATTTCTGCAGTTTACATTCATTGAATATAATGAAAATAAAGGTCCTGTAAAAATAGTGTTTAAGTGATCTCCATCTCACTTAAAAGTTGCCAGATGGACAAGATACATGACAATAAGTTGACCTGTACACTCCATGAAGTTCTCTGACAGCGAGGAAACTCAGGATCTAGCCATCTACCACAGATGTGTGCTTCATTCGAATTCGGATTTAGGCACCTAATTTGCTGTCTGACACCGGGAGAGTTACTTATCCTATCCAATGCTGGACAAATAATGGTTATTACCATTTGAATATCAGTGTGAAACTGGGGGAAATAATTTTTAAGCTCTTCATAAATATTTGAAAGTAATTATTGACAGTAAGCATGTGCAGTGCTGATGCCCTTTTTTCTCCACTTAACTTCGCTCTTAAGGAAATCATAGCCCGTTTACCCAAATGAGGCCTTTAGTACTTTGCGGTGCACCTTAACCCACCTCGTTTTGCCCTGCAGCACCATCCTATGCAGCACTTCATTCCTGTTTTGCAGATTGAAGGCACTGAGGTCAGCTAGAGCACGTTTTCCCTGAGTGATGAGGCCGAGATAGTTCTCAGCTCCAGTTAAATCTAAAAGCATAGTTTGCCACCTTTTGGAAAAATGATTCCTTCAAACCAGCCAAGAATTCTGAAACATTTTAAATCTCTTTGATTTTTTATCTTCCCTGTGGTGCAAGACTTAACAGATCAACTAAATGTTTTCTGAGTTTTAGATTCATTCCTTGTTACTATATGAAGATCCGGCACTGTGACCCCTTCAGGGTTCCTTCACCATATCTAAGATGCTGGATACAGACAAGCGTTCCACAGCCTCAAGACAACTTAAAAACTCTGACTCCACATAGCTCAGATTTTTCTTTTCCGTAAGTATGAGAATTGTTACCTTGAGAGCCTCACAGTGTCAGGGACCTTCTGAGTTAAAGAATTCAAGAGGGGACATTCTCAGGCTCACAGATTTTCCCACCTCTTTTTCCAGGCTTTTCCATAGGAAGGAATGGGCCAAACCAGGGGAATAATGGCTAGGAATAATCAAGTAAGTTTGAAAGTGTGGAGGTCAGTGACTGCAGGTGAACTGGAGCTGGAATTAGGGAAGATGGCCCTTGAGGAAGCCCAGCTCCCCGGAAGCAAGTCCTTATGACAGCCCTCAGTGGTTCACTTTCTCTCAAACGAAGCCTGGCACTGCTCCTTCTTTCTCACTTTTGTACATTGCCACCTATTAAGTGGATATTATTCCTATTCCTAACTACTTCCCAGTGCTGTCCCTAGGAACATAGAGAAAATAAAACATTTTAAGTGACAGTCTATGGCAAAAGAAATATGAATGTTTGTTACTACTTCTTTGTGGCTGACCTTGATGTCTGTTCCTCATCTTTACTATTACTATCATTATCATCATCATTATTTTAATTCTCAGGCAAATCCCATGATCTTGGGGCATTTGAGTTCTGTAGACCCTTGCCTTTTGCTTTCTGTTTTCTCCTTTTCCTTCTGCCTAAAAGGCAGAGGGCTAGAATGAATGCCAATAGCATGGAAATTGTTTCCCATAGTTCTAAGTTTGAATCTCAATTTTACCTCTTAGTTATGTGCTGCTGGGTAGATTGCTTAGCTGCTCTTGAGCTTCAGTTTGTGGTGGTTGTTTAGTCACTAAGTCATGTCTGACTCTGCAACTCCATGGAGAGCTTCAGTTACTTCACTTATAAAATAATAACCCCTCCCTCTCTGGATTTGTATAAGAGTTAAATGAAAGGTGAAGTCTCATTATGATTACTGGCACATAGTAGATACTCCCAGAAGTGGTATTGCCTTTGGTACCTGGAAAAAACCTACTCCATGGCTCACAAAGAATTGTCTTTCATATGTTTAAGATAAAATAACACTATTCCCAAGACACCCTCATTAATAGGAGCAATCCTCCTACATTTGTAAAGAACCACAGTATAGGACTTCCCTGGTGGTACAGTGGATAGGAATCCACCTGCCAATGTAGTGGACACAGGTTCCATCCATGGTCCAGGAAGATTCCATTTGCCTTGGAGCAACTAAACCTGCGAGCTGCAACTACTGAAGCCCATATGCCTAGAGCTTTTGCTCTGCAACAAGGGCCACTGCCATGAGAAGCCTGAGTAGCCTCACCTTCTCACAACAAAGAGTAGCCTCTGCTAGCTGCAATTAGAGAAAGCCCAAACATCACGGAAGACCCAGCACAACCAAAAATAAATAAATAAAAAAAATTTTTTTTAAATCACAGTATAATAGTAACAACGAATCTAACATACACTTTCCAACAGTGATGTCATCTTTGGTCATGAAAACTGTATAAGGTATGTATGCTGCTGCTGCTGCTGCTAAGTGGCTTCAGTCGTGTCCTACTCTGTGCGACCGCGTAGACAGCAGCCCACCAGGCTCCCCCGTCCCTGGGATTCTCCAGGCGAGTGGGTTGCCATTTCCTTCTCCAATGCGTGAAAGTGGAAAGTGAAAGTGAAGTCGCTCAGTCGTATCTGACTCTTAGCGACCCCATGGACTGCAGCCGACCAGGCTCCTCCATCCATGGGATTTTCCAGGCAAGAGTACTGGAGTGGGGTGCCGAGTAAAGCACAAATAATTTGCATCACTCCATTGCTCAGATTAGGAAACTGAGGTTATCAAGAGTTGTTCCAGGTGCTAGTAAGTAGCAGAGTCAAGGTTTTTTGCTTTGGGTTTCTTTTTAAAACTTCTTTTCACTATTTCCTATAGCTAGAACTATGATTACTCTATTTCTGTATCCAGTTAAGGAACAAGATCAAGGAGTTCCAAACAATTATTTTATCTCCCACTTGTGGGGAGAAATCTAGGAAATTCTAGCCAGAGTTTCGGGACACTTCTCACCTTGGAGGCATGGAAACCCACAAAGAACCCCATCAAAGACCCCTATGAGAGTGAGGCACGCTGAGTCTATGCAACAGCTTCCAATTCTATGAGAGATAGAAGAGCAGCAAGATAAAGAGCTCGGGCTTGATGTCAATAAGACCAAACTTTGCATCTTGGCAATTGTGGGGAACAAGTTACCTAACTCTCTGAGCCTCAGTTTATGGGTGATGGCAACACCTAACTGTGGAGTCATCATGAGGATTAAAAGAGGCAATACACATAAAAACACAGTGCTCGGGACTTCCCTAGCAGTCCAGGGTTATAACTCCTAAATTCCACTGAAGAGGGTGCAGGCTCAATTCCTGGTCAGGGAACTAAGATCCCACATGCCATGAAGTGTGTCCAAAAATTAAAAAAAAAAAAAAGCATAGTGCTGGACACAGTCAAAGTTTTCAACACATTCGTTGTTTTTTTAAAAGACCAAAGACCATGCACTAAAATGGTACATGTTAGGCCTAAATCAGGCATGTAATAAATGCAAAGAGCTTAGAATGATGCCCAGAAGATTATAGCCCAGTAATTGCTATATAACTGTTTGCTGTTATTACTGTTATAATTATTTCCCTATATAACAACTCTTTGTAACAGTGGTTATATGATAAGCAGTTGACTCTCTCTGTCTGTCTCTCTGTCTCTCTGTCTCTGTCTCTCTCTCTCTCTGTCTCTCTCTGTCTCTCTCTCTCTCTCTATATATATATTTTTTTTTTTTTTTTTTTTTCTGTTGCACCAGGTCTTAGCTGAGGCATGTGGAATCTAGTTCCCCAAACAGAGACTGGAGTCTTAGTCACTGGACCACCAGAGAAGTCCTCAAGCAGTTGACTTTTATGGGGAGGGAGCCTCTAATGTTTATTTCTTATGGGAGCTGAGATCATAAAGTGAAAAAGGCAAATATCTTCTCAATGGACTTACTTTCTACCAGTTTCCCTTGTTCCACTTAATTTTACCTGAAATAGAAAATGTATTAGTAGATGGGATAAAATCACCAATCAAACTTACTGTTGAGCTTGATTGGATATTTTGCCCAACAGAAATTATTTTAAAAAGTAACCCTCTGATGTGGCTTCCCTCATAGATCAGTTGGTAAAGAATCCGCCTGCAACACAGGAGGGTTCTAAATTATCAACCCTCTGGTAACTTAGAACATGCAACTCAACCCAGAGAGACCTCTCACCCGCCATTTCCAGTTTCTCATTTCCTCATATGGTGGCCACTAGCTACTCAGTTGTGTCCAACTCTATGCAACCCCTGGGATTGCAGCCTGCCAGGCTCCTCTGTCCATGGGGATTCTCCAGGCAAGAATACTGGAGTGGGTTGCCATGCCCTTCTCCAGGGGATCTTTCCAACCCAGGGATCAAACCCAGGTCTCTTGCATTCCAGGCAGATTCTTTACCGTCTGAGCCACCAGGGAAGCCCTAGCTACTCATAGAAGCCTTTTTTAATGAATCTTTTATTTTTAAATGTTTATATTAAATCCCCACTGGACCTAATATGTGCAAATTTAAGACATGTTATTTCTGGACACACTTTAACCCAAAGAATTCAGCGCAGTGATTAATCCTAGAATGCAGTCAGCAGTCCATTGGGTCAAGGGATGAGGGAGGGCAGTGCGAACTCCGTCAAAAGGGCGTCTGGGTTTGTGGTTTCCATGCCACACCATAGGAGGGCCCCTAACTGAATTTTAAAAATGCACTGAGTTCACAGAAAAGGGAATTAAGTATAGCAGGGGTTCACTTCGAACATTAATCTCAGAAGCCAAATCCTTCATTTTGAGAAAGGCCTTCAATACAAGGAGTCCCTTGACCTCCGTACTTCCTGCACAAATAGCTCTGCCAAAGCCCGTCTGCTTAGACTGCAGGCTTTCCCCGACTCACCCGCCTGCTGGGATGGAAGGAACCCTGATGGAAATTACAGGCCCTTAAAGGCCCACTCGAGACCAAAACATGGTTTTGTTAGAGCAACAAATGCTGTTAATTCCTTTATATCCCTTTAAGGCTTATGCCCCACCAGAGAAGGTCTCCAGATTTATTTTTATTTTATAGTGGAAAACAGCCTCACATAAGAAGCTCAATTGTTTAGCAATAACTAATTAAAAATGATTGTCAACATAAAATTACTAACATTTATTAAGTGCTTCCCAGAGTTTTTGCTAGAAGCTGTGTTAAGCACGTCACACATATTAACTATTTAATCCTCACAACAACCCCAGGAGATAGGATAGAATGTTGTTATACCCATTTTATAGCTGAAGAGACCAATGCACTGGACAGGTGACAATGCTGAGGTCCCACAAATAGAAAGCATCAGAACTGAGTTTTAACCCAGGCAGTCTGGCTCCTGAGCCTGTGATCCTAACCACTATACTCTACGGTCTCAAAAAAGATTCTGTATTGTCTACAATTACATTATATATAAGTGTATATATCTATTAGCAGTAGTACCAGTGTAAAGACAGGGCCCGGCACACAGTAGGCACTCAGAAAATGTTTGTTAAATGAATAAGTGAATGTGGATATACATTTGAATATTGTGATATCAGTTTGTAGAAGTGGGTGTCAAGGAAGATAGGGTTTAGCTCAGCGAGGATCTGAGCTTAGAGTCACATTGGAGATTGAACACAAAATAAGGTTTTAATTTGACACATTGTACAAGATGAGTATTTTACAGGACAGAATTCATGTCAGGTTTAGTCAAATTTACTGATCATAAAAAGCACATAAAATAATATGTGCTTTGCTTCTATTGTTTCTCTACTTAGAATATCCTTGTATACACCTTCTATCCATCCAACACTGGTTTAAGCATAGTAGTTACAAATATGTGGAGCCAGATACCTAAGTCTGAATCTTGTCTCTCCTGCTTACCAACTGTGTAACTGTGGTCAAATAACCATCTGGGGCCTTTAGGCATCTTACCAGTACCCACAGCATTAGGATTATTGGGAATTTTCCATGTGCTACTACAAATAGGGTCCTGGGAAGACCACCAGAACATTATAAGCCCAATGTAGGTATTTCCTGTTAGGATTCATCATCCAACTGTCTACTTTTTGTTTTAAAAATGCAGTGCTTGGATGCAGTCTCAAAAATGACAGAATGATCTCTGTTTGTTTCCAAGGCAAATCATTCAATATCACAGTAATCCAAGTCTATGCCCTGACCAGTAATGCTGAAGAAGCTGAAGTTGAATGGTTCTATGAAGACCTATAAGACCTTCTAGAACTAACACCCAAAAAAGATGTCCTCTTCATTACAGGGGACTGCAATGCAAAAGTAGAAAGTCAAGAGATAACTGGAGTAACAGGCAAATTTGGCCTTGGAGTACAAAATGAAGTAAGTCAAAGGCTAACAGAGTTTTGCCAAGAGACCACACTGGTCATAGCAAACACCCTCTTCTGACAACACAAGAGACAACTCTGTAGATGGATGTCTCTTGTACTCTGTGTACATGGATGTCACCAGATGGCCAACACCAAAATCACATTGATTATATTTTTTGCAGCCAAAGATGGAGAAGCTCTATACAGTCAGCAAAAACAAGACAGGGAGTTGACTGTGGCTCAGATCATGAACTCCTTATGCCAAATTCAGACTTAAATTGAAGAAAGTAGAGAAAACCACTAGACCATTCAGGTATGACCTAAATCAAATCCCTTACGATTATACAGTAGAAGAGAAAAATAGATTCAAGGGATTAGATCTGATAAAGTGCCTGAAGAACTATGGACAGAGGTTCATGACATTGTACAGGAAGCAGTGATCAAGACCATCCTTAATAAAAAGAAATGCAAAAAGACAAAATGGTTGTCTGAGGAGGCCTCACAAACAGCTGAGAAAAGAAGAGAAGCTAAAGGCAAAAAAGAAAAGATGGATATACCCATTTGAATGCAGAGTTCCAAAGAATAGCAAGGACAGATAAGAGAGCCTTCCTCAGTGATCAATGCAGAGAAATAGAGGAAAACAATAGAATGAGAAAGACTAGATATCTCTTCAAGAAAATTAGAGATATCAAGGGAACATTTTATACAAAGATGAGCACAATAAACGACAGAAATGGTATGGACCTAACAGAAGCAGAAGATATTAAGAAGAGGTGGCAAGAATATACAGAAGAACTATATAAAAAAGATCTTCATGATCCAGATAACCACAATGGTGTGATCACTCACCTAGAGTCAGACATTCTGGAATGCTAAGTCAAGTGGGCCTTAGGAAGCATCATTACAAATAAAGCTAGTGGAGGTGATGGAATTCCAGTTGAGCTATTTCAAATCCTAAAAGATGATTCTGTGAAAGTGCTGCAGTCAATATGACAGCAAATCTGGAAAACGCAGCAGTGGCCACAGGACTGGAAAAGGTCAGTTTTCATTCTAAGCCCAAAGAAAGGCAATGAGGAACCAGAGATCAAATTGCCAACATCTGCTGGATCATTGAAAAAGCAAGAGAGTTCCAGAAAAACATCTATTTTTACTTTATTGACTATGCCAAAGCCTTTGACTGTGTGGATCACAACAACTGGAAAATTCTGAAAGAGATGTGAATACCAGACCACCTGACCTGCCTCTTGAGAAATCTGTATGCAGGTCAGGAAGCAACAGTTAGAACTGGACATGGAACAACAGACTGGTTCAACAGGAAAGGAGTACGTCAAGGCTGTATATTGTCACCCTGCTATTTAACTTATCATGAGTACATCATGTAAAATGCCGGGCTGGATGAAGCACAAGCTGCAATTAAGATTGCTGGGAGAAATATCAATAACCTCAGATATGCAGACGACACCACCCTTATGGCAGAAAGCAAAGAAGAACCAAAGAGCCTCTTGATGAAAGTGAAAGAGGAGTGAAAAAGTTGGCTTAACACTCAACATTCAGAAAACTAAGATCATGACATCCTGTCCCATCACTGTATGGCAAATAGATGGGGAAACAGTGGAAACAGTGGCTGACTTTATTTTGGGGGGCTCCAAAATCACTGCAGACCAGTGATTAGGTTGCAATGACCAACCTAGATAGCATATTAAAAAGCAGAGACTAGTTTACCAACAAAGCTCCATCTAGTCAAAGCTCTGGTTTTTCCAGTAGTCATGTATGGATGTGAGAGTTGGACTATAAAAAAAGCTGAGCGCCAAAGAATTGATGCTTTTGAACTGTGGTGTTGGAGAAGACTCTTGAGAGTCCCTTGGACTGCAAAGAGATCCAGCCAGTCTATCCTAAAGAAATCAGTCCTGAATATTCATTGGAAGGACTGACGCTGAAGCTGAAGCTCCAATACTTTGGCCACCTGATGTGAAGAATTGACTCATTTGAAAAGACCCTGATACTGGGAAAGACTGAAGGTGGGACGAGGTGTCGGCAGAGGATGAGATGGTTGGATGGCATCACAGTCTCAGTGGACACGAGTTTGCGTAATCTCTGGGAGTTGCTGATGGACAGGGAGGCCTGGCGTGCTGCAATCCTTGGGGTTGCAAAGAGTTGGACACAACTGAGCAACTAAACTGAACCAATATTTATTGAGCATCTACCATGTGTCAGGTTCTGTACATCATGCTAAATATAGAAAAATAAATGAGATACAGTCCCTATTTTCAAGGAATTTGGGTTCTATGGCAACAGGTAAGAGACATCCAATGGCCTTACAGTATATGAGCCCAAGAAGTTCATGGCAGTTTAACTTTACCTTAAAGAGTCCACCTAGGAGAGATGATGTCAGAACTGAGAAGTCTGAAGTTTGCTTAGGAGCTGGCCAGGTAAAGAAGGCGGAGAGGTATATTTCTGTTTCCCCAGAACAAGAGAGATGGTGGATTCAGGGATGTGAGACAAGGAGCTCTCTATAGTTAGAGGGTTAGATGGCAGTAGTGTAAGATGAAATTGAGAGACAGAGCAGTTCCTGAGAATCATCTGATATGCTAAGGAGTTTCAGAAGGGCTTTGAATAGGGGGTGCAGAGATCAGATTGGCAAACCTGTGAGAGGCCATAGTAGAGGCAAAGTAGATGGAGAAGAGGGGATTAAGGATATATTTAGAAGGTAAGAGTCATGGGGCTTAGTGACTGATCAGATATTGAGGATGAAATAAGAGACACAAAAAGGTTTGGAGTAGAGACACTCACTCATTCCAGAAACATTTGTTGAACATCTACCATGTGCCAAACACTGTTCTAGAACTTGGGAAAGCAGCAGTGAACCAAACAGGCACAACCAAATATTGTCCTCATGGAGTTTACATTCTCACCGGGAGAGACAGACAAAAATAAATATGAAAATAAATAAAAATATACAGCAGGTTTAATGATGGTAAGTACTATGAGGAAAAATAAAGCAGGAAAGCAGGGAAAGGAATAGAAGAGTAAAGCAAGAAAGGAATATAAAGCTGAGGTAGGTTGCAATATTTCAAAGGTGGTCAGAGAAGGCCTCTCTGAAAAGGTGACATTGAGAGGGATGAAGATGGTGAGGGACAGAGCAACTGAAATGCCCAGAGGCAGTGTACTCCAGGCAGAGCAAGAGCCAGTGGTGGTTTAGTCACTCAGACACCTCCGACTGTTTGTGACCCCATGGACTGTAGCCTTCCAGGCTCCTCTGACCATGGAATTTTCCAGGCAAGAATACTGAGTGGGTTGTTGTTTCCTTCTCCGGGGGATCTTCCTACCCGAGGATCAAACCTGGGTCTCCTGCACTGCAGACGGATTCTTTACCAACTGAGCCAGAATGTGGATCAATTTGAGAACATCTGGAGGGCTGGTACAGCCGGAATGGAGAGATGGAAGGAGGAAATCATAGGAAATGAGTTAGGAATATAATGGGGCCACGAGACCTCCCAGAGTGTTGAGAGGACAAGAGGAGGACAAGAGACAGGATCTCTATCCCAACCGAGGGAGAAGAGTCCATGGAGAAGGCCAAGGAGAAAGTGTCTGCCCAGGAAAAAATGAGATTCAAGAAAGAAGGCATGTTCATGAAGTCAAGTGAGGCAAGGGTTAAATGAAATAATGATGGAAAACTATCATTTTGTTTGGCAACCAGGAGATAACTGGTGACCTTGACAAGGGTGCTTTCAGTGGAGTGGTAAAGCTGGGTGGTAAAGGAGTGTAGATAGCAGGTGTGGATAACCCTCTCAGATAACTGGTCTTGAAATGAAGAACAGGGATAGGATAATAGCCAGAGGATCAAAGGTAAACTTGCTTTTTGAGAGGAGAAAGGTCTCAGAATATCTATAAGCTGAAGACAAAAACTAGTCAGATGGGACTGGGTATCCTAGACACACAGGACAAGTCATTCATTCATTCATTTGCTCAACAAATATTTATTGAGGACTTGTTGTTGTTCAGTTTCTCAGTTGTGTCCGACTCTTTGCGACCCCATGGACTGCAGCACGCCAGGAGTTAAGCACGGGATATACACAGATGAATAGAACACACAGTCCATTTCCTCACTGGCAAGACAGATACATATATAACTATATACAGTACAAAGTGAGGAAGGCAATAGAGAGAGATGTAAAATGCCAGGAGAAACCCATTAATTCTGCCTGTGTGGAAAGAGGGGGAAAGTGAAGGAAACTTCTCAGAGGTGGAATTAAAAATTAAAAAATGAAGGGTAGTAGGCATTCTAGTCAGGAGAAGGTCACAAACAACAGCAAGATGGGAAGAGGTGGTGAAAGCATTTAACCCCCCGTGTGACCAAAGCCTAGGGGGTGGTGAAGTAGCAAAATCTGCAGATGGTGAGGTGAGCTGGGGCCAGATGGTTCAGAGACTTAAATGGAAAAATGGTCCTTATGCTTATGGGTGACAAGATATTGAGCAGGAAAATGACATGATTACAGGTGTGTTTTAAGCACAACACAGAGGATGGATTGAAGAGGGAAGAATTTGGGATCAGAGAAACTGGGTGTGAAGATACTGCAATGGTTCAGGTAAGAGACAACAAGGTCCATAGGGCAGTGGCAGTTTAAGAGATGATGCATGCGGTAAATACTGTGAATTATCTCATTCCACTCTCCTTCCAGTGTACCTTGAAAGGCTGAAAAGCTAAAACCCTCATTTCCCAGACCCCTTGCAGTTAAAGTTCCAAATGCAATGTGAGTTCTGACAAACATCCATTTTGTGGAAGATTTGTTAAAACTGAGGAAGGGGCAGGTTTCTGGCTGCTTCTGCTGTTTCTTCCAGCCAGCACAGTCATAAACACATGTTCCTGTGGCATCACCCCATGGGCTGCTAGCCTTGTGGGTAGAGCACAGGGCACAGGCACAGGCACTATTTTTGCTGGTGTGGATCTAGCAGACAAAACATGCCTTTGTTGCGAACATGGCGGAACAGCTTTCTGATCCCAGAAAGTGGTGTGTCCCAGAACTCAGTAGTTCTAGTGGTAGTTTTCTGACTCCTCACCTTCCTGATTGTGGCAATGCAGCAGCTCCCCTGACAGGCTGGTTCTGGCAGTGTTACTGTGGAAGGCTGACCTCCAGGTCCAGTGGGATGCCTGCTCTTCCAATCACTGTATAAGGACTTGATTGCATATATTAAAGGGCTTCCCTGGTGGCTTAGACAGTAAAAATCTGCCTGCAACGCAGGAGATCCAGGTTCCATCCCTGGGTCAGGAAGATACCCTGGAGAAGGGAATGGCTACCAGCGAGAATGATTTCTATTTACTGCAGTTGAACACTCCCTGATTTGTTGAGTAAATAGAACCGAGAGAATTTGATGCCAACTGAATGCAGAAAGGAAGGATGGGGGTGGTAGTGAGAAAAAGAGAGGAGGCAACTGCTTCCAAGGTTTCTAGCTTCTTGTGGCCATCCATCAAAATAGGGATTCACAGAGAGAACTGGAGACTTGTGGATAGGAGAGTGGGGCATCTCATGAGTTGTCAGGAACCAGTTCTCTGCAGCATCTAGCTGTGGGGCAGGCAGTTGAAGCTAGGTCATTACTGACTAATAGGGGAGCAGAAGGAGACTTGGTTCCAGAAAGTAAGTTTTTATTGTGATGCATCATTGACTTACACTTTCCAGTTCAATTATTGAATGGAAGAGTCAAATGAAATAACAATGGCAGCTGCTGCTGCTGCTAAGTCACTTCAGTTGTGTCCGACTCTGTGCGACCCCATAGACGGAAGCCCACCAGGCTCCCCCGTCCCTGGGATTCTCCAGGCAAGAACACTGGAGTGGGTTGCCATTTCCTTCTCCAATGCATGACAGTGAAAAGTGAAAGTGAAGTCGCTCAGTTGTGTCCGACTCTTAGTGACCCCATGGACTGCAGCCTACCAGGCTCCTCAGTCCATGGGGCTTTCCAGGCAAGAGTAATGGAGTGGGGTGCCATTGCCTTCTCCGAACAATGGCAGAGTTAGTGAAATTTATACACACTTACCTGTCTGTTCCCAGGGACATTTCCCCCCTCATATCTTACTATTCAGAAAGCTATCATTCTGATAGTATCTCCTTTTTTTAACTTTGGTTACAATAGTGCGTTTTTTTTTCTTTTTAGAATAAGATGCTAGTCTAGCAGCATATTTCTTTCAGGCCCTAAGTGACACAGTGGTGCTCAAATAAAATGACATTTTAATTTCAGCCTATTGCTTTCGTGATGACAACCTGTCTGTGGGCTAGTGACTCGTCATATGACTCCTCCTCTCAAAAATAGTGTTTCACAAAACGGATGACTAACAAGGACTTACTGTATAGCACATGGAACTCTACTCAATGTTATATGTCAGCCTGGATTAGATAGGGGTTTAGGAAGAGAATGGATACATATATATGTATGGCTGAATCCCTTTGCTGTTCACCTGAAACCATCACAACATTGTTAATTGGCTATATCCCAACACAAAATAAAAAGTTTAAAGTGTGAAAAAATATTAAAAAAAAAAGATATTGTGTTTCACTGTGGAGGTTATAGTAAACATGGACAAGTAGTAAGTGTTCCTTTTTCTTTATTCTTATTTACTTTTTTTTTTTTTTTAGCATCTGATTCCATTTATTATCAGTACAGTGACATGTTCCTAAGGTTGTGGGCAGTAGGAAGGTAAACAAACCTCAGTTCAGCTTCCTTAACTCTTTGGACAAATAATAACCTGACACTGCAACTTGAGATGGGAGCATGTGCTTTCTGATTTTATAATAAAATTCTGGTACTTACAAAATTTTCATTAAGTGTGTACCTAATGAAATTGGACATGAGGATTGGAGGAGGTAGAAGTAGAAATGTTTGCAATCTGTTGTAAATATTAGCACCTATTTTTTTAAAAACAAAAAAGACTCTCGTTAAGATTTCAAGACACATTTGAATATGCTTTTATTGTAGCATTGGTGACATTTGGTTATAGTTAATTAAATGCAAATATCTCTGTTCAACTGGCTTATGAGCCCGTCCTGCGAGTGCAGAAACTATCTTGTTGAGCTATGTTTTTCCCCTATTCCAACTAGAGGTCCACATGGTGGGCACTCAAGGAATGCTTGATGAGTGATGGAAGGAAGTTTCAAAACAGGAGGTCAAGGGACACTGTTTTAATACTGGCTTGAACTGAAGCTTGGCTTCAGTTTCCTCAGCTATGAAATGAGTTTCCAGGTCCTAAGTTCTGTTATTTCCTTGAAGGGCTTCTTAACCATAAAATTTCTTGATCTCTAATGGAAAAGGATAAAGAATCTCCTTCCTAAAATGTTTGAAGTATCACTGACTAATGGGTTCAGTTTGGTTGCGCCCTCGGCAGAGCCATGGATTGCATAACCTCTAGAGTTCTCTTTGGATTCTGGGTGGTGGGATCCTATTAACTCTCCTCTCCTTTGAGATCTGGGTCAGAATTACTGGGCATGGAGCCCCTTCCAGAAACAATTTAGCTACTGAATTGTTTCTATTTTCCTCTTGTTTACCATCAGAATATTTCCCCTTTCCATGGGGATTTTCTAAAAAGGTCACACAGCCACCTCAGAAAACCATCCTCTTGTTGAATGACAATGATAGCCTCTTTCTCTGGTTGGCAACCAGAAGCGACCGCTGTCTGATTTAGGCAGAAGGAAAGGGTTAGGACACTTAGTTGGCCAAGGCCAGAGGGAAAGTCCAGCCTCTGGTGATGACATAGAGACTGTGGCAAATGTCTCCATGCAAGTGACGATTAAGCAAAGTTCCACCAAGGCCTTGCTAGAGCAGCCCAGGGGGAGGGGGCATCTTCTGGGACCTTCTCTGGGCTTTTAGAGGAGACCCCAAATACTTCAGTGTCCTGCCAGTACCACCTTTGCAGTCCAGTTTCAACATGCATACACAAAATAATCTAGTGCCCTTTGGAAACAAGGATAATCTGGCTGTAAGTGCAGTTAATAGCTCTGGGTAGAGCTATGAGTATAAACCAACCTACGCTCCATCCATCAAACACTTCCTGAGTACCTGCTATGTGCCGGACCCTGCACTAGGCATTGGCCTCAGCATGGTGCATGAAATCAGAGACCACAGACAGATGGTCTGGTTAAGTAAGCATGCACAATTATTATAATAGCACAAGGGCCCTGCCTTGCCTTAGGCCCTGCCTTTCATTGCCTTCAAGAGCAATGAATTCGACCCTGTGAGTGCTGCCGACTTGTCCATCCGGTCTGATGGCAGGTCCAGGATCTGGGTGCTGCTTTGCCTTCCCATCTCACAACCTCTCCTGCTTCTGTGGCACTTGGCTCATCTGACCATAGCACTCGGCTCCCCACCTCCCTCAGTGACTCCCATCCCCTGTTGAGTAAAGATCCAACCCCTTAGCAAGGCATTCTCTTTCTTTTCTTCTATCTTTCTTTCTGTTTGCTCTTGGTCTCCACCGTGGTGCATAGGCTCTTCGACACTGCATGGGCTTTTCTCCAGTTACGGTGACCAGGGGCTACACTCTCGCTGTAGTGCAGGGCTTCCCATTGCGGTGGCTGCTCTTGTGGAGCGTGGGCCCTAGGGCGCACACAAGTCCTGACTCCCACTTTCTTTTTCAACTCTACCTCTTGCCCCTTCACTAATGGTCCATAATTCATGGACCACTGAGATTTTCATGTCTCAATGCCTTTCATGTCTCAGGGGACATGTACCTGTCCACACTGAAAATTGCTGCAAACACCTGTACCTCTAGTTCTGTGGCTCTTCTTTGGCTGTGGGAGCACCCTAGGCAGGGCAAGCCAGAAGTAGAAGTGTTCCTGGAAACAGCTCCTCCTACTCCAGCTTCTTTGCTCTTTAGTTGAGATAATTCTGAGCCACACGTTGTGTTACACTGACTCCCAGGGCTGTCCAAAAGAGTTGAACTCCAATTACCCACAATGGTAACTGTCTCGATAACACACCCTCCTTCCATTCCGGCTGCATCCCCCATTCTTCTACAGCTGTTTTCTGGGGTCATCTCCCAAACTAACTATTGCATTCAAGTCACTGTCTCGGAACCTACTTCTGCAGGGATCCAAACCACACAATCTCTCCTTTCTTCTCCACTTTGGCCCTTATGCCACATGTCTCCAGTTGGTTGAGCTCCTCATTCTTGAAGTTCTGTCAGACAGTCACCTCTGTGATGCCCTTTCATCTACCACACTCCACCATCCAGTGTGAGGGCCTCTTTCCCCTGAGGTCCTTGGCCCTTTATACAGACTTCTCTTACAATGTGCAGCAACATGGCGGTAACTACGTTTAGGTGTATCTGCCTTTGCCCACTAGGGACTATAACTTACTCATCTTGTCAACTCAGGCCCTAGCAGAGTGCCTGGTATGGAGTAGATGCCCAATACATATTTGATGGAAGAATACGTGAGCCTTCTGCTGTGGCTTCCTGGTTATAATTCCCGGGTACACAGGAAGAAGCTGGAAGCCATGTTCCTGACCTGCACTTCTGGACCAAGAGGAACTCTTCCACGTCTCGAGAGGTGGTTAGGAAACCTTTCCTTGCCCTTCTTGTGGGACTGACTCTGATTGTGATCTTATTGCAAAAATAATAGTAATAATAATAGAGTCTTCCACTTCAGGGCAAGTTGCCAAGCAGACTTACCCAGTCATTAGGAATCCAAGGAATAAATTCCAAAAGTGTGAAAAACCAGTGAGCAGAGACCTGAGGGCTGGTGGAATGGCCATAGGAAAATGGCTGCAGATAAGCCTGAGGCAACTCAAAGATGCCATCCATCTTTAAGCAAGCAGGCTATCTTTGTAGTTTTTACCACGGGGTGAAAACCAGCTTTGTAGTAAGCTGTGGGCTGAGTAAATAGCCCAGAAGAAGATGTAATCTTGCAGAGGAATCCAAGACTTTTGATTGAGCAGGCAGCTGGTCTTTAGGGAAGGCTGGTTTCAGCTGAATTTCAGCAATCCTTCGCCTGCAGTGTTATTTTAAAATCTCACTGCCAAGGAAGACCTGTCCCTCTGGACTAGCAGGGATTAGATCGAAGGTGCGGGCTGATACCCCACAGTGTTCAACTTCAAACAAACAAAGAGGAACACAAATTCCAGATCCATGAGAACGAAAGTTGGTCTTCCCTGCTGAGTAGAAATGGAAATGAACTAAGCCGCTTGCAGTGTAAGAAATGGGAGTTGGCACAGGAAAATGACCCCAAGTTCTACCATGTTGCTAGTGGAACTCAGGAGCGAACCAAGGAGGATTTGAAGAGGGGCAGTAAGGCCCTGAGGAGGCAAGGGAAGAAAGAATATGAGCATTATTTAAGGGCTGTTATGTGCCAGGCAAGTTTTGTTTGCTTTTCAATAGCTCAGTCATGTCCGACTCTTTGTGGCCCCATCGACTGTAGCCTGCCAGGCTCCTCTGTCTACGGGATTTCCTAGGCAAGAATACTGGAGTGAGTTGCCATTTCCTTCTCCAGGGGATCTTTCCAACCCGGGGATCAAACTCGAGTCTCCCACACTGCAGGTGGATTCCTTACTGCTGAGCAACCAGGGAAGCCAGACAAGTAGCACTTATTTATTTCTTCTCCTGGCCCTTAGAGCCATGAACAGCCATGAACAAATGGAAAAAATAGAATCCCAGAGAGGTCAAATGATTCACCCAAGGGGTAAGGGATGAAATTTAGGTTCAAGTGACAAGATGAGTTTGAAAAGAATTCAAACCAAGTTCAAAACACAAGATGACCATCACTCTTTAGGTGATATGCTCAGGACTCAAAATTCAAAACTGGGCATATGTTTTTTTCTCCTCTGTGCATTTATTCATTCACTGCCTTTGGGTGCCCTGTGAGGTAGGCACTGTGACTGTGGGAGAAAGGAGGAGGAAAGGATCTTTAGAGGATCAAGTTTAAAGAGGCCTCACTCCTGGAACATCTCCAAATTTGGGTTTAGCAATATATTTGGCTTGGATAGGAAGGAAGGGAGAAAGGAGGGGAGGGAGGGAGGGAGGGAGGGAGAAAGAGGGAGAGAGGCTGCAAGCATAGAATTTAAATTTTCATACTTCCTAATGTTGGTTATGACCATAGGGACACACTGAAATACCACGGGATTGGCAAGTACTGCCCTACTTTCAATTCTGCCCAAAGCAGGAAGGCTTAGGTAAGTCACGAGAAAGCCTCTTGTTACCACCCCAAGACCAGAACAAAAGCGCTGGGAGGAGACTCCCGTCCTGACAGCATGATTTCCAAAGAAGCTGTGCTGATCTTATGACTGTGATGTCTCGAGTGTCACAATTGTGTAACTAGCTGATATTTTAAATGATCATCAAACCAAGTACATAGGATTATGAAGATAATGTACATTAGTTTTAGTAAAAGAGTAGAGGAGAGATAATACTCATTGAAGAGCAAAGAGAAGAAGAAAGAAACCAGGACTGGGATCCTGACCTGTGGCTTCTAGCTCTCGCTCCTTCGCTGGTTTGAACTTCCTGTGCTAACTGACTTTTCTCTGCTTTCATCAAGGAGCTGTGCTAGATGACGTGGAAGACAGCTTCTAGCTCCAAAGATCTAAGGGAACATTTGGAGATGTTGAAAGATGGTAGGCATCTGAGTGTAATTTGGAGCTATTTGGCTATGAGTCAGAAACAAATCCAGGGACTATTTTTATTGCTCTTTACTTCAGATTCCCTAATTTGGGTTCTACTAAATGAGACAGACAGAAAAGGAGGGAGGGAGAGACACAGAAATAGAGGGGAGAGAGAAAGGGAGGAGAACTATGAAGAGATAAAGGGAGGAGTTCCTAGCAACTCAGTGTTTAGGACTTTGTGTTTTAACTGCTGAGGGCCAGGGTTCAATCCCTGGTTGGGGAACTAAGATCCCAGAAGCCCCATGGCCAAAAACAAGGGGGAAAAAAAAAAGAGGTAAAGAGGAAAAAAGTAAAATAACAAATAAAAAACAACAAGTACATTTTTAACGAGTTGAATAACGAAGCTAGGCACTTTTACTAGACTAAAGCTGTTCTTTGACTGGCAATGTCAGTCTGTGGAAAGAACACAGACAAGTTCTGAATCCAAAGCCCTACATCTGAGACATAGCTTTATCACTTATGGCTTAAACAACCCTGAGTAAATCTCTTATTTCTTTGAGCCTCAATTTCCTCATGTAGAAAAGGAGAATAATGATAACAATAGTAGTAATAGCCACTATTTATTGAATATTTTATGTATCAAGTACTGAATTAGGCTCTTTGTATTATATCTCCAAATCCACCCACAACTGTATAAATTGGGTATTATTATCACCATTTTATAGGTAAGGACATCGAGACTAACCGAATCTAAGGGCAAAGCTGGGATTCTGACCCAATTTAGTAAAACTCTGAAGCTTATTCTCTTATCTACAGTCCTACACTTCCCCGAAGGACAATAACATATATCAAATAAATTACTATTTTAAAAGATACTTTGTGAATGGAAATGTGGAAGTATTCTTGTTGTTGTCAGTCACTCAGTCCGGTCCAACTCTTTGTGACCCCAATGGACTGCAGCATGCCAGGCTTCCCTGTCCTTCACTCTCTCTCAGAGTTTGCTCAAACTTATGTCCAGTGAGTCAATGATGCCATCCAACCATCTCATCCTCTGTCACCCTCTTTTCCTCTGGCCCTCAATCTTTCCCAGCATCAGTATCTTTTTCAATGAGTCAGTCGTATAGAAGTATTCTACACAATAGTCATTATCAATACAACAATGATAATGCAATAGTAAGAACAATAATATCAGTGAATTTTTAAATGTTCGTAATCAAAGTGAGTATCCAATAGGAATGCGTATGATTTTATTTGAATGTCTAATTAAACAGCAACTAGATGATGTCTCTAAGTTAATCAGACTCTAAGAGCTTCCCTCATCAGGTTTCATCACTGAATGCCTAAGCTTCTGGGTTCAGAAAAAAATCTGCAGAGTAGACATGTTATTTGAGAAATGGAGCAGAGAAGATACAGAGCAAAGTGAAACCTCTTTGTGTTGTGCAGTTTTATCACTGAAAGTGCCATCTGGCCAAGCAGATCAGAAAATAACCAGAGATCACCAGCTGGTAAATTTTACCTTTAAAAAAAAACAAGCAAAAGACTCAGTACTATCTATCAGTGCTGTAATCCCGGACTGTCATCAGTAAAATAGGTGGCAAACTGTCCCTATGAGTCATCAAGGCCAACAAAGACTCTCTCTGGCCTTTTAGAACTGGACCGTGTGAGCTTGAAATTGAACCTTAGTGCAAAGGAACGGTGCATAGCTCCTTTAAAAGAGGATGTGGGAAACCAGATGACTCAAGCAGGTGGCACGGTTGACCTAAGAGTCTCGTTTCCACTCAAGTGTCAATGTCTGTCTGAGGAACCCTCCTCCCTACCTGCTAATTTGATTTCTTCAGTTCCCTTTAAAAATCCTGGCACCTTTCAAACCTGTTAAAGACAGATATAGAATGTTAAATGTGAAGCAGACCTTAGATTTCATCTGGTCAAATATTCTCATTTCACAGGTGAGAAGACAAAGGCTCAGAGAGGTAACACCTGAAGGCCCCAAAGCATGTCACCAACACCAGAAGATCACCGATCTTCAGCTTTCCAGACGGTGTTTTCCCAGTATCTGCTGCTGCCTCAGCCATCCCTCATCCTTCAGTGCTCCCACACTGCCTGTGACACGTACACACTCAAATATCACTCATGTATGCACTAAGGTCTCCAGGAAGATAATAATCCCAGAGTGTTATTCACAGGAAGTGGACAGCACTTCCTTTATGCACTTTATACATATGAATGCATTAATCCTTACAATAACCCTGGAGGTAGCTACTACTATTATCCCTACACAGACATGAATTTGAGCAAGCTCCGGAAGTTGGTGATGGACAGGGAGGCCTGGCGTGCTTTAGTCCATGCAAAAAGTCTTATACGACTGAGCTACTGAACTGAACTGAACGGTTGCACAGTATTGTAAATGGGCTTCCCTTGTAGGTCAGTTGATAAAGAATCCGCCCGCAATGCAGGAGACTAGGGTTCGGTCCCTGGGCTGGGAAGATCCCCTGGAGAAGGAAATGGCAACCCAGTCTAGTATTCTTGCCTAGAAAATTCCATGAACAAAGGAACTTGGCAGGCTACAGTCCATGGAGTCATAAGAGTCGAATACGACTGAGTGACTAAACCAAAACCCAACCTGATGCCACTCAATTGTACATTTTAAAATGGTTAAAATGGTACATTTTATAATATATATATTTTACCCCCAAAAAAGGTTCTAAAGGCCTTTTGGCAGAGTGACAGAGAATACTGGGGCAGTGTTTTCCAAGACTACAAGAAGCATATTTAGGTCTGGAACCTAAGCATCTTATTATAACTCAGTAAACATTTATTGTCACCTGTTATATCTAAGGTTCTATGCAAGTTATATCAGGGTATATAAAAATAATAAAGCCATAGTTTTCATTCTCAAAGAATAACTGGGAGGCAGCTTGGTTAATGAAAACACAAAGTCAAGAGAAGGAGCTGGTAATTCCTTAGAGATCCAGTGGGGTTAAGACTCTGTGTTCTCACGCCAAGGGCCCAGGTTTCAATCCCTGGTTGGGGAACTAAGATCCACAAACTGCATAGCAAGGACAAAAAAAAAAAAAAAAAGGAGCTGCTTTTTGTTGAACCATGACATTCTTAACACAGCCCCAGCAGCTGGCCTATAGTAGGAGTTTAATCAATGTCAGCTATTATTTTAACTATTATTTGACTCTTCTGAGACTTATTTTCCTCTTCGGTAAAACTGTTGTTTAGTCGCTAAGTTTTTTCCGACTCTTCTGCGACCCCACGGACTGTAGCCCACCAGGCTCCTCTGTCCATGGGATTTCCCAGGCAAGAATACCGGAGTGGGTCACCATTTCCTTTTCCAGGGGATCTTCCCAGCCCAGGGACTGAACCTTCATGTCTTACATTGCAGGCAGATTCTCTACCACTGAGCCACCTGGGAAGCCAGGTAAACCAGAGGCTTGAATTAGATAATCCGCAGACTATAACAGGAATAGGGATGGTCTTCTCTCTGTTCTGTAGGTGAGTAAAGCAAGGCAGGACATTCTAGAATGATTGTTCTCACAGAATGAGAAAGTAGAAGCCTAGGCGACGATGTGTGGGCTTCGTTTTGAAGTAACAGGCTTATGAGTTCTTCTGTGCCTGGGGCCACATGATCAGTGGTGCTGGAGTTGCCTTGTCCTGGCTCTCATAACTGCTGAGCCAGTTGTTAAACTTTCAAGGGCCTCCCTGGTGGCTCAGTGGTAAAGAATCTGCCTGCAATGCAGGATATGTGGCAGGAGCCATGAGTTCGATCCCTGGGTCAGGAAGAGCCCCTGGAGAAGGAAATGGGAACCCAGTCCAGTATTCTTGCCTGGGAAATCCCATGAACAGAGGAGCCTGGTGGGCTACTGTCCATGAGGTTGCAAAGAGTTGGACACGACTTAGTGACTAGACAACAACAACAAGTTGTTTAACAGCCACTATTAAAATTCCATGGCAGCTATGTATGCTATGACAGTTCTCAGCCATGTCTGACTCTTTGTGACCCCATGGACTGTGGCCTGCCAAGCTCCTCTGTCCATGGAATTCTCCAGGCAAGAAGACTGGCGTGGGTGGCCATCTCCCCCTCCAAGAGACCTTCCTGACCCAGGGATTGAACCTGGGTCTCCTGCACTGCAGGCGGATTCTTTCCCATCTGAGCCAACAGGGAAGCCACCAGGGAAATTGCATGACGTGAACTTACAGTTCAATAAATTCCATTTAAAATGAAGTGACAAATACTCAACACATCATTTCCTAATGATTTCTTTACTTTGGCCATTATCTCTGTTTTTTAAGTTATTTACATCAACTGCATCTGAATGGTGGGAAGTGTAAAGAACAGCTGTGCTACTGTGCGTTCATCTTTTCCCAAGTCCTCGTTCAGTGATGTCAGCTGAGTAGCCTGACATCTGTCAAGGTAGGAGTATTTAACACTGTAGATATCTGCAAACACAACAAATCAGTCTTCAACCTCTCCCAAGGCTGGTTGTTAAACATTTACCAGTGCACCCCTGGCTTGAACCAACATATGCATTTGGACTCTCTTGAAAGGACCAACTATTGCTCTCAGATAGAAGAGCATAGTTATCATCTGACTGCATGTAACTCAGGGACACATGAAGAAACAGACTATTAGACGTGGCCCTCTTCTCCTCTGTCTCCTTAAGCAAAATAAAATAAATAATTCTGAGTGTCTGGCCCACAGCCAAGGAGCTCTCGTGTTCGATTCTTCATCCCTTGCTTACAAGAGCTAATTACAGTGAGGGGTGTGCAAAGCAACAGTGCTTTGTGTTCCAAGTGAAATAATGGCTTAGTCACCCCTGAGAGTATGAAGGCCCTGTACTTCTCCTCAGTGCAGTGAACACAAATCCCAATCTGATGGCATGTGACTTTTTCTTTTCCTAAATGAATCAGACTTTGTGAATAGAAATGTAGCCTTCCTCCGCCCACTCTGGCACAGCCAAGCCACTTAGCATATTTTCTGTTTTTCTAGTTGAATTGACTCACCGATAGTTGTAGGAGCCTGTTGGTTCACATGTTCAGTTCTGATACTGTCACTGAGAAATGAAATCCTTACTTTGCAAACTCACTGATTACATAGCATAAATTTGATTTTGTTTTTGTGTAGAGAAAACCCACTCCCAAGATAGAGAACTGAGACCTGGGCTCAGAAAGGAAATCTTTTCTCTCCAGGTTTCTGGGGCAAAATTCGATCAGTGAGCCAACCTGTTGGAGGTTTCAGTGCTTCCTTTTCTGTGGACCCAGGACATTGCAGGGTGGGTTTGAGCTGCTTACTAGGCCATGCCTGGACATATGTTAGGGCCTAAAATGTATAGGCGTCAAGACCCAAAATGTTGACCAACACTGGTGCTCCCTAAACTGTATCAGCTACAGCTGATTCAAAATAAGTGTTCCGATAACAGTGGAGGGCAATGTAGAATTTTGGATAAGCACATATCCATGACTAGAGCCAGACTGCTTGGGTCTGAGTTACAGCTTTCCCATTTATCAGTTTTGTGACCTGGGGCCAGTCACTTAAAATCTGTGTCTCGGTTTCATCATCTGTAAAAAAGGAATAAACTACCCTCATAGGGTTGGTGTGAAGATTAAATACCTTAAAATTTGTAACATGCTTAGAGAGGGGCTTCGTACATAGTAAGTGCCATATAAATGCTAGTTATAACTAGAACACTGACATGCTTTCTAATTGTTTTTGGATTGAAAATTTGTTAATAGGTTAATTAAAGGCAAATTTTTCCTTATTCTTTTTCTTATTTACTTCCAGATACCTTAAACATATGATTTCACTCTGAGACACTAGGCAGGTGCCTTGCAGTGCAGTTCCAGAAGCAAATCATCAACCGGTCCTTACGTAGCCTGGGCCTGGAATTCAAAGTACATTCTGGTGGTTAGGAGTTAGGGCTTTAAAGTCAGACACAGAGAATTCTTTTGGCTTTTTGTTTACTTTTTATTTTTAAATAATTGTGGACTTACAGAAAAGTTGCAAATATATAGGATTCACAACTACCCTTTATCCAGCTTACCCTGGTGTTAACATCTTTCATAACTATAGTACAATTATTAAAGCCAGTTAACAAATGTAGAAACAAGTCTGTTAACTAAATTATAAATCTTTTTTTCTTCTTTTGTTTTTTTATTTTTTAAATGATGAAAGTATGATAACACATTTACAGGAGACTTGGAAAATACAGAACATAGTTACATATAGTTCCACTATATATCATAGTTACTTTTATAAGTAGATGAATTAAGATTTTTTAGTTGGAGTTTGAATATCAAGCTCTCAAATATTAATAGAATGGACAGAAAATTGAAGGATAGTATATCTGAAAAGCACTGTGAACCAACTGAACATAATTAAGTAAATCTTTTTGGGGGGGCACAGAGAAAACCTAGTTTCACAGTCAAGGATTGAACCCATGCCCCCTGCAGTGGAAGTGTGGAGTCTTAACCACTGAACTGCCAGGGAAGTCTCTAAACTATAAATCTTATTCAAATTTCAGCAGTTTTCCATCAAAGCCCAGAATCCAACACAAGATTTTACATTGCATTTAATTGTTGTGTCTTCTTAGTATTCTCCAGTCCATAGCAGTTGCTCAGACTTTGCATTTCTATCCTGACCTTGACACTATAGATGAGTATCGGCTAAAAGTATTTTATATAATGTCTCAGAGTTTGGGTTCATTGGATATTTACTCGCGATTAGATTAAAGCTTGACCTTTTGGTGGGAAGCCCACAGAAATGATGTGTCCTTGTTGTATCAGGCTTTCCCAGATAGCTCAGTTGGTAAAGAATCCGCCCGCAATGCAGGAAACCCCGGGTTGATTCCTGGGTCAGGAAGATCCACTGGAGAAAGGATAGGCTGCCCACTCCAGTATTCTTGGGCTTCCCTTGTGGCTCAGCTGGTAAAGAAGCCGCCTATAATGTGGGAGACCTGGGTTTGATCCCTGGGTTGGGAAGATCCCCTGGAGGAGGGAATGGTTACCCACTCCAGTATTCTGGCCTGGAGAATTCCATGGACTGTATATATAGTTCATGGGGTCGCAAAAAGTCAGACATGACTGAGCGACTTTCACTTTCACTGCCGTATCATCTAGGGGGAAGTGGAGGTTAATATGTCTTTATTAATGGTGATATTAACTCTGATTACTTGGTTAAGGTTTCTTCACTGCAAAGTTATACACTGTTTTCTAGAATAGAAGACATTGTTAGCAACCTTAGAATAAAGGAAAAAAAATTTTTTTTGGCATGCCAGAGCTTCTGTAACAAACTTTACATTTGCATCCTGCTCTATGAAAGATTTTATACATATTACCCAATATGCAATGTGCTTTATTATTTGAAAGTAAAATAGACAGAACTACCTTATAATTTGAGTAACGGCTCAAATGAAAAATCATTTTGGTTACTTCTATGCAATGCTCATTTGAACTGGGTCTAAAAGCTTTATCATGGAATAACAGATCAATGGAACAATATTGTAAACTTAACATGTATAAAGGAAAATTTGCACTGTAATGAACACGTGAGACAAAGGGAAAAAAAACAAACAGTGAGGCCTATGTATTAGGTATGTGCCATGTATAGTCATTAAATGTAAGTAAGTCTTTGGGTGGAAAAAAATTAAGCCAGTGAAAGAGGCTAGAAATCCATATGGAGGAAGGGTAATACTGTAAATGCAAAATATCAGAGCTTGATATTCTGGGCATATGTGGCAATATATAACATAATATACATAATCAAGCCCATATCATCTTCACACACAGTATAGTTCATTTTCAGACTTCAAGAGCTAGTCCTCTCAGAAGACAGCAGGAGGCTAACCTGACATCATTGCATTAGAAAGTGAAAATGTTAGTCACTCGGTCGTGTCCAACTCTATGAGACCCCATGAACTGTAGCCTGCCAGGCTCCTCTATCCATGAGATTTCCCAGGCAATAATACTGGAGTAGGTTGCCATTCCCTTCTCCAGGAGATCTTCCTAATGTAGGGATGAAACCCGGGTCTCCTGAACTGCAGACAAACTCTTTACCATCTGAGCCACCAGGAGGTTACTCTTAAGGAGAACTGTATTACCTTTGCTTTGTTTTCTACCAATAGATTATATGTAGCTTCAGGTAAGCACATACTTTATATTAGGAGTAAATAATGAAAAAAATCAAATTATGGTATTTTAAGCTATTGTTCTCTAGTGAAGACTTAGAGAAAGAAAGAATAAATGTGGGGTGATACTAGCTAACACTTGGGTGCTTGCCATATGCTAGGCACATTCACTAACTGCAAGTGTTAATTAATCTAATTTTCATAACAATTCTATAGTATGTTTACCATTATCATCACCTCCACTTTACACATGAAGAAACAAGTACAGAGAACCTGCTGCTGCTGCTGCTAAGTCGCTTCAGTAGTGTCCGACTCTGTTCGACCCCATAGACGGCAGCCCACCAGACTCTACCCTCCCTGGGATTCTCCAGGCAAGAACACTGGAGTGGGTTGCCATTTCCTTCTCCAATGCCATGACAGTGAAAAGTGAAAGTGAAGTCGCTCAGTCGTGTCTGACTCCTAGTGACCCCATGAACTGCAGCCCACCAGGCTCCTCTGTCCATGGGATTTTCCAGGCAAGAGTACTGGAGTGGGGTGCCATTGCCTTCTCTGACAGAGAACCTAGATACCTTGAACAACATCACACAGCTAGTTAAGTGACAAATTGGAATTTGAACATTCAAGTTGCTCTAGGATACTAAAGTTCTTGTCTGCCACAAAGCATGGTACCTCAAAAGGCTAATAACCTTTGAGATTCATACAATTTTCTTCTTCTAATACTATGCATCCAGTATATGTGTTTAAGATACCAGTTCAGTTCAGTCACTCAGTTATGTCCAACTCTTTGCAATGTACTGTAGCACACCAGGCTTCCCTGTCCATCACCAATTCCTGGAGCTTGCTCAAACTCATGTCCATCAAGTCAGTGATGCCATCCAACCATCTCTTCTTCTGTCAACCCCTTCTCTTGCCTTTAGTCTTTCCCAGCATCAGGGTCTATTCAAATGAGTCAGTTCTTCACATCAGGAAGCCAAAGTATTGGAGCTTCAGCTTCAGCATCAGTCCTTCCAATGAATATTCAGGACTGATTTCCTATAGGATTGGCTGGTTTGATCTCCTTGCAGTCCAAGGGACTCTCAAGAGTCTTCTCCAACACCACAGTTCAAAAGCATCAATTCTTCAGCGTTCAGCTTCTTTATGGTCCAACTCTCACATCCATACATGACTACTGGAAAAACCATAGCTTTTGACTAGATGGACTTTTGTTGGTAAACTAATGTCTCTGCTTTTTAATATGCTGTCTAGGTTGGTCATAGCTAGTTATATATTTTAAATATACTGTATATAAAAATTTTAATATACTACAAATTGAATAATATATATATATATATTCTGCCTCTTCAATATGTGACAAATCAGTATTTCTGGCATTTGCATTTTTTCCCTTTTTACTCCTTTCAACACTGCTGCATCTCTATACACTCTAAACCACAGAAATGAGTACTCCACCATATATCCAGGCCTGGATTGTTTTCTAACTGGCTTATGAGTTGGGAAGTTCTATGGAGACAAGGATCAAGTCCTGGATGTACAGCCCATTCCTCACTGGACACTAGGACAGACGTGATCGTAAGAGCTAATGTTTATGGATCACCTCATTTGTCTGGCAATAGTCTAAGTTTGTCATGGTCATACTCTCATTCCTCAGAACTGCCTCTGAGGCACATGTCATTATTACCCTCATTTCACATGTGGGGAAACTAAAGTTAAGGGACTATCCCTAGTCAGCCAGCTGCTGCTGCTGCTGCTGCTAAGTCACTTCAGTCATGTCCGACTCTGTGTGACCCCACAGACGGCAGCCCACCAGGAGAATCCGTCCCTGGGATTCTCCAGGCAAGAACACTGGAGTGGGTTGCCATTTCCTTATCCAATGCAGGAAAGTGAAAAGTGAAAGGAAGTCACTCAGTCATGTCTGACTCTTCACGACCCCATGGACTGCAGCCTACCAGGCTCCTCCGCCCATGGGATTTTCCAGGCAAGAGTACTGGAGTGGGTTGCCATTGCCTTCTCCGAGTCAGCCAGCTAGTGAAGGGCAAATCCAAGATTTCAACCAAAGCATGTCCAACCCCTAAATTGCTGACTCGACCATTAGGATATGCTACATGCTGGCTGGTGCTAAATACATGGCAGATACTCAATAAATGCTTGTTGACTGATTCATTGATTGATGCTTCATTTGTTTAGTTTTGGTTTTTTTTTGGCTGTGCTGGGTCTTGGTTGCTGCTCTGGCTTTTCTCTACTTGTGGAGAGTACAGGCTTCTCTCCAGTTGCAGTTCTCAGGCTTCTCATTGTGATGGCTTCACTTGTTGCAGAGCACAGGCCCTAGGGTGTGCGAGCTTCAGTAGTTGCAGCACATGGGCTCAGTTGCAGCACTGTGGGTCTTCGGCTCCAGAGCACAGGCTCAATAGTTGTGGTGCCTGGGCTTAGTTGCTCTGCAGCATGTGGGATCTTCTCAGACCAGGGATCAAACCTGTGTCTCCTGCTTTGGCAGGTGGACTGTTTACCACTGAGCCACCAGGGAAACCCTGGTGGCTTTTTGATGAAGGAGTGAAGATAAAAAAAAAATCAGAAAGACGCAGAAAGAGACAGTAAATAACATGGAAGTGGCCAGAAAAATAACTGAGCTGAGAGTTAGTGACCAAGTAGAGATGAATGCTGGGAGTGCAGGGGAGAGGCAGAAAAGACAGTGACTGCCTTGGCTGATGTCTTGGTTGGAAGTCACACTGGCCTCATGCAGAGATTATGCTACTACATCCATCTGGTGTGACTGGAGACCAGAGATTGCAGTTTCCATCCTGTCTCCCTAAACTCCAACAAACTTAGATTTTGTCTAATCTTGGAGTTTCAGTTTCATTCACTGTGATGGGATAAACTATTCTCTGGGCCTTAGGAAGATAGAAGTGAACAAAATAAAAATTTCTATCCTCATGAAGCTTATGTTTTAATTGGAGGGATACAGGCAATAAACATAATAAATAATTATATAATAGCATTAAGGCGGCAAAAGTTGTAGAGCAGTGTAAGGGAGACTAGGAGGGGTCAGGGCTGGAAGGGGTGTGGTCAGAATAGATTTTACCTATAGCGTGGCATTTGAGCAATTATTTAAAGGAGATGAGGTTAAAAGAAAGAAAATAATAAGAATAGAAAGACCTATATTACCAGAATAGAGAAGTTAAGAGTGAATGTTATACAAGAAAATGACTACTGAGTAGTTGAGTACTTTTATAGAGGAAAAGTAACTTGTAGCTTTCCCATTCTTCCCTGGGAGGTCTGGGAGATGACAAAGCATCTATAACTTAATTTTCCTTTCAATTGCTTAAAAATACCATTTCCACCCCAAAGTGGTGGTGGTAGCATACTTTTGAACCTTCAGCTTTGTTTGTTCATGCGTATACTGTTTGTGAGTCAGTGCATGAAGTGGGTTGTTCTTATGACCACGTAACTGTAAATCACCAAATGACAATGAGAATGACCACAGAACAGCAAAGACTGTCTTTCTGTACATTAATCAAATGAAGCACAAAATTGGTAGATACGTTTTCAAGTATAATCTAAATATTTATCTTTTTTATAATATACAAAAAATAGTGCTAAAACAGTTTCTTAGACAAGGAATATATAAACTTGAGTGTGTTTCTCAATTTTTATTCTGATAACTATTATTGAGTTCCTACCATGGCAGATATCAAGCAAAGAGTTTTACTATATGTAAAGTTTTATTTAGTTTATGCACTCACTTCAACAACGATTGAGCCCTCTCTTGTGCCAGGCATCATTCTAGACATAACAGGGAACAAAACAGAGAAAAATCCCTGCTCTTATGGAAGTGGATATATAACAGACCATGTGGTAATAAATGCTATAGCAAAATCAAACCAGGCTAAAGTGGGTAGAGAATGCTGTTGAATGGGGGTGAGGGGCTGTTAATTTATTATAGGGTGATCAGAGAAGCTCTCTGTAATAGGGTGACAGTTGGTTTTCTGGGGAAAAATATGTTTCTAGGCAGGGGATACAGCAGAAATAAGGACATGTCTAGTATTTGACTCTATAAGTATTATTTCATAGGAACCTGAAGGCTCCAGTATATTATTATTACATATGCGTCCATATCACATCAGTAACAAAGGGCAAAGCCAAAAGACGACTCCAGGTCTATAAACCTCAAAATCCATGCCCTATTCTTCCAAAATACCATTTGATTTACTCATCCTACCCCAAAGACTTGCTCTTCTAAAAGACTGGCAGAGCATAAGACTACCAGGAATTAATTGATGCTGCTGTTATTTCTTTAATTTACTCCAGCCTTAGGCAAGTTACTGACATTTGCTCTTCTCCAGAGCCTGTAAAATGGGGTTCGGGTAATTAACAACCCAGAACAACTGTTATGAGAACTAATTAGTTTCTGCTTACAAAATACTTTGAACATTAACAATAAGAGTGTCTTCACTCCAAGTATCACATTTTCCTCCCAATGGAACTCTAGATACCTCCATTCCCCTCCTACCCCAAATTCTACCCCTAGTCCTTCTCAGATTTCCCTCTGTTGAAAAAAAAATTACCTAGCTATTAAAATCAGAAGTTCAAGAGTTAAAGTCATTTTTAACTCCTTTCCCTTCACTAACATACATTCCTGAGTCCTATTCATTCTACCTCCAAAATGTATCTTATATCCATCCCCATCTCTCCATCTTCAATGCCACCAATCTACTTCAACCCACTATCCTCTCTTGCATGGAACATTGCAATAATTGGCTAGTTGGCCTTCTCTTTTTCCATCTTTTTCTCCTTTCCAATGCATTTGCCACACAAAACCCAAGAGTGACCTTTGAAAAAGAGAGATCAAAACATATCGTTTCCCTACTTAAAACCGTTCAGTGACCGCCTATTGCAGACAGGATAAAGTACAACCCTCTACCAACTCGTCCCTCGTCTTACCCAGGACTTTCCTGGTCTAAGTACTGAAAGTCTCACATTCTCAAAAACTTCCCAGCTCTGGACAATAGGGGTGACTGATCACATTAAGCACGTGGAGTGGCTCCTCCCTGCCTCAGGGCCTCATCTCATGCGCTGTCCCCTCAGTCACTATACCCTTTGCACACTGGCCTTTGTCAGGTCCTAGAATGTCACTTTTCATTCTCAAGGCCTAGATAATTAGGCCCTCCTTTCCCTTGATCTGGAATGCTCTTCATGTAGCTGGATTTTTCTCATCCTTGAAAGCTCCAGAAAGGCCTTCCCTGATTCAGGTTACCTCAACAGGTCCAATCTGCTATAGTCTATTATAGCATTCTTTTGCTTCCATCCTAGAACTTATTTGTCTTGATTCATTTATCATTTTACCTATTTATCATCCATTTCCTACCATTAGAATGTAAGAGGGCAGGAACCTTGTTGGCAGTGTTCCCTGTGGTATCCTCCAGCACACAGCATATGGCAAGTGCTCAGAAAATATTTATTGAACCAGCATTTTAGTCTTGAGCCTCACCCCAACCCAACAACTGGACCCGTACCCTGTAGAGACAGAGATCAAGGTCTTACAAACAGCAGAAGATCTGGTTGACCTAGCTCTTCACCATTCCCACCCCTACTGGTGACAATGACCTGACCTCATAAGAACCTCAAAAACAAATGTTGGTTTCTCTGAAGGCCTAGAGAGGTTAAAGGACTTGCCCGGGGTTACATACTCAGTTTGCATTTAACATTGGGAAAGGTAAAACCGATATTTCCTGCATGAATTTAAATTTCAAAGGATCTTAGTGTAGGAAGAAACCTCTAGATCCCATTTGCTTTGATTTTTCAAAGACGACTCTATAGTTTGCAAGCTATAACACAAGGAATATAGCCAGTATTCTGTAGTAACAATAAATGGAATATAACCTTTATTTAATTAATTTTTATTGGTGTATAGTTGCTTTATAGTGTTGTGTTAGTTTGGAATATAACCTTTAAAAGTTGTGAATCACTATGCTGTACCTTGTAACTTAAGTAATAACTGTAATCAACTATATTTCAATTTAAAAAAATGAAAAAAGACTCTAATCTCTATTTAAAAGATAAGACATCTGGAGCCAAGAAAAATGAATGACTTTTCTAAGGTCACACAGCTATTGAAAGGCAAGGAAAAACTTCATTCTTAGCTGGTTTCTGGTTTTGTTATCTTTTTTAATTCTGGACTTTGTACAATCACATGAGCAAGTATCTTTTCCGCATTGAGTAGGTTAACAAATGATTTAAAAAAGAGAAAACAAAGTGGATGCAAAGATACCTCAGGAGTGACAAGTTGGTTTTTTGTGTGTGTTTTCAGTTGCTAAGTCGTGTCTTAGTCTTTTGAGACCCTATGGACTGTAGCCCTCCAGGCTTCTTTGTCTGTGGGACTTCCCAGGCAAGAATACTGGAGTGGGTTGCCATTTCCTTCTCCAGGGGATCTTCCCAGGCCAGGGATCAAACCTGCATCTCCTGCATTGGCAGGCAGATTCTTTACTACTGAGCCACCAGGGAAGCCTTTACACAGATGCAATGCTTTTGTTCCTGATTTATTAATTCATTCAACAATTATCTGAGTCTCTGCTATTTACCATGAATTGTTCTGCATACTAGATAGATAGTAAAGAATAAAACAAAGAAATCCTCTGCCCTCCTAGAGCTTACATTTTTTTGTGGGCGACAGAAGATAACAAGGTGATCAAAGTGCTATCAAGAAAAATAAAGCAGAATAAGGAGAGAGTGACAGACAAGGAGCACAGCTGCTTTAAATAAGATGGTTGGGGCAAGACACTTCAGCAAGATGCCACTTGAGCAGTGATCTGAGTGAATTCAGGGCAGACACTAGAGGAAGAATGTCCCAGGCCAAGGGAAACAGAAGCGCAAGGGCCCTGAGGCAGCATAGGGCTTGGCGTGTTCTGGGGAATGCCCAGGGGCCCTGTAGTTGGAGAGGAGGAAGCCGGAAGGAGGAAGAAAGGTCACACAGGGACATGGGACCAGATCCTAGTGGCAACTGCTCTTTCCTTTTAAACTGACACATCTTTATAAAGCAAATATTTGCAAAGCTAGGCCTTGGGGAGGGGGGTTTTATTGAATGTGTTTCAATATGTTAACAAACGCCACAGGATTCGCTTTTATTCCATTTCTTGTTGTTAGAATGTTAATCTGTTTAAATCCTTTCAGCTCCACTTGTTTGGAAATCAGTCATCTAGCGCTTGGAGCTAAAAAAGGAGACCAATACATTTCCACAGAGCAGATAGGGCCACCCCTACAGCCCAAGGTCTCAGTAGAAAACCTAGCTATTGTTCAGCCGATAGTTTCATGTTGGTTTCTAAAAATAAGAACCTGAGTCATCCTTTCAGTCAGAGAGAGAACTTTATTCCTTTTACCCCTTTGGCTCCGGCTTGGTTAAGGTTACTCAGCAGTGGGTGGACAGGTCTGTCTGCTCCCTCACTGTGGGCGGTGTGGCAGTGAGGGAGAAAGGTGAGCTGACTGGGAAGTCAGGCCTAAGCCTAATCCTGTTCTCACCACAGTCACTAGATGTTTTTATTTTTTGGTTGCACAGCTTGTAGGATCTTAGTTCCCCAACCAGGGTTCTGAGTTAATTTCAGGATACTGGGATTGACTGTGTTAAACATGATCAAGGCCATAGTTTCCACATTCATGAGATCATGCAGTTTTCATGTCATGACATCATGATACACAACATAGCATCCATAAGAACATAAACTCTAGACTCGCTGCTAGGGTTCAAGTCTTGCCCCTGCCACTTTCTTTCAATGTGGTCTTGGGCAAGTAGTTATTTAACCTCTGTCCTTAGTTTTCTCATTTGTAGAGCATCTTTTTCATAGGATTGTTGTGAGGATTGAATCACATATTTATAAAATGTTTATAATAGGGCCTGGCATTGAGAAGTACTATACAAGTGCTTGTTAAATATATTTCCTTCATCAACTATCAGCAGAGCTGCTCAGTTTAGTTCAGTTCAGTTCAGTCGCTGAGTCGTGTCCGACTCTTTGTGACCCCATGAACCACAGCACGCCAGACCTCCCTGTCCATCACCAACTCCCAGAGTTCACTCAGAATCACGTCCATCGAGTCAGTGATGCCATCCAGCCATCTCATCCTCTGTCGTCCCCTTTTCCTCCTGCCCCCAATCCCTCCTAGCATCAGAGTCTTTTCCAATGAGTCAACTAGAAGTAGCAAAAGTGAGTCGCTTAAGGCTTCTCTCCTTCCCCAGCCCAGTCTACCCTCTTATTAGACAGTGGCATGGATTTTTCCAAAACTTAACATCCTACAACATTTAAAAGGGAACAAAAAGATGACCAATAAAAACCAAGCTTTTCTTCCACCCAAGGCATCCACACACTGGTCTCCCAGAAGTAATCATTGATTACTCTTGTACATCTCCCTAAGACCACCTGTACATAGACAATAGTGTGGATATTGCTGTGATAATATATCATGTAAACCATTTTCACAGATATGTTTTTAACACAGATGAGGCCATGGTATTCTGTTCTCTACCTTGCTGTTTATTGGAGATCCTTTCGCATTAGCACATTGAGAACTGCCTCATTCTTTTTGATGTTGATGGAGTATTTTACTGAATGTGTCTATCATATTTATTACTGATACATATTTAGTTTTCAAGTTTTTCTATTACAATCAATAATATGATTACCCTTGAACATGTATTCTTTTCCATGTCTGTGAGTATATCTGCAGGATAAATTTCTAGAAGTGGAATTGCTCAGCCAAAAAATATGTATAGTATTGACACCTATTACTAAGTTGTCTTACAAGGAGGTTGTATCAATTTACACTCTCTCTACCGTATCAGTTCAATCAGTTCAGTCGCTCAGTCGTGTCCAACTCTTTGCCACCCCATGAATTGCAGCACGCCAGGCCTCCCTGTCCATCACCAACTCCCGGAGTTCACTCAGACTCATGTCCATCAAGTCGGTGATGCTATCCAGCCATCTCATCCTCTGTCGTCCCCTTCTCCTCCTGTCCCCAATCCTTCTCAGCATCAGAGTCTTTTCCAATGAGTCAACTCTTCCCATGAGGTGGCCAAAGTACTGGAGTTTCAGCTTTAGCATCATTCCTTCCAAAGAACACCCAGGACTGATCTCCTTCAGAATGGACTGGTTGGATCTCCTTGCAGTCCAAGGGACTCTCAAGAGTCTTCTCCAACACCACACTTTTCAAAAGCATCAATTCTTTGGCGCTCAGCCTTCTTCACAGTCCAGCTCTCACATCCATACATGACCACAGGAAAAACCATAGCCTTGACTAGACGGACCTTTGTTGGCAAAGTAATAGTGCCTCTTTTCCCACCCCTTCACCAAAATTGTTGATTATTTCAAAGTTTTTATCTTTGCTGTAAGTCTGACTTCGACCTTCTGATATCAATATGGTCATTCATACTAGCAAGAGTGACAGTGGAAATAAATAGGAATGCTCTTAGTCATGATTGTGCAGACAAATGGACCTCTGGAAATCAGGATCCTTTAAGGCATGGTTAGCTAAATGTGGCTTCTATCTCATTCTATGTAGGAAAACTGTCAATGCAAGAGTGTGAAGACTCACATATAAACAAGAAGGACCTACAATAACCTATAATGGAAAAAGAATCTAAAAGAGAAGATAAATAGGGACTTCCCTGATGGTCCAGTGTCTAAGACACTGTGCTCTTAATGCAGGGGGGCCCAAGTTTGATCCCTGGTCAGGGAACTCCTTTCAGTGAACCAAATGCTGCAGCTAACAGTCGGCATGCTGCAACTAAAGATCCTGCATCCCGCATGCCACAACGGAGACTGAAGATTCCCTGTGCTGCAACTGAGATTCAGTGCAGCCAAATAAATATTTTTTAAAGAGAAGAGAAATATATCTTCAGATATATATTCATATATATATAATATATCTGAATCACTTTGGCATACAACATTGTAAATTGACTATATCTCAATAAAATTTTTTAAAATTTAAAAAAAAATACTGCAAAGACTTGATGAGGACAGAGATTCCTCTAAAACCAAAACAATCTTCCATAAGCAAATAAGATATATTCTACTTTGTTTAATGTAGATCCCCTAAGGTTTATATACCATGGGGACATATAAATGGCACCGCACTTGCTAATCTGGAACATGGACTTTGGGCTGTTTTATTCTGAAAATGGGCTTTCAATAGGTACAATAGAGCTCTTTGAATTCAGAAACCAGTGCAGCAAAAACATTAAACTTCAAGCCAATTAACAAGGAAGAGTCAATCAGGAAAATGCTGGAGTCGATGATTATTTGCATTCATCAATATGGTGTATCTGGGACTATTTCTTGCTGAGAAGCAGCAGTCCCTGTGCCTGGGAGGAGCCAGTGCGTGCCAAAGTATTTAGCGAGTGAAAGAAGTTTCCTTCTTTGAGCTAATACTTAAAACTACTCATTTCTGGTAATATTATACTTTATGATATTATTCATGTGGTAATTAACAGCAGGCAATACCCTAAAAATGATTTTATGTACCAAAATGTGAAAAACTTTATTTTCGCACCTAGTGTGGACAGAAGCTGTAAGACCAGATAAAAATCTATACCTTTCTAAAGTAGTAAGGTTTGAATTATAGGTACTATATATTGGAATTACATATAGCTGTAGTTTAGATTCTCTTATACCTTAGCCTCGTTTGGTAAAGCCTTTTCAGTTTTTGAATCCAAGTCTTTGACTTGGGAGTTCATATACAGCAGACCCTTGAACAACACAGTTGTGAACTGTGCAGTCCACTTACAGCAGATTTTGTTCAATAGTAAATATGATGGTAATACACTCACACACAACTATGAGGTTGGCTGAATCCACAGATACCAGATTGCACATGTGGAGGAACGACATATAGGGAGAAACCAGGAACCAGGGATCTGGAGGGCCAATTACACACAGATTTTTCACCTGAATGGAAGTTTGACACTCTTAATCCATGAGTTATTTATAGGTAAACTATATTTTTTTTAAATCTTAGTCCAAGTTGGTTAGAAGTTTGGTAAAATTCTAAGTCTCAATGTTTTTTCTTTCTTTCCTAGATAAGATTTTGTTCAGTTTTCACTAAATAACATATAGCTTTTCCCTACCTCCCTCATCTTTTCCCCATGACAGTGGCATCCAAACCTATAAGGACTGATATTATGTCATTTAAAGAAAGAATTTAGTTGAAACCAGCCATGCATGTAGTGTTCCCTTGCTTTTCCCTAATTTGTAAGTCAAAAAACAGATGAATGAACTATCTCAACTTGGTCTTGAATATATTTTATATGCTATTGATGCCAATTGATGCTTTTAAATTGTGGTTCTGGAGAAGACTTGAGAGTCCCTTGGACAGCATGGAGATCAAACTTCTCAATCCTAAAGGGATTCAGTCCTGAATATTAATTGGTAAGTACTAATGCTGAAGCTGAAGCTTCAATACTTTGGCCACCTGATGGGAAGAGCTGACTCATTGGAAAAGACCCTGATATTGGGAAAGGTTGAGGGCAAGGGAGAAGGGGGCGACAGAGAATAAGATGGTTGGATGACATCACTGACTCAATGGACATGAGTTTGAGCAAATTCTGGGAAATAATGTAGGACAGGGACGCCTAGTGTACTGCAATTTACAGGGTTGCAAAGAGTAGGCCATGACTTAACAACTGGACAACAACACATTTTATAAGAATTCACAGATATTAAAAAAAAAATTCCCATACAGACGTCTTGAAACTCATGGAATTCCTTGCTGACTGGGACTTCAAAATGAGCAGCTAGTGAAGTAGTAATACTTAAATTTGCCAGGAGATGTTCCTGTAAAGTGTGATATCCCGGGGTCAATGCTTACTTGGCTTTCAATTCTGAGTTATCTAAATTATATAATCGTACCTACTTTAGAAGGTGCTCAGCTTGGTGGGATTCTTGTGCTTTCAGCCAATAGCAATTTATAGAGTCTACAGAGAAAAAGACAGATACAATATCTATTACAGACTAACTTGTGTCCCTTCAAGGTTCATATGTTGGAGCCTTACTCCCTAGTGTGACAGTATTTGGAGATTGGACCTTTAAAGAATTAATTAAGGTTAAATGAGATTATAAGGGTGACCCCAATCTAATATGGCTACTGTTCTTATGAAAAGGGGAAGAGACACCAGGGCTATGCACACAGAGAGAATGCCATGTGGAGACACAGTGAGAAGGTGATGATCTGCCAGCCGGGGCAACCAATCCTGCTGGCACCTTGATCCTGGATTTCCATCTTCCAGAATTCCATTAAGCAACCCAGATTGTGTGATTTTGTTATGGCATCCCTAGCCAACTAATTCTGTGTGATTTTCAGGGGAAAAAAAAAATAAAACTATAGAATTTGAGTGAGTTTTTGAAGATCTTTCCCATGTAGAAGGATGTAACTCTTTGGAATGAGCTGACTCTTGCTGTCAACTAGACAAATAGAATAAAGCCATGAACTGCCTTCCCAAGGCTTGGTGTGCATCTCTTCCTTGGAGCCTTTTAATCTATTCTGGCCAGAGTTTGTTTCTGTTATTTGCAACCAAAAGAGCCTTAAGTAAAATGGGTCTTCAAGTCACGTCTGGAGATTGACTATGTTTCATATATAACCATTATTTTTAAAAATACCTATGGAAGTTGATTAACAAGCTAATCTCAGTCTCAGGTTGATAGTAACTGGTTTTTTTTTTTTTTTTTTTTTTTTGCAGTTATGGAGTTTTCTCACTCAATAAAAAAGTCCAAATAAAATAGCAATGTGGTGATGCTAATAAGGAAATTCTGATAAAGAAGCAGGTTGGAAACCACTGATCTAGAGTTTTCTGGCTTCTTTTGTGAGGTAATGGCAATGAAACCTAAAAGGTTGATGGGCTTGCATTTAGGGCGGGAAGTCATGATACCCACCCAAAGACTAGTGATCTAACCAGACCAACTGCCTGGCTCAGTGGAAGTTCTGGATGAAGACGCCTAGAAGCACACGTGTACCACTTGACAGCCTCAATCTGACCCTGTCCTTCAGAAAGAGCTCTGAGGAAGCATTCAGGTAAGTCATTGTGGGGTTAGGCAATGTACTTGAAAGGGTCTGTGCTCCAGCTGAACACGTTTTATGTGGCACTGTGTATTCTGGAAGCTTGCTCCTAGTATACTCTTCCTTTTGAACATAGATACTGTGTGTGGTGGGTAGAGGCAGCTGGTACTTTGAAAGCAGATAGACTTCACCTTCCTGTGGAAAAGGACCACTGGGACATTGGCTATGTCCCTTTCACCCTTAATAAAGATAGATACGTTGAAGAAAGGGCAGAAATCCTTGCAGAGTAAAACTTGAGACACTAGTGGTTAGATAGAAAGATATTGACTTTATTGTTGCTCTGGAGACTATAGTTTAAATGATTATAAGTATTGTGAATCATGGCCGATCTATTTGAAAGATCTACCATAAACTCTTTGCAAAAAGGAGTCTAATGAGGGGGCCCTCAGTGGTCCTCATGCAACATGTGGTGCATCTAACCAACATATTTATTTAATCAATATAAAGATTACATCTCCTGCTTTAAGATTACTTGAAATTTTAAGATAAATTATGCACAGTCATTAAAATTATATAAAATCAATAATAATTTTGGAGTATGGTAGTATCAACTACATGCCATCACCCCTTCCCCCACCTTACTCCTACACTGCACTCTTGTTGACCCACATAAGTCAGAGAAGTAAACACCCTCTGAATTTAGGGGCATTACAAACAATCATCATGCATAGCTGTTAATCCTCAATCTCACCAATTTGCTGACTTCTTACAATGGCATGCTCTTAAGGCTTCTCAAGTGTATTTTGAAAATAGACTTCCTTAATCTCTGGTCTTCTTGCAAAAAAATTTTCAACTTGGCCTAATTTTCTGTCACAGTAAATTCCTGAATCCCAAGCTAATCCAGTGGCTCCAGCTTTGGTGTTTCAGACATTCTTTTCACTTGGAGAAATATATGTCTTGATCAGAGTAATATTTGAGTTGCCTTCCAAGCTACCACAGAGCCAACAGATGCCCCACACAGGGAGTAGACATGTTCCTATCCTTGGAACTCTGATTTAATACCAGCAAATAATTTCACAGAACCCATCACTTCTACTTTTATTTATTGATTTTAACTGAAATAACAAAAACGATCAGATTCCCTACTGAACTATATCTGAAGCAAGTTTAGGAAATGGAAGTCCAAAACCTACAGTATCACAATCTGGATTGATCAATGTTGGGAACTCCTGGCTACTTAGATTTAATTTTGCTTTGTGATCTGACGTGACCTCTCTCTAAACACATTTCCTTAGTAACAATAAACAATTCATATGTTCAAAGTGTTTCAGAGCCAATCCAAGAAAGAACTGATTTCATAACTATGTTCCTTTCATTGTTCCTTGTATCTAGGCAGTTAGTTTCTTTATACAAATAAAAATAGATATTTCCATTCAGTGACCATTAAATGTTTAATTTGCCAGTTCCTCTGTACTGTGTGACTGGTCATATTCTGTTAAAGATGTTATACACTTGAAAGAAGTGGCTACTTGGATACAAGGTGCCACACATGAAAAATAGCCTATACTCCAGTCTTGTTTTCAATCAAGAACGTGTTTTCTTGCAGACACAATATGCTAAATGCTGGATGGGTCCCCTTGATAATTCCACAGATTATCGGAACCTAAAATGTCAGTGCAGTCACATGACACAACACGTTTCTCCACCAATGCTGACATGGCTGTGCCATTGCTCCACCTCTTTCTTTTCATGGAACTTACTTTTGAAATCACTGACTACGGCTGAAGTAATTTTTGTCTTTGGCAGGTCAAAACACCTCTGTCCTTGGTGTATGAGAAGAGATGAGTATTTTTGGAGGTGTCCTTTTCTCGCCCCAGAACTGTGTTTCTGCTCTTCTCTTTCCTCCTCTCTCCTAAGCGCAGTTACCCCAGCTTCCAAATCTAAAGACAAGCCCATGTGGGTGGCACCACGATTTTTTCTCAGAAGTGTTAAAGTTCTTTTAACATGCCTTTTCTTAACTGGGAGCTATACTTATCTCATCATTAACCATGTTTTCTTTTCTCTGAAGATCTAACCTGCAGAGGCAATTTCCTACATGAATACCTTCTCCAAGTCACCCTGTGTCCCTGTACTGTACCACATGCTGGCTGATTTTGTTGCTGTTGTTCAGTTGCTCAGTCGTGTCTGACTCTTTTCAACCCCATAGACTACAGCACACCAGGCTTTCCTGTCCTTCACTAGCTCCCAGACTTTGCTCAAACTCATGTCAATTGAGTCAGTGATGCCAACCAACCATCGCATCCTCTGTTGCCCCCTTCTCCTCCTGCCTTCAATCTTTCCCAGCATCAGGGTCTGTTGCCATTTAAGTCCGCTGCTTAATTTGTTGAGATTGCTCCTTGTCCAGGAGTCCCCACCCTCTCAGTGCTCACCCAGCCCCCTCTCCTGGCCATCCTTGCTCCTCCCCTTCTCCTGGGCATCCTTGTTCCTCTGCAGAGTTTGCTGTGCTATGCTAAGTCACTTCAGTTGTGTCCGACTCTGTGTTACCTATCATAATTTCTTTTTTTTTTTAATGATTTTATTTTTTGGCTGTACCATGCAGTATGTGGGATCTTAGTTTCCCGACCAGGTATTAAACCTGTGTCCCGTGCATTAGAAGCTCGAAATCTTAACCACTGAGTCACCAGGGAAGTCCCACACATAGGTTGATTTATACTCAGGTTTCAAGATTCCTTTTCTTACTGATTATCGCATGCTGTCCTCACCTCAACTTCTGCTCCATCTGATCTTCATAAATCTTTGAGATATATTTCTTAGGTTTTTTAGAGTTCTCTTATTTAAGAATTTTGCTATTGGTCTCCCTCAGTCTTGCAAAACCAAGATAGTTTGATAGTAATGGGCAATATGGAAAGTGAAACTGTTAGTCACTCATTGTGCCCAGCTCTTTGTGACCCCATGGACTGCAGCTCACCAGGCTCTCCTGTCCATGGGATTTTCCAGACAAGGATACTGGAGTGATTTGCCATTTCCTTCTCCAGGGCATCTTCCCAACCCAGGGATCAAATCCGGGTCTCCTGCACTGCTGGCAGATTCTTTACCGACTGAGCTGCCAGGGAAGCAATATAAGCATTCTGGAGCTTATTATGGTCCATAGAAATCAAATCATGGACTCAATGAACATAAAGTTTTGTTGGAAAAATCTCAGATAATTCCCTTTATAATAGTTATGAATTTTATGGTGAAAGTGGAGGTTAAAAGTTCTGGAAACTCAGGGTTTCCCTGGTGGCTCAGTGGTAAAGTAGTTGCCTGCCAATGCAGGTCACATGGGTTCAATTCCTAGGCCGAGAAGATCTCATATGCCTCAGAGCAACTAAGCCCGTGCGCCACAACTCCTGAGCCTGGGCTCTAGGGCTCAGGAGCCACAACTCCTGAGCCCACATGCTGCAGCGACTGAAGCTGGAGCTCCTAGAGCCTGTGTTCCACAAGAGAAGCCACCATAGTGAGACACCTGAGCACTGCAATTTGAGAGTAGACTCCACTAGATTCAACTAGAGAAAAAAACCTGAGCAGCAGTGAAGACTCAGCACAGCCATAAGTTAATAAATTATTTTTTAAAAGTTCTGAAACCTTGACAGAAAAAGGCTACCATTCTTAACAAGAGAGACAAGAAAGAACTCTCAAGGAAGTTGCAGATTAAAGCAAAGTAAATATCTGCTATTGAAAGCATAGCAATCCTACCAGAAAAGTGACTGCAGATGTTCAAGGCTATTAAAACCACAATTTGAAAAGAAAAGGCACCCATAGAATACTAATTAGACACATATTCCTGACATGCTTTATCTATTGATGGTTTGTTTTTTCACTATGTCAAAAATATTATCATATAAAGTATCTCAGGTAGCCAAAAATGTCAAAAAATAAGCATTATATGTAACAGTTACCACCTCTACCTATTACATTACCCTGCCACTTATGTGACCAGCATGGTATTGAATTTGGAGATGAGTACTGGACTCTTCAGAATAAAAAAATATGTAATTACAAATTACCTTAGTTTGCTTTGCTCTTATTTTGAAAATATTTTCTATTTTTAGGTTTTGTCATGTCTAAGAAGAAAAGTTGGAAATTTTGCCCACAGTGGTGTGCCCTAATTAATGACTTGTATTAGAAACAGTATTTCAATAAATATTCATTTATTCACTCTTTCAATTTAGGGCTTCCCTTGTGGGTCAGTGGTAAAGAACTCGCCTGCCAATGTGGGAGATGTGGGTTCAATCCCTGGGTCAGGAGATCCCCTGGAGAAGGAAATGGCTACCCCATCCAGTCTTGCCTGGGAAATCTCATGGACAGAGAAGAAGCCTGGCGGGCTACAGTCCATGGAGTCAGAGTCAGACACAGCTGAGCAACTAACACACAAGCACATATTTGGCTCATGGAAGGTGTAGTACTAGGCACTGGGGGTACAGAAATGATCTTTGCCATTGAGGGCCACAGTATAATGAAAATAGACAAGCAAACAATTAGGGCATAATAGAGGACTATAGCTAACTCCTACCAAGTGTATCAGAGTAAATACATAGAGGAGGTGATCCTTGAGCTGTCTTGAAGAATGATAAGCGGTTTGCCTTGAGGGCAAGTTCCCTTGGAATGAAGGAAGAGCATTCCAGGCAGAAGGAACAGCATTTGCAATGATATGAATATATGAAGAGCGTAACAAGAACTGGCTGCCCGATATGGCTGATCCCAGGAGAATTGAGGGGCGCGTGCGAAATGAGACTGGAGAGGCAGGCAGAGTGCAGGCCATGGAAGGTCTTGATCCCTACAAGGGAATTTAAGGTTTATCGAAGTCAGGAGAAAACTGAAGATTTCAATTTCATCTGAAGGAAGTAAACGATTAGTTTAGTGTTTTAGGAAGATGTCTCTGGAGACAATGGAGTGGATGGAGAAAATTGGACAGGGTCAGACATCAGTGGTTAGGAGGTTAGTACAAGAGTTTAAGCAAGAATGGTAATTACGAACATACACTGAGTGCTAATCATGTGCCAAGGCTTTGACAAAAATTATCTCATTTAATCCTCACAATCATTCTTTAAGCTACTATACTAGTCAGGACAGGTTAGGTTATGCTGTGACAAGAAATAACCTCAAAATCTCATTGGCATAAAACAACCAAAATAATTCTTTGCTCCTACCATATGTCACGTGCAAGTTGGCCAGGGAGCAATTCTTCTTATAGTCACATAGAATCCTGGAATAATGGAGACTTCATCTCAATATATACCTCACAGGAGGGAGGCGGGGGGTGGGTGTCACCATCCCAGTAGTAGGCTAGGAGTGTGGTTCATTGCCTATAGACTCTCAAAGCTTCTGCCCCAGTGTCACATGGCCACAACCAACTCCAGGAAGGCAGGGAAGTACAACCCTACCATGAGCCCAAAAGGAGAACCAGAAATACTTAGACACCAGCACTAATTACTACCACATCCTGTTCAGAGCATAGAATAAAACTACTTTCTGACCTGCTTCTGAAGTTGGATGTGGCTGGCTGTGTGACCCAGTTCAGTCAAAGAAATAGAGGAAACTTTGAGAACTAGGAGACTTTAAGAACTAAGAACTAGAACAAAATTTGTTTGGCTCTTGCTTTCTCTCTGCCATGGCCTGGCAATATTCCACATAGTGGCTTCTCCTTCAGCCCCGGTTCCAGAGTGAGAACTGACAGCAGAGCTCCCATTGACTTCCAGCAGGCATGTGGAGTTAATCACAGTTGTAAGTCATTGAGATTTGAAGAATATTTGTAGTTGGAGCATAACCCAGTTCACCTGGATTGTTATGGCGGAGACAGAAAATTTCTGTGCGATCTTAAAATCACAGATAGGTTTATGATGATAGTGATGATGATGATAATGAATTTCCATTTTATAGATCTGAAAACTGAGACTCAGAAAAGTCTAAGAATATTCCCAAAGTTACACCTAATAAGGCAAAATTCAAACTCAGGCAATCTGACTTCTGAAGATTAGGTAGGAAGAGCCTGACCTAAAGCAATGGAAATTGGGATGAACAGGTGGGACTAGTTTAGTGACATTTTAAAAGCAGGATCAAAAGATCTGCTGGGCAATTATGTAAGGATAGAGGACAAACAGGTATCTAGAATGATTCCCAGTTTTCTAACTTGGAAAGTCAAATAAACAGTGACCAGGAATTCAAATAGAGATTTGAGAATGATGAGCAAATCGAAGGGTGGGGAAGGTAATGAACTTGGTGAAGGACTCTTTCAGCACTTTGAAACTGTCATTCATTGTCTTCTGTTTTCTCAGTTTCTGACAAGAAGCTGGCCCTCTCCATGTGCTTGTTGTTCTATATATAACGCATTATTCTTCTCTGGCAGCTTTCAAATTTTTATTTTTGTGTTTTTTGGCAATCTGACAATGATGTATCTAGGTATAGTTTTTCTTTCTAATTATATTGCCTAGAGTTTGCTGAGCTATGGGGGTTTAAGTTGACTGTTTCAACAACTTTGGGAAAATTTTTCTTTCGATTATATTTCTGTCCCAATTTCACTGTCTCTTTTTGAGACACCAATTATACATATGTCTGATATTGTCCCAAAGGTCTCAGAGGAGCTACTCATTTTTCTCCAAATTTTTTTCTGTTCTTCAAATCAGATAATTTCTATTGGGTAATCTTGAGGTTTACTGACTCATCTTCCACCTGCTGTTAAGCCGCTAATGAACATCACTGACTCGATGGACGTGGGTTTGAATGGACTCTGGGAGTTGGTGATGGACAGGGAGGCCTGGTGTGCCACAGTCCATGGGGTCACAGAGTCAGACATGACTGAGCGACTGAACTGAACTGTGTACTTATTTCACTTTAAAAAAGTTCTAGAGCTTACACTGCTTCTTTTTCATAGTTTTCATCATCAAGATTCCCTGTCTGTTTCCTACTTATTTACTCATCCAGATCTTTTTTTTCTTTATTTTGAACATTTTTGCCTTTAATTCTTTGAATATTTTTATAATAGCTATCTTAATGTCTGTCTACTAAGTAAAATATCTGAGTAATCTTAAGGTCAATTTCTATTTTCTATGTTTTCCTGTGTCTGTGCAGTAATTTTTTATTGTCATACTCAAGGCTACAGATGATGCACTGTAGAAATTGTGGATTCTGTAGTCTTATTTTTCTCTGAAAAGTTTTGATTTTTGTTCTAGTAGGTAGTTCAATTATTGTTTGACCACTTTGAATTTGTGTAGGCATTTGTTTAGTTTTTGATTTGGGAGTTTTTTTTTCTTTTGTTTTTTAGGGTAGATCTTTGGGAAGTCCAATCTGTCTTCCCAAGCCCTCTGACAGTGTGCTCAGCCTTCGCCGTTTCCCCTGTGATCTCGCCAAGCTTGTTGCGGCTGCTGCTAAGTCACTTCAGCAGTGTGCGACCCCATAGACGGCAGCCCACCAGGCTCCCCCGTCCCTGGGACTCTCCAGGCAAGAACACTGGAGTCGGTTGCCATTTCCTTCTCCAATGCATGAAAGTGAAAAGTGAAAGTGAAGTCGCTCAGTCGTGTCAGACTCTTAGCGACCCCATGGACTGCAGCCCACCAGGCTCCTCCATCCATGGGATTTTCCAGGCGAGAGTTCTGGAGTGGGGTGCCATTGCCTTCTCCAAGCTTGTTGTTAGGGCAGTTCTAGTCATAGGCCTTCCTTTAGGGCAGTTGTTCTCAAACTTTAGCATGTATCAGAATCATCTGAAGTGTTTGTTAAAAACAGATTTCTAGGCTTTTTCCCTTGAGTCTGATTGAGTAGATATGAGGTGGGACTCTAGAATTAGTATTTCCAACTGTATGTCTATAACAAATTTCCAGGTGATGCTAATGCTTCAAGCCTATGAACTTGATGCTAATGCTTCAAGTTGGGAATGACCAACTGAGAAATACCGCTTTAGAACATGATCCTTATTTTCTTTTTTTTTTCTCAGAGAACAGGCTCTAGGCCTTGTGGGCTTCAGTAGTTGTGGTTTTCAGGCTCTAGAGCACAGGTTCAACAGTTGTGGAGCATGGGCTTAAATGCTCCATGGCATGTGGGATCTTCCGAGATCAGGGATTGAACCTATGTCTCCTGCACTGCAAGCATATTCTTTACCACTGAACCACAAGGGGAGCTCCCATGATCCTTACTTTTAAAATGTGTTCCATCTGGCCTCGCAGCTGGATGCCTGAGGTGTTATTAATATAGTGTTAATGGGGCTCTCCACTCAGGCTGCACCCAAACTTCTATGACCTTATCACTGCTTGAATTCTAATAACCCTGCTCGGCTTTCAACCCCACAGAAGCTGGTATTTGGTAATCCTAGGACAGTCTCACCTTACACATGTCAAACCAGCTTTTAGTTAGGCACCAACAGGGGATTCACATGGGATTTTTAGAGACTTCCCTCTGCAAAGCTCCCTTCTCTCAATGCCCCACCTCGCAAATTTTAACTGCTCAGTTGCCCCAAACTCAATCTCTGCCTGCTCAGCTCAGCCAGTTCCTCAGTTCACTGTTTCTTAGTTGGGATATATTCCCCATATAAAAAGCCAGAGTGATTCTGGGCCTTACCTCTTCAGTTTCTCTTAGGGACCACAGACTTGTACTGTCTGAAACAGTTGACTCAAATATTTTGCTCAGTTTAGTGATTTTTTTTTTAAGTGGTGGGATGGCTCATCTGGTACTAGTTTCTACTTCATCATAGTCAAGGGTAGATATCCTAATTTTAGACCTTTTGAATTTAAGGAACTTTGGACTATCCAGATATTCTACAATGGAAAGGTAGCCTAGAGACAAAGGTTTACAAAACATCAGTGTATAGATAGTAATTGAGACTGCGAACATAAATCATATAGGAGGTAACACAAAATGAGAAGAGTAGAGGATCTGAGGTAGAACCTTGGGGAAACTGCTGATTTTCATGGATGGGTGAAAGGAAAGGGTTGACAAAAGAGGTACAGAAGGCGTAGTCTAACAGGCAGAAGAAGAGCCACTGTCCCGAAAATCAGTGGAAAAGAGTTTAAAAATATTTTGAATTCTTACTATGTCTCCCCATTGTGCTAAGAAAAAAAATTTTCTTTTTAATATTTCAAGCAACCCAATAATTTAGCACTATTATCAAATCCGTTTTATAGATGAAGATGAAACTCACCAGCCAGGTAACTTGCAGCAGGTCATGCAGTTGGTAAGTGGCAGAGCCAGGATTCTAATCCAGGCATTCTGGCTCCAATACTTGCAAAAAACCACAATGTCCTGCCTCACTCCAAAACAGGAGAGGGTTACAAATGTGACAAGGCCCTCTAGGAAGCTGAGGATTGAAAAGTGTCAATTGGATTAGGAGTGAGGGCCACTGTTGAGTTTGACAGTAGGTGCTAATTAACTGCTCACATTATCACTTCCTGAGTTTAGCTCTTTGTGTGAACCAGCAGGCTGCCATGCACATGGCGTCTCTCAGGCCCTGCCTGTACTGTCCTCCTCCTCAGCTTTCTGCTCAGAAAAAAGAGACTCACTCCCTGTGTGCAGACAAGACCCAGCGCTCCAGTTTCTAAGGGGTGAAGAGAAGTTGTGAAGTGCCCATTAATACACAACACATGTGCCGAATACAGGTTTATGCACCTTTGAACATATCATCAATTACCTGTGTTCAGATTAGCCTCAGCAAATCTTTAAGCGCTCACAGCTGTCTTCAGGTGTTCAGGGGATTATTATGAGATGTTGATCAGCTGTTCTCCATGTCTCCTGTGGGCAGAACAAAAGGGAAGAGGCTTAAATGTCAGCAGGGGATTTAGATGTAAGTGAGAACTCTGAGGCAGGGAGGTCCTGTGTAAGTAAGTTTCTAGACTTCTGCCTTAGTACGCCCTAAATATTCCCTTTCCTACCATATCACCCTTATTTGTTTCATAACAAAAAAGGACAACAATAACAATAGCAAATGCTCATATAGTTCTTCCTTTGTACCAGGCACTGTTATTGTTTTCTACTCAGATTCATTCCTTCAGTACTCAGAACAGCACAATGCGATAAATACTATTGCCATCTCCAGTTTACAGATAAAAAACAAACAAAAAAACCTGAGACCCAGAGATGGTGAGTAACTTGCCAAAGGTCACACAACCAACAAATGGCAGAGCCAACATTTGAAGCCTCCTGCAAAAGCCTGCCCTCTTACCTACCACCCTACCCTGCTCATCTGTAGAAACTGCACTAGAACAGAATTCAAGATAAGCGGAGCAGGAAAGATATGCTACCAAAGTGGCGTGGAGGTTGTGGTACATTGTTAGAAAATGCCCTCCGTGAACCATGCCTCCCCAAATTCATGCCCTGTGCAGTCCCCTTCCACACTAAATCTGTGCCAGCATAATGGCTTGCTTGGCCAACAGCATAGGATGGAAGCAACTTTCCGGGACTTCAAGCCCAAGAGAGATCTGACATGTGCCCACTAAGTCACTTCAATTGTGTCCGACTCTTTGCCACCCCATGAACTGTAGCCTGGCAGGCTCCTCTGTCCATGGGATTCTCCAGGCAAGAGTACTGGAGTGGGTTGCCATGCCCTCCTTCAGGGGGACCTTTCTGACAAGGATCAAACCTGCATCTCTTAGGTTTCCTGCCTTGGTAGGTACGTTCTTTACCACGAGTGCCACCTGGGAAGCCCTGAGAGATCCGGAGCTTCTGCTTTTTCTCTCAGAATCCAACTGCCTTGTAAAGAAGTCCAGGCTATCCAGCTGTAGAGAGAGGCCACAGGTAATGAGAAGTTTTGGAGGTTGAGAGCCACATGGAAAACAGAGGCACCTCATCTAAGGGCCAGCCTCATAGTGGTCAGTGCAGCTATCTGAACTGTCCACTGAGACATCACAAAGGGCAAAGGTGACCCACACCTGCTGAGCATTGCCCCTAATCCTGACTCTAAAAGGGTGGTGGTTTTAAGTCATTAAGTGTTTCTTTTCTATTATGAAACATGCCTAACAAAATTCACCATTTTAACCATTTTCTAAGTGTATAGAGCTCTGTGGCATTCACACTGTGCATCCATCACCATGGTACCTCTCCAGAACTTTTTTTATCATCTCAAACTGAAACTCTATTCCCGTTAAACACTAACTCCTCACTCTTCCTTCTTTCCAGCCCCTGGTAACCACTGTTTTACTTTCTTTCTCTATGAATTTAAATCATTATGCTTTAAGGCAGTTTGTTAGGCAGCAACTTATAACTTTATATAGACACTGATAGATTTAGTAATCTGCTTTTAGAATATATTAATGTATTGAGAGTTTATTAAATGCCAGAGAACTGCAGAAGCATTAGGAACCCTCTCAGAGCTTCAGTTCTCTTTGTCATTGTGCATTTAATGTGTCATGCCCTACAGTGTTATAGGTAAAATTATAATTATATGTAACATTTACTTTAAAGTTGAGAAGGCAGTTTCTCATTTAACATTTTTTTTTTTTTGCCTCTCATAACAGCTTTGTGAGGTGGAATGAGAGTTTTCATTTTATAGATCAGGGGACTGACGATCAAAGAGTTTAAATGACTTGCTCAAGGTCACAGCATAGAGTAGAATAGGTTGGTCTGCAACCATTTATTGATTTACTCCTATTTGGTAAGGGAGATGGAGAGGAGACCCAAAAGACAGTTCAGCAGCTTGAAAGAGGAGCTACAAGCCCAGTCCTCAAAGAGCATCTGCTCTCCTAGGACACACCCATGCCCACAGGAAAGCCCTTTGATCATGCTGAGTACCAACCAAAATGGCTCCCAGTGAAATGTTTTATAGGGTATGGCTGGATCCACATTAAGAAATAAATATGCTTGGTTGTATTTGGGACAGGAATAGCATGATGAGGAAAGCCAGACACATTCCCACTGAGTAAAGCCTCAGGCTGATATTCCTTTCATTAAAGGGACATATAATCAATTCAGTAGGTCACAAACTACGTGTGCGTGTGTGTGTGTTTATGTGTGTATAAAATAGAGCTAAATTCATTGAAATAATAAAGGTGAGTGTTTTTCTATGGGATTTATTTCAGTTACATTGTATACATATACTTGCATCTTCATAGTCAGGTTACCTGGGATTTGGATTTTCTTAGTATGGCTTTGGATTTCTTAGTATGGCTAAACGACTTGAAAACCATTGTGCTACGCCACCTCTCTCCTGGCCACAGCCTTCCTCAAAGTACAGAGATATTCTGCAGCCTTAGGGGAGTGTGGCCTATCTACACATACTGGCCTTGTACAAAGAGTAGAAAACACAGATGTTATTTTAGCACAAGGACAGCACTCCAGAGGCCTGTATGGAGTAGCTGAAAACGTGGCATCTAAAATGTTGCCCATGTTCCCAAGGTGGTTTAATGACCCAGAGACACGGCGACACAATGCTGAAAGTGCTATTAGACATCGGGAGTCTGAGGTCCCAGCACAGTTCCTTATCAGACACCTAGAATTCCTTGAAACTTTCTGGGCTTTCCTTCTTCATCTGTTGGAAAGAGGAATCAGACTAAATTATCTTTAAGGGAAGTCTCCCACCAAGAGAAGGAATGCTGATAAGATTTATGTCACGGCCTCCTCTTTTCCCCAAGGAGAAGTAATGGGATAAGGATAAGACAGTCTCTCTTCTTTAGAAATGTGTCCAGCTTTTTGTTTGTTTATATTTTATATTTTTGAGGTCAAGACAAACAAACATCATCTTTGAAAGACAGCTAATGTCCATTTCTGGTTTGAGGCAAGGGGACTTACTCTGAGTACCCCACCCAGGTCCATATGTCTATAATCAGGAAAACTTACATAGTTTTATTCTCATGAATTAAATAGTAAACTATAATCATCTAGGTTCAAAGTATGATGGTGAAGTCATGGCACCTCAATCACATATAAAATTTGTCCCTATAATTAAGCCATGTATATAAGAAGGTAGTTGGAATTCATGGAGTTAAAGCATGGCATCATGGTGATTCTCTACCCTGAGCCAAGGAAACATGAACTCCTTGATGGCAGGACTTCAATCCTGGAGTCTAGGCAGAGGCTAGGAAAGAAAGAGAAGGAATGTGGCAGAAGAGAAGGAGCTTGGATATTGCCAGCAGCCTTATTTTTTTTTAAAGAGTTGTAGAACATAATATATATTTTAGAAAACTTATGAATTTTTGCCCTACTAAAATTTTTGTGACATTTTGATTCCACTTATTTGACTTAGTATGAATAGAATGCTAGATTTCTAATTAAAAAAAAATAGGTATGCAACAAGCAACAAAGGTTTACTGTATAGTACAGGGAACTGAAGTCAATATTTTGTAATAACTTATAATGGAAAATAATTTCAAAAATAATATGTATATGTATAACTGAATCACAAAAAGAAAAGAATTCTACTTTTTGAAATTTAGTAATGTTTACCTTTTTGCTAGTTTTTTAAAACATCCTATGGAAATCTAATAACAACATTATGAGATACAAAATTTTAAATATATTTGTGTAGGATATGAGAAGGGCATGGCAACCCACTCCAGTATTCTTGCCTGGAGAATCCCACGGACAGAGATTGGAGGGATATGGTCCACTGGGTTGCAAAGAGTTGGACATGACTGAGCATGTATAGGATATAAGATTAATATGTGTAAATCTATTATGTTTAAATTATTAATGAACTCATTTAAGATGCTCCTATTCTTATTTTTTCTGCACTTGATAAAATGTTCTCAGAAATATGTTAATCTGTCTCACTATGGTTATATATTTTTTTCCTTTCCTTTATATTTCTTTTGATTTTTGCTTTATGTATCTTTGTTTCTTTGTTGTTAGGTGTCTTTTTGGTGAATTGTACCTTTTATTATTAAAAAATATTCATCTTTGTTTCATTTAAAAATAAATAATTTTTTTAAAAAAGAGTTGTAGCACCTCAGCAATAATGGCTCTGCTTCTGACAATGTCAGCAGGGAGACAGGTGCAGAGAGCTCTAAAGAGCTCTTTCAGCCATAGATGAGGCCCAAGAAATGTCCCAGAAGCCTGTGCTTCTTGCTACGCTGGGCTGAATCTGGAGCACTTCCCGGAATACTCAAATGGGTCCAGGAGTGACATGGGAACTTGGCAGATTTGTTTGAAACTTAAGAGCAGAAATTGGTTTTCATCAAACAGAAAACATCCTCATCTACTTGATTTTCAGACAAAGTAATGCTGTTTGGGGCTGATAAAAGTAAATTCATTTTCATTGGGAAACTCCATATATTTATTCAATTTAGGGAGAATGTAGGGGAATGGTTTGAACTGCTTCATTTATATTTTCTCATGGTATAGAGAAATGTGTGTGATTTGATGACTAATTTTTTATCATGATAATTTTTTTAGACATTTTCAAACAAGATGACTTTTAATTGACTTGAATACTGCCTAACTCTCTGGATATGATAAAAATCATTGAAAGGCACTAATTGAAGGGGAAAGCAAGAGAAGATTTATTAAAGGGCAATAAATTATATTAGTATTATTAGACCAGTGATCCCTTCCCTCCCCCTAAACTAACCCCAAGCCCAGTTTATCTAAGTAAACCAAAGGAAATTTAATCATAGCCTTTACTATATATTTAGTACATTCTGGCTGATATTTTAAACCCTGTTAGAAATCTGGTTGGCTTCCAGGCACATGCAATACTAGAATGAAGAAATAGTATAGATAAGTATCTCATTTTTTCTTTCTCTCTGAAACACTGACAGTGATTCTTTGTAAAATGTCTCAGGACATGAAGGAAGTTACCGACATAGATTTTTGTAGAAATCTGTCAAGAGCTGATTATTGCAATTTATATAATATGGATATATCATTTCACAAGCTTCATGTATTGCATGATTAAGACATGCATGGAAGACAAAGGGATCAGTAGGCTTGTAAACATATGGAAAACCTGGAATCAAGGGGAAGGTTTGAAGAGTGGGGTTTTCAGCTCAACAGGGGACAGAATGACCTCAAGTAACACAGGCTGAACCACCAGATACACACCAATCCCCTCCCAACCAGAGCAAACATTACCCAGCAAAATGGGAAACCTATAGTGCATCTCATTGCTCAGAAGCCTTGCAAATGTGCCAGCTTCAGGAGATGAGAGACACGTTCAAGTTCCACAGACGCTTGAAACTCACAGATAAACTCAAGCCCTTCTCTCGGCAGTTTAGTTTTACTCTTCTTGTCACCACGGCACAGCTGTGACCAAGGTCTACACTGCAGGCAGGAGTCTGCCCTGTTCCCCATCCTGCAGAGAAATTACTGAGTCAGGAAATGCCTGTGGATAGATGCTGGGGCCATGACTCGGTCCCTTATGGGGTGATGACCCTCAGGAAACTGAACATTGGGACCTCATGTTAGGTTTACACAGAACAGGAGGCTTGCCTCATTCTCAGAATCAACCACCCAAGGCAATTTTAGATTTTTCTCTTTGATATGTCTCAAGTCTTCTCTGGTGTGTGGTAAGAGACTATAGATCACTTAGTTCTACTTGCTATAGAGTTTTCATTTGTGATTCCACATGTGCCCACCTACTCTTTTTTCCCAGAAACAGTAGACCAGTCTGGCCACTTCTCTAGATTAACACAGTAACCTCACGCTGGCAAATGACAGGTAAATACTATGTTAAAGCCGCTTTCATGCTCTTAACAAAGATGATGACATTTTCTTTCATAACATTGTACTTTGCCTGTCAATCTTAATTAATCTATTGTGCTTAGGTTAAAATTATGTGGAGTATATTTTAAAAGCACTTCTGCATGCAGACTTATTTAAACTAAGCATACACACACACACACACACACACACACACACATACAGTCAAAGCAACTATTTTTAAAGAAGTAAATTCTTTCTGAGAGCCATAATTTCAACTAGTCATCATGACTCTGCGAAACCATATTTTTTTGGTTAAGAGAACTTAAATAACTAAAGGTAGTCCATTTGTCTATGCCATAAAGACACATGTACAATTAATTATCTCTCTACAGACAATAGGTAGTGTGCTGATGGTTCCATGGAAATGCAAAGCCCAAAATGCATCAAGACTCTTTCTGGGGAATCTTTCCGCTCATTACTGGATGAAGAATGATCATTCTCTTTACTGGGCAATTGAGCGAGGCTACCATTATATTTCTGTTCATGAGAATCTCTGTGTATGAAGAATATTGTACAGTTCACCTAATATACACCCAACTATAATCTCACGATCCCCACAACATCCCTGAGAGGTTGGGTAGAGTAGGTATAGTTATTCCTATTGACAGATGGGAACTGTAGCCAGGAGAGGTTTAGTTACAGGATCATAGACAAGTATTATAGCTCAGATGGTAAAGAATCTGTCTTCAAGGCAGGAGACCCTAGTTCGATCCTCGGGTTAGGAAGATTCCCCTGGAAAAGGGAATGGCAACCCACTCCACTATTCTCGCCTGGAGAATTCCATGGATAGAGGAGCCTGGAGGGCTACAGTCTGTGGGGTCACAAACAGTCGGACACAACTAAGCAACTATCATATCATATCACCCAAGGCTACAGCACAAACCAAGACACAAGTTGGGATTCAAACCCAGATCTTCTGAAGCTTCATCCACCTTGTTTTCTCTACTTTATGCTTCTATAAAATAAAAATTACTGGTGCTTTTGAGACAGACTAAAAATCCCATTTGTTTGGTTCCTCCTGTAAAATCTAAAGACAATAAAGAGCTCACCAGCTAAGTTCAACACACGTGGAATGTCTGTGCCACAACCAACGTGGAGTCTCTCCTCCACAGGACTGGTGTCTAGGTATTGTACCGCCAGGAAGGGTTCTATGTGGTGTATGGGAAACAAGTTTATAGTCTAGCAGCAGCTGCCCTGTGTATGTCCTTGGAGGGATCCAAAGCTCTGCAATTGGGCCACGCCATCAAATGTCCCCTCCAGTTTCAGCCATTCTGAACTGCTCCCTCATCCTCTGGTAAAGTGTAGGAATCAGGGAGATGGTAGTTGGCACTGGCAAGAGTTGGTACTGGGTGAAGGGTTGGCACAGTTCCTCGTAGATAACTGAGCTGGGGAAAGAAGTAGAAGATGGGAGAGATTGGCCACAATTTTTAGACCTTCCCCCAAAGGGTAGGGGGTGGTGGCAGGAAGCTTCCCCACAAAGGAGCAGAATGTGATGTGTTGGTCATGGCTCTCTAAGCTATGGTCAGTGAGCTGGGGAAGAATTGGAGAGTTCATCAAGTCCATCCCTCATTCATTCAACAAATAATTATTGAACACCTACAGTGCTGGGGCTTTCCCAATGGCTCAAGTGGTAAAGAATCCGCCTGCAATGCAGAAGTCACAGGAAACGTGAGTTCAAACCTGGGTCAGGAAGAGATCCCTTGGAGGAGGAAATGGCAACCCACTCTAGTATTCTTGCTTGGAGAATCCCAGGGACAGAGAAGCTTGGTGGGCTACAGTCCATGGGGTGGCAAAGAGTCAGACAAAACTGAGCACCCGTGTATGCACAATGCCGAGGATACAGCAGGAAACAAAGTCCCTGCCCTCACGGAGCTTACATTTTAGCTGGGGAGAAACAGCAAGCAAATAAATAGCATATCTGCTCGTTATAAGTGCTGTGCATGTGTGCTCAGTCATTCAGTTGTGTCTAACTCTTTGCGACCCCATGGCCTGTAGCCCACCAGGCTCTTCTGTCCATTGAATTTTCCAGGCAAGAAATACTGGAGGGGGTTGCCATTTCTTCCCTACACTTCTCTTGTAAGATTCTGCTTAGAAGGCAGATTCGTTACCACTGTGCCCCCTGGGAAGCCCCAATAAGTGCTGTGGAGAACAGGATAAGAGGAAAAAGGATTCTTGGGAGGTGCGAGGTACTATCTTATGTATGTTGTTTAGGGCTAATAAGGTATTGCCCACTGATAATGACAATTAAACAGAGACTCAAGAAAACGAGAAGCCATGGGGATATCTGGGGAAGAAAATTCCAGGCAGAAGGGACAGCAAGTACAAAGACTGTGCTATGGAGAGAGGTTGGCATGGTTAAGGAACAGCTAGGGGATGCCAACAGTGGTGTTGGTGTGGCATGAGGTTGAAGAGATTGTGGGGCACAGATCACACAGGGCCCTATAGGCCAGTGTTAGGCTTGAGTGAGATGGGGGCCCATTGGAGGGTTTTGAGCAGGGAAGTGACAGGATCTGACTTTTTAAAGTATCTGTCTGGGTCCGGTGTTAGAAAACATTTTGGGGTTGTGTCATGAAATGCAATAAAAATCTACTTTATACTTGAAAGATTTTGTGTATGTGCCCTCATATTTCCCAGACTGGTTCCTAGGCTTCTTCCTAGACAGGTTTCCATCCATTTGTTTTATTTCCAATCACCAGATTTTTAGAAATAGTCTGATCTTGTCATCAACCCCTTTCATTCCCCAACTTAAAAATTTTCAAATGATTTCCACTTGCTCTTAGGTGAAAGTTCAAATTCCATCCTCTGGCCAAAAAGGTTCTGTAAGATTTAGCCCTCGTCCACCTTGCTCTTACTACTCCCCTCCATCTGTATCTTTCCTCCGGCCACATTGCTTTTATTTCAGTTCGTTGTAGTACAAGGCCTTCTCCCAGGTCATTTCTACTTCCTGAAATGTCTGTTTGGTTCTTCCTTGTATACCTTAAGTCCAAAGGCTCCAGGGATTTGTTGAATTAGATAATTTATCAGTTGAATGTGGTACATAAAATGAAGTCCTCAGTGAATTGACTATTTGGAGTTATTTCTATTTTGGAAGAAAGCTCAGATTTCTCCAACCTGAAATTCCATTCAGTATTGTTTAAAATTCTGTGACTATTTTGGGACTTCCCAGGTGGTGCAGTGGTAGGCAATCTGCCTGCCAAGCAGAAGACACGAGAGACGTGAGTTCAATCTCTGGGTCAGGAAGATCCCCTGGAGTAGGAAATACAAACTGCTCCAGTATTCTTGTATGAAAAAAAAAAAAAAATCCCATGGACAGAGGAGCCTGAAGGGCTACAGTCCTTAGAGTTACAAAGAGTCAGACATGACTGAGCACAGCACAGAATATATTTTGGAATAAATATATGTGATATTAATAAATTATATGATTACCCTTTGGAATGCCTTTCTTAGATGTTATAATTCAAATTCACCTTCCCTCATCATTGCAGCATGATCAATTACAATCTTGTCAAATAAAGGTTGTTTATCACAAATATGATGTAGCTCTTTATCTATTATGGATTATCCCATTTTTGTATCTTAATAGGAATTCAATCTTCTTTGTTACCAATGCTATATTATTTTGTCTGAGCTGTTGTTGATACATTTAAAAATTCTGGAGTCATGCTGTTTAATTTGACTTTAAATTTTAAGTTATTTAAAATTAAAAAAAAATCCATTCCCAGGTTCACATGTGGTTAGTGGCTATGATATTGGATAGCCCAGATACTATAATGGACATTTTTTATCATTACAGAAAGTTCTACTGGACAACATTGTTCTAGAGCCTACCTTTCCCATCTCCATTTTTTTTTTTTTTTGCTGCACTGTGGGTCTTGTGGGGGTCTTAGTTCCCTGACCAGGGATTGAATTTAAGCTCAAAGCAGTGAAAGACAGAATCCTAACCACTGGATGGCCAGGGAATTTGCTCCATAGTGTTTTGATATAGCTTCTTTCTAAGAAGTACCTGTAGCAGAGTGGCAACAATTATTAATATATCTATTGCTTTACTTTCAGTGCCTACTTTTTCCCAAGCAGTGTGGTAGTAGAGTGGTGTATATATATATGTGTGTGTATGTGTCTATACATACATATATGTATGTATGTGTGTGTTTATTATATATGTATGAACTCCGGGAGTTGGTGATGGACAGGGAGGCCTGGCATGCTGCAATTCATGGGGTCGCAAAGAGTCGGACACGACTGAGCCACTGAACTGAACTGATATATAATCTTATTTATTCCTAATTAGGATAAAACCATGAGCCAGCTCGAGGAGGCTATTTTATAATATCACTGTAATACATTGGAAAGTCGATGCCCATTAACCCAGGTTTCCATATTTAAATCCTTGTTGTTGTTGCTGTTGTTCAGTTGCTAAGTTGTGTCTGACTCTTTGTGACCCCACGTATTGCAGCATGTTGGGCTTCCTTGTCCTTCACTACCTCTCAGAGGTTGCTCAGACTCATATCCATTGAGTCATTAAAGCCATCCAATTATCTCATCCTCTATTACTCTCTTCTCCTCCTGCCCTCAATTAGGATCTTTTCCAATGAATTGGCTCTTCGCACCATGTGGCCAAAGTATTGGAGCTTCAGCTTCAGCCACAGTCCTTCCAATGAATATTCAGGGTTTATTTCCTTTAGGATTGATTGCTTTGATCTTCTTGCTGTCCAAGGGACTTTCAAGAGTTTTCTCCAGCACCACAATTCAAAAGCACCTATTCTTTGGTGCTCAGCCTTCTTTATGGTCCAATTCTCATAGCCATACATGACTACTGGAAAAATTTCAGCTTTGACTATATGAACCTTTGTTGGCAAAGTGAGGTCTCTACTTTTTAATACCTAGTCTAGGTTTGTCATAGCTTTCTTTCCAAGAGTAAGAATCTTTTAATTTCATGGCTGCAGTCACTGTCCACAGTGATTCTGGAGCCCAAGAAAATAAAATCTGTCTCTGTTTCCACTTTTTCCCCATCTATTTGCCATGAAGATATATGGGACCAAATGCCATGATCTTAGTTTTAAGCCAGTTTTTCACTCTCCTCTTTCACCCTCATCAAGAGACTCTTTAGTTCCTCTTTGCTTTCTGCCATCAGGGTAGTATCCTCTGCATATCTGAGGTCAGTAATATTTCTCCTGGCAATCTGGATTCCAGTTTGTGACTCATCCAGTCGAGCATTTCACATGATGTATGCTGCATATAAGTTAAGTAAGCAAGATGACAATATACTGCCTTGATGTACTCCTTTCCCAATTTTGAACCAGTCCATTGTTCCATATCTGGTTCTAACTGTTGTTTCTTGACCTGCATACAGGTTTCTCAGGAGGCAAGTAAGGTGGTCTGGTATTCCCATCTCTGTAAGAATTTTCCAGTTTGTTGTGATTTTCACAGTCAAAGTCTTAGCATCGTCAATTAAGCAGATGTTTTTTGGGAATTCCCTTGCTTTTTCTCTGATCCAGTGGATGTTGGCTATTCTCTGAAACTCTGCATTCAGTTGTGTGTGTCTTTCCTTTTATCTTTTGCCTTTCACTTCTCTTCTTTTCTCACTATTTGTAAGGCCTTCTCAGACAACCACTTTGACTTCTTGCATTTATTTTTCTTTGGGAAGGTTTTGGTCACCACCGCCTGTACAATGTCGTGAACCTCCATCCCATAGCTTCAAATCCTTAATCATAAGTAAATGTAAATTGGTTCCTTACTGAGAAAGATCAATTGGTCCTTTATCATCTAAGTTATAAGACTTTTAATATGTTCCTCAAGAAATGGCCTGCTTTAAAAAATTATATACACAATTCACACGTGTGACTACACAGATACACAAATGGAGAAAAGCTGGGAGACATTTTGCAAGACAGAAAAAAAAAGAGACTTTTAAAATGTATTTTGGATGATACTTAATAAATATATCCACATAAATTAGCTTAATACCTGGTGGCTGAGAGTAATAGACACAGTTGTCAGTGACAAAACAGCTGCAAAGCGAAATGTGATTGCAAATAGGTTAATGTATGAAATTCCTTATTTTGAACATAAAAAAATAGGGCAACTTATTATTGTCAATAGAAAATCAATTTCTCTTTACTCCCACTAACGATTAGTAAATAAGTAAAGAATATGGTTTGAAGGAAAGGCACTGCACTAAATTAATATCTGTGGTGCCTCATGCCTGGTCTGGCCTTAGAGGTAAATGTGGTTACTGTCACTTAAACAGATGGGAAAACTGAGATGGCAAGATGTTAAATACAGTATTTCCTGGGTAACAAGAGGTGGAACCAAAACTGAAACCTGATCTTATCAACTTAAGAATTCCATCAGGCGGAACTGACTCTGACTCAACTTTCCTTGATTTTGGGGTTAAAGCTCTAAGAAAACTAGAATATTAGAACATATCAGAGCATCAGTTTAGACTGAAAGAAAGAAAAATACATACATATATACATACACACACACATAAATGAACTGAAAGTACTTGAAGGAAGCAGCCAGGACATTTTTGATGCAAAATCAGGCTTAGCTTTTCATTCAGAATATTCTTTTATCTTAACCAAATTCATTTTAAAGATTATCCCTCAATCCGTGGGAAACATCTAAAACTGTTTTTAATTTACTTAAAAGCCTGCATATATTTTAATTTCATATAGTTTAATCAAGTTCTTTTATCCATTAAACAGCCTAAAGAGAGGTTAGCAAACCTCTTCTGTAAAGGGCCAGTTACTACATGCTGTAGATTTTGAGAGCTCTGTCACAGCTACTCAATTCTGCCATTGTTGGTGTTAAAACAGCTAGAGAAAATACATAAACAAATTAGCCTGGCTATGTGCCAGTAACACTGCATTTATGGACTCTGAAATGTGAATTTTAAAATTTTGTACACCATGAAATATTCTTTTGATTTTTTTCCAACCATTTGTAAATATAAAAACTACTCAATACCACTCATTATCAGAGAAATGCAAATCAAAATCACAATGAGGTACCATCTCATGCAGGTCAGAATGGCTGCCATGAAAAAGTTTACAAACAATAAATGCTGGAGAGGGTGTGGAGAAAAGGGAACCCTCTTACACTGTTGGTGGGAATGCAAACTAGTACAGCCACTATGGAGAACAGTGTGGAGATTCCTTAAAAAACTGGAAGTAGAACTGCCATACGACCCAGTAATCCCACTGCTGGGCATACACAACAAGGAAATCAGAACTGAAAGAGACACATGTACCCCAATGTTCACTGCATCTCTGTTTACAATAGCTAGGACATGGAAGCAATTTAGATGTCCATCGGCAGACAAATGGATAAGAAAGTTGTGGTACATATACACAATGGAATATTACTCAGCTATTAAAAAGAACACATTTGAGTCAGTTCTAAAGAGGTGGATGAAACTGGAGCCTATTATGCAGAGGGAAGTAAGTCAGAAAGAAAAACAGCAATACAGTATATGAACACATATGTATGGAATTTAGAAAGATGGTAATGATGACCCTATATGTAAGTCAGCAAAAGAGACACAGATGTAAAGAACAGACTTTTGGACTCTGTGGGAGAAGGTGAGGGTGGGATGATTTGAGAGAATAGCATTGAAACATGTATATTACCATATGTGAAACAGATGATCAGTCCAAGTTCAACGCATGGAACAGGGCACTCAAAGCCAGTGCACTGGATCAACCCAGAGGGATGGGATGGGGAGGGAGCTGGTAGGGGGGTTCAGGACAGGGGGGACACATGTACATCTATGGCTGATTCATGTCGATGTATGGCAAAACCCACCACAATATTATAAAGTAATTAGCCTCCAATTAAAATTAATTAATTTTTAAAAATAACATAAAGAAACTACTCTTAGCTCACGGGTTGCATAAAAATAAGGTGATAATTTAAAATGTATAACCAACAGGACCTACTGTATAGCACATGGACCTCTGCTCAGTGTTATGTGGCAGCCTGGGTGGGAGGGGGGTTTGACAGAGAATGGATATGTGTATATGTACGACTGAGTCCCTTGGCTGGTCACCTGAACCTCTCACCGCATTGTTAATCGGCCATACCCCAGTGCAAAATAAAAGTTCAAAAGGAAAAAAAAAATAGTGCTAAGGTAAGCCTTAAAAAAAAAATAAGGTGATAGGTTCAATTTGGCTTGTGATCCATAGTTTGCCAACCCCTACTCTAGAGCCTAAAATCAAAACCTGCAGAAATGAAGAAACTTAAGTTTAAGGATATGGAAGAAAAAAAAGGAAGACAAAAAAAAAAAAAAAAAGAATATGGAAGAACCAGGACTGTGCTCTACTTTTTCCTGCTTACTCAACTTCATGGGTTGTACCCTAACGTAAAGAAATGAAAATAATGAAAGCTACAAGGAGGTAATTTAATTATATGTGGGAAAGGGGCATTTTAAAGCCAAGAGCCATGGCTGCTATGAAACATTCTTAATTAAAGCCAAGTCAGAATGCCTGGCATTATAACTCCACATGCCTTATCTATAATACAATACACTCTTTCTATTAGTAATGTTCTCTTCCCTCTGCCACAAAATTGTATACTATTACTAACTGCAAACTCTGCAAATATTAAGCTAAAGGGTCATAGGGGAGGAATTGATGTTGTTCAGTCGCTAAGTCATGCCCGACCCTTTGCAACCCCATGGACGGCAGCATGCCAGGCCTCCCTTTCCCTATCTCCCAGAGTTTGCCCAATTCATGTCCACTGGGAGAGGAAAGCACTAGGTTAAATTTTTACATTACAATACTTGTTGTCCCATCTTGGAATTAGTGGATTTAAAAGAAAGATTTGCTCTAATCTTCTCCATTAATGAAAATTTATGTATAATTTATATCTAATTAATATAGCATTACTTTGAAGAGGTGATGATTGGGCTTTTATATCATTTAACATTTATTGAAGGTAGCCCATGTTCCAGAAAATATTCTAGGCTCTGAGTGCACGTCTGTGCGTGCACGCTAAGTCACTTCAGTCGTGTCTGACTCTTTGCTATTCTATGGACCATAGCCCGCCAGGCTCCTCTGTGCATGGGATTCTTCAGGCAAGAATACTGGAGTGGATTGTCATGCCCTCCTCCAGGGGATCTTCCCAACCCAGGGACTGAACCTGTGTCTCTCATGTTTCCTGCACTGGCAGGCAGGTTTTTTACCACTAGTGCCACCTGGGAAGCCCAACTGCAGTGAACAAATCCTCTTACACCTCTTTCAGCGGAATGTACAATATAAAGTTCTTCACATTGACAAACGTGAGCTACCACTTTGCTTTTTATATGGCAATCAACAACAAAAAATAAGACCCACCAATAACAGTTATTTGATTAGTTCATTATTTATTACAAGGTACTTTGAAGCATGAGGAACGATACCAACTCCAGATGAATTCAAATCAATAAACGTTCACTTGCTATTTGCAAGGCAAACTATAACTAGTAGAAATTATATGTCTGCTCAACTTTTCAGTAAATGCAAAAGAACTTCATACCAATTTTCTCTCTCTCCCACTTCCTTCATTCCTCTCACAATCTCAATGTCAATAGTTCGAGGAAATTCAAGCATAGCAAAATACAAGGACTCATATAACAACATAAGTCGCAACATAAGTGGCGGAAGTATCAGGGTTAGAACCTTGAGTTTCTGTTTTTAAGACTCTTCCTTTACCCATTATACACTATACTAAAAATATAAGTAAAATATTAATCAGAAAGGCAGCTCCAGCTGTATAGCAAATTCTGTTTGTCACACACAGTTTAAGCTGAGTGAAAACAAGGAATCTTTTTTCCTTTTCACTCTCATTCCATGAACATAAAAAACTAGAAATACCAGATGGACCTGGAGGTAATTAACACATAGTAAGTTAACCTTTTGCCTGCAAGATCACTTTAAATGTGCAACAAACAGCTATAACTGAAATGTGATGGTTTGACTAAACCACTGTATTAGATGGCTGACTTTTCCTTGAGCAAATTATCTTTTTGTCTTGCCAGTACTCCTGGTCCAACCACTGAAATGACATGGCTTGTAAAACTCATGTCTTCATCAGTATTGTTCTACTTCTGCTTAGGGTTTGGGACGGCTATTATCTGATACTTTCCAGGGTATTTAATAGAAAATTAAGGCATAAATACAGTGATGGCACTGGTGATGGGCGAACTCTATTCAGTATGTGCTAACCCATCTCACAATACCAGAGCTTGGTTCAAGGATGAAAATCTGAAATCAAGATGATCCAAAGCTGGACTTCCCTGGTGGTACAATTGATAAGAGTCTGTCTCCAAAGCAGGTGACACGGTTTTGACCCCTTGTCCAGGTGATCCCACTTGCCACAGACCAACTAGAGTCCACATGCCCCAACTATTGAGCCTGTATTCTGCAACTATGAAGCTTGTGCTCCTAGAGCCTGTGCTCTGCAAAAGGAGAAGCCACTGCAATGAGAAGTCTGTGTGCCGAAGAGGAGTAATCCCCACTCACTGCAACTAGAGAAATCCTGCATGCAGCAAAGAAGACCTAGTGCAGCCAAAAATAAACAAATAATTAAAAAAAAAAAAGAAGACGATCCAGTTCAGTTCAGTTCAGTTGCTCAGTCGTGTCCGACTCTTTGCGACCCCATGAATCGCAGCACGCCAGGCCTCCCTGTCCATCACCAACTCCAGGAGTTCACCCAGACTCACGTCCATCGAGTCAGTGATGCCATCCAGCCATCTCATCCTCTGTCCTCCCCTTCTCCTCCTGCCCCCAATCCCTCCCAGCATCAGAGTCTTTTCCAATGAGTCAACTCTTCGCATGAGGTGGCCAAAGTACTGGAGTTTCAGCTTTAGCATCATTCCTTCCAAAGAAATCCCAGGGCTGATCTCCTTCTTGGATCTCCTTGCAGTCCAAGGGACTCTCAAGAGTCTTCTCCAACACCACAGTTCAAAAGCATCAGTTCTTCGGTGCTCGGCTTTCTTCACAATCCAACTCTCACATCCATACATGACCACTGGAAAAACCATAGCCTTGACTAGACGGACCTTTGTTGGCAAAGTAATGTCTCTGCTTTTGAACATGCTATCTAGGTTGTTCATAACTTTCCTTCCAAGGAATAAGCGTCTTTTAATTTAATGGCTGCAATCACCACCTGCATTGATTTTGGAGCCCCCAAAAATAAAGTCTGACACTGTTTCCACTGTTTCCCCATCTATTTCCCATGAAGTGATGGGACCAGATGCCATGATCTTCGTTTTCTGAATGTTGAGCTTTAAGCCAACTTTTTCACTCTCTTCTTTCACTTTCATCAAGAGGCTTTTTAGTTCCTCTTCATTTTCTGCCATAAGGGTGGTGTCATCTGCATATCTGAGGTTATTGATATTTCTCCCGGCAATCTTGATTCCAGCTTGTGCTTCTTCCAGTCCAGTGTTTCTCATGATGTACTCTGCATAGAAGTTAAATAAGCAGGGTGACAATATACAGCCTTGACGTACTCCTTTTCCTATCTGGAACCAGTCTGTTGTTCCATGTAGGGCTGGCTAAAGGTCACTCTCAGTTTGAATCTAGTTTTGGCAGATCCAGAGAAGAGTTTCAAGTAAATTTTCAAGTTGGTCACAGGTCAGCACAAGGAATTCTCCTGTCATCTCAGCTTCTGGACTGGGGCTATCCAGGACCTGGTGTTCTGCTGGATATGGAAATTGGCATGGTCCCATTCAAAAACAGGGAGTGAATGGATGGGGCATGTTCAGTGACCACACATAAGTAGCCCTCTCTCCCAGCACATGCTGCAAGTCCCACTGTACCTAAACCTGTATTTGCTGAGTTCTTAATCTTTTTTTGCACTGTAGATTTCTTTACTTGTTCTAAGAGAAATGTTTTTAAATGAATAAAATATATATGATTAAAAATATATTGAAATACTGTTATGATTTTTTATATAATAATGTATGTGCTTCCTTATTAACACATTAGATAAGATTTGGGTTCTAATGCAAATCAAAACTACAAAGAGTATTACCTCACTTCAGTCAAATGGCCACAATTAAAAAGTCTACAAATAGTAAGTGCTGGAGAAGGTATGGAGAAAAGGGAACCTTCTTACATTGTTGGTGGGAATATAAATTAGTGCAGTGCAGCCACTACTCAAACAACATGGAGTGTCCCTAAAAAACTAAAAATAGGACTTCCCTGGTGGCTCAGTGCATAAGAATCTGCCTGCCAATGCAGTGGACACAGATTTGACCCCTAGTCCAGGAAGATTTCACATAGCGAGGAGGAACTAAGTTCGTGTGCCACAACTACTGAGCCCGTGTGCCATAACTTCTGAAGCCCGTGTGCGCTAGAGCCACACAACACACACCACAACTACTGAGCATGTGTGCTGCAACTACTAAAGCCCTTGAGCCTAGAGACCATGCTCCATAACAAGAGCAGCCACTGCAATGACAAGCCCCGCCCACTGCAATGAACAGTAGACCCTGCCCGTCACAACTAGAGAAAGCCTGCTTGCAGCAACAAAGACCCAGTGCAATCAAAAAACTAAAAATAGAGTTGCCATGGTGGTAGTGGTTTAGCCACTGAGTCATGTTCGACTCTTTGCAATCTTATGGACTGTAGCTCACCAGGCTCCTCTGTCTATGGGATTTTTCAGGCAAGAATACTGGAGTAGGTTGCCATTTCCTTCTCCAGTATGATCCAGCAATCCCATTCCTGGATATATATCCAGAGAAAATTCTAATTTGCACTATTTACAATAGCCAAGATATGGAAGCAACCTAAATTTCCTTCAATAGATGAATGGATAAAGATGTGGTACATAAAAACAATGTAATATTATAGAGCCAAAAAAAGAATGAAATAACGCCACTTGCAGCAACATGGATGACCCTAGAGATTATCATACTAAGTGAAATGTTAGAAAGAAAAAAACAAATATCATATGATATCACTTATAATCTAAAATATACAAATGAATGTATTTACAAAACAGATACAGATTCATAGACACAGAAAACAAACTTATGGTTAGCAAAAGGGATAGTGGGGTAGAGGGGAGGAGAGATAAATGAGGAGTTTGGGATTAGCAATGTATTATATATAAAGTAGATAAACAACAATGTCCTACTCTACAGCAGAAGGAACTATATTCAATATACTGTAATAAACCATACTGGAAAAGAAAAAAATCTGGGTTCTCATAACTACCATAAATTTGAAGTAGCTTACACAATATTTCCATGATATCTGTAATAACTGAATATGATATGAAAGTATCTGTGGTTTCTTTTAATGAAAAGTCACAGCTACTGCTAATACTAATGTCATATGTTACCTACATTCATTACTGAAGGAAATGCCAACTTTTATATAGGGGTTAGTGAAAACAAAATTCAATTTTTTCATCTAAGATCACCTTGAATCGTATCAATGGATTGTTAGCTAATAGTCCTCAATTGTTTGAAAGCAAATAAAAACCCAACTAAGTGAGTTACAGGCCCAGTCACTCTGATGAAAAAATTTTCAGGCTGGAGATGCTCCTTCTGTTTACTTTCATTTTTACTGAACTATAATTGACCTATGATATTATATGTTTCAGGTGTACAACATATTGATTTGACACTTTTGCACTATAAAATGATCACCACCACAAGTCTAGTTACCATCTGTCATCATATAAAGTTATTACAATATTATTGACTCTATTTCCAATGCTGTTCATCACATCCCCAGGACTTATTTTGTAACTGGAAGCTTGTACATCTGAATCCCCTTCCCCTATGTCACTCATCCCCCGACCCTCCTCCCCTCTGACAATCACCAGTTTGTTTTCTGTATCGACGAGTCTGTTTCTGTTTTGCTGTGTTTGCTTTTCTTGTTTTCCACATTCCACATGTAAGTCATACCATGCAGTATTTGTTTTCCTCTGACTTGTTGCAAATGGCAAGATTTATTCTTTTTTTTAAGGTTGAATGATATTCCATTACACACATATATATATATATTTCATCTTCATTATTCATTCATCCAGTGGTGGACACTTGGGGATAGTCTTTCTTTTCCAACCATTTTACTTGCAAATCTCAGTCCTAGTTACCCAGTGAAAAATTATTCCTACCTACTCTGTCTCCCAATTATCTGCTGCTGTGGGTTTCAAGTATGCACTGGTGTTTCTAAGCATTAGAAAGCACCCTCAGAATACATCTCTAGGATGCACGCCACACAAAGACGATGATTCAGGTAATTTACTACAAAATGTCCTTGAAAACTTAGGAAATGCTGGACACTTACCTTACTGATCTGACACCACCAATATTTTGCTTTCAGCTCTTTAGTTGTGGAAAAGAGCCATTTGTACCCCAGCCAAATACTTTTTTGATGAACCTACAATTAAAGGTCAACAGACAGTATTCTAGAAAAGCCTAACTTTGGGGGATTAAGATTGGGCCAAGGTAAAAGTCCTGAGGATTACAATTTTGGAATCATCTTTAATATTAATTTTTAATATATTTTATTAGCAGAAATGAAACAAAGTGACAATCATTATTAAAGACAGTTATTATTGATAATAGGGAACAGGTAAAGACAACTGTTTTTAACACCAGATGTAATAGCAGTATTAAAAACATCAGTTAAGCCACTATTGTCAAACGGTGAAAATATTAGCAAGAAGAGCTTTTAAATCCTAAATGTAGACAGTGATTCTTTTGTCAAAATAAGTTTAAAACTATCCTTTAATAAGTGAAGAAACATGATTTCATTCATATTCCTGATTTTAAAAGAGGTGCTACAATATGCTGGTCAAAAGAAATAGTAATGTGAAACTATAATGTATAACAACTTTAATAAATGATCAGTCTAGTTAGTACTACTAGCAAAGTGACATTTATATATGAGTGTTATAATGCCGCAAAAAAATGTGTAAATGATTTTAAAAGCTTTCAAGAACCCAACAGCTTAGGGAGACAAAAACTGCTTTATTCTGAAGCAAAGTATAAATACAGAAAGTGTGCGCATATCAAAAAAACTTTCACAATAATTATCCTCCATTGAAATAAATCTTCATTTATTTTTAATGTACTGATGTAAACTGGTGCCTTGTTCTTTGAAATGAATATCTTGATTAATTTAAAGAGTTAAAGAAACTATAAAACGCTGTGCTTGATATAAACCTTGACATTTAGACTGGGACAATCTGAATTCTATCTTTAGCCATCCAGAATCATAAGCAAATGAGTTACCAAATATTTACAAGGTTCTTGACAAACCAAACCATTAAAAAACTGTTTGTTAGATAAGTAAACTTGTTAGTTAAGTGCAAAACTGTTAATTTAATTTGAAATTATGGCAAAATAAATTTTACAAATTACAGTTTGCTTTTTAGCACTGTTTTTATATTCTCTTGTTTTCAATTAATTTACTGAAAAAAAAATAAATTTCCCTGAAAACTGTGGCAGAACAAAAAACTTGGTGTGAAAGCCACGTTCGTTAATAAAACATTGTATTAATTGGAAATTGATTCCTCTATGCCCTTTGCTTCAAATGGTAACATTGGCAACAATTATAAACCCTTTTGGTTTGTAATTTCCTGGTTCAAATATAAGGAAGCAAATGTGATGAATAAGTACAGCAAGGTTGCAGAGTAAGATCAATATAAAAAATCAGTTAGTTTTATATACTTGGCAATATACAAACTACAATGAAATAGAGAAATTATTCCACTTATAACAGCATCAAAAAGAATAAGACACATAGGAATATTTAAATAAAAGAAGCAAAAATGTACAGTGTGAAAATTATAAAACAGTGTTGAAAGAAAAAATTAAAGAAGATTAAGAAGGAAAGAAATCCCACATTCATAATTGCTGCTGCTGCTGCTAAGTTGCTTCAGTTGCGTCCAACTCTGTGCGACCCCATAGACGGAAGCCCACCAGGCTCCCCCGTCCCTGGGATTCTCCAGGCAAGAACACTGGAGTGGGTTGCCATTTCCTCCTCCAATACATGAAAGTGAAAACTGAAAGTGAAGTCGCTCAGTCGTGTCCGACTCTTAGTGACCCCATGAACTACAGCCTACCAGGCTCCTGCGTCCATGGGATTTTCCAGGCAAGAGTACTATTCTTAAATGGTAAAGCTCTCCAAATTGATTTACAGATTCAACAGTCCTTATAAAAATCCTATGTTGTTTCTTTGTGGATATTGATAAGATTATCCTAAAAAGTCACATGTAAACTCAGGGGACCGAGGATAGCTAAAATAATCCTGAAAAGAAATGAACATAATTGGAGGACTCACCTTTTTTGATTTCAAAACTTATTACAAAGTAACAATATTTAAGATAGTGTGGTACTGGCATAAGGTAAATATGTCAATGAAATAGAATTGAGAGTCCAGAAGTAAACTTGTATGATTTATGGTCAATTGTTTTTTGACAAAGGTATCAAGACCATTCAACAGGAAAGGATGGTCTTGTTTTTTAACAAATAACTCTGGGACAATTAGGTAACCAATGCAAAAAAAAAAAAAAGAATCAAATCTTATATCAAACCATATGTAAAAATGCAAAATGGATCAAAGACCTAAATGTAAGAGCCAGAACCATAATACTCTTAGAAGAAAATACAGGAGTAAACCTGTGACATTAGATTAGGTAAATTTCTTAAATATGACACCAAAAGCACAGGCAACAAAAGACAAAAATAGATAAATTGGACTTCATTGAAAGTTTAAATATACATCGTCAAAAATGAACACTAATAATACAAAGGATACTATCAAGACAGTGAAAAGATAACCCACAGGATAGAAGGAAATATTTTCAAATCTTATAACTGATAAAGGACTTGTGTCTAGAGTTCATAAAGAACTCTGTAACAACAACAACAAAAAACCCCAACTTAAAAATGCACACAGCAAGGACTTCCCTGGTGGTCCAGTGGCTAAGACTCTGTTCCCAGTGTAGAGCGCCTGGGTTCAACCCCTAGTCAGGGAACTAGACCCCATATGCTGCAACTGAAACCTAGTGCAGCCAAATAAGTAAATAAAGACTTTTTAAAAAATGGGCAAAGGATCTCCAAATGGACATTTCTTAGAAAAGAACATACAAATGGCCAATAAGCACATGAAAATATGCTTAACACCACTAGTCACCAATGAAATGCATATCAAAACCACAATGAGATACCACCTTATACCTACTAGGATGGTCTAGAATAATAACAAAGCAAAATAAAACCAGAGACTTCATTGGTGGTCCAGTGGTTCAGACTCTGCACTTCCATTGCAAGGGGCCTGGGTTAGATCCCTGGTTGAAGAACTAAGATCCCACATGCCGTGTGGTGTGGCCAAAAAAAAAAAAACCCCTGAAAAATGGAAAATAGCCAGTGTTGATGAGGATGTAAAAAAATCAGAACCCACATCAGTTGCTGGTGGGAATACAAGATTGTACAGCCACTATGAAAACTAGTTAGGCAGTTCCTAAAAAAGTTAAATACATAGTTGCCATTTGACCTATTAATTCACTTACTTTTAGAAATACGCATCAGAGAAATGAAAACATATGTCCACACAAAAACTTAGAGATGAATATTTATAGAAGCATTATGCGTACATAATAGCCTAAAAGTAGAAACAACCCAAGTGTCCATTGACTAATGGAGGGATAAATAAAATTTAATTTATCCATAGAATGCAAAATTATTTGTTCAGAAAAAAAGTAACAAACTACTGACACATGCTGCTGCTGCTGCTAAGTCACTTCAGTCGTGTCCAACTCTTAGCGACCCCATGGACTGAAGGCCACCAGGCTCCTCCGTCCATGGGATTTTCCAGGCCAGAGTACTGACACATGCTACAGCATGGGTAAATCTTGAAAACATTTTGCTCAGTGAAAGAAGACAGTTACAAAAGAGCACATATCATGTGATTCCATTTACTTAAAATATCCAAAATAGGTAAATCTACAAAGATAGAAAGTAGATTAGTGGTTGCTTAGAACTGGAGAAGCTGGGAAGATTGTGGTGTGATAGCTAAAAAGTGAAGGGTTTTTTGGAAGGACATGATGAAAGTATTCTAAAATTGATTATGGTTAACATTGCGTAACTGTGTGAATATACTGAAAGTCATGAATTGTATACTTTAAATGGGTGAATTGTTTGGTAGGTGAATTATATGTTAATAAATTGTTACAAAGAATATAACAGGACTCAAATGACTCAAATGATCTTGATATCAGACAAAGTATTAGGTTCTGATGAAAAAAAATCCAAGTTCATTCATTAATTTATTTATTCACTTATTCATCCATTCATAGGCATAGAATCCAAAATAGGAGAACCAGGTTTGTGGGTAAAATAGTTTCAGACATGCTGAGTTTAAAAAGCCAGTGAAATATAACCCAGTAAAATAAGTCCAAACCATCACTTCAGGGAAAAATTCTGTACCAGAAGTTACAAATCTGGAGGTCATTTGTATTTGCCTATTAAGTAAAACTATGTGTAGAAAATATGTAAGGCAGGGATTTTTTTTATAATTGTGGCAAAATACACATAACATAAAATTTACCATCTTAACCATTACAAAATACAGGATATTGGTCAGTAATGCTCAGTATATTCACATTATTGTGTGACCAGTTTCAAAAATTTTTTCATCTTGCAACACTGCATCTTCATTACCATTAGACAAACACTCCTCATTTCCCCCTTTTCCCAGTTCCTGGAAACCACCAATTCTACTTTCTGTTTCTATGAATTTAACTACAGTAGATACCTTATATAAATATTTGTCTTTTTGTGATTGTTTATTTAACATAAAAGGATTCCCAGGTGTCTCAGTGGTAAAGAATCCACCTGCCAATTCCAAAAATGCAGGAGACGTGGTTCGATCCTTGGGTCAGAAAGATTCCTGTGGAGGAGGAAATGGCAACCCACTCCAGTATTCTTGCCTGAAAAATCCCATCAACAGAGGAGCTTGACAGGCTACAGTCCGCTGGGTCATGAAGAGTCAGAAATGACTGAGTGACTGAGCTCACACACACATATTTAACTGAGCATAATGTCTTCAAGGCTCATCCATAGTGTAGCATGTGCCAGAATTTCCTTCCTTTTTAAGGCTCAATAATATTCTATCTTATGCATGTACCACATTTTGTTTATCCATTCATTTGTGCAGGATTCTTGGGTTGCTTCTACCTCCTGATTGTTGTGAATGATCCTGCTACAAACATGGATGTACTAAGATCTCTTTGAGATCCTACTTTCAATTCTCTTGGTGAACTGAAGTGAAGTGAAGTGAAAGTCGCTCAGTCATGTCTGACTGTTTGCAACCCCATGGACTATACAGTGAATGGAATTCTCTAGGCCATAATACTGGAGTGGGTAGTCTTTCCTTTCTCCAGGGGATCTTCCCAACCCAGAGATTGAACCCAGGTCTCCCACATTGCAGGTGGATTCTTTACCAGCTGAGCCCCAAGGGAAACCCATTCTTTTGGTATATATTTAGAAATGGAATTGCTGGATCATATGATAATGCTATTTAAAAATTTTTGAGAAACCTGTTTTCCACAGCCCCTATACCAAATTTTTACCAATAGTTCACAAGCATTCCAGATTCTCCAAATCCTTACCAAAACATGTTATATTCTGTTTTAACTTCTATATAACCACCGTCATGGGTGTGAGGTGATATTTCATGTGGTTTTAATTTTCATTTTCCTGATAATTAATGATGCTGAATATTTTTTTCATATGCTGTTGGCCATCTTCTTTCTTTTTTGCCACACTGCATGGCATGTGGGATCTTAGATCCCTAGCCAGAGATCGAACCTTTGCCCCTGCATTGGAAGCACGGAGTCTTAACCACTGGACCGCCAGGGAAGTCCCTGCTGTTGGCCATTTTCATATCTTCTTTGGAGGAATATCAATTCAAGGTTTGGGCCTATTTTTAATTTAGGACACATGGAATAGTGTGAGTGAGTGCAGTGTAAGCAGACCCTGGTACTGTATGTGTTCGTGCTGTTTCCTCAGAGATTCTCTAGTTCTTATCAGATTTGTTTTCCACAGAGAAAATGGTCTTTTTCTATTTTTTTTTCTGAATGTGTAAATAATGTATCTAGGACAAAACAAAGGATCAAACTATGTTACCAGCTCCACTGCTTGTTTATTGCTTTGTTTGTCTTCTGTCACAGATAGTCAAGTATATCTATCTTCTCTTTTAGAGCTTCAGAACTTTTCAGCCATGGTTAGAAAGAGATATTCCTTCACCCTTTAGGTTGAACATAAGTAATAACCTAGATTTCTTTGTGTGAAATCTTCATTGAGTTATATTTTTACTTTTTTAATCTTTAATCTTAATTTTAAGCTTTTAATCTTCCAAGGATGTATTTAATATTAGTGTATGGTGGAGTTCCTTTTTCATTTTTTCTGAGATAGATGGCAGTTATTTTACTTCTTTGCTTGTCAAAATCTATAAGGCAATGTAAGTAATATTGGGGATGATAGCTATCCTATTTTTGATAGAAGTGATTTTTGTGAATTGCCACTGCATATTTGCTTGCTGAGTTTTGTTAATCTTAAATATATGTAAATAGTTTCTATTTATATTTCTAAAATTTTTTTCAGGAATGGTTGCTGAATGCTATTGAATATGTTTTTAGTACTTATTGATATGCTTATTTTTTCTCCTTTACTTTATTGATGTAATAGATTATATAGTAGATTATTTGCTAATTTGCTAGTAGATTATTTGCTAATTTGCATTTTCATATTCTTGAATAAATCCTGTTTGGCCAAAGTATATTATTGTTTTGCTACATGATTAGATTTGTTTGCTAATATTTCATTTTGAATTTTTGCATCTACATTCATAAATGAGATTGGTCTGTACTTGACTATACTATTGAACGTATTTTTCAGGTTTTAATATTAAAGTTTGCTGTTTTATACTATGATTGAAAAGACTTTCATCTGGAATGATAAACAACTTGGTAATTACCTCCTCTTTTAAAGTTAGATAAACTGAGCAGGGAAGCCATATGATTTCAGTGGCCTTTTTGGATAGAAGACTTTGAATCATCATTTCAATCTCCTCTATAGTAATTGGTCTATTCACATTTTCTACTTCCCTAGTGGCTAATTTTACTGTATTGGTTTTTACCAGGAAATCATTAATTTTGTCTAAAATTTCAGACTGCTGCCATAAAATTGCATGAAGTAATCTCTGTAAATAGTCCTCTAACCTCTCCTATATCTGGGAATTAGGATTTCTTTCTCATTTTTTGTTTTGTGAATTTCTGCTCCTTGCAACGTAGGAGGAGGGAAAAGGGAAAAGAGAAAACATCTATTTCAATAATCTTTTCAAAGCACCATATTAAAAAAAAAATTCTATTTATTTATTTTTTTGGCCATGCCGCACGGCATGTAGGATCTTATTCCCGGGACCAGGGATCAAACCAATGCCCCCTGCTGTGAAAGTGTGGAGTCATAACCACTGGACCACCAGAGAAGTCCTTCAAAGCACCAGATTGCCAGATTTATTTGTCTTCTCTATCATTTTTGTCTTTTGTTTAATCGGTTTTGGCTGTTAGCCTTAATAACTCTTCCTTATTTCTCTGGTTATTTTGTTTTCCTTTTTCTCATTGCTAATTTCTTAAAATAGACTCCTAGTTCCTTTAACGGAGAAGGCAATGGCACCCCACTCCAGTACTCTTGCCTGGAAAATCCCACGGATGGAGGAGCCTGGTAGGCTGCAGTCCATGGGGTCACGAAGAATCGGATATGACTGAGCGACTTCACTTTCACTTTTCACTTTCCTGCATTGGAGAAGGAAATGGCAACCCACTCCAGTGTTCTTGCCTGAAGAATCCCAGGGACGGGGGAGCCTGGTGGGCTGCCGTCTACGAGGTCGCACAGAGTTGGACACGACTGAAGTGACTTAGCAGTAGCAGCAGCAGTTCCTTTAATATTCATTTTCTAATAATGATTATGTCCATAATAAACTTTTGTTATCTTTCATTGTATAAATAACTTTTTTGTTTTTCATTTTATTAATTGGAGTAAAATTGCTTTATAATGTTGTGTTGGTTTCTGCCATACAACAATGCAAATCAGCCATAATTAGACATATATCACCTCCCTCTTGAGCCTCCCTCCCTTCCCTCTATCCTACCCCTCTGGGTCATCACAGATTTTAAAATTTATAAATTTATTTACCTTGTTCTATGTGCTTACACAGTATTCTTCATCTTGTTTGGTGCTGTCAATCTTAATTTTATCGTTTGATATAAACGTTATCAGCCTTTTTCTTTGAATATTATTTCTTTTTTATAATTGAAACATAGTTGATTTTCAATGCTGTGTTGATTACTCCTGTACAGCAAAGTGATTCTGTTATACATATAAATACATTTAAAAAAATATTCTCACACTATGATTTATCATTGGATGTTGAATGCAGTTCTCTGTGCTATATAGTAAGATCTTATTTTTTATCCATTCTGTATATAAAAGCTTACATCTGCTAACCCCAACTTCCCACTCCATCCCTCCCCCAGCCCCTTCCTCCTTGGCAACCCCAGTCTGTTCTCTCAGTTTGTGATTGTGTTTCTGTTTCATAGATTCATTTGTGTCATATTTTAGATTCCACATATAAGTGATATCATATGGCATTAGTCTCTCTCTTTCTGATTTACATCACTTAATATGATAATCTCTATTTGCAACCGTGTTGCTGCAAATGGCACTATGTTGTCCTTTTTACGGCCGAGTGGTATTCCATTGTATATACACATAACACATCTTCTTTATCCATTCGTTTAGGTTGTTTCTGTATCTTGTTATTGTGAATAGTGCTGCTATGAACACGGGGCGCATGTATATTTTTGAATTATCATCTTGTCTGGATGCATATGCTTTTTTTGATACTTTGTTAAGCATGTTCCTTGTAGCTACTACATGACTGAACTTTGCTTTTCTGCCACAACTGACAGTTTCTGCTTTTTAAAGGTTATGTTTAGCTTATCACATCTAATGTTCTCATCTTACACAATATTGATTGATTTGGTTTAGATTTTGGTTCTCTCTCTTTATCCTCTATATTTGCTCATTTCAACAAGTTAATATGCTTTCCATCATCCCCTTCATTAATTTGGCATATCTTCTATATTTCCTCTCATTCCATCCTTTTCCCTTTCCTCTATATCTGAACATATGTTTTTAATATTACTTGAAAAATAAGTTGCCTTCTGAGATACAGTATAACTCTCACTACAGTGTTCTAATCCAGCCCTAGTGCCCCATTATGCCAACATGAAGCCCTCTCCAACCCATAGCTAAGACCTTTAGGATAGTTCTACTCACTTTCCTTTTCTAATATTCCCCACATCCCCCTGGATCAGCTGGGACTCCTCCTCCACCCTTTCTCCACAGGCCCCAATAACTGGAAGACCTATTGCGCCCGGCCTCATGTTTAAAAATCTCCCATTTAAATCAGCTGATAGGTCCATCCTTATTTATTTCATGGATTAGTTGGAGGTGAAAATAAGAAACCTGTGCAGACACTTAGTGAACTGTGAAATGATGCCCAAATACTAGGGAGGCAGGATGTGTAGGGGAGACCTGGCTGGTCTTGATCACAATGGACAGTTGTGGACAAGGTGTGGTTATAGTCTCTATGTTTCTGTGCCAGCAAGAAAAAGTGCTCCAGCTTTATTACTTAGCACAAAGTCACCACTACTTGAAATTGATTTTTCTCAGCTAAGGTATTTTATTAAAGGATTGTTGTTGTTTAGTCGCTAAGTCATGCCGAACTCTTGTGCGACCTCATGGACTATAGCCCCCCAAGCTCCTCTGTTCATGGAATTTCTCAGGCAAGAATACTGGAGTGGGTTGTTGTTTCCTTTTCGAGGGGATCTTCCCAACCCAGGGATCAAACCCACATCTCCTACAGTGGCAGGCAGATTCTTTACCACTGAGCCACCAGGGTAGCCCATTTTTTTAAATTACAGGGTATATGTGTTTAATGGACACATTTTAAAAGATGATATCCTAAACTATCAGAATCTATTAACATCTTAGAAAGCTAAATATCTCACAGAAAAGGGACTCTGAGCAGTAAAGTTCTTATAGGATAGGACAGCTTTGAAGTATGGAAAACTGCCTGGAAATAGCTCCATGAAAAGTATCTGAGAGGAGGAGTTATAGGCCAAATACTAAGGGATAAGACAGTACTTAAAGGAAGAAACAGTAAAAGAAGAAGCCAGCACATTTTTGCTTTTTCATAGTGTTGCCTCCTGCCTGTGCTGGTTAAGAAGGTTGTGATGTAACATGCACTCAAATCAGGACGTAACACTGCACAAGCGCTGCTATGCAAAAATACAATGAGAGCCACATGCATAATAATAAGGGCTTCCCTGGTGGCTCAGCTGGTAAAGAATCCGCCTGCAATGTGGGAGACCTGGGTTTGATCCCTGGGTTAGGAAGATCCCCTGGAGAAGGGAATGGCTACCCACTCCAGTATTCTGGACTGGAGAATTCCATGGACTGTGTAGTCCGTGGGCTGGCAAAGAGTTGGACATGACTGAGAGACTTCCACACATGTATAATATTAAAATGTTCTAGTAGCCACATTTTTAAAAAGTAAAATATGAAATTAATAACATATTTCATTTAACCTAATATAGCTACAATATTATTTTAATGTCATCAATATGAAATGATTATTTTGAAATTATTATTCTTGTTTTCTTACTAGGTCTTTGAAATCTACTGTGTATTTTATACTCATAGTATACCTCAATTTAGACTAGCCACAGTTCAAAAGCTCAATAATCACATGTGGCAAGTGGCTACCTGACTGGACAGTGCTGCTCTCCAGTGAGGATGGTAAGCACAGCACAGTCCAGGACGCTGCCACACTCACCCCCGATGGAAGTCACCTGACAGCCACAGCGTCCTTTTTCAGTGAGCCCTGGTGTGGTCTCCTGATTCTTGTCACCAGAGCCTGACAGTCAGGCCCTCCATTAGATTTGGCATCCGGACAAAGGGCAAACCTCAACTGAAGGTCAGTTTCACAAGGGTGGGACTTTGGTCTGTTTTATTCACTACTATATCCTAACACCTAGAGCAGTGCCTGAAACATAATGGACATTCAGTAGATACTAATTCATTAAGTTCTATCTATTTGCCATTCTCATTATGGAGCTGGTAAACACAGCTCATTTCCAGTAATTATTATTATCTGAGAATAATTTTAAATTAAACCTGAACATTACAGACAGAACATTTTCAAAACTTGTAGACTGAAAGAAAACTGTCAGTTTTAAAATTAAAAAGAACCAATTCCTTTCTTATTTCACTCACTGCACTACTATTAAAAATAAAGTTTAACCTTTTCAGATTTTCTAGTAGGTGTTACACTATGACATAAAAAAAGGAAATCAGCCCAAGACTGTATTTATCACAATGCCTATAATCTCATTGTTTGCTATTTGCAGAATATGTGACTGCAATACTACATAACAAAATCTAACCCTTTACAAAGTTCTCTATACTTTCAGTCTATTTCTTAACAAATTCTCTGAAGAAGCACAGAATCACATAAACAGGTGCATTCAGAGCAATTGCTCATACCATTTGGGTCAAGTCATTGCCTTTCAGAGTGTTTTAAAAATGCCCTAATAAAACCTTAATACTTAAGATCATTATCATGGTTATTATCATAACTATTCTTTGTTGAGTGCTTATTACATTCTAAGAAGGAGGCTAAGGATTTCATGTACATTATCTCATTAAAGCCTTAAAACAATGCTAATAGTCACTTGCTTAAAGACATCTAGCTAATACATGAAATAACCAGGATTAAAATTCTGCTCAGCCTGACTCTCAAGTCTGGAATCTTGTCCACTGAGTTTGCCCACCCTCCTTATTTTTGTAGTGAGAATACTTAAATTCCCTCAAATCATGTGATTTGTCTAAGACTGTAGAGCTATTAAATGGCAGAGTCAAAACTAAAATCTACATCTCCTCCTCTCAGGACCAGATTCTTTTCTCCATACTATGCAATGTTTGTTCATTAACAAAGTATGGGATCATAATTTATTCACGATATATACTTAAAATAATTTAAATTAGAATTTGACCTTCACATAGAGAAAACTAGTGATTATGAGTTTTAGTGTATTTTGCCACTAACAGCAAAGTGTTTTCTGTAGTCAGGATGGGGCTTGAGGAAGCAGAATCAAGACATTAAGGAGGGTACATGATCATTGATTCTGGTCCCAAAAAAAGCAAATGAAGTGAACCATTATCTGTGAGAGTGGTCAGATATTAAAATGTTATTAGTAGAGGGATTCCACTGAAGACCACAGAAAGGCTTGGTTGGAGCTAATGGCGCAGTTGGTAAAGAATCTGCCTGCTAATGTAGGAGATGCAAGTGATGCAGGTTCAGTCCCTGGGTTGGGAAGATTCCTTGGAGGAAGAAATGGCAACCCACTCCAGTATTCTGGCTTGGAAAATTTCATCGACAGAGAAGCCTGGTGGACTATAGTCCATGGGGTCACAAAGAATTGGACACAACTGAGCACAGATTCATACTGTCATTCAAGAAGCATGAAATGTGATTTAAAGGGGAGAGAGCTCTCCTGGGTTGCTCAGAGAGTGGCAACTGTCTCTCTAGATCCCTCCTGAGGGCTCTTCCCACACCTTCTCCCCATGTCTTTGAATCTCTATCGCCTGACTGGCTGGGGGCCAGAGACCGGGGGAGTGTTCCAGCCCTGGGTGGTTTCAGGACTGGCCTGAAACATTCAGCTCTGGAAGGCAGCAGGTGCTTCTTCAATCTCCATAAGCCCCAGGAGAACTCAGAACAATGGCCTTCTCAGTCCTGGCAGCCGGGGCGGCTCTCCTCAAGGCCACCTCCCTTCCATTTAAGTCCCTTTTTATTGAAGCCAGTTGAATGCTGCCTTATCCGCATTAAGGGGGCTTGGGCTGCTCCCGGCTACAATTAGATTTTTATGCCACCTGGGCATAGAAACTCACTTCATTTCCAGTGTCCCACCATTCTGTTAGATTTTTTTACTTTGAAGTTCACAATTTTTCATCAGCAACCTATTAGATGAAAGAAAAACTATACAGGTACACGGAAGTAGAAAACAATTCTTGCTGAGTTACACAAGAAAGTCCAGTGCAAGAGACATGGTGACTAGTAATCAACTGTGGGAAGCAAGCGTCTCAGCTCAAATCCCTGAAATTGTTCCTATAACTCCCCTTGCTGGCCAATGTGGAGAGTGACAAGAGAAAGAAAATCGTCATATACTTTCTGCTCTCCCAGATATTTCTTCCTCTTACTGTGTATCCAAATACCTCAAGGTTAGAAAAGACAAAAAGGTCAGGTGGGGAAAAAAAGGTAAGAAAAAAAATCTAGTATGAGGGGATTAAAATCAATAGTTCTGTTTGCTATGTTTTTGAGGGGTCAGCTATCCCAGTGGGAAATGCAGTGACGTAATCACTTTGAAGGAGAAGGAAGTGCCTCCCTCGGTATGAAAACTGCATGCCACTCACCCTCATTTATCTCATAAAAAAGAACATAAGTTACGTTGGACAGGATTTATATCTATAGCACCAGGGAGTCTAGCTTTTTCAAAGCCATAACATCCAGCTAATCTCAAGGTAGTGGGTGAAAATGAATTATATTTATTGAATCTGGCACTAATCATGATGAATCACAAACACAAGAGTACCATGAATTCAGTTATCTCATTGAAAACACATTTTTAATTCAGACAGAAAATTCCTGTAACATATACGTATTGAGAAATAACATTGCACTACACTCAATGTATTCAATCTTAAGGAAAGGTGGCATGGCAAATGTAGTCACCAAGTACATAGATTTTTGATAGTTATACTCTTTTTATTTTTTTCTTTAAAAATTTATTTTTCTGAGGTCAGAGGTGAGCAGGTGCCTGACCCATAGGGCCCTCCTGTCTGTCACACGTACGAACGTGACCCAGAGCCCAACAGTCTTCCAGAGTGAGGGACATCCCAGGAAGGGTCTGCTCCCCGCAACCCCTTCTCCCCCATACAGAGTGGGCTGCCCTGCATCTGCCTGAGTCCTGGTGACATCTAAGTGACAAAACATACAAATACAGGAAATCCTCACCACTCAGTCAAGGTCACTTGGTTTGAATCTAGACAGTTATACTCTTTAGCATGTTTGGAAGATATAAACAGGTGTCAGCTAGGAAAATCCATTGTCATTTGATATTAAATTTATATTTCATACGCCCTGAGTCTTGTCTTATGATAGCCGGATTGTTCTTTTTTGAGGTTCTGCCAGTTAACAGTCCCATCACTAAGTCAGCTTCTGGTCATATCCCATAAACAATAATCTGGAAAGGATTTTCCTGCTTGTGGTTAAATTATTGTAAGAAAATAAGCTTATTTGAAGGTTATTTAGAAATTTCACATTAACTCTCTGAATTTCTCCCATGTTACTTAATACTTTTATGTTCTAATAACCTGCAAAATGATGTCCTCATGATTATTGCTCATCTAGAGTGATTGTATATAGGACAGGATATCAGTCATTGTTCACTGGTGATGTGCATCAACATGATGAGCAAAGATTCCCAAATATCTGATCATCACCCCTAAAATGGTAAAAATCTGCCTATCCCTGCTTCAGTTTATTTATCCTGTGTGGTTAATAATGCTGTTAGGCTGTTCCAGTGACACTGGGCACTGCAATCTTTAAAATATGATGTCTAAAATAGGGATATGTGTGTGTGTGTGTGAGCTAAGTTGCTTCAGTCAAGTTCAGCTCTTTGCGCCTCTATGGATCATAGCCAACCAGGCTCCTCTGTCCATGGGACTTTCCAGGCAAGAATACCGGAGTGGGTTACCATGCCCTCCTCCAGGGGATCTTTCTGACCCAGGGATCGAACTTGTGTCTCTGGTGTCTGCTGCACTGGCAAGCAAGTTCTTTACCACTAGTGCCACAAGTGAAGCCCAAAATAAGGACACAAATACAACATTTGGTGGTTAGATGAAGCTAGAGTTTCATATAAGGTTGAGGGACCTGGATCTGGATTCACATTCTAAAAGTGGCATTGTCAAATGGGAGGACCAAGTTACAAAGGTGAGACCAGGCTACAGGAAGAGGTCTCAAAGCATGTGATACCAGGAAAATACAACTCCTCCACCTTCTTCTTACCTATCACCTTCTATTTCCACCTCTCTCCCTGGTGGCTCAGATGGTAAAGAATCTGCCTGCAATGCAGGAGATGCAGGGTTTAATTTCTCTTTTGGGAAGATCCCCTGGAGAAGGGTATGGCTACCCACTCCAATATTCTTGCCTGGAGAATCCCATCAACAGAGGAGCCTGGTGGGCTATAATGCACGGGGTCGCAGAGTTGGACATGACTAAGCGACTTTACACTTTCCCTTTCCCTTCACCATTTAGGCTCCATGGCCCATTTCTGCAGCTACTTTCTTGTAAACAGCTTTGTCATCCTTTCTGCATTAGTTCTTCCATCATAACTGCCAGGCAAAAGACTGGCTCTGGATCAAACCACTCATCCCCATCTCTGCTGAGCTCCCCAGGTGGCTTAGCTTGCAGGAGAAATCATACAACTACATGGATTGATTCCACTGAAGACTAACGGTCTCCAACCTGAGTTGGTCCCTCAATACAGCCTGGTAGTCATTTCATATTTCCTAGGTGGCTCTGTCTGTCTGCCATGCTTCATAGGATTCAACTTCTATTCACTTTCCTCAAAGCTCTGATATTAGCATGAAATCTGTCTTCTTTTCCAACAGAGAAGACGGTGTTTAGATGGGAGTTCTTTGTCTTTCCTGCCCTCCAGGGATGTGATGGTAGATGCCTAATAACTGATCGTCTGCAGGGTGCGACGTGGAGGAGTTCTGATTTGTAATGTTGCCAACTTCCATGGGATAAATATTCCCATTATGGCTGAATCAAAGCTATTAGCATAAGTTAACCAGATCTCAAAATTCCTGAAAATTTAACAACTGGCTCCTGATAGCTAGTAGAAGCTGGCTTCAGCACACACTGCTTGAAGCTCAGAAACTTAAATGCATCCAAAATACCCTCTCCTTCCCTCTCAGTTACAATGAAAGAGCTGTCTGTCCTTTGCTCCTATCTGAAGTGAATGTCTTCTGCCTTCTGTAATACCTTTTTCCATCTCTCAAAAACTCAAATCAGATCATGTCAGTTGCCTCCTTTAAAACTTGTGATGGTTCTCCAAGGGGATAGAGTTGACACTCCCTGATATGACCTATGAGTCCCTGTGTAGTTGTTCTGAATCCCATCCAAGGTCTCTCTCTGCTTCCCCTATTCCCATTGATATAATTTTTTCAGATTCCTTACATGCCATGAGGTGTTTCATCTCTGAGCCTTTGAATATTTATTTTGCTCGGAACACCATAACTTACTTCCTGCTGCCTCCCATCCTTCTGCCTCTGACTAACTCTTACTCATTATTAGAAGTTATTTCCTGAATAAATGCTACTGACTCTGCTTCCTCCACTACTCCCACTATTTCATTTAACACACTGTACTGCAATGATTGTTTTACTTGTCTATCTCCTTCATAAATAAATCTCCATGAGGGCAAGAACTGTGTCTATTCCCATTACCATCCCATTGATTTTAATCATAAAACCTCATATTCATTAACAGTCACTCCTTATCCACTCCCCACCCCAGCCCCTGGCAAACAGTGACCTGCTTTCTTTCTCTATGAGATTCATCTCTCTCAGCAAGTTCACAGTGACAAATATTGAACCTGGACCTAACTTTTAAAAAAGGTAGATGTTTAGGGAGACTTTTTAAAAAGATTAATCAATTAATTAGGCTCCGGCAAGTCTTAGTCATAGTCTGAGGGCCTCTCTAGGAGCAGAGGTGCCTGAGCTTAGTTGGCCCAACGCATGTGGAATCTGAGTCACCCGACCAGGGATCAACCCCCCAACCCCTGCATTGCAAGGCAGATTCTTAACCTCTGGACCACCAGGGAAGGTCCCTAGCTACTAACTTTTAAAGTAAGAATATTAAGATAGTGATTAATGGCAAATTATTAAACATTCTTGTGTTTTATTTTCCTTAACTTGGAAAGGATGCCTACTTACGTAAGAAGGCAGGTCATAAAATGACCAACAGTTTTTAATGAAGTATGCATTGCTCAGTTTCTCATCTACTTCTTCGATCAATTTATAGAATTTTCACAATGTTGGTTTCTGCTCCCAGAAGTGAAACCTCTCATTGTTTCAAAAACCCCTTCTTCTGCCATGGCTGCTCCTTAGGTCCCTGCCTTCTGCCTAGAGTCCTCTCTGTTCTATAAACATGAGTTTCTTCCACTCTGATCTCATGAAACTTGGATCCCTATGAGTTAACTATTTTAAAACTTGTTGTACATACAATGTTTTACTGTTCACACTTAAAGCCTGTCTTTTAAGAACTGTTTTAGAGGTTTTATTTTCAGAAATATGTAATGAAAAATAATAGTGAAAATATAATAAACACTAATGTAAAGGAAACATGCATCTTATATTATTTGTAGGAATGATTTGAGGCCTAGATGAAAGGTCCCTTCCTCAAAAGAAGATTTTGAGGAATCTTCTAGGGCATTTATTTTTTACAGGTCCCTGGAGGCACAGCCAACATGAGACCTGTGGGTCCAAGACTTGCCCAACTCACACAGGAAGTCTGCTTGAAGTCTCATTTACTTCTGGTTCAGCCTGACTCTAAGGGTGTAACCCTTTGTAACCCTCTCAGCCTACTGTGGGAACAGTCTCTTACTAGACTTTGCGTCTTCTGTAGACCCAGTGCTTTCATTTCTGACCTCCTCACCAGTCAAAGCCATCTCAATGAAGTTTCAGATTTGCTGGGATCAACAAATGCTCTCAGAGTAAAAGCAGATTCTGTATTCTGATCACTTTTATTGGTTCTTGTGTTAGCTTTAGCTTTAGTCTTTTGATTCTTGACTAATTTGAAGCATCCAGTTACTGTTTTCATATTTTTCCAGAAATTTTGTTTTTCCTATGAGAACACAGATCTGAAAAACCTTGCCCACCATTACAGGAAATGAAAATTCACCCACACCCATCCAAACTCTTTAAGAAGGAAATAGAACCAGAGGAAACCAAACAGAGTCTGTGAAAAGCAGCAGGTCCTTCCAAGTGTGTTGTGTGGTACTGTGAAGAGCAGAAAGGTGAGAAGTGAGGGGACACAGACCACAAAACGAGTGTATGGAATTGTGGTGAGGGAAGATGAGAGGCTCCTAGAAGCCTCTGGATGCAAGAGAATTCTAACTAATGAGGATTATTGATTTATCTATACTTTTAAAAAATAGTGACAAATTTAAATGAGCTACTATAGACCCCCTTAAATGGTTGGGAGAACAGAGACAATTTCTATTTTGGCTGACTTCTTTAAAACAATATCATTCTATGATTGTGCTACAGAAATCACTGCTTTATCAACCTTACATATACTTGTTTACTGCAGCTGATTAAGAGAGTAAAAGGGAAGGGAGAACACAGAAGGGAGGGAGAGAGGAGTAGTGATACCAAGAGCAAAGCTGTGAAGACACTTATTGTATCAGTAGAATTAGTACCTGTTTCATGTGAAAGAGAGAGGTTGAACGAAGCATTACCTCTGTCCTGTTGAAGCTCATTGTCCAGTGACAGGTGAGAAGAATGTATCATCAAATAATTTGAATACAATCTAGGTCTAATCAAGTTTTACTGAGCATTAGCTAAGTGCCAGATGATTTCTAAGAAAGAAAAAAAGCAACCCCTGACACCCAACAATTGATCTTTAACTTATAGCTAGACTTGCATGTGCTCAGAAGCTGGCCTGGAGTTCATTGCTAGGTCAAGTTATTCTCCTTTGGACATATACCACTTCACAAAACACCCAAATCAGTCAAGGTCTCTCTGGGACCATGAGCAAGTGAGACAAAACAAGACAACTTCTTAATTTTGTCTGCTGCTACTGCTGCTGCTAAGTCGCTTCAGTCAGGTTTGACCCTTTGGGACCCCACAGACGGCAGCCCACCAGGCTCCCCCGTCCCTGGGATTCTCCAGGCAAGAATACTGGAGTGGGTTGCCATTTCCTTCTCCAACGCATGAAAGTGAAAAGTGAAAGTGAAGTCGCTCAGTCATGTCTGACTCTTAGCAACCCCACTGACTGCAGCCTACCAGGCTCCTCCGTCCATGGTATTTTCCAGGCAAGAGTACTGGAGTGGGGTGCCATTGCCTTCTCCATAATTTTGTCTAAGCATGGACAAACACAAAGTCACTCTACAACACACAAAATACCAATTAGCTGTTTTCCCACTCACAGGACTCAGTACTGCTTCTTTACCATAAGAATTTAGCCTCACTCTACCCTCCCTTATGGGGCTTCCCTGGTGGCTCAGATGGTAAAGAACCCACCAGCAATGTGGGAGACCTGGATTTGATCCCTGGGTTGGGAAGATCCCCTGGAGGAGGGCGTGGCAACCCACTTTAGTATTATGCCTGGAGAATCCTCATGGACAAAGGAGCCTGGTGGGCAGGCCACAGTCCATGGGTTGGCAAGAGCTGGACATGACTGAGTGACTAAGCACACAGCACACACCCTCCCTTATAAATAAATTTCAAGTTATCCAGTCATTAATTGTCCCTGCATTCTAACAGCACTCAATCTAGAGGAAACCCTGTTTCGTCAGATCCTCCCACAAATCGTCCAACCACAGCCCAAATCCTATAATAGGTCCTTTCCTCCTACTGAGAGGCCTCCCTCCACCCATGGCGTGCATTCTGCCTTACTGCAATGAGTGATAAACCCAACTTGTCCAACTGCAGGTGTGTTCCTAGCTTTGGCTGGAGGGCATCACCATTTCAAATATATTATTTAATGTAATGTTCAAAACAAGAGCATAAGCCTGAATTTACAGATGATCTTAAGACTCCTAAAGGTCAATTTAATTCAGAACTACAAACAGAATGAGACAAAACAGGGATTTGAATACAGGCCGTTTGAATGCTTGTCACTATCTCAAATGACTGAAGACAAGATAGTGAGGGAAAAATGTGTCCAAAACAGACAAAAGACTTTTCCCCCTCTTTAACTATTTTTATGAAGTGATATCTCCCTCTTGTGATATTTTATAACATGGGTTTTTAGTAATTTGAATTTTGCAGCTATAGGCAATTATTCGTATGCTACCAAGATTTAAGAGAATACATTTTCTAGATATTTGCCCCATAGGCAAAGTAAAATTGAGCAATTCAATTAAAAACTATAGTTTATGAAGAAAGAAATGTCTTTTATTGTCACCTACAATACTTTTTTTCCCCTTGAGAGACAACCCTATTGCCTTCTTTTACTTTAAAATAAATGACCTTTCTTAAGATGACTAAGGATCACGTAAGATATATTGGTTATCTCTATGTCAAAGACAGGAGTGAGAGAGATTCTTCACTGAATATTCTCTTGTATTTTTTTAAAAATTAAAACCATGTGAATAAATTACCAATTAAACACAAATTAAAATGTTAAAGGTCAAAAATAAAATATACATGTATACCCTTTTACTTTTTAAAAGATAAGTGGAATCTGCAACTGAGGTACTATAGAAAATAAGATGAATTCTCTTTTGGTTTTCCGTTTTTAAGCTGTAATTGACCCAGATTCCTTTTCTGAAAAATTAAAAAAATTTTAAGCCACACTATGCCACATTTTAGTTCCCCAACCAGGGATTGAACCCATGTCCCTGCATTGGGACTGTGGAGTCTTAACCATTAGACCACCAGGGAAGTCCTCTAGATTCTTTAATATGAGACTGTAGCAGCAGGAAAGAAATACACAGACTAGGAAAACTCAAGTGAAAAATAACAGAGACAGATAAAAATACAACAGAGGAAGACAAACACATCATGCTGGAGCATGTGAATATAGCAATGAATACATTGGCTCAGACAGTAAAGAATCTATCTGCCATATTCAGGTTTGATCCCTGGGTCGGGAAGATCCCCTGGAGAAGGGAACGGAAACCCACTCCAGTATTCTTGACTGGAGAATTCCATGGACAGAGGAGCTTGTCGGGCTATAGTCTGTGGCGTTGCAAACAGTCAGACATGACTGAGCAACTAACACACACACACACACACATTCCTAAATAATCATACTATCTGGATTTCAAGACAAACTTTTCTGAATCACTTAAAAGAGTATAATTATAAACTTAAAGTAGTGTTGGAATATGAAGCAAGTACTGCCCTGATATCTTTATGCTAAAATAATTATTTGTAGTTTATTTGAAATTCAAATTTAACTGAAGTGAAAGAAAGTAAAAGTCACTCAGTAAAAGAAAGTAGAAGTCCGACTCCTTGCGACCCCATGGACTATATAGTCCATGGAATTCTCAAATTGAACTGAACATTTTGTAAATTATCTGGCAACTCTATTCTTTAAAAAAAGTCAGACAACTCATCAATTTACCAGCAGATGGCTCCCTAAATCTAGTTTAAAATAGTACACTCAACCCTAGTGAGGAGTCATTGTTTCAGGGTTTTTGTTGTTATGAGTATTTACTCATTTGATTGGTCTGTTGTGGGTGGGTTAATTTGTTGAGGGGTGGGGAGATGGGAATTTTTACTTAGTTATATGAAAACATAAAATATCCCTTCCAGCCATTTGATATGATTCTTTGTAATCCTTAACTTTAGAATTAAAATGAAAAAAAAATCATTTTTAATATCTTTTTTTATATTTGCTCAAGCATTTAAACGCTAAGGCGACATACACAATTTCAGTGTAAAGTGACTCTGACATTTCACAAAGGAATTTCATACCAATTAAATTATGTATTCTGAACTTTAGGGCAAAGATCTCTATGAAAACTAAACTTTTACCTCTTTCATGCAGTCTGATTTGCTAGAATATTCTAGCATTGAGTCTCTCTGGATTCCTCCATGGTTCAGCGGTAAAGAATCCACCTGCAGTGTAGGAGATGTGGATTCAATCCTGATGCAGAGCATCAGGAAGATCCCCTGGAGAAGAAAATGGCAACACACTCCAGTATTCTTGCCCGGAAAATCCCATGGATAGAGGAACCGTGGATTCAATCTCTGCATCAGGAAGATGCCCTGGTGAAGAAAATGGCAACACACTCCAGTATTCTTGCCTGGAAAATCCCATGGATAGAGGAACCCATGGATAAAGAAAGCTGAGAGCCAAAGAATTGATGCTTTTGAACTGTGGTGTTGAAGAAGACTCTTGAGAGTTCCTTGGACTGCAAGGAAGATCCAACCAGTCCATCCTAATGGAAATCAGTCCTGAATATTCATTGGAAGGACTGATGTTGAAGCTGAAACTCCAATACTTTGGCCACCTGATATGAAGAACAAACTCATTGGTAAAGACCCTGATGCTGGGAAAGACTGAAGGCGGGAGGAGAAGAGGGTGACAGAGGATGAGATGGTTAGATGGCATCACCGACGCAATGGACATGAGTTTGAGTAGGCTCTGGGAGTTGGTGATGGACAGGGAAGCCTGGCGTGCTGCAGTCCACAGAGTTACAAAGAGTCAGACACGACTGAACAACTGAACTGAACTGAGAGGAGCCTGGTGGGCCACAGTCCATGTATTAGCACTGAGGCAAGAGCTCTGTTTTTTAAATTTATTTATACTTAAAAAAATATTAAAGTACAGTTGATATATAAGTTACATGCGTACAATGTAGTGATTCACAATTTTAAAAGGTTGTATTCCACTTAATGAAAATTGCTCAGCCGTGTTCAACTTGCAACCCCATGGACTATACAATTAATGGAATTCTTCAGGTCAGAATATTGGAGTGGATAGCCTTTCCCTTCTCCAGGGGATCTTCCCAACCCAGGGATTGAACCCAGGTCTCCCTCATTGCAGGCAGATTCTTTACCAGCTGAGCCACAAGGAAAGCTCAGGAATACTGGAGTGGGTAGCATATCCCTTCTCCAATGGATCTTCCCGACCCAGGAATCAAACCAGGGTCTCCTGCATTCCAGGTGGATTCTTTACCAACTGAGCTATCAGGGAAGAATATTCCATTTATAATTATAATAAAATGTTAATTATATTTTCCATGTTGTATAATATATCCTTGTAGTTTATATGTATTAGTTGATACCACTTCATACATGCTGTACTGTGACCCAAAATACATATCCAATGCTCCCAATGAAATCACTGATTCAATGGAATTTTTTGACATGCCACAAATTTACTAACATTTTGCAAATGCCAGAGTGTACTGATATATTCAGGTATGTTTTCTAAGAAAAACATATTATAGAAACAACTGTTATCTTAAAGTCTATTTTGTTTGATAACAGTATAGCCAGTCTCTGAAGACTCTCTTGGTTCTATTTTGCAAGGCTATAGTTTCCCATCCTTTCACTTTCAATCCATTAGTTGGGACTTTTAAATCCATCTTACTAACCCCTTTATATTTAATGTAAATACAGATTAGGTAGAATTTGTATCAACCATTTTTCTATTTGTTTTCTATATGTTGTATATCTTTGTTTTTTTATCCTTCCATTTCTGCATTTTTTGTCAAAATAAACTTTTAAATGGATATTTTAATAGATATTAGGTAAATATTAAATAGATATTTAAATATTTTTCCCCTATAAACTGCCAATCTTTTCAGGCTCATTAAATCCTTTCCCACTCACTTTTTTCTTAGTAAATAAATCACAGACTTGAGCATACACGCGTTCCAAGTTGCTTCAGTCATGTCCAACTCTTTGTGACCCCATGGACTGCAGCCCACCAGGCTCCTCTGGCCATGGGATTCTCCCGGCAAGAATACTGGAGTGGGTTCCATGCCCTTCTCCAGGGGATCTTCCCAACCCAGGGATTGAACCTGTGTCTCCTGTGGCTCCTGCAGGCAGATTCTTTACCGCTTAGCCACCAGGGAAGCTTGATGTGAATATGTCAAAGAACATACAGAAAGAAGAGATTTGCCCAGGCAATGGCAACCCACTCCAGTAATCTTGCCTGGAAAATCCCACGGATGGATGAGCCTGGTAGGCAGCAGTCCATGGGGTCGCTAAGAGTCGGACACGACTGAGCGACCTCCCTTTCACTTTTCACTTTCATGCATTGGAGAAGGAAATGGCAACCCACTCCAGTGTTCTTGCCTGAGAATCCCAGGGATGGGGGAGTCTGGTGGGCTGCCATCTATGGGGTCGCACAGAGTTGGACACAGCTGAAGCGACTTAGCAGTAGCAGCATACAACTAAATGGCAACTTACTCCAGAATTTTTGGCCTGGAAAATCCCATGGACAGAGGAGTCTGGAGGGCTACAGTCCACAGGGTTGCAAGGAGTTGGACACGACTGAGTGACTGAACACACACACACATTAAGACTAAAAATCAGGTCTTCTGACTCTGGTTTCAAAGTCCCACTACAACTGTGCCATTCAGTTCAGTTCAGTCGCTCAGTCGTGTCCGACTCTTTGCGACCCCATGAATCACAGCATGCCAGGCCTCTCTGTCCATCACCAACTCCCAGAGTTCACTCAAACTCACGTCCATCGAGTCGGTGATGCCATCCAGCCATCTCATCCTCTGTTATCCCCTTCTCCTCCTTCCCCCAATCCCTCCTAGCATCAGAGTCTTTTCCAATGAGTCAACTCTTCGCATGAGGTGGCCAAAGTGTTGGAGTTTCAGCTTCAACATCAGTCCTTCCAGTGAACACCCAGGATTGATCTCCTTTAAGATGGACTGGTTGGATCTCCTTGCAGTCCAAGGGACTCTCAAGAGTCTTCTCCAACACCACAGTTCAAAAGCACCAATTCTTCAGTGCTCAGCTTTCTTCACAGTCCAACTCTCACATCCACACATAACCACTGGAAAAACCATAGCCTTGACTAGATGGACCTTTGTTGGCAAAGTAATGTCTCTGCTTTTCAATATGCCATCTAGGTTGGTCATAACTTTCCTTCCAAGGAGTAAGCGTCTTTTAATTTCATGGCTGCAATCACCATCTGCAGTGATTTTGGAGCCCCCAAAAATAAAATCTGACACTATTTCCACTGTGCCATTGTGAGTGAGTGAGTGAAGTTGCTCAGTTGTGTCTGACTCTTTGCGACCCCGTGGACCGTAGCCCACGAGGTTCCTCTGTCCATGGGATTCTCCAGGCAAGAATACTGGAGTGGGTTGCCATTTCCTTCTCCAGGGGATCTTCCCGACCCAGGGATCGAACCCAGGTCTCCTGCATTGCACGCAGACGCTTTAACCTTCCACTGTGCCATTAGATCCTTCTAATTCTTTTTTGATCAATTTCAAATTACTTGCATTTTCTTCCTCTTATTTCAGACAGCATTGTTTCTCTAATTCTTGAACTCAAATCTCTTCATATGGTATTTCCCCAAGTATGGGAAATGATTTGAAGTGGTATGCCAACCTAGTGTTGAAAAACAAACATACAATGAGAAAGTTGCTTTATCCAATTCTCTTCTATTCCGTCTGTCAAGGAGAAAAGTGTCATTTATACTGGTGTTTAACACCTTGCTAACATTGCCCATCTTCCTTTTTCTCCTCTTTCTTTCTATTAAGGCACATAGGCTTAGTTGCTCTGTGGCATGTGGGATCCTTCTGGATCAGAGATTGAACCCCTGTCTCCTGCATTGGCAGACAAATTCTTTACCACTGAGCCATCAAGAAGCCCAGCCAGTTTTCCTTTTTAATCAAGAACAGTCAACCTCAAGCCTGGAGCTTTGGTACAACCATTTCTAACTAGAATTTAATAGTGTTATTTTGCTTTTGTTGTGGTTATTTTCATTTATGGCAAATGATTATGATTTTCCATGTACAAGTTTGCTATTTAAGAAAAGCCATGATTCTGAGTTAAAATAAAACACTGAGTAATATAATTGGTAGTATATGAATATGTAAAAATAATTCATGAATGTGGTGTTTGAATGACTAACTCTGGGAAACTACTGTATGGCGGAAATTTATTACAATGGCTGTCTGTTGTAACCCTTGATTCTCTTGAGCCACAAGAACAATCAAGGGCTAGGGTTACAAGTCTCCCGAATCTTCTTTTCCTCTTGCGTCTTAGGTAACAAACTCCTCCTTAGCTGCTGTTGTCATTTTTGGATTCTAAATCTCAAAGTTATTCCTAATGGCACTTTTGCTCAATTGGACTTCTGTTCTTTTTCACTTGCCTACCCTTCAAAATACTCTGCTCCATCTCAGTCTCCTGCTGTTTCCAAATTAAGGAAGATTTCTACCCCTGCTCTGCAAACGGTTATGGCTCTTCTGGTTAATCTTTGACTGTCTTGTAGTAAAGAACCCACGATCATATTTTGATTTGCCCAAAGGGATCTTTGCATTTCCTTTTCAAGTTGCTTGAAACAAGTTTCTATAAGGACTAGGATAGGAAACACTTGAATAATGCAAAGTATTCCTTCACATCAACACTCACACAGCATCAGAGGATTGATGCTCTTTACCTCAGAGTGAGTTTCCTGCCTTCTTGGGTTATCAATCCCTCCTCCCTCCTCTGGAATGGGTTATTTCAATATCTATCAGCTCTAAAGTTCAGAGTTGGGAAAAGCTTAGGTCCAGGCTGGAACACTAGATAGCTATGTCAAATAAAAAAGAGTAAGGGAAAGAATTATTGTACACACACAAAAAAAAATCAGTAGTACTATTTCTCAGTAGCCATAATGATAAACTGTGCTGTGATGTTTAAGAACATAAGTTAAAATTCTTTGTTTCATACACTTTTTACATTTCTATAACAAGTTGCACTGGAACTAAGCACAACTTTTTATGCCCAGATCAAACTGAAGCAAATGAGCAAATGTGTTTTTGTTTTGTTTTTTAGTTTATTTATTTTAACTGAAGGATAATTGCTTTACAATATTGTGTTGATTTCTGCCATACATCAACATGAATCAACCATGGGTAATTATCGTATATTAACGCATATATATGGAATCTAGAAAGATGGTACTGACAAACCTATTTATTTGCAGAGCAGCAAAGGAGATGCAGACATAGAACAAATGTTTTTTGAATACCTACTTGACTAACATACAGGAGCTACTCTGATTCAAATACAAGGAATGTTAATTTACAAATATTTAAAATACTCTACCCTGTGGGGAAAGAAAATCACTCCTTTAAGTTCCTTCTGCAGAAAGCTCCAGGTAACTAACCCTTAATTTCCTACATCATCTCTGACTTAATGTTCTGATCATATTACAGAGTGCAATTTAAACAAGGACTATATTTTTTCATACGTGCTTTCACAACAGCTGAATCCACATACCTATCTCTCCGGTAACTTTTGTAGTGCTCACTGAGATTTGATATGCTTCCCTCTAGTCCTCCCCTCCAATACTTTAAGTCCACAATGAGCCCATAAACCAGGAAAGGTAAGGAGGGAGGATTAGAGTAAATAGTAACCACGAATTCACTAACCCACAACTGTTGGCCTAAGCTTTACTTTGGGGATAAAGACTCTCATTAAATCTTGTTTTCAATACAGTGAGTTGTCACATTGATATATCATTAAAAAAAAAAAAACAAACAAGAGCTAATCAAACTATATTTTGAAAGACAATAGTATTTTAAAGTTTATAGCTAGCTTTTTATCTCACATTTTCCATAGATCATACTGTGTACTGTGTGATGCATAATAAAATATACCATGACCCCTAAAGACACCTTCATGTTTATAATCTGTGCATGTGAAAGACTGATATTTTGCTCTTTCTGGGAATAAAAAGATATAACAAAACTTAAAAGACACAATAAAACTATTTTATAGAGTGTGTGTATTGTCCGGGTTATGCAAGTAAGGATGGCAGAAGTGGGGAATACAGAGATACACATAAATATATACAATAAAAAATAAAGTGTCTCAAAATACAAGTATACATATCCATTAATTTCCTGAGAATAAGGTCCCTGATCATTCTATACATTTTTTTTAACCTTTAGGACTGAGGAAAGTGTGAGGCACACGGTAAGAATTTAATATATATCTGATAAATGAATGAATGAACACATACATGCATGCACAAAATATTATGGGAACATTAAGTAGGGGAGACTCCACATTGAGAATAATGGGAGTGGTGCATTGAGAATAACTGGTGGGTGATGGGGTCAGGGCAAACAAATTTGTAGCAAATTGCTACTAATAGTTCCCCAATATCCATTCTCCCCTTCTTAACAATAGAGGGGGAAAGGAGGAACTAACTATTGAGCTACTACTTTCCAGACAATCTTGACATACATCATTCCACTAAATACTCACAAACCTCCTCAAAGGCAGCATTATTATTCAGTCTGCCTTATAGGTCTAGAAACTGAAGCTGAGAGATGTAAGGACTTGCCTAAGGTTACACAGATAATAAACCAAATGCCAAAGTCTAGCCCTTCCTGTTTAACACACGAGAAAGAACCAGCGAACACAATTTAGAATCTCTTGAGTGACCATACTGATCTTGCTGCTGCTGCTGCTGCTAAGTCGCTTCAGTCGTGTCCGACTCTGTGGGACCCCATAGATGGCAGCCCACCAGGCTCCCCCGTCCCTGGGATTCTCCAGGCAAGAACACTGGAGTGGGTTGCCATTGCCTTCTCCAATGCAGGAAAGTGAAAAGTGAAAGGGAAGTCGCTCAGTCGTGTCCGACTCTTAGTGACCCCATGGACTGTAGCCCACCAGGCTCCTCCATCCATGGGATTTTTCAGGCAAGAGTACTGGAGTGGGGTGCCATTGCCTTCTCCCATACTGATCTTAGTTACATAAATTACGTTTCTTTTCCAGATTGAACCACTTCTACAAAGAAGATGAACAAAATTTGAGATTCCCAACCAGCAGCAAATAAGGTATTTACTCAAGTATATTTACCATACATCTTGCAGAATTTGGGGCTTGCACTTGCAAGATTTTCCTATGACTTTGATCTCAGTCCAAAATGAAGAACTTCATTCAACTTGTAGGCTTTGGTTTTTGCTTCATACAGAAAATGGAGACCAAGTATCTAGCAGATTTTTCTTTCTTTTAAGTAGATATTAGCATCTATTTTATTTTCAATAAAATAAAATCTTATTTTTAAAATGATTTCATAATTTTTTTTCACTTAAAACTTGAAACGTAATTTGTCAAGTTGCGCAATCCAATGCCCATTTGTTTTAAAACCTAGGATTTTTTTCAACCAGGCAAGAAATGTGAAGTACATACATGTTATTCTTCACATGATCTTTATATATTCATATTGGCATTTGTTCATTGAATCGTACTGTAAGAAAAATTTGAGAGCTATTGAAGCTCTCAAAAATTAGACCTATTGAAGTCTGTTGGAGAAGTTTCAAAGCAGCAACACAAATGGTATACAGTAGAGAAAAAAGCAACCTTTTCTTTTTCTCCAGTTTTAGAACATGCACTTTGGAGATAGGTTAACAGGCAATCAATAAAAAGCTTAAGAGGCACATAAACTTAAATCTCAGTCATCTGGTTTTTATTCTAGAAATTAAAGTATTTTCCCACTACCTGTAATACTTGAGCACAGTTGGTTTTTCTTTGATGAGTTAGGATGCAGACTTCTCTCCAGGACACTCAAAAATTAAAGTAGCCATATTAAAACCCTTTGGGGGAAGCTTATATATATCCCCAGTTTCATTCTATACTTTGAAGGGTGTGAATTTGCTTGTTTGTAGGCCCATTTCAGCAACATCTTTCTTTGCAGGCAGCTCCTGGGAAGGAGGCTGGCAAAGATCTTTACACAACTTGCCCTGGAAGGCTTCACCCGTGGCTCAGAGGGTAAAGAATCTGCTTGCAATTAATTTAGGAAAACGGAAGACGGGGCAGGGGTTCCATCCCTGGATTGGGAAGATCTCCTGGAGAAGGAAATGGCAACTCACTCTGGTACAGTATTCTAGCCTGGAAAAATCCATGGACAGAGGAGCCTGGGAGGCTACAGTCCATGGGGTCACAGAGTCCACCACGACTAAGCGCAGCACAGTCAGTCCTGGAAGGGTCTATCTAATGTGATATCTGTGGTACCTATTGTTCCAAAAAGCGTGGAAATAGTCGATTCGTCTTTTTTTTACCTTGTTTTTTTTCTTCTTCAATAGTTCTACACTGAGTTGTTTTAACATTTCCTGCGTGCCCGCTAATCCTCTAAACTGGATGTTGTCAGCAATACAAAATTCTTGCTTTCAAGGAGATCACAGGGGACAAGTTGGAGAAGAAGGGTCACTTGTGACTCTGTGGAAGTCGAGGATCTTCAGGGCTGCGCAGTCCAATTATGGAGGGGCCTCCAACCTGAGGAGGGGCTGGCACAGGTGTCCGGGGTGAGAGGAGGAGCAACTCAAGAAAGGAAGCGCTGGCCAAATCCCGCGGGAACTGCCCTCTGACAGCGTTCCCTCCCCCCTCGTCGCACCCTTGGTTGCCACGGAGACCCGGGTACTGGGCAGGCTGACTGCCGCAGACAGGGGAGGCCTACCTTTTCGCGGCCGGAGCCGGCGGGCCCACCAGCCTCGTGCTCTACCCCGCTCAGCTGCCGCGTTCGTGAAGACGACCGTGCGGGCGGGCGAAGCCCTGAGGAGCATCCTCCCCTCAGGAACCCTAGCGAAGCGAGAGCCGGGGGTCGCGACCCCCCTGCCCCGACCCCGGCGGGTGGGAGAAGCTCATTTGAACCAAACTGCCTGCGCGGACCACCGCGGCAGCCCAGCAGTCCCGGGGCCCCCGAGGGCGCTGTGTAAGATACCAGGCACCGGTGCCCGAAGTGCTGCGGCCGCGTCTCTGTTCCCAAAGCCCCGGGGAACATCCGCCCTCTGGGGTAAGGGAGGACTCACGGGAGCCAGTGAAAGGAGCGCCCGAGGGGCCGCAGGTGCGGCTCTTGGGGGAGCTCTGCACCCAAACGGGCCTCGGTTAAGGTCTCGTAATTCGGAGGCCATTCGGAGCCGTCTCCACCCCTCTCCCTTTGTGTGTGGAGGTTTCCCGGCTCCAAGTAAGGGATGCTCGGGGCGGCCAGGGAATGCCACCGCTGGGTCTCTAGGGCCACACGAGGTGGGTCACCAAGTGTAGTCCTGCGGAAATAGTGGTTTAACCGGGATAATCTTTTATTTTCACAGAAACGATGCTTGAACAAGGAAAACCATTTCCCGGAACATCTGAATTGTAATTCAAGCTTGAGTTACCTAGGACAGTCAGGGGGGCAAACATGTTTAACTCCGCAAATGAACTGGAGTTTTCGGAAGAAACAACCGCGGAAATCTCCCAACTGTCTTCGCTGGCGCTGTCAGGTGACCCAGCATGCAGCGAAAACAGCTCAGCTGGTTCACCCGAAAAAACTGGCTATCCGGACTCCGTTTACATTCTGGCAGCGAACATTTTTCAGGGCACTAGACTCGAAAAGTCACCAGAGAAAGCCTTAATAAAGTATGGGAATGAGCCCTTGCCGTCCTCAACCGAATCCGAGGATGAATCCTTTCAGCGTTTGTCCTATGAGTTGGCTTTCAGTGCACTTAAGTGTGAGTAGTACCAGTTCTGACAGTCAGCACTAAAAGAGAATAATGAGAGAATTTCTGAGGTGCATCGAACCTCCTCCTCGCACCCTCACACACATACCCCAGGTTTTGTTTTTAGGCTTCTGAATATCTTTGGTCAGTTGCGGATGTCAAGGCTTTAAGGAGAGTTTCCAGGAAAACAATCTCTTTCAGTCAGATATGTTTTCCACTGTAGATTTCCCTGTGCTTAGGTGGGTCAAAATTAAGATGATCCTATTCACTGCCATTTTCTTTGTTTACTTTTGGAAGCTTGTAAATTTATTCTTCCAAATTTTTGTAGAAATCCTTTTTAATCTGCCTCCAGGATTTGAGGTGTTAATATTTCAGATTTCCTCGATGGTGGGTAATTATCAACTTCTGAGTATGGAGTTGATTCCAGGACAAAACCAAATATTTTTACTATAAGAGCAGTCAAAGGGCCTGGAGACAGGTTTTAGTACTAACCATCAACTATAATACAATATAAACTGTAAAGTTTGTACTGATTGGTATACTGACTGAAAAGAAGTTCCAAAGAAGTTCCAGAAATGTTTGGAGTATTACCAGCATGGCTAAAATGATAAAACTTCCTAAAGAGACACCTAGAAAGGGCATTACATGTATCATTTACTTACTGTTAATACTTATTGGGCCTTGCACATCCTTGCTGAGAGTTGGTTAACAATTGTTCAGCTGAATTAAAAGGTCCCATTAATTACTCAGCTATAAATGTGTGTTTTTGGTTGTCTACAGACATGATGTAGCTCAGTTCTGAAGCCAGGAATTTGTCATCACAGAGAAAAATTTGTGTGATGTTCAGAAGCAGCTTCTCCCTGTTTCATTTCTTTACTTTCTGCTTGTGATCTTTTTTTTTTTTTTTTTTTAAATCTGTCTTAGCCATTTTTCCCTCCTCCAGTTTAAACTTTCAGATTCTATTTCATCCCTTCCCTCCTCTTCTTTTTTAAAACTTAGATTTAAAGACCATCCAGAGTGTTGGTACTTTAAATCACGAGTCAAATTAACATTTGAAGATTTTCTCCTTGCAACAGTGAGATGCACATTAGGCATCTGTGTCAATTAATTGATATTTAATATTAATGCCCAAACTCTATTATAGACAATTTTTTCCTGATAGAGTATTGAATCTTACCTTTGTGTGTGCTGTGTGTGCTTAATTGTTCAGTCGTGTCCAACTCTGTAACCCTGTGGTCTATAGCCCGCCAGGCTCCTCTGTCCAAGGGATTTTTCAGGCGAGAATACTGGAGTGGATTGCCTTTAGAAATCAATAATAAAAGCCTGAGATTATTCTTTGTAAAATTAATCCATTGATTAGATGGTCATGTTGTAGTAATGTGTATGGTAGATTATAATTTTCTTTCTCTCAATCTTTATTTCTTTTTATGAAAGTGTCTTGTGACTGGCATTTTTTAATAACCCAGATCCCATTTAGATAAATTACTGTCATTTGTTGTTGTTCAATCGCTCAGTTGTGTCTGACTCTTTGCGGCCCCATGGACTTCAGTATGCCAGGCTTCCCTGTCCTTCACTATCTCCCGGAGTCTGCTCAAACTCATGTCCATTGAGTCGGTGATGCCATCCAACCATCTTGACTTCTGTTGTCCCCTTCTCCTCCTGGCTTCAGTCTTTCCCAGCATCAGGGTCTTTTCCAGTAAGTCAGTTCTTCACATCAGGTGGCCAAAATATTGGAGCTTTAGCTTTAGCATGAATGCTTCTAGTGAGTATTCAGGACTGATTTCTTTTACGATTGACTGGTTTGATCTCCTTGCAGTCCAAGGAGCTCTCAAGAGTCTTCTCCAGCACCACACTTCAAAAGCATCAATTCTTCGGCACTCGTCCTTCTTTATGGTCCAACTCTCACATCCCTACATGACTACTGGAAAAACCATAGTTTTGACTAGACGGACCTTTGTTGGCAAAGTAATGTCTCTGCTTTTTAATATGCTGTCTAGGTTGGTCATAGCTTTTCTTCCAAGGAGCAAGCATCTTTTAATTTCATGACTGCAGTCACCATCTGCAGTGATTTTTGAGGGCAAGAAAAAGCCTGTCACTGTTTCCATTGTTTCCCCATCTGTTTGCCATGAAGTGATGGGACCGGATGCCATGATTTTGGTTTTTTGAATGTTGAATTTTAAGCCAGCTTTTTCACTTTCTTTCATTGTCATCATAGGCCTTTATAAACCTACTTTTCTTGAAATGTTCATTTTTATAAGTTCAAATTCTAAGATGGGATGGTTTTGGTTGTTTACTTGGTACAGCTGTTATTTTCTTTTTAATGATAATAATACCTTGCTTTAAATTATCATCTGAATAATTTCCAAATGTTCATATGGAATAAAGCTAGAATTCCTAAATGTAGTGGATTTCCAAGGTAATTAAGAGCCTGATATTTTGCTTTAAAATATTGGAGGTTTTTATATATTTCACTTTTGTCTTATGTATTATCAGTGTTCTTTCAATATTTTCACATGTAATATTTTATAAACTCAACATCTGGCTTATATAGCATAGGTTCAAGGAATCACAGTTCAGAGAATCATGGTTCAGAAAAGAAAACTCAGGATTTCTTCCCTAAGGTTTTATAGGAGCAGTAAAGCTGAAAAGGTTAATGCACAAACTAAAGAGAGCTTGGGTAATGATCATCTTTTTTATTTTTTATGATTTCCAGTTTTATTATTTGCCCTTTTGTTGATGTCCTTTGTGTATAAGCTCTTTCAAAGCAGAGAGTGTGTTTTTCTGATTAATTGTTTAAAGGGTTCAGAATAAGGATTTTTGAAATGATAACCCCTATTCTTACTCCGCTAAATAAGATGCAAGGTCAGTTTTCTACTAAAGAAGGTAATGAAGAGTAACTTATTCCTATTAAGTTTGACTTATGTCAGAGAAGTAGAGTATTAGCAGCTAATTTATTTTTCAAAGAATCTCTGGATGTTTCAAGAACTACCAAATATTAAAACAGAAGAAAAACTGGCAAAATGATTTCTTAAAAAATAAATTAATGAACAACCCATTAAGAAAAAAAATTGAGGAAGAAGGTATTCCTGAAATTATTGATCATAAGTTCAGTTCAGTTGCTCAGTTGTGTCTGACTCTTGTGACCCCATGAACCACAGCACTCCAGGCCTCTCTGTCCATCACCAACTCCCGGAGTTTACCCAAACTCATGTCCATTGAGTCCGTGATGTCATCCAACCATCTCATCCTCTGTCGTCCCCTTCTCCTCTTGCCCTCAGTTTTTCCCAGCATCAGGGTCTTATCAAATGAATCAGCTCTTCACATCAGGTGGCTAAAGTATTGGAGTTTCAGCTTCAACATCAGTCCTTCCAATGAACACCCAGGACTTTTCCATCCTTTAGGATGGACTGGTTGGATCTCCTTGCAGTCCAAGGGACTCTCAAGAGTCTTCTCCAACACCACAGTTCAAAAGCATCAATTCTGCCCTCAGCTTTCTTTATAGTCCAACTCTTACATCCATACATGATTACTGGAAAAACCATAGCCTTGATTAGACGGACCTTTGTTGACAAAGTAATGTCTCTGCTTTTTAATATGCTGTCTAGGTTGGTCATAACATTCCTTCTAAGGAGTAAGTGTCTTAATTTCATGGCTGAAGTCACCATCTGCAGTGATTTTGGAGCCCCCCAAAATAAAGTCAGCCACTGTTTCCACTGTTTCACATCTATTTGCCATGATCTTAGTTTTCCGAATGTTGTTGATCTTGTTTCTGGCTTAATTCTTTCTCCAGCTTCCTCAGGTGTATATACTAATTGGTGACCTCTCAGTCCAAGGAACTGGTTATGTCAGTAATCTGGTCATTTCAGAATATGTAACCTGTCAGTGAAAAACCTGGCAAACATTTAATGTATGGTTGAGTTATGGCTTTGGGAATCACTAACTGTAGTCACGGATCCCTAAGACCACCCTCAGGTTCAATGATTCACTAGAAGTACTCACAGAACCCAGCAAAGCTGTTATATTCATAGTTACAGTTTATTACAGTGAAAGGATTAAGATTAAGGTCAGCACTGGAAAAATGTACACAGGACAAAGTTCAGAAGAGACCAGGTACAAGCTTTCTATTGTCCTTTCTCAAAGAAGTCTTAGGGACAGTACTTAATTCTCCTAGCAACAATGTTTGACAACATGAATGAAGGTTGTCAAATTTCCCTCCTTCCACAGATACAAAAACCCCATGTGCCTATATTTATAATTATTCTTTTTAAAATTGAAGTATAGTTGGTTTACAATATCCTGTTAGTTTCAGGTTACAGCTAAATTACTCAGTTACTTATTTTTTCAGATTATATTCAATTAGAGGTTATTACAAGATATTGAATATAGTTTCCTATGCTATACAATGAATTTTGTAACTTATCTATTTTATTTATAGTAGTAATCCCTGTTACTCCCATATTCCTAACTTGCCCCTCCTTTCCTTTCTTTGCCCTTTAGTAACCATAAGTTTGTTTTCTATGTCTGTGATTCTGTTTCAGTTTTGTATATAGATTCATTTGCATTATTTTTAAATTCTACATATAAGTGATAGCTTATTTGCATTTCTTTATCTGACTTCACTAAGTATAGTGTTCTATAGTTCCATCCATGTTGGTGCAAATGGCAGTAACATTCATTCTTTTTTATGACAGTAATATTCTGTTGTGTGTGTGTGTGTGTGTGTGTGTGTATATATATAAGTGAAAAGTGAAAGTGAAGTCGCTCAGTCGTGTCTGACTCTATCGACTCCATGGACTGCAGCCCACCAGGCTCCTCCGTCCATGGGATTTTCCAGGCAAAATTACTGGAGTGGGGTGCCATTGCCTTCTCTGAAGAACTACAATAGATTTATGTATTTGGCTATCTTGCTGAATTCATTTATTAATTGTAATAGTTTTTGTGTGAAGACTTTAGGGTTCTCCATGTAGAGTATCATAGTATATCTAAATAGTGACAGTTTTACTGCTTCCCTTCCAATTTGAATACATTTTGATTTGTTTATTTGGCTGTGTTGGGTCTTTGTTGCAGCATGTGGGATCTTCATTGCATCATGGGGGACTTTTGTGTGGCACACAGACTCTCTAGTTGTGGCTCAAAACCTTAGTTGCTCCATGGCATGTGGGATCTTAGTTCCCTGACCAAGGGTTGAACCCACGCCCCCTGCACTAGAAGCAGATTCTCAACAACTGGACCATCAGGGAAGTCTTGATTTCATTGTTGAACTCATTGGGTTTTTAGTAGCATGTTGTTTAGTTTCCATATGTTCATTTTTTTCCAATTTTTATTCCTGTGATTGATTTCTGGTTTCATAGAATTTTGGTCAGAAAAGCTGCTTGAAATAGTTTCTACCCTTTTAAATTAGTTGAGTCTTGTTTTATGACTTAGTATGTGATCTATTCTAGATAATGTTCCATGTGCCCTTGAAAAGAATCTGTCTTCTGGATTTTTTTGATGTAGTGTTTTGTAGATATCAGTTAAGTTCAAATGATTGTGTCATTTAGAACCTCTGTTGCCTTATTGAGTTTTTTCTCTGAATAATCTGTCTATTGATGTCAGTGGGGTGTTAAGGTCCTTTATTATTGTATTATCATCATGGAGTGTTAAGGCCTATTATTATTGTATTATTGTTAGTTTCTCCCTTTATGTCTGTTAGTATTTCTTTTTAATGTATATTTAGGTGCTTCTCTATTGGAGGCATTTATGTTAACAAGCATGTTATCTTCTTGCATTGATCCCTTTATCATTATATAATGCCCTTCTTTGCTTTTCTTTATGGGCTTTGTTTTAAAATCTATTTTGTCTGATGTGAATATGGCTACCCCTGCTTTCTTATTGTTTGCATTTTCTTGAGCTGTCTATTTTTTATCTTTTCCCTTTTGGTCTGTGTATGTCTTTCACCCTGAAGTGAGTCTCATATAGGCAGCATATTGCAGGTTCTTGGTTTTGTTTTGTTTTTCCATTCAATCTGCCACTGTGTGTCTTTTGATTGGAGCATTAGTCCATTGACATTTGAGGTAATTATGGATAGGTATGTACTAATTGCCATATAATCCTTGCTTTTCAGTTCTTATAGTTCTGTTTCTTTTGTTTGTTTCTTTTTCCTTTTGTGGTTTGATAATTTTCTTTTGTGGTATGCTTGATTTCCTTTATATTCTTTTCAAAATAAACTGTTGTATATTTCTGATTTGTGGTTATCATGGAGCTCAAGTATGTTAACTCAAAACTATATCTCCTGGCTTTAAGATGATAGTCATCCAATTTCAAACACACTATAAAAGATCTATATACTGCCATTACCCACATTTTGTGATTTTGATGTCCTATTTTACATCGTTATGCATATCCTTTTACTGTTAATTGTAGTTATAACTTTTTTTTTTTTTTTTACAATTTTTTGATTCTGTTTTAATCTATGTATTCTCCAAAATCACTGCAGATGGTGACTGCAGCCATGAAATTAAAAGATGCTTGCTCCTTGGGAGAAAAGCTTTGACCAACCTAGACAGCATATTAAAAAGCAGAGACATTACTTTACCAACAAAGGTCTAGTCAAAGCTATGGTTTTTCCAGTAGTCATGTATGGATGTGAGAGTTGGACTACAAAGAAAGCTGAGCACTGAAGAGTTGATGCTTTTGAACTGTGGTGTTGGAGAAGATTCTTGAGAGTCCCTTGGACTGCAAGGAGATCCAACCAGTCCATCTTAAAGGAGATCAGTCCTGGGTGTTCATTGGAAGGACTGATGCTGAAGCTGAAACTCCAATACTTTGGCCACCTCATGTGAAGAACTGACTCATTGGAAAAGACCCTGATACTGGGAAAGATTGAAGGCGGGAGGGGAAGGGGACAACAGAGGGTGAGATAGTTGGATGGCATCACCAACATGAGGGCACGAGTTTGAGTAGGCTTTGGGAGTTGGTGATGGACAGGGAAGCCTGGTGTGCTGCAATCCATGAGGTTGCAAAGAGTTGGACATGACAGAGCAACTGAACTGAAGTGATCGTCAATCCTTTTATGTATTTGCCTTTCCTATTGTGATTTTCCTTGTCCTATAAATACTTTGTTTCTTTTCTTAGAGAATATCCTTCAGTATTTCTTTTCAGTTCAGTTCAGTCGCTCAGTTGTGTCCGACTCTTTGCAACCCCATGAATTGAAGCACGCCAGGCCTCCCTGTCCATTACCAACTCCCAGAGTTCACTCAAACTCATGATGCCATCCAGCCATCTCATCCTCTGTCGTCCCCTTCTCCTCCTGCCCCCAATCCCTACCAGCATCAGAGTCTTTTCCAATAAGTCAACTCTTCGCATGAGGTGGCCAAAGTACTAAAGTTTCAGCTTTAGCATCATTCCTTCCAAAGAAATCCCAGGGCTGATCTCCTTCAGAATGGACTGGTTGGATCTCCTTGCAGTCCAAGGGACTCTCAAGAGTCTTCTCCAACACCACAGTTCAAAAGCATCAATTCTTTGGTGCTCAGCTTTCTTCACAGTCCAACCCTCACATCCATACATGACTACTGGAAAAACCATAGCCTTGACTAGATGGACCTTTGTTGGCAAAGTAATGTCTCTGTTTTTGAATATGCTATCTAGGTTCATCATAACTTTCCTTCCAAGGAGTAAGCGTCTTTTAACTTCATGGCTGCAATCACCATCTGCAGTGATTTTGGAGCCCCCAAAAATAAAGTCTGACACTGTTTACACTGTTTCCTCATCTATTTCCCATGAAGTAATGGGACCAGATGCCATGATCTAAGTTTTCTAAATGTGGGTAGGTTTAATATTGCTGAATTCTTTTAGTTTTTTCTTGTGAGAAACTTTTTCTCTTTTATTTTAAATGATAATCTTGCTGGGTAGAGTATCCTAGCTTGCAGGTTTTTCCCTTTCAGCAATTTGAATGTATCATGCCACTCATTTCTGACCTTCAGAGTTTTCTGCAGAGAAATCTACTGATAGTGATAATGGGGTTCCCTTATAACTTACTCTTTGTTTTCCTCTTGCCACCTTTAGAATCCTTTCTTTATCTTTAAATTTGTCGTTTTAGGGAATTCCCTGGCAGTTGAGTTTTTAGGACTTGGCACTTTTACTGCTGTGGCCTGGGTTTGATCTCTGGTTGGGGAACTGAGATCATGCAAGCTGTGTGGCATGGCCAAATAAGATAAAATAAATTCATCATTTTAATTATGGTATGTCTTGGTATGGGTATCTTTGGGTTCATCTTGTTTGGGACCTTCTGTCCTTCTTGTACTTGGTATCTGTTTTCTTCTTTAGGTTTTGGAAGTTTTCATCCATAGCTTCTTCAAATACACTTTCAATTCTTGTTCTCTTTTCTTTCTGTAACACCTATTATGTGTCAGTTGTCATGTCTGAAATCATCTCATAGATCTCATATGTTGCATTTGTTCTTTCATTGTTTTTCTGTCTGCTCTTCTCATTTAGTGATTTCCATTATTCTATCTTCCAAGTCACTTACGTAGAGCTCTTTCTTGCTAACTTGGTTGTATAGCAGTTCTTCTGCCAGTTTCCAGTTAGTTTTCTGTGAGAATTGTTCCACATATAGAAGTTATTTCAGTGTGTTTATGGGGAGAGGTGAGATCCACATCTTTCTACTCTACCATCTTATTCCCTTTCAGCCTTGGCATTCTTGAAATGTAAGTTTTAGAAGTGAATTATATAAAGTGGATCACTGAAGGAAACACTATGAACACATAATAAAAATAGAGAAGGAGAACCTAGGGGAAAGTCAAAAGAAGAAACATCTTCCATCTTTCTTCCAGGATGGGAGGGATGATCAGACAGACTGTGTGAGTTTTAGGGGTCCTATAAATAGCACCCCTCTTACACCTGGGGCTTCCCTGGTGGCTCAAATGGTGAAGAACCTGCCTGCAATTCAAGAGACCTGGGTTCAGTCCCTGGGTCGGGAAGATTCCCTGCAGAAGGAAATGGCAACCCACTCCAGGACTCTTGCCTGGAGAATTCCATGGACAGAGGAGCCTGGTGGGCTACAGTCTATAGGATTGCAAAGAGTTGGACATGATTGAGCAACTAGCTTGTACTTTCTTACACCTGAGTTTGTAACCAGTAGAGAGAAAAAAAATGTTCAGGGACATGGCTTTAGATCGTCAGTCAAGGCAGGCTTGTGAAATACTTCAGAAGTAGAACTAGAACTTTCCATCTAATCCAGACACAGCTGAAGAAATGCAAGTCCCTCCACCCAACTCACAAGGCACATGGCAGAGAGCAGTCTGGAATGCATGCCCACCTTCTGCAGAAACACTGGCAGACAAAGAGTGGAAGGGGTAGGGAGTAAGATATGCCCCATTCTTTCTTCCAATTTCACTCACTAAATAAACTCAATTTTCGTTTCATGTAGAGTGATGAGTAGGTAGGGAGAGAATCTAGGAGTGTTTCTCTAGGGAAGGCCTTCTACATTGGAAACATGAGGAATGAGGATTGAGTTCCCTTCAAGAGACTAAAGAGAAGAGTTTCGAATTAGTGGGAGATGAGGGATAATTGGAGCTATTGTGCTGAACTAGGATAGGTAAATTTTGCAATCTTCAAAAAGTCCTGATAACTCAGTTGTTAGCAGTGTGTTTTATTTAGCCAGTGTGGTGTGTTGTAAGAGTAAGTACAGGAAAGGCAGCATAATGTGAAGAGAATGCATTTGGGTATCAGACTGCCTGGGTTTGACTCTGTGATCTGCCGCTTGCTGTGTGACCCTGAACATATTACTTGACCATCCTGTGCCTCATTTCCTAATCTATAAAACGGGGATAATGATGGTACCTAATTCATAGGATTGTTTGAGAGGGTTAAATGAATTAATATATAGAAAGCATTTTAGAACAATGTGTATCACATAGAAAGCACTATCTAAAATACACATTATTAGGGACTTACCTGGTGATCCAGTGTTTAAGATTCTGTGCTTCCAATACAGGGGGCATCTGTTTGATCCCTGGTCAGGGAACTAAGATGCCACATGCACGGCCCACACAAAGAGTATACATAATTAATGTTCATATTGCTGTGTGAGAAAATTCTTTAAACTGTAGATACATAAAGGCAGTGCATTCTGCGCAATTGACAAGAGCTCTAAGGAAAAAATGCAGTGTTGGCAAAACAAATGTTCTGTCTTCTTTTCCTTCATTCTGCCTCTCATATTTTTTAGGAGTCCAGTAACTCCACTGCTCAAAGTTCTAAAGCCTATGCAGGTCTCCTGTCCTAGCAGGCCTTCATTCTTATGATGACTGTATTTTCTATGACAAAAATTGGGACTCATGCTGAGAAACTATGAATTAGATAGGATTCGGTTTGCAAGTACTAAGAGTGTGAAACTATAAACTTCATTTTCCTTATAAGTGAAATGGGGATATTGCCTTGTACAATACAGCCATAATTGGTGACTAAAACATGGATATGATACCTGAAAGATTTCCTGTGAAAATTGGAGTCTGTTCTCCCAAGTTTGTCGCTTCTTATTAGTTTTCCCATCCCCTAGATAAAAACTGAAATTCAATGTGTACTGTGTATGTAGGAGGTGTTCCACAAATGTTGATGAATTGAAGCTATCCTAGCTTTCTGTTAACTGATTAAAGCATTTGTTATATGATGTGTATATATAGTTAAGTCATTATAACAAATGGAGCACTCATCTGCCCTGTGGAGGTTTCAAAATATGTCCATATGTTTTTACTTATTACCTTTGTAATTATCCCTGTGACCAGGTTGCTGTCTCATCCTGGACCTTTACATGGGTAACTCCTTGTCATTTGGGTCTTAGATTAAATGTTATCAGTGTCTTCACTAGTGAGTTTTATCAAATATTTAAATAAGAAATAACACCAATTTAGTGCAAATTATTCCAGAGACTAGAAGAAGAGGGGATATATCCCACAAATTTTATAAGGCCAACATAACCCGGATACCAACATTGACAAAGATATTATGAAGAGAAAATTATAGACCAATATCCTTCATGAACATAAACATAGAACAAAAATCCTAAATAAAATGTTAGCAAATTGAATTCAACAGTATGTAAAAGGATAAGACATTATTAATTAGATCTTCTTTAATGTTTTTCAAGGATATAAATTAAAGATTGAGATTCCTTTATTACTACCTCAGCTATTCAGATAATGCTCCTTTGACTTCCATGATGATTCCATGTGGAGCCTGGGCTTTCCTGGTGGCTCAGTGGTAAAGAATCTACTTACCAATGCAGGAGATGTGAGTTCGATCCCTCATCTGGGATATCCTCTGGAGGAGGGCATGCCAACCCACTCCAGTATTCTTGCCCAGGGAAATCCCATGGACCGAGGAGCCTGGTGGGCTACAGTCTATGGGGTTGCAAAGAGTAGGACACAACTTAGCAAGTAGACAATAAACAACACCACCACCATGTGGAGCCTGGGTCACAGGGGTCTGGGATTCATAAAGATTACAAATATTTCATTATGCCATTGTAATTTGGGTCTTTATCAAGAATTAAGGTATATTTTGAAAGTAAAAGTATTTTGCAGTATTGGCTAAAGTGTATTTTGATTCCAAAGTTTTCATTTTCAGCTTTGGTGTTTTCATAACAGACATTTTCTTTGTTTTACAGATCAAGATATTTTGGAAACTATATTAATAGACAGCTATATCTTCCCAAGTACCACAATAGTAAGTGTATAACTTTTATATAATTAGCTGTCACGTGAGTGTTATTTAGAAAGCACTAAAAATAAGCCTTGGGATTTAAATACCTAGTTTGTTTAATGCTAAGACCTCTTCAAAACACAGCCGTAACTCTTTCCTACTTCCAAGTTTCTAATATAGATTGTACTCCTTTCATTTTGATGAACATGCCAGAAATTGTCCTTTTTGAAAGTTTTATTTTTTACTGAATTTTTTTTCTAGTTTGCAGTCCTTTTCTATCTCCCAGTTTAATCAGATGATGTGAAAATAGTCATACTCCTGCTCGCTTGAAAAATAATGGAATGGGAAATATTGCTGTTAGATGTTATTTGTATGCTATTCCTTCTCTGTGTTTCCCCTTGGTAGCCAGATCATTTGAACAGTCTTATCATTGTGATGCTATATGATTTCCAAGACAGAAAATTTCAAGCTCGTCTTCTTTCTGGTAATGAAGAGTCTATAGCAGAAGTTCTAGAAGTGGAGAACCTTCTTAACAGGTAACTATAAAGGTTAAAAGGATGTTTTATATGAATTCATTATTAGTGTTTCACTGGTGAAATAGTATACAATATAATGTGTGGATAAGTGTTAAAATTTTATAGAGAAAAAATATAAAAGTTCATAAGTTTCTTGAGTTCCTTTAAAAAAAGATCTTGAACAAAGTAAATATATTACTTAAATTCAAGTTGTTTTGAAAGCTTGAATTGTAAGATCCAATTTGTAAGTATTTGGAAAATCATGAAAAATTCCTGACAATTTTTAGCACATACATAACTTACACTTCATTTGAAACAGCTATTATTTATTTACTTGGCTTTGTTTACAGCTCTTAAACTAACATGTATCAAACAAGAAAATTCCAATTAGATAAGAACCCACCACTTAGCCAAATTGAAAAAAGAATCTACAGCTTTTACAACTTAATGTCAGTAGTTAAGAGGAAAACTAACATATTTAAAATTTGTTTTCCTTTTACCCTAAGTATCAGCAGAAGCCTAGCATGAGAACAGTAATAGCACCTACCTAAAAAGGTGGTTGGGAGAACTAATTAGAGTAATGTGTGTAAAATGCTGAGCTAGGAGCCAGGCGCATAGTAGATGATAGTAGATGGTCATTCATTAAATGCTACCATTGTTAGGGCTGCAGGATCCTAGTTCCCCAACCAGGGATGGAACCCATGCCCCCTACTGTGGAAACGCAGTGTCTTCACTGGACCAGCAGGGAAGTCCTCTATACTCTTAAGCCTTAATAGAAAGCACAACATAGCAAACAACAGCAATCCTGTAGGAACACGTTTCCCTGGTGAATAATCTGAAACAGTTGTCATATCTCATTTTATATTGTTATGGAAAACTCAGTTTCATTTTGAAGGTTGAGACCAAAAGAGTCACTGAATGGAGTTATAGTAATAACTTACCTTTATTGAGGAGCACTTAATATGTATCAATCACTATTACAAGAAGCTCTTTACATAACAATTCTTCGAAGTGAATATTGTTATCAACCTGTATTTTTACACAGAGGAAAACTGAAGCACAGACATGTTAAAGTAACCTGTCTAATGTCATAGAGCTAGAAAGAGAAGTGCCAGAATTCAAATTCAGGAAGGCTAACTCTAGAGAACTTCCCTATAGCTCAAATGGTAAAGAATCTGCCTGCAGTGCAGGAGACCCAGGTTCAATCCATGGGTCAGGAAGATCCTCTGGAGAAGGGAATGGCAGTCCACTCCAGTATTCTTGTCTGGAGAATCCCAAGGACAGAGGAGCCTGGTGGGCTACAGTCCACAGGGTCCCAAAGAGTCAGGCATGACTGAGTGACTAACTCTTTCACTTTCACTTCAGGGCTCAAGATTTAACCATTTATATGCTACTTTTCCTTCTACTTAAGATAGTGAATCTTGGGTAAAATATGCTAGACGATGACAGATATGACATAGTACTATGTCAGTTGTAGCCATGAGAAATTTGGGGATGCAGAAAAGCAAAAGCAATTGAATGTATGTACCTTAGATAAGCAAGGATCTTGCTCCTGTTTACTACATAGGTTCCTGGGCAACCACTTCACCTCCCCATACCACTACTAGGCAACCTGCCTCTGAGGATGGGTACCCAGGATGGGTGCAGATACATTGGAGAAAAAGTGGTGGGGCAATGTGCTTTGGGACAAGCTCTGAGTTTCAGCTTTCCTGAACTGCTTTCAGTTTCCATTTGACTTAGGACTAAGGAGATTTTCATGGAAATCTCAACTTAGTGTGCGTAATGAGAGCTGAGGTTAGGCTAAAGCAGCCAGGAAAGCCACAGAGCTCTAACCAAGTAAGAAAGACCAGACTGCGGTTTCAGCAGCAGCAGATTCTTAGCTGAGAATGCTAGCGAGGCAGGTAGGAAATAGGACAAGCAAAGACCATGGCTCACGAGGCCAGAAGAGCCAGAAGATATTATTGTCTAAGGTTCCTGATTCCTCAGATTTTTACTTTTCCCTGTAATATATACTGTGCTGCCTCTTGCCTGGAGGAGGTTATCTGGTTACATTCCTGTCAGTGCAACAGAAACTACCCGAACCAATCGGGCTTCATATAATACAGATCTTACTCCCACATTAATAAGTTATTTTATATCCAATTCATGCTATGCTCAGTTCATAATATGTTATAGGATAAGTGAGTGTATTTAGTGGTTAAATTGAAGAGAATAGTAGTGTAATATACTGGTATAAGGATAACATTGAGAAAATCCATGTACAATGAGAAAGATAATGCTAAGAAAATACATGTATAAAGATAACCTAGAAGGTTCTAATCAATAATCGCAGCTTTCAAGTAATAGAAGCTATTTTCAGTTAGCGTGAGCAAAAATGGAAAATGTTCTTAAATAGATCCTGGAATATCTTATGCAATTCAAAGACTCAGGAAGAGGATGAAATCAGGAACTGGAAAGATGTCAGGATTTTCTTTGTCTCTTTACCTTTTTATTTCTGCTTCTCTCTTAATATCTGCTTCATTCTCCTTTTCTCTCCTGATCTGCCTTCTCTGTTTCTAGCCTACAAGGAAAAAGCCTTACTGCTGCACCCCAGGTCTTAAGCTTACTTGTTATACTTGTATGTTAGTTTCTTCACTTAGATTAATTTATTATCTCTACACCCAGTTCTAAATTCTACCCCCTTCCAGGGAATTTGATTGGCTCCTCATGGGTCAAGTGCATTCCCTTGGGCCAGTCCTCCATAGCTAATGGAGTAGAATTCTGAACTCAGAATGTTGGAGGCCAACCTCTATAGATCATCTGGGCCTTGGGGCTGGGCAGTATTGTCCCCAGGGCAGTAGAATCATGTTAAGCTTAAAGTATACCTTAGTATGTTTCTACCAAGACGATGAAGACTAATTTTAAGAGGTGATAGAAAAAGAAGCAGTTATTTAACAAGAAACTGAATGAGAATCATTTTCTCCTTATAAAAATTGTGTTTGATCTTTGTTGTTGTCTCTACCAGAGATCCTTGTGTTTTATCACTCTGTATACCAACTGGTATCTTTTTCTTCATTTGTTCATGGCTCTAGGGATAGAATCCAAGGTGAACCTATTATCATTCATTTGTTTATTATTTTTGGCTGCACTGGGTCTTTGTTGCTGTGTGGGCTACTCTTCAGTTGCCGTTCGTGGGCTTCTCATGTTGATGGCTTATCGTGGTGGCTTCTCTTGTTGTGGAGCACAGGCTCTAGGGTGCTCAGGCTTCAGTAGTTGTGGCTCATGGGCTCAGTAATTGCAGTTCTTGAGCTCTAGAGCACAGGCTCAACAGTTGTGGTATGTGGGTTTAGTTGTCCTGTGGCATGTGGGATCTTCCCAGTTCAGGGATGAACCTGTGTCTCCTGCATTGGCAGGCAGGTTCTTTACTGCTGAGCTACCAAGGAAGCCCTATCTTTTTGATATATGCAAGGGCTTTAAGAACTCATTTCTTGTACAAATGCAACTATCTTTGAAACAGTGAGACCGGATTAAATAAAAGAGACCACAGCTTCTTCCTTTCTTTCTCTGCATGCCTCATACTAGCCCAAGAATCTGATTCTGCCAAATAATTTGTTGGACTTTGGTGAGGCAAAACTAGAAAAGGCACAGTGAAATTAGAAAATGGGCAGTGAAAGACTGGAGAAGCAACAGGAGAGGAAAAACTGAGTAGCCCTTCCTCCCAAATCACCCAAAACTATCCTGTTACAGTCAAGGCACCACCAGCTTCTTAGATATTATCCTTGATTCTTCTTTCCTGCCCTCCCCAGTGCCTCTGCCATACCTATTACATTAAGTTCTGTAACTCCAGGTGGAAGCCATATGCTGAATGTGTCTACTTGTTTCCATTTCCACTCCTACTATCCAAACCCAAGCCATTTATAATCTGTCACTTGGACTACTGCAATAGCTTCTTCATTCCCTGCCTGTAACTCTTCCTTTTTCACAATCTCTTCCATAAATAAAGTGATCTTTTAAAAATCACTTTAATCACAGAGTGTCTTGGATCAAACTTATTCATTCCTCCTATAAATAACTAACTGTGCATGCTAAGTTGCTTCAGTTGTATCCAACTCTTTGCAACCCTATGGACTGTAGCCTGTCAGGCTCCTCTGTCCATGGCATTCTCCAGGCAAGAATACTGAAGCGGGTTGCCATTTCCTTCTCCAGAGGATCTTCCAGACCCAGGGGTTGAACCCACATCTCTGACATCTCCTGCATTGGCAGGCATGTTCTTTACCACTAGCGGCCACCTGGGAAGCCCCTATAAATAACTAGATGGACAAAATATATGAGACAAAGATTTTGGACATTAGACAAAAAGCAGCACAGAAATTTAATCCTTGAGAAAATGAAAACAAATGAGGTGAGCCCTAGAATAGTCCTGGCTTTATGCTTACAGGTACTTTCCAACTGCAGTGCAGGAAGGATGATCTGTAGAGAAAACTGTAGTCTTACTAAAATTAAGAAAACAGAGACCAGAGTTTGGATATGATCATTTTTCTTCTTGATTTTATTAATGTGGTAAGGTTATTTACCTGGAATGATTCATGAATTTTAAAACCATTTTTAACATTCATGGATTTGGGGGATAAATCACATTTGCTTAGATACTCCTTTTCTTCTATTCCCAATTTTCTCATTCACATAATGCTTTAGAGTTTTTCATTTGCCAAAATGCTTCTGAACACTTGTTCATGGGGTTCTATCTCTTATATTCTTTCCACCCCTTCTTTAGAAACTCTTAGCCCATTTGACTTACTTAGTGAATATTGTGAAACAGTGCTCAGTATAATGTCTGATTTTTTTTTATTTCTATAGGAAATTAAAGCAGTTCACTGAAGATTATCTTTTGGCATTAAGAATATAATTTGTATTTAAAGAGAGCCACATTTCTTTTGTGTTAGGCATTACTAATGGCACTTCAAAACTTGAGATATTTTGAGAATTCCCTGGTGGTCTAGTGGTTAGGACTCAGTGCTTTTACTGTGGAAGGCCTGAGTTCAGTTCCTGGTTGGGGAACTAAAATCCCACAAGCCATGTGGCACAGCAAAAAAACAAAGACAAAACCCACCACCACCACCAACAAAAAACAAAACAAAAATCCCCTTGAGATCATTTGTTCTTTGTATATAAAATTTCTGACAATTTTAAGCTAAAAAGGAATAAAACCCATTTCTTTTAAAAAATAAACTTAGAGAAAATGGTGTACTAGGTAGGATTCCTTTTTGACAACCAGACAGGAGTCCAACTCAAACTAGATTAGGCAAAAGAAAAATTTTATTATAAAGTATCTCATCAAAGAATTGCACAGTGAGACTTGCAGGAAGGATGTTGATGTGCTTATGCTTCTGCTAACTACATCCTGTGTTGAGGTCCTTTAATGGACTGGAACCTGGTGGTCCGGAGTTGATGATAAGAAAGTAAAAGGGAGAGAGAAAGAGGATGATATTCCTTGGTTAACGCAGAAAACCGATAAAGTCCTTAGACACAGGGCTTGCATCGCTCACGAAGCCACCTGGCGCCCTCTCGAGGGGGGCGAAGGCACAGTGTGCCTTGTTGAGAGGGTCTTAGAAACCTGGTCAGGAGAATGAGCATGACGGGTCTCTGTGCTCCAGAGAAGTAGCCTGAGAGAGAGAGAGAGAAAGAAAGAAAGACACGGGGACCAAAGCTCTGATGGAGCAAAGGTGTTTTATTCAACATTGTGTGAGTATTTATACTGTCTTACAAGGTAGCTATTTTCAGCAGAGATAAAATCAAAACTTACAAGTTATCAAGGAAACATGAGGTCATCCATATGAAAGAGGGAGGGTTGTAAATAATCACTTTTACCATATGGTTCATAAAAAGGAAGAGGGTCATAAATAGTTACTTATCACTGTATGGAAAAACTAACGAAGGAAATGCATGCATTCCTAAGCCCCCAGGAGCAGTGTGCTACTCCACTTAATTCCTGAATACTCAGGAATTAATAAGGGACAGAGGATTCATGACAGATCCAAAATAGCACACAGGAAGCCTCCTATTAAATGCTTCCTGACAATCCTGTGACTCAGGTATGCTCAGGACTCTCTTCCACACTGGTCTCTGCCTCTTTGTGTGCTTTAGCTTCATTGTTACATCTTCTTTTTCTGTTTGTAGAATGGGAAACTTGGCTGCTGTCAACTCAGGAGCTTTATATTGTACAGCACCAAAACCCAGAAAGACTGACTTGGCTCTCTGTTACTACACAAAAAAATTCTCTTGACTGGTTTGGGTCAAGTGCCCACCTTCTGCTGATTACCTGTGGTCAAGGAGACAGAGTCAGTACGCAATACCTCCCAGTGATTTAGGCCATAAGATTAAAAAAGAATCATTGGGTTTTCATTTTATGCTAACAAGTTCTTGTTTTTCTTTCCTGTTATTTGTAACTATGAGATATGAGATAATCAGAACTGGGAAGGACTTGATACCAATTCATGAAAGCTCCTTAATCTTGTCAAGATTACACTCTTGCCATCTCTGATAACACAGACTGACCTAATAGTGAGTGCCTGCCAGGCACGGTGCTTGGTGACACCCATGGTACTAAGTGAAATTCACTCAGTTGTGTCCAACTCTTTGCGACCCTGTGGACTATACAGTCCCTGGAATTTTCCAGTCCAGAATACTGGAGTGGGTAGCCTTTCCCTTCTCCAGGGGATTGTCCCAATCCAGGGTTTGAACCCAGATCTCCCACATTGCAATGGATTCTTCACCAGCTAAGCCACCAGGGAAGCCCCATGATACTAATCCCCACAGTAATAGCAAGGTAAGCTGATCACGTTCTACAGATGAGAAAACTGAGGCTGGTGAGAGTCAGCATCATACCTGAGGTCACACAGCTAGTAAGTGACAGAGCCTTAATTTAACTTCAAATTTGTCTGACTCTAAGCCCTTCACCTTTACTACATAAAATTTGTCTTTCAACCAGCTGTTGTTATAAACGATTAAGATATACAACTATATGGAGATAGCAAAACCTGAAAAACAAGAAGCAGAATTATTGGGTTTCCATTTTTAAAAATTTGGGGGGATTCCCATTTTTAAATATGGCAAATTTTAACTTTAGACTTCAAAAATTTGAAATAGAATTATAGAGTATTATAATTCTAAATCTAATTGTTAATTTTTCAAGTGGAAAATTGATAGTCTTGTCTTCAATGCAGTAGTTACCAAGAATGGATTTTCTGTCTCTAGTTTTAAGACAAAATTGGCTGCAGCATTGGCAAGATGTCGAATCAAACATGATGCCCTTTCAATTTACCACATTCTTCCAGAAACAGTTAGGAACCAAGAATTAAGGGCCTCCACTTTGCCGCTTTATGCTTGGATAAATACTTGTAAAATCAGGTAAGAGTTCTCATCAAATTCTTTACTCAAGTCACTTGCCTTTCAAAATAATGTGATAAAAGTATTACCTTTTTAATGGATGAGGGGCTCATCTGAGGGAGTGAGTGGGAATTATAGTTTCGTTCAGGATTTTATCACCAGATTACCAAAAGTAATTTAATAAATATGTTAACTTTTTTATCCCTAAATTTTTTTTACTTACTGATGGCTTAAATTATAAGTTCCATTAATGCAGTATATGCAATGATACTTTTATTTATTGTAGGAAAAAGATGCTGATATTAAATACATTTTTATGTATTATATTTGTAATTATAACCTAATATTATGTATTTACAGCCCTGAAGAAGTTTATTATACTTTGAAGAAAAATGGTTATAATAAAGTCAAATCTGTATTGCATATTGATAATAAAGTCTTTGCTGTGGATCAACATTGCTATGATGTCTTAATTTTTCCATCTCATCTTAAAAGTGATCTTCTAAATATAGATCTTTTTAAAGATTATAAACTTATATTTCAGGTAAACAAATTTTTACTTTCACTGTGGTTCTCAATATTGTGATTCTCTCAATAATCCTGCTTACCCAAAGAATTTCTCTACTTAAAACCTAAGAAATTGATTATATTTTGTATAGGTTATCAAGGAGGTTTATAAGGCCTAATTTCCACATAGAAGTATAAAATTAACACTGCTACATCAGTTTTCCTGTTGTACTTTGGCATCTTTGCCCCATGTGAAGTGGGCATATTGTAAGGAACATATTCTCCTTCCAAGACACCATAGATGGGGGAACTTGTATTGCTTATAGCTGAAAAGCTGTATTTTTCTGTCCCAAGGGAGGATTCAAGAGAAGGCATGGTGATTCCTTTTTCTTTTTTTTGTTTCTGAGGAAGATGCTAGTGCCATCCTGCATTTGAAAATGCAATGTGTAATATGTTCCCATTATCTCTTTACTATAGTCTTACAGCTTTGATTTGTAAGATATGTATAATGGCTATCAATACAGGAAGAGAACGTGAGTTATAATGGTATTTCAATAGAATGAAAAATAAAAGGTTCAAGAAATTGAGTTAAATTAATTTTTATGTCCTTAGATTCCAATTCTTGCCTCAGAATCACTTTGATCTTGTAAGGTTTATCCCTTCACAGTACCTGCATTCTTGGGTAGTGTCTCTTGGCCTTATCTTGTGGTGACATGCTATTGAGCACTGAGACCAGTTGTATAAACTCATCTGCTTAGCGCCCTTTTTAAACTTGTCAACCATCTTACTTTTAATCTCTGTGAGCTAGCAGCCAGTTAGATGACAGTGTGATGGGGAAGAAAGAATGGCAGTGGCAGATGAGTACATTTTCATGAAAGTTTAAGAATGGGAGCTAAGGCAGGACACCAGTAATCTATTAATCACATTTAGGGGGTTTGGCATTGCCTTATTACTATCAGTTCAGTTCAGTTCAGTTGCTCAGTTGTGTCTGACTCTTTGAGACTTCATGGACTGCAGCACACCAGGGTTCTCTGTCCATCAGTAGCTCCCGGAGCCTACTCAAACTCGTGTCCATCGCATCGGTGATGCCATCCAACCATTTCATCCTCTGTCATCCCCTTCTCCTCCTGCCTTCAATCTTTCCCAGCATCAGAGTTTTTTCCAGTGAGTCAGTTCTTCACATTAGGAGGCCAAAGTATTGGAGTTTCACCATCAGTCCTTCCAGTGACTATTCAGGACTGATTTCCTTTAGGATGGACTGGTTGGATCTCCTTGCAGTCCAAGGGACTCTCAAGAGTCTTCTCCAACACCACAGTTCAAAAGCATCAATTCTTCAGTGCTCAGCTTTCCTTGTAGTCCAACTCTCACATCCATACGTGACTGGAAAAACCATAGCTTTGACTAGACGGACCTTTATTGGTAAAGTAATATCTCTGCTTCTTAATATGCTGTCTAGGTTGGTCATAGCTTATCTTGCAAGGAGCAAGTGTCTTTTAATTTCATGGCTGCAGTCACCATCTACAGTGATTTTGGAGCCCCCAGAAATAAAGCCTGTCAGTTTCCATTGTTTTCCCATCTATTTGCCTTGAAGTGATGGGGCCAGATGCCATGATCTTAGTTTTCCAAATGTTGAGTTTTAAGCCAACTTTTTCATTCTCCTCTTTCACTTTCATCAAGAGGCTCTTTAGTTCTTCACTTTCTGCCATAAGGGTAGTGTCATCTGCATATCTGAGGTTACTGATATTTCTCCCAGCAATCTTCATTCCAGCTTGTGCTTCATCCAGCCTGGCATTTTGCATGGTGTACTCTGCATGTAAGTTAAATCAGCAGGGTGACAATATACAGCCTTGACGTACTCTTTTTCCGATTTGGAACCAGTCTGTTGTTCTATCACTATGTAACAGTTAAATGATAACAGTCATAATTTAAGCTAAACCAATTTTGTTTGTTAACTTTATAAATATAAACATATATACATATAAATTTATAAAGTTTATAAATATAAACTGCTAACTTTATATTGTGACATATATTTAAGGTGTTTTAAACTCAAAATGGGCTAGGTAACCTCAAGATTTCTGCCAATACCTTGTTTTACCTAAACCCTTTGAAATTCTAATCATACTCTTATCTTGTAGGACAAATCTCGAAGTCTCGCTGTCCATTCCGTAAAGGCTTTATTAAATATGGATGATGATATCTTAATGGTCAATACAGGTTCCTGGTACACAGTTGCCCATATGTCAGTCTTAACAAATAATAATACCTCAAAAATATTTGTGTGTGGAGTGCAGTCACAAGCTAAGGATCCTGACCTGAAGAACCTTTTCACAAAAATGGGATGTAAAAGTATGTACATATATTTATTTGCTTTGTGTTATGTTCTGTAAGACTTAGAAATGTTAAAAATATTTGAATTTGTTTTTTTTTTTGTAATGCAAAACTCTGTATATGAAATATACTCCTAAAATCCCCACTATATCAGACTACTGTTGCTTAATATTGGTTAAACAACTGCAGTTTAAATTAATGAATATATTAGCACTTTGGTATATTGCTTAACGTTCAACTACTACATAATTTGAGGTTCAAACAATAATTAAAGTAAGTGGTAGAAATTGTCATCTCGTAATACATAAGAACACAATCACAGGAGCACTTAAGGGACAAAGCTAATATCTAGGACCAGATTCTAAGTCCTTAGGCTTCTTATTTTTAAAAAATGTTTCCACTGGATCAAGCTGTGACAAAAGATAACATTTTATTATAGGTTCAGTGGAGCTGGAAAACTAATCTTTTGACAGATTCACAGGGTCAGAGAGACAATAAGTAGAATTCAGGGCTTAACATGGAGAGGTAGACTGTAAATTCCCAGGATTTCATTGGAGCACTGAAGTACACTCTGGGTAGTGATCAGTCCTTTGATGAACTAAAGCCCAAATTCCAGTCATCTCAGTTCCCAATTGAATTACGGTGATGTAACATTGCTAGTGCCCAGGCTTCACTGTGTACCAGAGGTAAAAGTAAATTCTCTTTGGAAGAAAGAAACAATATCCTGAATCTCATATTGTCTCCTAAATTTTTTCAAATACAGTGTCTGGCACTCAAAAAAAAAAAAAAAAAAAGAAGAAGAAGAAAGATGTGGGTGAAATAAAAAGAAAAATACTGCAGTAGAAGAAAACCCACAGAAGGTCCAGTGGAGATACCAGATGTGAACTTTATGATTAATATTCTTAAAAGACTAAATGACAAGTTGTAGAATTTCAGCAAAGAACTAGAAACTTTTAAAAAGCCAGAACTTTAAAAAACTTTTAGAACTTTTAAAAACTTTTAGAATTTTTAAAAAGCCAGAAGAAAAATCTAGAACTGAAAATACAATATGTGAAATTAAGAAATAGATTTTAACAGTAAATTAGAACTAAAAGAAGGAATCAGTGAACTGATGAGTCAGAAGAAACTATCCAGACTGAAACATCTGGAGAGAGAAAAGGATGAATAATACGGAAGAGATCATAAAATACACATGACACTCAGTGATCCAGTGATCTCATGTATGTTGTGATTAGGAACCCAGAAAAAGAGGAGAAAAGGAGTTGAGAAGAATCAATATGTGAAATTCAGGTGGAGGGGTTTTAAAAATTGATGAAAGTCACAGATTCAAGAAGCCCTATGAACTCCAGCAAAAATAAATGTGTAAAAAAACATGCTAGGCACATCATAGCATAACTGCTGAAAACCAAAGATAGAGAACCATGTTCAAAGCAATGAGAGAGAGAATACATATTACCTTTAATGAAATAGGAATAAAAATAAAAATTAGCTACTTCAACAAAGACAGCTGAGGCCAGAGACAGTGTCTTCAGTGCAGAAAGAAACTGCCAGGTTAGGTTTATTTACTTAGCAGAAATTTCCTTTGACGTGAAATATATTCTCAGAAAAGAAAACCTGAGTTTGTCACCAGCAGATACAATAAATGAAATACTACAGATTATTTTTTGAGTAGAAGGAATATTATCTCATACAGAAAGTTATAGGTGCTAGAAGAAAGGAGCAATGGAAAAGGTTAGTACATAGGTAAATCTAAATAGTTGTAGTCTAATATCTTGCGGGATTGTAAATTAATGTCTTGTGGAGCTAAAAATATGTGTCATATGTAATTAAAATAATGGTATATAATTTAGAGAAGGAAAAGAATTAATGTGTTCTCTCATCCTTGCTTTGTCTAAGATATGATAAAGGTATTATATCATTGGGTTGCAAAAGATTCAGACACAACTTAGTGACTAAAACAATGAATGTGTTATAATATTGGAGGCAATCAATAAATAAAGAATGTAAAACTAATAGCTAAGGGGGAGATGTGGAATATGGAATTGGAAACACCATACTAACATATACAAGGCAAAATAAATAGAAAATAAGTATGTAAATTAAACTTAAAATATGAATATATAAATCAAGTAAACATTAAATATGCATGACTATTACTTAAATTACAAGACAGCATCAATACTGGATTTTTATTTATTTATTTATGTATTTAAATATACATTTATTTATTTTAATTGGAAGCTAATTACTTTACAACATTGTTTTGGTTTTGCCATACATTGACATGAATCTGCCATGGGTGTACATGTGTTCCCCATCCTGAAATCCCCTCCCACCTTCCTCCCCATCCCATCCCTCTGGGTCATCCCAGTGCACCAGCCCCAAGCATCCTGTATCATGCATCGAACCTGGACTGGCGATTCGTTTCACATATGATAATATACATGCTTCAATGCCTTTCTCCCAAATCATCCCACCCTTGCCCTCTCCCACAGAGTCCAAAAGACTGTTCTATACATCTGTGTCTCTTTTGCTGTCTCACATACAGGATTATCGTTATCATCTTTCTAAATTCCATATATATGTGTTATTATATTGTATTGGTGTTTTTCTTTCTGGCTTACTTCACTCTGTATAATAGGCTCCAGTTTCATATACCTCATTAGAACTGATTCAAATGCATTCTTTTTAATGGCTGAGTAATACTCCATTGTGTATATGTACTACAGCTTTCTTACCTATTCATCTGCTGATGGACATCTAGGTTGCTTCCATGTCCTGGCTATTATAAACAGTGCTGTGATGAACATTGGAGTACACATGTTCCTTTCAATTCTGGTTTCCTCAGTGTGTATGCCCAGCATGGGATTGCTGGGTCATATGGCAGTTCTATTTCCAGTTTTTTAAAGAATCTCCACACTGTTCTCCATAGTGGCTGTACTAGTTTGCATTCCCACCAACAGTGTAAGAGGGTTCCCTTTTCTCCACACCCTCTCCAGCATTTATTGCTTGTAGACTTTTGGATAGCAGCCATTCTGACTGGTGTGAAATGGTACCTCATTGTGGTTTTGATTTGCATTTCTCTGATAATGAGTGATGTTGAACATCTTTTCATGTGTTTGTTAGCCATCTGTATGTCTTCTTTGGAGAATGTCTGTTTAATTCTTTGGCCCATTTTTTGATTGGGTTGTTTATTTTTCTGGAATTGAGCTGCAGGAGTTGCTTGTATATTTTTGAGATTCTTTGTCAGTTGCTTCATTTGCTATTATTTTCTCCCATTCTGAAGGCTGTCTTTTCACCTTGCTTATAGTGTCCTTTGTTGTGCAGAAGCTTTAAGTTTAATTAGGTCCCATTTGTTTATTTTTGCTTTTATTTCCAATATTCTGGGAGGTGGGTCATAGAGGATCCTGCTGTGATGTATGTCAGAGAGTGTTTTGCTTATGTTCTCCTCTAGGAGTTTTATATTTTCTGGTCTTACATTTAGATCTTTAATCCATTTTGAGTTTATTTTTGTGTATGGTGTTAGAAAGTGTTCTAGTTTCATTCTTTTACAAGTGGTTGACCAGTTTTCCCAGCACCACTTGTTAAAGAGATTGTCTTTTCTCCATTGTGTATTCTTGCCTCCTTTGTCAAAGTTAAGGTGTCCATAGGTGTGTGGATTTATCTCTGGGCTTTCTATTTTGTTCCATTGATCTATATTTCTGTCTTTGTGCCAGTACCATACCGTCTTGATGACTGTGGCTTTGTAGTAGAGCCTGAAGTCAGGCAGGTTGATTCCTCCAGTTCCATTCTGCTTTCTCAAGATTGCTTTGGCTATTCAAGGTTTTTTGTATTTCCATACAAATTGTGAAATTGTTTGTTCTAGTTCTGTGAAAAATGCTGTTGGTAGCTTGATAGTGATTGTATTGAATCTATAGATTGCTTTGGGTAGTATACTCATTTTCACTATATTGATTCTTCCGATCCATGAACACGGTATATTTCTCCATCTATTTGTGTCCTCTTTGATTTCTTTTACCAGTGTTTTATAGTTTTCTATATATAGGTCTTTTGTTTCTTTAGGTAGATATATTCCTAAGTATTTTATTCTTTTCGTTGCAATAGTGAACGGAATTGTTTCCTTAATTTCTCTTTCTATTTTCTCATTGTTAGTGTATAGGAATGCAAGGGATTTCTGTGTGTTGATTTTATATCCTGCAACTTTACTATATTCATTGATTAGTTCTAGTAATTTTCTGGTGGTGTCCTTAGGGTTTTCTATGTAGAGGATCATGTCATCTGCAAACAGTGAGAGTTTTACTTCTTCTTTTCCAATTTGGATTCCTTTTATTTCTTTTTCTGCTCTGATTGCTGTGGCCAAAACTTCCAAAACTATGTTGAATAGTAGTGGTGAGAGTGGGCACCCTTGTCTTGTTCCTGACTTTAGGGGAAATGCTTTCAATTTTTCACCATTGAGGATAATATTTGCTGTGGGTTTGTGGGTTTCATTATGTTGAGGTATGTTCCGTCTATTCCTGCTTTCTGGAGGGTTTTTATCATAAATAGATGTTGAATTTTGTCAAAGGCTTTCTTAGCATCTATTGAGATAATCATATGGTTTTAAAGATCAACTGTAAAATGCTGTTTGTAAGAGATACCCCTAACATAAAAGCGTATTAAAAATTGGACAGAAAAAGATATCCAGTAAACATACTAACAAAAAGAGATACAGGAAAGCAGTGCTAAGTCAAGAAAAATTACTAGAAATACAGTTAGAACATGTTTAATTCATCAGGTAAATATACAGTACTAAAGAAGACTAATACAGTCTCAAAATATATAAAGCCATGTTATCTAGAATCAGCAGATAAAATGCTCTGTATATAGAAAATTCTAAGGAATCTATGAAAAAAATGCAAAGTTAATGTAATCCCTATTAAAAAAAACCTAGGTGGTATTTTTCAGAAATTGACATTCGAATTGTCTTAAAATTCACATGGAAATCAAAGGGACATGGAATAGCTTTGAAAAAGAACAAAGTTGTAGGACTCATACTCCTTGATATTAAAACTCACTACCCAGCTTTAGTAATCAAGGCAATGTGGTACTGGCATAAAGATAAACATCAATTTAGTTCGGTTCAGTTGCTCAGTCGTGTCTGACTCTCTGCAACCTCATGAATTGCAGCACGCCAGGCCTCCCTGTCCATTACCAACTCCCGGAGTTCACTCAAACTCATGTCCATCGAGTTGGTGATGCCATCCAGCCATCTCATCCTCTGTGGTCCCCTTCTCCTCCTGCCCCCAATTCCTCCCAACATCAGAGTCTTTTCCAGTGAGTCAGCTCTTTGCATGAGGTGGCCAAAGTACTGGAGTTTCAGCTTTAGCATCAGTCCTTCCAAAGAACACCCAGGACTGATGTCCTTTAGAATGGACTGGTTGGATCTCCTTGCAGTCCAAGGGACTCTCAAGAGTCTTCTCCAGTACCACAGTTCAAAAGCATCAATTCTTTGGCGCTCAGCCTTCTTCACAGTGCAACTCTCACATCTATACATGACCACTGGAAAAACCATAGCCTTGACTAGACGGACCTTTATTGGCAAAGTAATGTCTCTGCTTTTGAATATGCTATCTAGGTTGGACATAACTTTCCTTTCAAAGAGTAAGCATCTTTTAATTTCATGGCTGAAATCATCATCTGCAGTGATTTTGGAGCCCCCCAGTATAAAGTCTAACACTGTTTCCACTGTTTCCCCATCTATTTGCCATGAAGTGATGGGACCAGATGCCATGATCTTCGTTTTCTGAATGTTGAGCTTTAGCCAACTTTTTCACTCTTTTCTTTCACTTTCATCAAGAGGCTTTATAGTTCCTCTTCACTTTCTGCTATAAGGGTGGTGTCATCTGCGTATCTGAGGTTACTGATATTCCTCCCAGCAATCTTGATTCCAGCTTGTGCTTCTTCCAGCCCAGCGTTTCTCATGATGTACTCTGCATAGAAGTTAAATAAGCAGGGTGACAATATACAGCCTCGACGTACTCCTTTTCCTATTTGGAACCAGTCTGTTGTTCCATGTCCAGGTCTGACTGTTGCTTCCTGACTTGCATATAGGTTTCTCAAGAGGCAGGTCAGGTGGTCTGTTATTCCCATCTCTTTCAGAATTTTCCACAGTTTATTGTGATCCACACAGTCAAAGGCTTTGGCAGAGTCAATAAAGCAGAAATAGATGTTTTTCTGGAACTCTCTTGCTTTTTCCATGATCCAGCGGATGTTGGCAATTTGGTCTCTGGTTCCTCTGCCTTTTCTAAAACCAGCTTGAACATCAGGAAATTCATGGTTCACGTATTGCTGAAGTATGGCTTGGAGAATTTTGAGCATTACTTTACTAGCGTGTGAGATGAGTGCAATTGTGTGGTACTTTGAGCATTCTTTGGCATTGCCTTTCCTTGGGATTGGAATGAAAACTGACCTTTTCCAGTCCTGTGGCCACTGCTGAGTTTTCCAAATTTGCTGGCATATTGAGTGCGGCACTTGCACAGCATCATCTTTCAGGATTTGGAATAGCTCAACTGGAATTCCATCACCTCCACTAGCTTTGTTCATAGTGATGCTTTCTAAGGCCCACTTGACTTCACATTCCAGGATGTCTGGCTCTAGGTGAGTGATCACACCATCGTGATTATCTGGGTTGTGAAGATCTTTTTTGTATAGTTCTTCTGTGTATTCTTGCCACCTGTTCTTAATATCTTCTGCTTCTGTTAGGTCCATACCGTTTCTGTCCTTTATCAATGCAAAGAAATAGAGGAAAACAACAGAATGGGAAAGACTAGAGATCTCTTCAAGAAAATTAGAGATACCAAGGGAATATTTCATGCAAAGATAAACATTGATCAATGGAATAGAATTGAGAATCCAAATGTAAAGCCCTAATTACATTTATGGTCAACTGATTTTCAACAAGTGTACCAAAACCATTCAACAAAGAAAGAATAGTCTTTTCAACAAATGGTGCTGGGATAAGTGGATATCCACATGTGAAAGAATAAAGTTGGGACCCCCTACTTCATATCATACACATAAACTGGGTAAAAAACCTATTTATAAGAGGTAAAACTATCAAACTTTTAGAAGAAAACACAAGGGTAAAACTTTCAGACCTTGAATTTGGCAGTGGTTGTTTAAACACCAAAAGCACAACAAAGGAAAAGATAAATTGAACTTCATCTAAATGAAAACTTTCATTTTTCAAAGATGGTCATACCATGTGCTGGCAAGGTATGGAACATTAGGAATGCTCAAGCACTGCTAGTTGGATTATAAATTTGTACAGTGACTTTGGAAAACTAGCATTGATCACTAAAATTGAAAATATACATGCCTGCTGCTGCTGCTGCTAAGTCACTTCAGTTGTGTCCGACTCTGTGCGACCCCATAGACGGCAGCCCACCAGGCTCCTCCGTCCCTGGGATTCTCCAGGCAAGAACACTGGAGTGGGTTGCCATTTCCTTCTCCAATGCATGAAAGTGAAAAAGTGAAAGTGAAGTCGCTCAGTCGTGTCCGACTCTGTGCGACCCCATGGACTGCAGCCTAACAGGCTCTTCCGTCCATGGGATTTTCCTACTTCAGGTTTTATTACCCTTATGAATTTTTACCTATTTAAGTAGAGAGAATGGGAACCACTGGGTAACCAAGTAGTAGAAGAACGAAAGTGTCTCATTTTAGAAGCATTCCAACTGATAAATGAAAAAAAGAAGTCGGAATTAGAATATGACTATTTTGCAGCACCTTTGCTCATACCATAAAGGCAATTTAATGAATGAATATGACATCACTTGTGAATTAGTTTTGTGCCCTCTACCTCCCAAGGGAAAAAAAAAAGAACTCGAAACTAAATTAAGCTCTAAAGATCCAACTACTAATTTATAGGAAATACAGAAGACAAGAACATGTTAAACTACTCTCTAGGAAAGCAAAGAACAAAATCCAGGCTCTGGGAAACTAGTAGTACAAGTAACCATGTTATATTAAGAAATAAATGCTAAGAAAAAATGGAAAGGGTACCTGTCAACAAAAAAAATTTAAAGTAAGACATTGACTCATTGCAATGTGTGAACTATGTAACTCCTGATTTAAACAAACTAAAAAAAATTTTAATGTGTGAGACTTGGAAAATTTGAGCCATGATTGGATGCTATTATAATTTGATGACAATAAGGAATTACTTTTTAAAATGTATGGGGTTATTTTTAAAGAAGTTCTTATCTTTTAGATAAATGGTGAAATATTTCATAGTTTCAAAATAATATGGGGGTGGAAGTGTGTGCAGATATAGATGAAACATGATTGGGCATGAATGTTTCACTGTTGAAGCAATATCATGAACATTTGAAAAATCACTATATATTATGGGGTTTTTGACATAATGTTTGAACTTTTGCAATGAAGAGTTAAAAATAGGGGGAAAAAAGAGAAAGGTGCACTTGATTAAAAAATTTTTTTTCAAAAGAGACATAATAGAAGATTGATCAGACAAAAGAAAGGGGTAGGGTATCGCAATTTCAAGAGTGACTCCTCAGCAGATGAGGAGAATGAGAGCCATTGTAGGACTGGGGGAGTTGCCCTAATATTAGGGTCACAGACAATTACAACCTGAGGGAAGGCAGACTGTCCTAAATTATAGGGTCCCTAAGGGCCTTTAGACTGTGCTTAAGTAAAAATTATAAAATGCTAAAAAAAAAAATAAATGCTAATAAAATTTTTTCCAGGGAAAATAGAATATAAAAGGGGATTAAAAAAATGGGAAAGGGAAGTAACCAGTACTGAGCATTTATTGTATACTAGGCACAATGCTAAGCCTAACTACTTTATCTCAATCCTCACTACAATTAAATGAGGTGTGGACAATAATATCCCATTTTACAAATAAGGAAATAGAGGCTTGTCACACAGGTAAATAGTGAATTTGGGACTCAAACTTGGGTATTTCTGCCTCTAAAACTCTGTTCCCTCCACTACACTGGGCGTGCATGCTAAGTCGCTTCACTTGTGTCTGACTGTGCGACTCTATGAACTCTAGCCCACCAGCCTCCTCTGTCCATGGAATTCTCCAGGCAAGAATATTGGAATGGGTTGTCAGGCCCTCCTCCAGGGGATCTCCCTGACCTAGGGATGGAACCTGCGTCTTCTGTGACTCCTGCAATGCAGGCGGATTCTTTACCACTGAGCCACCAGGGAAGTTCACTACACCATACTGCTTTACATGGAATCTGAAGTTCAGGATGGAAAAATTTAAATTACATTTTATGTAGAAGATATTTAACCTTCAAAATCATTCAAGTGAAGGAGGAAGGACTCTTAAGAGAATTCATGTGTTAACTTAAGGATGTTATCAGAAAATAATCCTCTTTTCTGGTTGCATTAAAATGACATTTTGTGTGGTTGAGGATTTAAAAATGAATAGTGATAAATAGATATAACTACATACTGCATAAGATTTTTTAATTAATATTTTGCATACATTTTCTGTGTTTTTTCTCCCAGATATTGAGATACTTCATGAGACATTTATGAAACTCGAATTAAAGGATCATCGATTACAGAAAGTTAAAGTGATTCTGCTGCTACCTCGTTGTTCAGGACTTGGTGTTAGTAATCCAGTAGAATTTATTTTAAATGAGCATGAAGGTACTTGCTTTAACTTTTAATTTCTAAATTATTTAAATTTGTTAATATTTTTTAAATTAAGTTACTTAAAATCATTATTTTTAAAATCATTAAAATGATAGATACATCTGATCAGTGAATAGTTACCATATATAAGGCACTTATATAGAAAGTATTTTACAACCATTATACCATTTAATTTTTACACCAGTTCTGTGAAATATGGACAAGGGGGATATTCAAAATATTTAGTAATTAGAGCGATGTAGGCAATCAGAACAGATGCTGGCCAGTATACTATTTTGGTATATACCAGAGCTCAAGATATTGGCATTAAAATGTATGAGAATTTTATAAATAAAACTGAGACTGAGAGAGATTGATTCATTTTTATAAGGTTATATAACTAGTTGGTGACAGAGTCAGGATTAAGATTTAGATCTGCCTAACTCTAGAGGCAGTGTCAGACTTTATTTTTGGGGGGCTCCAAAATCACTGCAGATGGTGACTGCAGCCATGAAATTAAAAGACGCTTACTTCTTGGAAGGAAAGTTATGACCAACCTAGATAGCATATTCAAAAGCAGAGACATTACTTTGCCAACAAAGGTCCGTCTAGTCAAGGCTATGGTTTTTCCTGTGGTCATGTATGCTGAGCGCCGAAGAATTGATGCTTTTGAACTGTGGTGTTCGAGAAGACTCTTAAGAGTCCCTTGGACTGCAAGGAGATCCAGCCAGTCCATTCTGAAGGAGATCAGCCCTGGGATTTCTTTGGAGGGAATGATGCTGAAGCTGAAACTCCAGTACTTTGGCCACCTCATGCAAAGAGTTGACTCATTGGAAAAGACTCTGATGCTGGTAGGGATTGGGGGCAGGAGGAGAAGGGGATGACAGAGGATAAGATGGATGGATGGCATCACTGACTCGATGGACGTGAGTCTGAGTGAACTCCAGGAGTTGGTGATGGACAAGGAGGCGTGGCGTGCTGCGATTTATGGGGTCACAAAGAGTCGGACACGACTGAGCGACTGAACTGAACTGAACTGAACTCTAGAGGCTGTGCCCTAAGATGATTCTAATCAAATTGTAAACAAACTTTCAAAGTCAAGACTTCTTTAACCTGCAGCATGTATGTTTTATGATTTTTCTCAAATGTTAATTCTGAGAATATTTTATTTGCTTCTTTAATAAACTAAGAAATATTTTTAACACTAACATTTATTGAGCAGTTACATATAAGGCACTGAACTGAACACTTTGCTTGGATTATTTCATCAAGTCCTTACAAGAACACTGTGAAGTGGTTAACTCTTATTATTTCTCTTTTACAAATACGGAATACAAGCCTCAGAGAGGTTGAAGCCTCTTGGTGTTTTGACTAGTAAGTGTCAGAGCCTGGATTCAAACACTACTGCTCTGACTCCAGCCCTTTGAATCATGCTGTTAATCACAGTATGTTAACTGAAATTGATTCTCACTTTAATCCCTTGTTTATAGTGAAAGGCATAGATAAGGTTAACTGGATATTAAACAGAGAAGACATTCCACTAACATTCAGAATATGTTGAGTAACTATTTGCTATTTCTAGCAAGGAAAGAATTTAAAATGAAGGAAAAGAAATTGAGGGAAAGTAATATTTATGGAGTACAGCTATGCCCCAATCGATATTCCAGGAAGTGTTCATGCATTATAACTTAATATTCACAATAACTTTGTGAGGATAGTGTTATGTAATTATCTCTGTTTTATAAAAGGGGACAAAAAAACAAAGATTCAGACAAATTTAGCAAGTTGCCTGAGGTCATGTAGCTAGATTCAAAGCTGGAATTCAAATTCAGCTTAGTTAGCATATTCCACTATACTACACTATAGAAACAATCCCACTATACCACACAATTTTTATACTGAACCATATGGAATTCTGTCTTGCTTATACTGAACCATATGGAATTCTGTCTTGCTACAGAAAATTTCTTTCCATGAGAGTTAAACAGAAGAATAACCAGCTCAGAGGGGAGTGTGGTAGACTGAGAAAATTCCTACACTCACTTTGGAAAATGATCAGAGAATAATTAAATTTTGAAAGAAGAGAGGAAGTAATAGCAGCAGCTGCAATAAGCACTGCAGTCAAAAGAACTCGAGCTTAGAACTCCTGTGAGACTGGCCTTAGCCTGAGCCATCTTGAAGTGGGAACGCAGAACAAAATAAACCATTGGTAAAAATAATCTAGAGTCTAGGGGAGAAAAGACCAAAGGGAACCACAAATGACAAAAAGGGAAAATAAAGTTTCCTAGATATTGGTAATATTTTGAAATCCTTGACAAGGTGACCAGCTAAGCCAAGAAGTGGTCTTAGGCAAGCTTGGAAAAAAGGAAGGTTTTGAAGGAAACTACTTTGAGGAGGTAATAGCCAGAGCAGATAAGGAGCTGCTGACCTAGTGATTATGGTAAAAATATTAGTCATAAATTTAGTGATCATAAACTTAGATTCATGAGAAATCATGAATTAGTTTGAAAAACACTTTAATATTGAAAAACATTACAACCATTTTTAGAATGGTTAAAAAAATTCCTATATTTGAGGAATATATAAAATTGATCTTTGTTAACCACTTGAAATTATTTTAAAATGGGGTGAAAAAGGTAAGTTGATATGGTTTTAGAGTATAATAATGTATAAATAGTCCTTTAAAAAGTGATTAAAGACTTAGAAAAATGTGAAGTGTAAAACTAAATTGGAAAGAAATGAAGTTTAATTAACCTTTAGTAATATTACTGGAATGGGGACCAGCCCAATATATGGTATAAATAATTGCCTCTTATATTCCCAGGGGGCTTCCCTGGTGGCTCAGTGGTAAAGAACTCACCTGCCAATGCAGGAGACATAAGAGACATAGGTTCGATCCCTGGGTCGGGATGATCCCCTGGAGGAGGGCATGGCAACCCACTCCAGTTTTCTTGCCTGGAGAATCCCATGGACAGAGGAGCCTGGCGGTAGCAGAGAGTTGGGCATGACTGAAGTGACTTAGCACATATTCCAGGGACTTACTGAGAGGCAGAATAAAACAGGGCTTAGAAGTTTGGTCTGATTGCCAGGCTAGAACCTGGTTTTGATCTAGTAGCTGTATGACCTTAGACAAGTTATTTAATGTATGCTTGAACAATTTTCTCAGTGTTAAGAGGGATAATAATGCTTCAAGGGGTTGTTGAATAAAATAATCTATATAGAGTAGTAGTCAATATATCTTAGTTAATATTATCAAGAAATATGTTAAAAATAGTTTTAGAAATTTAAAAAATTACTGTAAGAATTTCTTGATCTGTTGTTTTTTTATCTATTATGAAGACATACAGTTGCTTCCCTGGAGTTTTTTCTTCCAAGATTTCTTTTAGTAAGCTAATGTTTTTAACTGTATTCTTTCTTTCTCATATCTGACTGTAGCCCATCAGTTTCTGCCTTGGAAAATAGATCTTTTTTCTCTTTATTCATACTCAGGCTGACTGCATCCTATCTTTTGTGCTTGAATGACTTATTTTGGCTGGTTAGATAACTCTATGATAAGAATTTGGAGAATAAAGAAAAGTAATATTAAAACTAAGCAAAATTATCAATTCAGATTTAAAAATTTTAAGTCAGCATTTTTATAGTACTGTATTTTTAAAAAATATTTTCTATGAAAACTCATTAATAGGGAAAATGATTAAAATATTAAATAATGTGATCACAGCAATATATGAAAAATCTAATAGTGATATATTTTAAAGCATATATTTGTTTTTAGATACAGATTTACTTAAGGATTTCTCTCAAGGAGGCCCATCAGAAGATAAACTTCATGTTCTTGCTCAACAGCAATATGAACAGCTAGCACATGCCATGAAATGTAAGTTTGTTATCAGCACAAACTGGAAATATGTTGTAAATCTTAGAAACACTAATACTTCATTTATCATATTCAGGCAATGATGTGTGAACCATAAGTGGATTTCCCAGAACCCTTAGTCATAGTTCCTTAAAATAACAAAATATTTATTTTTACCAATCTAAGTCTCTAAAATATATGCTTTACTATCATTTTAAATATAGGTTAGCAAGAAGAATTATCAGCTTCTTAATAGTGAAATGAAATAATTATGTACATCAGTTGTTGTATAATTTCATCTTCTCTGTTTCTCTTCTTTGGCTTTTCAATGTAATTTTTCTGTTTTGTATCGCCCTAACAACTCTTCTATAATTCCAACTTTAGTTAAACTCTTAATTTGTTTAATACTAAAAAGAAAGTAGATGAATTAAAGATAAAGCCTAGATCTCTTAAAATCTGAGTAACAAGGCCATTTAAGTATTTATATTATTGCTTCAATCCCTACATTTAGATTTTGAGTACCAATGCCCTTTCACACTTAGATATGGAAATCTAGAAGACTCTGAGAAATTACATTAACTTTTATTAACTTAGTGCATGTTTATCAGATGTCTATTCTGGGTCAGGTATTAAGCCAGTTGTTAAGAATATGAGTTTGGATAAATCCTGACCTCCAAAGGCTCAAAGGTTAGTATAGGGTATAGATGATTTAATATATAAAGATATAGCATATATGAAGTAGAAATTAGGCAAAATAGAAAAACATGGAGGAGTTCTGTCCTTTTAACTGATGCTATTAATAAACACTATTTTGAATATGATAGTATGTATATGTTCAATGAAATGAGTTGGTTGGAAGATTAGGGAGCTGATAAATAATACATTTTAAAAATTCTTTCTATGATTGCTCTATTTGAAATTGCAAGATAATCTCTTGAAACTAACCATCCTCCATATCTGCTTTGATTTTCTCTATAGCATTTGTCACCGCCCAATGCTTTAGTTTTAGGTGGGGTCTCACTGTGCAGCTTGCAGGATCTTAGTTCCCTAATGGGAACTAAGAACCTGGGCCCCTGGCAGCGAGACTGCTATGTCCTAACCACTGGACCAGCCGGGAATTCCAAAATCTATTTATTTATGTTTTTTCAAAATTATTTATTATTTTTGACTGGGCTGGGTCTCCATTGCTGTGCAGGCTTTTCTCTAGTTGCAGAGAGCAGGAGCTACTCTCTAATTGTGGTGCACAGACTTCTCATTGCAGTGGATTCTCTTGTTGTGAAGTAGGGGCCTAGGCACGTGGGCTTCAGCAGTTGCAGCTTGTGGGTTCAGTAGCTGTAACCCATGGGCTTTAGAGCTCAGGTTAGACTCATGGGCTTAGTTGCTCCACGGCATGTGAGATCTTCCTGGACCAGGGATGGAACCCATGTCTCCTGCATTGGCAGGTGGATTCTTCACCACTGAGTCACCAGGGAAGCCCTGTTTATGTCTTATGTCAATGAAACATAGAAAATAAGCTCCCTGGGGCAGGGGTTTTTGTGTGTATGTATTAAATAGTAAGAACAGTGCTTAGCATGTAGTATGTGCTTGGTAAATGTGAACATGAGTGAGTTGCTGGTAGTAATATTACCTCACTTTAGAGTTGAGGAATTGGAGAGGTAAGTAACTTTCTCAGGTTCATAAATCAGTAAATAACAGAATTGGGATTCACACTTAAGTCTGTCTCTAGAGTCCTTTTAACTAGTTATGCGATATGGCTTTTGGAAGAATGGCTGGAAGTGTCAAGCTGTGGTAATCTGCAGTATTTATTTGCTTGTGTTTGTAATAAGGTTGGTCACATGGATTGGATTTTCAACTTCTATATGATTCAGTTATATTTACTTCATTTATTGGCCAGACTATATTACTAATACATGCTTTAAAGGGGAGCCATGCAAGCATCTGTAGACATCATTCCCATCAAAACCGTGTGGTATTAGTACAGACATCTGGGCTTCCCTTGTACCTCAGTTGGTAAAGAATCTGCCTGCAACGCAGGAGACCCAGGTTCGATCCCTGGGTCAGGAAAATCCCCTGGAGAGGAAATGGCAACCCACTCCAGTATTCTTGCCCAGAGAGAGTTCTATGGACAGAGGAGCCTGGCAGGTTGCAATGAGGTCGCAAAAGTTGGACACAGTTTAGTGACTGAACCACACCACCACTGAAAACACAAGAGATTTGTTCACGATTGTTAATGGAGTCATTATATTCCGTCTTCTTTAAATATAGTTACCAGAGCTCAAGCTATTGTTTACTGCACATGTTCAGTTTATCCAGAGGAAAATGAAGCTATTGTTAAGAAAGCACTGGAATTTCAAGACCACGAGATTAAAGTACAACCTTATAGGTAAGAAAGAAAGAAAGAATTCTAAACAACTCAACTAAATATCTTTGAAAGTGAAAAATTACAATTTTCTAAGTTAGAAGGCATTTCATTTCTTTTTTATTGGACTTTAATATGACCAAATACCCTAACTTCTTACAACTTTAAAGTAGATTCTGTAAAAGCTTTGCAATGGCTTGGTATGTGAATTGTATTGTACACTAAAAGATTTGTTTTGTTGTTGTTATTATTATTGCTCAATAAGGTTAAAGGCATTTGGGCTTCGACTTGATTGATTTCTGGGTAAATTGAATATAAACTTTGTATCCTGAGTCTTAGATACATGCTTCAATAAAAGGAAAGTATAAAATAACCTTAGAAAGTAGCAAGAAAATTGGATATTTATTATCTGAAAATATATGTTTCTTAGACCTGTTTAGCCTTTGGCACCCACAAGGATTGAAATAAAAATAGCCTGAATAACCATAATAGCTTTTGGGTAAAATGATATATTAAACTAGGGGTAGAAGGCAATGGCACCCCACTCCAGCACTCTTGCCTGGAAAATCCCACGGACGGAGGAGCCTGGTAGGCTGCAGACCATGGGGTCACTAAGAGTTGGACACGACTGAGCGACTTCACTTTCACTTTTCCCTTTCATTCATTGGAGAAGGAAATGGCAACCCACTCCAGTGTTCTTGCCTGGAGAATCCCAGGGATGGGGGAGCCTGGTGGGCTGCCGTCTATGGGGTCGCACAGAGTCAGACACGACTGAAGTGACTTAGCAGCAGCAGCAGCAGAGAAGAAGAACTGTAATACTCCATCCAAACTCTGGACATCAAGATAAGGAGTATGTCTATTAATGATATATGACACCAGTTAGTTCTTCAAGACTGTGACAATTAATAAGGTATTTTAAAATGTCTCCAATTTTTAACTTATTTCCCTTGTTCTGAACTTTTCCTGTAATTCTTTTTTTTTAAAATTATTTATTTCTTTGGCTGTGTTGGACTCAGTAGTTGTGGTGTGGGCTTAGTTGCTCCAAGGCATGTGGGATCTTACTTCCCCAACCAGGGATTGAACCTGCATCCCCTGCACTCCAAGACAGATTCTTAACCACTGGACTACCAGGGATGTCCCTGTAATTCTTATAGTAGGATCTTAATAGGCATATGGTTTGTTCCCTCCTTTTAATTTGATGTTTTTCCTTTGCCAGTTCACAGATGGACATGTTAACCACATCTATATTTCCCTTCTTTCTTTACTTCCTTAATAATTCTTGTTGGTAGTTAACAGCCAACCTTATTTCTGCCAGCTTCTTAACACAGCACAAACTAAATCACCATCTAGTAGCAAACAGAATTATTGCACAATATAACCAAATTCACCAGTGTGAGTGATTTGATTTGTCTGTCAGGAATGATGTTTCTAAGAATGTAATATGGCAAAAATAGAGGAAAATCTGTATGTATTGTATTTCATTAGATTTTTTCATTTTTAAGTTGAAGTATAGTTGGTTTACAATATTATATTAATTTCAGGTATATCATAACATCATTCAGTTATATATAACTGAAATATATTTATGTATATATATGCATGCTTAGTCACTCAGTCCTGTCTGACTCTTTGTGACACCATGGACTGTAGCCCGCCAGGCTCCTCTGTCCATGGAATTCTCCAGGCAAAAATACTGGAGTGGGTTGCCATTTTCTTCTCCAAGGGAGTCTTCTAGACCCAGGGATTGACTCTGGGTCTCCTGCATTGCAGGTGGATTCTTTACCATGTGATCACCTGGGAAGCTCACAGGTGTATATATAAGTGAATATATATATTTTCAGATTATTTTCCATTATATTTATTTATATATATATATATACACACATTTCTATTGTTACAAGATATTGAATACAGCTCCCTGTACTTACTATACAGTAAATCCTGTTGCTTATCTATTTTTATGTATTATAGTTTAGATCTGTTAATCTCATATTCCTGATTTATCCCTTCCTCCTCTCCCTTTTCCCATTGGTAACCATAAGTTTGTTTTCTATGTCTGTGAGTCTTTCTATTTGGTATATAGATTCATTTGTATTATTTTTAGGTTCTACATTTAAGTTATATCATATAGTATTTGCCTTTCTCTGACTTCACCAAGTATAATATTCTTTAGTAGGTCTACCCATGTTGCTGCAATGGCAATATTTCATTCTTTTTATGGCTAATATTCCAATATATATGTATATAGCATCACATCTTCTTAAGCCAATTATCTGTTGATGTGCACTTGGGTTGTATCCATGTCTTGTCTATTGTAAATAGTGATGTTATGGACATTGGGGTACATGTATCTTTTTGAATTAGAGTTTTCATCTTTTTCAAGATATATACCCAGGAGTGGAATTGCTGGATTATATGGTAGCTCTATTTTTAGTTTTTTAAGGAACTGCCATCTCTATTTACTTCCACTGTGATTATTATTTCCTTCCTTCTGCTGATGTTAGGTTTTATTTGTTCTTCTTTTTCTGATTCTTTTAGGTAGTAGGTTAAGTTGTTTTAGATGTTTCTTGAGGAAGACTTTTATCACTATGAACTTCCCTCTAAGAACTGCTTTTGCTGCATCCCATAAATTTTGTTGTGATTTCATTGTCATTTGTCTCAAGGTATTTTAAAATTTCCTCTTTAATTTCATCATTCACCCACTGATTTTTAAGATAACATATTTTGTCTCCATGTGGTCATTTTTTTCCTCATTTCTTTTTCTGTGATTGATTTCTAGCTTCATGCCATTATGGTCAGAAAAGATGCTTGAGATAATTTCTATACTCTTAAATTCATTGAGACTTGTTTTGTGCCCCAGTATGTGATCATCCCTAGAGAATGTTGGCTGTGCATTTTGTGCTTTTATCATTTAGGATCTGTTACTTTATTGATTTTCTGTCCAGAAGATATGTCCACTGATGTGAGTGGGATGTTAAATCTCCTACTATTATTGTATTCTCATCAATTTCTCCTTTTATATCTGTTAGTATTTGTTTTATATATTTGGGTGCTCCTATATTATGTGCAGGGCTTCCCTAGTGGCTCAGTGGTGAACAATCTGCCTGCCAATGCAGGAGATGTGGGTTTAATCCTTGGGTCAGGAAGATCCCTTGGAGAAGGAAATGGCAACCCACTCCAGTATTCTTGCCTTGGAAACCTCATGGACAGAGGAGCATGACGGGCTATAGTCCATGGGGGTCACAAAAGAGTTGGATGCAACTTAGCAACTGAACAATAATTATAATATTAGGTACATGTATGTTGATGAATGTAAAAACCTCTTCTTATATTGATTCTTTTATTATTATATATCTCTTTTTGGCCTTTTTTTTCAAGTTTATTTTGTCTTATTTGGTTATTGCAACCCCCACTTGTCATTTGTTTGCATTAAATCTTTTTCCATCCTCTCATTTTGAACCTGTGTGTTGTCTGTCTTAAAGTGGGGCTCTTGAAGGAAGCATATTGTAGGCTCTTTTTTAAAAAAAATCCAGTCTGCCACTCTGTCTTTCGTTTGGAGCAATTAGGCCATTGAGAGGTAATTATTGATATATATTTATTACCATTTTAAACCTTGTTTTCCAGTTGATTCTGTATTTCTTGTTACTTTTTCCTTTTTTTGTGTGTGTGATTTGATGATTTCCTTTTATGTTTGTGTTCTCTTCTTTTGGCTTTTGTAAATCTGTTGTATGTTTTTGACTTGTTATTCTGTTTTTCAAGTGTGTTTACCCCTTTCTGTGTCAACTTGCTTTAGAGTGATAGTAATACAGGCTCAAACACATTCTCAAAAAAATCTACATTTTCTTACTCACCTCCCCAACATTTTATGATTTTGATGTCTCTTTTACATCTTCATGTTAATCCTTTTGCTGGCTTACATTATTTACTTTCCAGTTATGATTTTCTCTTTTTTATAAATTCTTGCTCCTATCCTATTTAGAGAAGACCTTTCAATATTACTTTTAGGATAGGCTTAGTATTACTGTATTCTTTTAGTTTTTGCTTGTCTGAGAAATTCTCTCTCTCTTCTTCTGTTCTAAAGGATAATCTTGCTGGGTATAGTATTCTAGGTTGCATATTTTTCCCTTTTAGGAATTATCTTCTGTGGCCTTAGAGGGCTGTTTATATGTGGGACCAGCCCTGTGTAGCTTGTGTGGGTTATTTTTTGTGTGAGGGTTGTTTTCAGTATGAGTGCCTGCTGCCTCTTTCCTCATTGTGTGCTATCCATTATCCCATTGACAGAGTGTGTGCAGATGCAGTTGCTGGCATTCTCTCTCAGAGTAACACCTAGTGCCCACTCCCAGAGCTCTCAGAGGCAGCTTGCTCATGCCCCTGGAACTTGTGATACTGTCAGTGGCTCATGCCAGTTCCTGGAGCTCACACGCAGTGATTGGTGCTTGCTCCTGGAACTCATGTAGCCTGTGTCCTATTGTCTTGGAGTGCGTGTGCAGGGAAAGAGGCTGCTATGGCAGGTTCCGCCCCTCCCTTCACATGCCCTCAACAATGGTACATCACCACTATGGTGGGTTCAGGCTTTCTCTGCATACACTGTTGGCTGCAGTCGCACCAGAATCCAGCCCCTTCAGGCTGTTTCTGCACAGCCAACCCTGGTCCTCTCCCCAGATTGGCCCTCTGAAGCCCGAGCTTCAGCGCCCAGCCCCTACTTGCACCAGTGGATGCGTGTCTCAGGCTGGGGAGTGCACAGCTGAGGCACTGACCGTCTGTACAGGTCTCTCTATTCTGCCTGCTGCAGACAGGTTCTGCGCTCTCCTCTGAGGAAGAGCCTCTCCTTACTGGTGAAGGGACTTCACAGGGTGCTGGAACCTTTCCTCTTACATAGTTCCCTCCCAGGGGCACAGCTTCCATTTTGATCCTTTTCTCCCTCATTTTTCCTCTGTCCTCCCTGGTTATGTGGAGATTTTATTGCCCTTTCAGATGTCTGAGGTCTTCTGCCAGTGTTCAGTAGATATTCTGTGAGAATCGTTCCATATGTAGATTTTTTTTTTGCATAGTTGTGAGAGGAGGTTGGCTCACGTCATGCTGTACTCTGCCATTTTGATTGCTCCCCTTGACATTTTATTCTTATTTGGAATTTTTGTTTAACAATTGGTGGATGCGTGTGTGCTTTGTTGCAATTTACTGTCTCCCTTGATTGGCAAATAAAACATTCTAACTATTAATTATTTGCTGTTATCTATTGCAGGCTTAGTCCCCCTGTCCTTCCACTGTGCTCCTTAAAGGAAATACATTTGTCTACTGACAAATTTTTTAGAATGGAACCATCTGAAATTACCAATGGTTGTTTTATTTCTGTTCTAACAAGGGAGGTAAGGATAAAATCCCAATCTATTTCATACTTAGGGATTAAGAAACAACAAAGCCTCATACAAAGAACCTAGGAACTTTGTGAACATTTCATAATGGTATGCTTATTTCATAAATACCTAAAGGGCATGAAAAAGAATTATTACTGTCTGGCCAAAATCCCTGTTTTTATCTTTATGCTTCTCCTGAGTGTTCTTCCCTTGCTTACTCTCTACCCCCACCTCTCTAAGCACTTGTCAACATCTAGTTCATTTTAGCTCACAGACAAGAAATAAGCTCTGTAATTCTGTTTTTTTTTTTTTTTTTCTATCAGGTTCACAGATGGGGAGGTTTGAGTACAATGAAAGTAATTTCCTGAAGCTTATGGGATATAGTAGGGACTGAAGCCTAAAAACTATTTCTTTTAGTATAATAATGATACTCTTTTATCTTTACTGAAACACTGATAACTATTTGTGATATACATGGTAACAGTTAACTCCCACATTTACTAACTGCTTCTTTAATTATAGCGGGACCCATCTGAGACAGTGTCTGTGAAAGATGTTTTGGCCCGTGCAGCAGCAAAGGGTCTACTGGAGGGGATTGAGTTGGGTAAATCTTCAAAACGGGAGAAGAAGAAGAAGAAACAGAAAATGTCATTGCCAAAATCTTCCATTGCTGATAACAGCGGCATCCAAATGAAAATTGCTGAGTTCCTGAGTCGAGAAACTAATGTGAGTGCTAATCAGCCGGAGACATTAACAACAAAAACATCTCTTCCACAGAAAAATACAAATCAAGTGGGTTCTTCCTCACAGGTCAGAAAACCCAGCAAGCCCACCACCAATCCTTTAGTGCCTACAATTATGAAGAATACATCTGCCAGACCACATGAACGGCCAACAAACTTTGTGAGATCTCGGCCAGAAGACAGAATGATTCCACTGAAACCCATAGAGATTGCCTTGCCTCCAGTCATACTGCCGTTTCCCAGTCCGCAAGGGATCAGATCTCACTTACCAACTCCACATTTTTACTATCGTTGGGTTGGGCCCAAGACTGTCTTGCCTGGCTATCTTTCCACACCATCAATACTCAGAAGAGGGGAAAAACCTAAAGAAAACTTACCTTCCTCTCTACCCAGGCATCCTCGACCATAGCTGTGAGTGTCTTGCAATTTTTTCTACAGGGTCAGGAGTAGATTTTTTTTTTTTCCCCAGAGTCTGCAGATTAGACAGCTGTTGGAACTGGTTTCACTCTTGGTAACTTTCAGTCTGGACTTAGGACACTGGTTTTAAAGCTGCAACAATTTTTCTACAAGGGAAACTGTGCCTTGTAACAGACTTGTTTTCCAAGTTAATTTGTGAGGCATTTATTAGCAAGCATAAGTATGGAAAAGATGATCTTGCACTGAAGATCACTCTTCAGTACCAAGTCAGCTGTAGTTTAAACATTTCAATCACTATCGAGGTTGATCTTCTGTAATGTGATTGAGGTTGAGTAGAAATAGGAAAACCAGAAAGGTCCAATGTTCTAGTTCATATGTCCATTCAGAGTGAAAACTTTCTCACTGGAAGAGCTTCCAGGATCCTAAGCACAGTGAACATAAGCTCTCCCTTCTGGCTATTTAGGCCAAATACTGTTGTTAAAAAAACAACAACAAAATGACTATAAGCAAATTTCTATCTAAGTAGTAATTCTGTGGACAAGGTCAAACTGTTGAATGTAAGTGACACACCTGTTGTTCAAGAAATGTATACAAATTTCTGGGTCTATTCAAAGATCAGGTGAAAACGGTTCTTTCAAATGGCACATAGCAGTGAAGCCCTGGTAAATCATTTCTGATGCTCAATTAAAATATATTGTAGCACTATTTTAATTATATTAAAAGTCAGTTCATCTTGACTGTATTATCAATTGCCTTCCAAGAATTGGTTATGGTTATTATTTCTGGGTCTATTGACTTTTTTTCATCATGGCAACAGAAATTGATATTAAATCAAGTAAGTTACAACTATAAATCCTGCTGTTTAAGAACATGTTCACAGACACATTTATAACGTTTGAATTTAACGTTCTATTTTCAGAATCCAGTTGTGTTGAATAGCGTTATATAAATTCCTAAATTTCAATTCAGATGTCATGATTTTAGGAGAATATTATCTTCTTCAAGATGAATATTTAGGTCTGTTTCAGCTCTAGTATTCATTTCAGCTCTAATTTCCTCACTTGAAGTGAGGATAAAAATGGTGGATTTCATTTAGTAGTAATAAATTTTTTTAGCTGAAGCATTATCAGTAATGCATGTCAATGAAACATGACTTTTTATACTTGAACCAGACATATTATTTTTAAATCCCCAAAGAATTTTCATGTTAACTATGACTTAAAAACTATGGAAATGTTTTAAATGCTCAGCTTATTTTACTAATTTCAAAAATCAAAAACTATATAATCTTTGCTTGATATCAGAGTATGGTTTCCTCTTACTACCACTGACTCAGAGCCTTCCATGCCTCCCGGAGGCAAGTGCAGCTGAACTGAACTTTGTTCAGTAAAGACCTGATATTTTATCCCGGGAATCTTCTATCTCTTTCCTGCCCTCACCCCTCTGCCCCAGGCTGAAGAGCACTCCACTGTCCAGAAGTAGCAGGTCCAAGATTTTTACTTTCTGTGATAAGTTATAAGAAGAGAACTCACCCTATTATGGAGTAGGTCAGGATATTTTTCTGATCTCTATAGCAGTGTATAATTCATGTCATAACTTCAGCCACTTCACTTCAGTATCCCATAACATGAATCTTGTTATAAATTATTTTTCTCTTTATAAGTATATGAAGATTCTGTATTAAACCATTCTTTCATTAAGCCTGTGGTTTTCTTCTTTTAGAATCTTCTTAGAAGGACGTGATCAATTGTTTAAATATTTTGGTAGAGTAAAAAAGGAAAAATACTTAGGATAAAAACAATATGCTAAAATTCTAGTGAAAAATACTGATTACACTGACATTTTTCTTTCTTCAGCTTAAGAGAAAAATGCTGCAAAAACTAAAATAATGAAATTACTGGTATTTAGATATCCCAATAGCAAATTGATTTTTAACCTGTAATTATTTACCTCTGTATAATACCTGAAACCAATTGAAATTTTGCTCTTTGAAGAATAACTACCTTTGAGATAAAAAGATAAGGAAATGCAAGATGAACAAAAAAAATGGCTATACACTTTATATTCCATTTATCTTCTTCTATATGCCTAACAGTTAAACCAGATTCAAATACTGTTTTTCCAGTTACTTTTCATTTTGGATTTAGTGCCTGTACAACTCTTTTATTCTTTGACATCAGGGTCTTAAAATAAAAATGGACTCTCTTAATACTAGAAAGAGTGCATACACGAGCATCAAGTTGGTGACTAGGCTTCCAAGTCCAAAATGCCAGATGTCCTTCCTGAGTAACAAATAAGGACAGTGTGATGAGTTATTCAAAATTTAAAGTTACTTTCTAGTTCTTACCAGGTAGAAATATACAACAGCTAATCAAAGCAAAATCTTACATTACTAAAATGGTTTTAAATTTAAGAATAATTTGAAAATAAAATGACTGGCGTGAGATTTTTATCGCTATGCCTGGATATGTATAACTGATGTCAGATAAATGAGCCAAACATTTTACGCAGCTAAGTTTATTCTCACAACATATTACATTTAAAATGTGTAAAAGTGGTCAACAGCAGAAGGGGCCAAAAGCAAAACCAAAGGTTCTTTTGGGATAAACAAGCTGCTCTGGATGGCAGGGAGTGCTCTCACTGATAAATGTGTGCAGTATCTTTTCTCTGAAGCTGAAATAAATTAAACTTCATTTTACAGGCTGTGTAACACATGTTAGCTGTGTATTGGGTAGAGGAAGTCTGGCAAACTAGAGAGCTAATGCTTTTACTAGTTAAGTGGTGCTAATATCAGTTAGGGAAATGTTTTTCACATTGTTAATGAAATCTTTAATTTGTGTTGCAATGCTTATGAAGTGAGCGTGTCATCTAAGAAGAGGAGGAAAGACTTAGGGCTTCTAGTAAATGACCTTGTGTCGACTTGTACAAATGTTCATCATAAAATCATAAAAGCGGCATTTTTTAAAAAGTAGCAGTGCCAACAGTTTATCACCAAGAACTTATTTTAATGAGAATGGGTCTAGTGTTGCTTCATGCAGTAAGACAGACATAAACGAAAGACAATGGTCCCAATTAGCTATGGCTGATCATATATTCAGGTGGAAACAAAGGGCATGAGGACATGTGTGTGTCTCTGGATGAGTTCACACGTGTTGTGAAGGATATAAAAATGAAGCACCGAGCAGTGCTTTAAGTTTGCAAAGTAAAGTTTTTAGCCATAGGCATGTTGGCTATTGCCCTTGATGTGGCCAAGGAGCACACGTATGAGGTGGCAAGTATGCGTCTATCTAGCTGCTTTTAAAAAATAAAAAGAAACTTGTAAGTATTTTGCCGTTTCTTCTACATATTCCAATAAAAATGTGACTACAAATCATTACAAAACCACCTTTGAGGCAATGTATAGTTCACTGAGATTACTTAGACCTGGATACACTGAGAGATAATATCCAGTAAAGATAATAATACATTAAACACAATAATGCAGTATATTTCAGTAAAAATAGAATAAATAAAATAAAAATATTTTAAGCTGTATTTAACAGGTTAATTAAAAAAATGATAAGACATACAAGGCATAGTGAACATGGCTGCCTGTTTACCGAATCACAGATACAAAGAATGCATAGATAACTGAAGTGTCACTACAATATCAGGTAAAACACTGGCATCCTTTCACAGAAAATACACACACACTTTCATACATACTTTTTGGCCATGGCAGAAAGTGTCTGAACATACGGCTTAACATAATTAGTTTTACAAAAGTAATTGCATTTACTATGCAAAGCTATTTTTAAAACAAAATATCTGCAGTAAAGTTTTCAGTATGTAAAGGCTATCATTCATCTTAATGCATCCTATAATTGCATATATAAATCAGTTTGCTATTTAAAGCTAGCTCAGTATTCTTGATCCTGAAAACAAACGTATGCCTTAAAAATGAATGCGGTTCTGGTAGAGATTTCCAATATAAAAGTGGCTCACTAGTTAAGAATTTTGAAGTTTATCACACTAAAATGTTTCACTGTGGAGGTCAAGATGAAAAATCATCATGATTGAATTCTGAAGGGCACAGTAAGGATTTCTTTAATGAAGTAATTTCTTAGGATGTTATTGATAACTTCCATAGAATAGTATATAGGCTGGTGAGAAGTATAATTCATTTCTAGAGTGGCATCTTTTTTGCCATAACTCTAGGGTGCTAGCAAACAACTCCAGAGTTCTGAGACGGAACAGAGGCAGGAGGCCACCTACTCATTCCATCATGTTCTCTGGTGGCTAAGTATCATGAATTAGGAATATTTGTACCACACGTAACATCATCTCTGGATAGTCTGTGGGTTGAACAGGTTGTGCTGCACATAGAATCCTGTCTTTACAACACATCTGAGGCACAATGCAGGAAAACAGTCCTGGACTGAGAGAGGGCATTGGCTTTATACTTAATTCTACTGCACAAGTAATTTGGCCATACTTCCCTGCTTATACAGGGAATCTTAAGATTGCTCAACAATAACTGAATATGCTCAGAGTAAGTTTGAAAAGACTCCTCCTGACTTGCATGGAAGCAGCGTAACTTTAATAACTGGGAGTTGAGATGTGTGATGAGTTTTAGTCCTGGCTTTCTCACTCACTTTCCTGAGGTCTTAGGCTAGGTGGTTGAGCCCCTGTAATTCATATTTTTTTATTTCTCAAATGTGTTTATTACCTTCTCTACCTCATAAGGCTCAAATGTGATGATAAAAATGTGGAAACCATTCTGACAAGTACATAGCAGTAGATAAACATAAAGCATTGCTTTTATAACTGGATGATGCTATAAAATGATCATTTTTATCACTGAAGAGTAAACAAAACATGTTTAGATTTAGCTTCTTAGTGACTTCTTTTAAACAGTATCAACAAGAGTCTAAATCTGTGTATCTTTACATCTAAGTCTCTTGTCTATTGATAAAGAAGGAGGAAAGTGCTATTTTTGGGAAACCTGTTAAATAGTACATTGTTCCTATGTATATTTTGCTCTGATAAGAAATTCTTAAATCTTGAAGATAAATGGAAAAAATATAAATTTGAAAATATATCTAAAGTTCAACAAATTTTAATATTAAACACATAAATGCAGAAAGGTTCAATTTAATGCAGTTTGTTGCCATGGACAATACATGATGGACAGACAGCTTTCTGGGCAAAAAGCATTAGGGTAAGACTGAGCTAGATGTAGAATCCTAGCAGAACGTTTACCTAGAATGGGGACTACAACATGACATGGTGGTGGAGATCTAAAATAGAAAATGGTATTTCCTCAACTCCAAATTGCATATTGGCTAATTATCAAATTAAGGATGAAAGGCTTACAAGGACTATTTCGTTTTAATGTTGTTTATGTAGAGAATGGCCATAGTGAACTGTAATTCTATAGCTGCATTGTACAATATAAGGCAGAAGTTTGAAATAATGTCCCACCCAAAATGCATCCTGATTTTGCAAATCTCTTTCTTTTTCTTAATCAGTTTGAAAACCACCTAAACAGAAAGGCTATTTTTGTTCGATTTTAATTTCTGAAATTTAGCTTTTCAATTGTGAAGCTTCACTTTTTCCCCCCAATATCCCACAAACAGCTGTAGACATGAAATGGTGTCCATGTGTCAAGAAGCTCGTCAAGGAAAGCTGCCAGTTGGTTTCTATTCTGATGCCAACAGCCAGTTTTGTCAACCAAAGGTTCGATTTTATGAAAAACTAAAACAAAAATTCGTCATCCAATTTTTATAGCAATTCAATGGTATCCAGTATGCAGTGTCTAATCCAATGCTGAAAACAGAGCAAAGTGCTGTAGGACTTAAAAGTTGCTTGTGACAGATCCAGTCAAGAAGACAGTGAAACTAACTCAGGTGTCATTCACTCCAAGGATTCAGCATCTTCACTGGGAGGGATGTGGCCACGTTCTTCCCCGTGTGTGTGTGTGTGTGTGTGTGTGTGTGAAATTACGTAATGTTTACGATATTTACAATAAGAAAGGGACCTTCCACTGCTCATGATGTAACTTACCAACAGCAAAAAAAATTAGTCATGCTTCTTTTCATATCACACGATGGTGGCAAGACGAGAGAACATGCTTGTCTAACACTGTTTGGTTAAGGATAAATTCTCTGAAGACAAAGCATCAGCAACTGAATGGAAGGCCAGAGATCAGCTCCTCTTCTTTAGTGTAGCTATTCAACCTTCAGTAAATGGTACAGAGTCCTTTCGCATATGCAGCTATGGTGTTTCTGTGACAGGGCGTTTCTGTTTCAAAGTGTCAATGAGGGATAAGACCCCTCGTTTTACATTGGTTGTGACTCTTCTGGTCACCGAGTCTGCTGGCGGGGGAGGCGGTCGAACTTTCTGTGAAGGTGGCCTGGCTACCAAGCACTTCTGGTATCGTAACTGAAAACAAAAAAGGTTTTATGGTGGTTAATAATGTATCATTCCTTCTTGTTTAATGTGATTTTAATTCGTCAATATATTTACTCCCAAAGGTTCACAACCTAGCTCCTAAACATGAATCCAAAAGTTTATTAGTTTTTTCCTTAATGTAGAGTGTTTTAAATTCTTTAAGTTCTCTGTATTGATAGGCTGTGATTAATACACCTCCTAGTCAAAGAATGAGTTGATGAAAAAGAAAAAGGATTGGGAGAGTATGAACGGTTTCCTCAGGCAGGTAATGAAGGGGTGCTCATGCTAATTGAGAAGCAGAGTAGTAGAAAGGGCAGGGTTCGAATCTGGTGCTACCATGCGTGAACTGTATGGCCCCAGGCAAGTTATTAAATCTCGCTGAGCCTCCTTTTCTTCATTTGTTAAATGGGCGAAGAATGGGGACCTTAAAAGACAGTATTACAATTAAGACGTACTTGCAGAATGCCTTTTAAAAGAGGCCTAGCAAAACAGAAGGCATTCATAAATGTTTGTTCCCATTCCTGTTTCCTGCTTTAACTTAAAAAAATTATGTATTAAGATTTCAGGATACATTAACCTTAATAGATTAATTTTTAAAAATACCTTAGCACTGGTACCAAGGACAGGGTCTATCCTTCAGAAATATAAAAACACAATCGACCTGTTTTTGAATCAATGAAAAGATAACTAGTTCTTCAAAATTAGATTAGAAGGTTAAAATGTATCAATTTTCCCCCTCTAATCCCAGCACTTTAAAATCCAAGCACTTTAAGGTGATTCTTAACAATCTACTTAAATATTAATAGGCTCCTCAGAACAACTGTGCAACAGGTTGATGTTTCTGAGGAGCATGAACTTTCCTACAGCGAGACTCTTGTCACAATGCTCTGTCATAGCCCGCAGGCTACAAAATTAGCCCCTTTCAACCCAGTCATATGAAAAACAATTTATCACGTCTCCTGTGTGTAAAGTAAGTTTCTAGGTTTGCATCACAATCAGAAGTACACACTTCAAAGCACAGTTTTATAAACGGCAGGTATGGCAACATGGGACACTGGATGGGGAGTTTCTAGTGTTATGTTATATCCAGTGAAGAGTCAAAGTTATGCCTGATGCATTTCATTAAGAGGACCCCTCTCCCTCTCATCAAAGTATTTTCAACTGGGCCTCCCTCTACCACTCAGCTGCAAAAAAGTAAATTCAGAATGTGTTAATGCCAGAGACATTTCAGATTGCATGCATTCACACATAGATATTTCAGATGGGGAACCATGCAGATTTGAATCAAGAGGAAAGAGACCAAGTTAGAAATGCTGGATACAGAGTATAAAGAAAGGTTTATCCCTAATGTCTTACACTAGATTGGCTGAGTCACTTTAGCTGGTGGCCCTCATACAATTAAAATAGTAAATGAGTAGAAATTATTTCTAGAGAAGAGACAATGAGTCTTGGAATCAGAACAAACTATAACCAGTGATAAAGCTAATTATTTAATTGTCATCAGCATTGAAAATGTATAATTAAGGCTAAAAGCCATTCATTTTATGACTAAAATCATCTGTTACGATTTGTTTATAATTTCACACACACACACAAGAGTTACCATCCATTTTTGCTTAGCTGGATTCTCCCATTTTCTGTTTTCTCCACACAGTCCCTTCATCCCATCTCAGCTCCCTATGTCCAGTCAGGAGGTTCATCTCAACTCCTCTACTGCCCCGGCCCCCTCCACTGGGCCCTGGTTCTTTATATGCAGGTGGATTTGAGGTAGAATCCTGGCCCCACAGAACACGAGGGGAAACTGTTCTCTGACAAAGGACCGTGGTGGGGATGAAGCCACATAACAAGTGCACAGCGCAGAGCGCCTTCCCCTCCTGCCCTCTGCTTTCAGAGGCGTCCACCTCTGCCTCTCTGTCCAGCCACCCCTTCCTTTCCCCTTCTTAACCTAGCAACGTGCTTGTCTGTAAAGAAACAGAGAACGCCCTCCACTGCCCCCAGCCAGCTCCACCTGTTCCTGGACTCCTGGCATCTTCCGGCAGGTCTCAAAGTCACTTGAACCCAATCGGCAGGCTAAGCCCAGCTCCAGGATCTTCAACTTCCACCAAGACCTTGGCCCAACAACAAATATGACACCCGTTTCAATCCGGCTTTGCTGGCTCATTTCCCTCAGCCTCAAAACCGTGTGGCTCTCCCCCATCCCAAACAAATGAGTAAGAGCCCCGACGGCGTACTTCCAGCTACTCCTTCACCTCAGACTTGACGAGCAACCTTTCTTCAGGGCCCCTTTCCTCCTCCAGGTCACTCCTCCATCCAGTGCAGTCTTACCCTTAGAGCACTTTCTACACCATAACAGAAAGTCGGTTTCTGCATCTCCCCACAGTCCCAAACTCCACAGTACAAGGATCACATCTTAGTCCTACTTGAACTTCCCAGAGTGCAGCCCACAAACGGTGGACTGAGTTAAGGGAAGTGCTGCTGCTGCTGCTAAGTCGCTTCAGTCGTGTCTGACTCTGTGCGATCCCATAGATGGCAGCCCACCAGGCTCCCCCATCCCTGGGATTCTCCAGGCAAGAACACTGGAGTGGGTTGCCATTTCCTTCTCCAATGCAGGAAAGTGAAAAGTGAAAGGGAAGTTGATCAGTCGTGTCTGACTCTGTGCAACCCCATGGACTGCAGCCCACCAGGCTCCTACGTCCGTGGGATTTTTCAGGCAAGAGTGCTGGAGTGGGGCACCACTGACTCTGGGCAGGTGCTTCAGATTCCGCATTCCTTGTTGCCAGCCAGGTGATTCTCCGTCACCTGCTTCTGTCTTGTCCCACTGCCACTCCTGGTTTAGACGCAACTCTCCCCTGGCCCCCTGGTGATCTCCCCACCTCAGCCGCATCCTTTTAACCCTCCTCCACTTTGTTTTCTTCTCTCTTTTGGAGGATGGTCTATTCACTCTCCTGCTTAACAAACTCTGCTGAAAGTAACACCCTGGCATGAGATCCCAGGCCCTTCGTGACATGGACCACACCTCCTTCCACCTACCCCACCTGCTGCTGTAGAATACACCATGCAGCCTAGGTTTGGATGCCTCCTTCAAACAGTTCCCTCCTCCTTACTAGAACTTTTCCAGTGGCTGGAGTAACAGGAGCTCAAACGATATTTGTGGATTGGATCATTTGAAATCATATATGTGGTAAAGAAGCACTGGCTTTATTGCCTGGAGACCTGGGGGTGAACACAGGCTTTGTCACTTACCAATGCTGCCCTGGGGCTGGCCCTTTTCCAAATGACCCAGTGCCCCAACGGCATGCTTCCAGCTACTCCTTCACTTTAAACTTTAGGAGCGAGCTATTTTCAGGGCCCTCTTCTTCCTATGGGTCACTCCTCCATCCAGACTTGGGGGCAAACACAGGCTCTGTCACTTAACAAGTCTGTCCTGGGGCCTGCCCCCATCCCAAACAAATAAGCAAGCACCCCAGTAGCGTGCTGTCCTCTGAACCTCAATTTTGTTATAAATAAAAGAACTACCTAACAGGGCTGTGGTGAGAATAGAGTTCACAGATATAAACAAGAACAATGCACTTAGACCAACTACCTAAAATAAAGACCATTTGATACACTGAATTAAAAAAAATTAGGTTTGGTTCCAAGAAAAGAAAGAAAGAAAGTGAAGGAGCTCAGTCGTGTCTGATTCTTTGAGACTCCATGAACTGTAGCCCACCAGGCTGCTCCATTCATGGAATTTTCAAGGCAAGAGTACTGGAGTGGGTTGCCATTTCCTTCTCCAGGGGATCTTCCTGACCCAGGGATCGAACCCAGGTCTCCCGCACTGCAGGCAGATGCTTTTACCGTCTGAGCCACGAAGGAATTCCCTGGTGGATTTGGTTCCAAAAATGGCACCAATTCACACATGACCAGCATCTCCTGATCACACACTGAAATTAGGGATCAAGAACTGAGAATCCTCAGATTTATGGCTTTGAAGGTCATCGTTTTCAGTGTTCCTGGAGTCTCTAAGAAGAACTTGGCTCCAGCCACTCCTGCTGCTTCCGGGTGTCCTGCCCTCTTAAGACAGCAAACTGCTCATCACGATTGATTCCGTCTACAGGAATGAGGGTGTCACACAGCAAGGCCTTACTTGAGAGCTTAGACTCAGCTTCTTTTAAGTCAGAAATTCTACTCTAATTTATGGCATATCAGACAAAAGCAAGGGCCTGAGGGTGGAACCCCCACAGTGGGCTTACTCACCATGCAGGCAGCCTGCACCGCCTCCGACACGTTACCGGCATTAGGCTCACACCAGAAAACGTGGCACTCGAAGTGCTGGTTCCCAGTATCCATGATGAAGGCAAACGTGTGCACGTCCTTCCCGACGCCCATGAAGGACAGGAATCGCACCCGACACTCCACCAGGATCTCCTCTTCATTCTGCAAGAGACCCTGTTCAGTAGCCCAGCCACAGTCACAGACACATTTGGACCATAAGTCATAGAATTGGCTTACAGTGGCTGCACAGAGGAAATGGTCTTTAAAAATATACAGCCAGACTGAATTTAGAAAGGACTTGTATTTTTCTAGCAAGGGAAGTTTCTAAATGTGTCTGGAGAGGCCTCACTGCTGTGGGTGCCTCATTCTGACATTGAGTCTACTCTGAACCACGCGGCAACCAGGTATGAGTGTTTTGGTCTCTGTCCAGTCCACTCCAAGCCTGTGACTTCACTATGGGTAGGAACAATGCCATGTACACTTTTTATGTACTGCCCATACAGTGGCTCAGAATCCACTTGCCCTGGCAAACCCACTAGAAACCCCAGAGCACCAAGAGGAAAGGATTCACGGGATCTCTTTCCACCCAGGTCTTCCCCAACTCAACAGCGCATTGAATCATAAGTGTTAGCTGCTCAGTCATGTCTGACTCTTTGCAACCCCACTGACTGTAGCCCGCCAGGCTCCTCTGTCCACAGAATTCTCCAGGCAGGAATACTGGAGTGGGTGGCCTTTCCTTTCTCCAAGTGATCTTCCTGATCTAGGGACTGAACCCTGGTCTCCTGCATTGAAGGTAGATTCTTTACCATCTGAGCCACCAGGGAACCACTGAATCGTATTTCTGTCTAAAACTATGTAAAACAAAAAGTTACCAAATGCCTTTTTTTTCTTTTTCACAAAGTGATATCCATATGACGCTGAGTTAAGAAATGTTCGGAACTCATTCTAATGAACACTATTTCCTCTGCAACAGCCATTTGTAATTTGTGAAAATTAGTAAATACATCCAGAATGTTGACTTTTGGCTCATGAACATCTGGACTTATGAAATATTCACTCAGGTGCTGTGGGACTGCTTAACAGGCAAACGAAGCTGGTCTGAGAGGGGGAAAGCTTTCTTGGAAGAAAGACATTTATGTTGAGATCTGGGTAGGCCAAGGGGAGCGGCGCCTGCAAGGTGCTGGGGTAGGAAAAGGCACCCCGTGTTGCAGACTTGAAGAACACCCAGCGGGGCAGGCCTGCAGGCTCAGTGAGCATCTTCAGAAACTGAACTGGGTGTGAAGGCGAGCTGCCAGTGGACGAAGCAAGAGCAGACAAGGACTTATGGTCTTTCCATGACAGGTGCCTCACAGAGGCAGAATGGAAAACTGACCCTGCTGCTTCTAGCTGTGTCAGGGAATGTTTAACAGGAGGACTCCTACGTGCTGTTTCTCACAAGTCCTTTGTTTCTTTTTAAGCAGAACAGCACGCTGCTCCCAGGAACTGAGGTCATTGTGTGAGACAGGCTTGAGTCTCCTTTAGTAAACATTCTCTTTACGCCAAAACTGCTTAGTCTTGATCCCCTTTCTTGAGATATGGATTGTCTCCTGACCTTGTGACCATTAATCCCTTGTTCCCTTGGTAACAGCTGCTGTACATTTGGTTTTCTGATCTTTATCATTGGCGAAAGAAACTTCTTGTACCACAGCCTTTATATACTCACAGAGAAATCCTTAAAGCACCTTTGCTCCATCAGAGCTTGGGTGCCCGTGTCTTTCTTTCTCTCTATCCATCCTCAGCTGATTCTCTGGAGCACAGAGACCCATCTTGCTCACTCTCCTGCCTGGGCTTCTAAGACTCTCTCGAGAAGGTGCCCTGTGCCTCCGTGAGAGACGCAAGTCCTGTGTCAAGGACTTTATTGGTTCTCTGCGTAAACCAGGGAATATCCGCCTCTTTCTCTCTCTCACTTTCTTATCGTCACCTCCGGAGCACCAGGTCCCGGTCCATTAAAGGACCCCAACATAGCTGTGTGCCTGGTGGTAGTTGCTTAACCTCTCTGTGCCTCAGTTTTCTCAACCACAAAGTTGAGATAATTTGTGTCTGAGGTTAATGCTGGCCTCTCTCCAGATGACCAGTGACCCCTGCTACCACAGGACCTTTCTACAGCAGACGCACCTACTGCACCCCAGCCCCAGGTAACAGAGCCCAGTCAATACTGGAGCCTGGAGAGTGGTCAGAAAACCAAGCGCCATTAGCGAGTTACTGCTAACATCATACAGTCACCTCTAGCAAATGATTCCAATCTCCTGGGCAAAGGAAGAATGAGGAGCACCAGAACAGAATCCTCTGAGGTGTGTGCATAGATCCAGACACAAAGGGCAGTTTTCTTTTTTTTTCATGTAAGTTATTTTAATCACAAGCAAGCACAGCTCCCGAGAGGCCAAGCCTTGGCATGTGCCTGAGTTTCACAGAAGCTTATCGTATGCGAAACTGCACTGTATCCCAGACAGGCCAACTGTATCTGCCACCCTTCTCACCTTCTCACTGATGACAGTCACAGTAGCATCGGCCACGTTCATGTTCACTGACGGCCACTCCTCCTTGCTAGAGGAGGTCATAAGACTTTCTATGGCATTGTTCAAGGTATCCATTCCTGTGGATGGAAGGGATAATTGAAAAAGGCCCTAAAGCTATTCCTGACTCTCAAATATGGATCCAAATCACCCAGTAGCAGCTATGCCCAGACATTTTTTTTGTAGCCCCAGACGTTTCATTTGAGCATTTCACGGCTCAAAAGAAAAGAAATGCGAGCGTTTTCAATAGAAAAAAGGGTCATGAGAACTTCCAGAGATGTAGTGTGTGATGTCCTGTCTAACCAGACTGTCTCTCCCAAGATTCCCAGCTCCAAGTGTAGAAACATTACTCAAATGCTGCTACCTTTTTTCTAAGTAAGGAACCTTGAAAAGGCGGGAGGGGGTGGGGGGGTCCAACAGAAGCCAGCCTCTGCCAGATTACCCTGATCATCTTTTATTGTGCCTTGTTACTTGAGTAAGGCCAAGTTCAGATGGCCCCTGGATATGAAGAGTATGTGTTGCTCAATGGGGCCCTCTGGCTGAGTGTTCCCACAGCTATTTTTGGTGGGTGGTATAACAACTTCATTGCGATCTAATTCACATACCATACAATTTACTCATGTAAAGTACAAACTTCAGTGGTGTCTAATATATTCAGAATTGTGCAACCATCACCATAGTTTTAGAACATTTTTATCATTCCCTAAAAGAAACCCCACACCTTTCAGGAGTCACCCTTCATTGCCTCCAGCCTTCCAGTCCTATCTTTAGAGATCTGCCTGCTCTGGACACATTTCATATAAATGGAATTATAAAGGGTACAGTCTTTTATAATTGGCTTCTTTCATTTAGCATGATGTCTTCAAGGTTCAGCCACGCTGCAACAAGTCTAATACTTCATTCCTTTTTATTGCCAAATAATCACCACTGTATAAAAGTGGTTTTTATTCATTCTTCAGCTGATGGACATCTGGGCTGTTTCTACTTTTTGACTATTATGAATGATGCTGCTGTGAACACTCCTATACGAGGCATTTCATGTGGACAGATGTTTTCATTTCACTTGGTTATATGTCCAGGAGTAAAAACTGCTGGGTCAAATGATACTACTACATTTAACTTCTGAGGAGTTGCCAGACTGATTTCTAGGGCAGCCACGCCATTCTACATTCACCCCAGCAGTACGTGAGGGTCCTGATTTCTCCATAGCCTTTGTTATCCAGAAAAAGGTGACATCTCCCAGATTCCTTCCAGCTTGGTATGGCTAAGCAACTAAATCCCACCTATGAAATGCAGCTGACTGCTGATGCTGGGTGTACTTCTGGGACACACCTTGATGGGAAAGCATGAGGGCTCCCTCAGCCCCCATCCCTGCCCAGCACTTGACAAGGACTGAAGCAGATGCCCCAGCCTGAGACAGATGCTCTGATTCAGAAGCACAGGGCCCTTCCACAGCCCTGGCTTATGCATCTCTGAACTGCTGGGTGAATGAGAAATCAGGTCCTCTTCATTCAAGTCCCTATATTCTGGGACCATGAGTCGAAGGAGTTTAGTCTGTCCTGTTCTTTTGTTATAATTTTATTTTGCTCTGCAGCATGTGGGATCTTCCTGGACCAGGGATCAAACCTGTGTCTCCAGCACTGGTAGGTGAATTCTTTACCACTGAGCCACCAGGAAAGCCCTGTGCTGCTCTTTTGACCAGGACTGTTGTGTGCTCTAGCTGGGGACGGTGTGAGAGTGTGGTTCAAGACAAGGCAAAGGAGTGAAACAGCAGACGCCACCCTCATGGGAGGCTGAACACCAAACACTTGCCAGGTGGAAAGACAGTGAAGGTTTCACATACCGACCGGTCTGTCCACTGGTAGCATGCCCAAATACTGCACGTGGAACTTCTGGACCAGCTCAGTCTTTGGTGTTGGAAAATCTACTACAGGGAAGAAAACAACACATCTTTCTCAAAGGTTCCCACATACACATAACATCCTGCGTTTCTAGAGGTGACTGTGACAATCATTCTGTAAGAACAGCCGCTTCTTCTGCCAGACACTGGGGCCATCAATCAAAATCCCCTCCACCTTTCATGGATACACGTGTGTGTGTGGCTGGGTCGCTTTGCTGTGCACCGGAAACGTTCACAACACTGTCAATCGGCTAAATACAATAGAAAAATCGGCTAAATACAATAGAAAGTAAAGAGCTTGAAAGAACCCCAGTCACCTTTCATTTCTAGGTAGGCAAGCATTTGAAAGAAGGAGCTGGAATCTATGTGTTAAGCTGTGACGGTCTCTTGGAAGTGTGCTAAGTAGCAGCTTCAGGTGTTTGGTTTATTAGGGGAGGTTGATGCTGGAGGAAATTTAATTACAAAGGGGTGCAATCAGAGACAGGAAAAATGACTAAACAGAGCTCCCCAAAATATCAACCCACACACTTTTAAACTAGCTGGTCCTTACCCCAGGCTGTACATGAGTTACAAAGCCACTAAAAGTAATTGTCTTTAATTTTTTCCAACAACAAAACTCATCCTGGTTCTTAGTACCTAACCCTGTTGACACAAAGTCAGCTCTAAGCCACACTCAAGGCCCCGAGTGCAGGCTCGGCCTGGGTCTGGTGGGTCCAGTGTGGTTCTGAGGGACACTCGACATGTCTAAGACCCTGTGTTTGGTGACTCAGACGTGGAGTGCCAGCACCAAGGCGGTGGGGCGCGGACGTACCTTGCAGGGGGACGTCGAGGTTCCCGTGGGTCCTTTCCTGTAAGGAGCTGCAGGCCAGGGCCTTGGCATTCTTCCGTTCGGCCATAATCTGATGAAGAGAAAACGTAGCTTTGGCTCGTGGTTAGGGACCCCGTGTCCTCAGCTGTTCCAGGCAGTGGAGTGTCTGCTTCATTTTCAAGTTAAACCGGCTTTAGTCTACTGCCGGACCCCCAACCCCATCTCCGAGCTGCACACTTTGAGAACTGTGCCCTTTTCTCTGGGGGGAAAAGTGAGTGACGGTACCTCAGAGGAAATGACATTCTCCTGATTGTTCAGAATGTATGCCTCTTCCATTTCTAACGTAACAACACCCACAATAACCCTGGCCTTTTGTAGACCTCCGGGCCCACAGCTGTCAGTGGAACACAGAGCAAGTGGTAACCCCCTGCTGCTGGCACGTGGCCACTTCTGGACTTATTAGACCAACCGGACTGTGGGAGGGACCACGGCCATGTTCCCTTTGTAGGTGAAGCACCACTTAGAGCAACAGCCGACATCAGAAAGCGTATGAACTACGCTGGTAGGACTGGCGGTCGGCGTGCTTCGCCCAGAGCTTGACCTGAACGTGTCAGCTCCTGTCCTTCCACACCCCTTTCCTTGCTCAGCAGTGAGGGAAAAAAAGAGGGTTGAACTCCTCTGCCCTGACCCACCTTACCTTGGAACAGATTTCGTGGAGACTTGTGGCAATGGCTTTTGCTGGTGTGTCACATCGAAATACATGACATTTCAAAATTCTTGTATCTTTGTCCCTTGCTACATAAGCAAAATCTCTGTGCAAACAAAGTTTATCAGTCCATTAGAATAAGGAACCTTTACAACACACATTCTAGTTATGAATGTTAACTGAGCTAGGAGCCAGCGTGTCAGAGGTAAACAGAGTATGCAGTGGTTAAAAAACATAAATAAATGTCAACAGCCACCTCAAATAGAGGAACAGTTGTGTGGATGTGAGGAATTCATTTCTGACTAAAATAACTACAATGTTCCCCAGACTCTGTCTGTTGAGCTTCTGGAATCTTAATGAACAGCACATAATGAAAACTGAACTTTATGGGAACCTGCTATCTAGTAACAACAAATGTCATGGTTATAAATATTATGATCACAAAACAGAACACAGGCTTGAGAGGAGCATGAATCTGTACGCGCGATACTGTGACACACACCATGATGTAGCAGAAGCAAAACAGGCTCTGACGTGTAAACACGTGCCCAGAGACTGGATCCGACCCACGGCTGCAGAGCAGGCTGAGAGGCAGTCACGGGGACACGGAAGGACGCCACAGACCGAAGTCCCGTCAGAGGCACTCGATTCTGCTAATCACGCCTCTCACTCCAGGGCTTGGGGCGGCCACGGCAGCATCACCCCAAAACTGTCAGCTCAGACTCCGCGGTGAGCCTGCAGCTGGCCCTGGATTTCAGCATCTCCTTTACTGATGGAAAGGACAGTGCCTGTGACCTGACCTGGCTTCAAAGAACCACGCCACACAACTACATTTCTCACTATTACTGAGGACAGCAGTTAAAAAGATCAGAGGTTTATGAAAAATAAACGCTCATACTTCCCCATCTGGCAATGGATCACAATGATTTCCTGGCAGGTGCTGCCAAGCTTGGATCCCTGTTTGTAGGCATAACCACAGATTAATTTATTAATCACTTCTCAGTGTAAGAGCTGGTGATGTTCTTGTAGTCTAGGACAGATTTTCCCCAACAACGATTTGGCTTCTTTGGGAAGGAACAGGAATCTATCTGCTGAAGGCAACTGGCCACTGTGAAGGCCTGGCCAGAAAAGCCTGTCTCATCACCTTGCTGTGCCCCAGGCCACCTTGCAGCGGCTCCTGGCCACCCACAGGCACTTGAATCTCCACCTGTGCACACCTGCCCACGGACCTGCTCTGCTCCACCTTCCCGTGTCCTCACCTTCCATCGCAGTTGGTGCCCTCCATACTACAACCAGGGCCCGTCCTGACTCCCACCCCGCCATTCCTAGCCCCGCACTCCGTACCCAACCCCTGCATTCAGCCTATTTTCCTCCTGACAGAGTCTTGAATCCACCCCTTCATTGCCAGCCCTGCCAGCGCTCAGGATTTCTAGGCAGGTCTCGCCTCCCTGCCTTTGCTCACACTGTCTCCAGGCTCTGGCCACAGCTGAAGACCCAGTTGAAGCTGGGTAAGCACCCTGTCCAGTGCTGGCATGCTCCTTGCACACACAACACCCACCACTGAGTACCATGAGTGTCTGCTTGTGAGTTCTGTCTTCCCCACACCTCCTTTGAAGCTCTGTGAAGATGATTTTGTGCCTTGCTGCTGCTGCTGCTAAGTCACTTCAGTCGTGTCCGACTCTGTGTGAGCCCATAGACAGCAGCCCACCAGGCTCCCCCATCCCTGGGATTCTCCAGGCAGGAACACTGGAGTGGGTTGCCATTTCCTTTTCCAATGCATGAAAGTGAAAAAGTGAAAGTGAAGTCGCTCAGTCGTGTCCGACTCTTAGTGACCCCATGGACTGCAGCCCACCAGGCTCCTCCGTCCATGGGACTTTCCAGGCAAGAGTACTGGAGTGGGGTGCCATTGCCTTCTCCTTTTGTGCCTTATTCACCCTCAATACCCAGTCTCTGGGCCTGGCTTTAATTGGTACTGAGTGCCCCCCTCTCTCAAGCACAGGGCAAGCAGCATGCACCCTATTATCCATTGAGAAAGTTGGCCTGTGGTCAGAGGTATGAATGGCTGCTCTGATAGTGGGCTGAGGGTGGGTCTGGGTGAGAAGCTGGGCCCAGACTTTGGGGGTAAGCACAGCCTTGCTGAAACTCCAATACTTTGGCCTCCTGATACAAAGAATTGACTCACTGGAAAAGATCCTAATGCTGGGAAAGACTGAAGGCAGGAGGAGAAGGGGACGACAGGGGATGAGATGGCTGGATGGCATCACCACCCTGATGGACACGAGTCTGAGTAGGCTCTGGGAGTTGGTGATGGACAGGGAAGCCTGGCGTGCTGCAGTCCATGGGGCCGCACACGACTGAGCGACTGAACCGCCAGCCTTGCTCCACACTGTGCTCCCGAGGCCTTCCCGAGTCCCAGCCCCCATCGGACAGCACATGACTGGAGAAACGGTGAGAAGGCATCACTTTTGTTGGAGACCATGCTCGAGGGAAGTCATTTCAGGCCTGCCTCCTCCTGGCGACTTCTCTTTTCTGGACAGTTCCTAAAGTGATAACACACAGAGTCACGCCACACACTGCTCTTCTTCTTCAAAGTTCCACTTTCAGTCAGCATTTTTCTGATGCTAAGTCTTTGAAGTTCTTGTGGTCACCCATGGAAAGTCCAAAAAATTTTGTCTGGATTTCTGGAGTTCCAAAGTTTGTCCCACCAACTCTCCCAGCATCCTTAGTCCAGCTAAGCAGCTCTCCCCTCTGCCCCCGAAAGCTGGGTCTCCGTGTCCACTCACAGCACCTCCCCCTGCCCGGCCAGGTGTGCGCTGACCATCCGGCACACTCTGCAGCTCACTACACCATCTACTCCGCGTGGCCCAGTGCGAAAGCCCTCTGGCCCTCTGGCCCCCAGCACCTTGCTTGTGTCTCAATGCTGAAAGGATCTGCGTTCTGGACCACAAAGGATTACAGCTCGTTGTACCCCACCTTTAGTAGAGACCTCACCAGCATCTGTCCTCTGAGAGAGGAAGGGACAGCCAGAGGGCAACGGGTCAGAACCCAGGCACCCCAACTTCTAGTCCCATTCCTGATTCCACCGAGCTATACAGTCTTGGACATGAGGTCAAAAAAAGATGGAATTCTCCAGGACTCCTTTCCGGCTCTGATAATCTATGATGTAAGCATCCAAGATCCATCCTGCTCTCTGTGACTGCTGGCTGGCCTACAAGTGTAATAAGGCCACCATCAGGGAGGGCCAAGCAGGCCCTGATCAATAAGCAATGGATCACTCCCATCACGCTTCAGATGCAACCCCATAGGGGTAATTTTTTAAAATTATTATTATTAATCTTCATCTTCTTCTGGCTCAGGAGAAAGTGATTAAGGTCTAAGTCGACCATCTGATCCACATTTTCCCAAACGGGCAGCTTAGCAGCGCAGGCTCTGGGGCATTCTGATACTTCTTTTTTTTTTTTAAAAACAGCTTTGTTTTTTCCTGTTCCCTCCTAGGTACCAGGCTAATAGATCAGGGAGGCAGAAATCTGTTGGTAATTTAACCTCCCAAGAGAAAACAAGTTCCCTCGTCTCTTCCCTGTGGAGGGGGGGTCAGGAGATTTGCATGTCTCTATTTAATTACCATGAAACATATCCCAAATCACTCTAAAGGAGCAAAAAGACCCAAGAATGAGGATTTGTAAGAATTCACTTTCAGGCCTGGAGCACAGACAAGTCGAACAACTTCCTTCTTGTAAGAGAAATATATGGCTGAGCTAATCTCATCATTATTCAGAATGAAATCCAAATACCTATTAACTGGTGGTTGTAAAATCCTGCCTTTTCAGCACCTGATTTCTGAAAATGGCTGCAGCTATAGACAAAATAACGACCCTCCCAAGACATTCCTGTCCTAACTCCCAGAGTCTGTGAATAGGTGACCTTACAAAGAGGACTCTGCAGGTGGGACTGAGTGAAGGATTCTGAGTTGGGGCTGTGACCCTGGATTATCTTACAGGGGAAAGAGGAAGCACTCACCTTACAAAGGGACTTATCAATAAAAGAACAGGCGCAAGGGCTACAAGCCAAGGCAGGCAGGCAGCCTCTAAAGACTGGAAAAGTGGGAAGGCTTCTCTAGTGGGAACACTGCCCTGCTGACACCATGATTTTTCGCCTCTAAGACCAGATTTCTGATCTCCAGAACTATATAAGAGAATAAATCTGTGTGACTTTAAGCCACTAAGTTTGTGGTAATTTATTATAGCAGCAATATAAAACTAATACACTTCCCTGTAGGCTTCACATTCTAACCAAATTACGATATGGTATAAGAACTTACATTTAAAAGTAATATTCAATTCACTTCCACAAACACCTTCTGAGCCACTACGACACATCAGAGATGCCAACACAAACAGACAAGGTGCCAGCCTAGGCAGCCAGCTGTTCAATGACAGAGAAGCTCAGTGAGATCTAAGCTGCATCTCTAAGTACCAGGAACTCCCCAGGGTGAGAGGGCAGCAGTGGTTCAAGGAACACTCAGAGGAGCTTGAGCAAAGGCACAGAGGTAAGCAAGCCCACAGAGGGTTTGGAAGAACTCCTAGTCCTAGGCATGAGCCCTGGCACTGTGGTGAGGGTCCATGGCTGCAGGGAGGTTGCACCATGTCCTGGCAGGAATCTGGCTCTTACTCTGAGCCATCAAGTCTGTCATACGACACATGACCCCCTCTGACATGTGTTTTAAAAAGTTGCTTCTGGTAGAACAAAGTGGGTCAAGGGAAGGTGGAGGAGACAGATGGGTAAGAGGTATCAGACAGATGTCTGCAGGACTCACGGGTGTGGGAGACGAGAGGCAGAATCCGGAATAGCTCTGGAGTCCCTGCTGGGAAAACTAAGCGCCCTCACACTGGGGATGGGAGAGGGAAGGATCTGGTGAAGGAGGCTGGTGAGCTTCAGGTTGGACAAGATGTGTGAGGTGTTTGCGGGCCCACTGATCAGGTGGACACTCAGTCCCTGAGCTGAGGCCAGGTCTGGAGCTGGGCGGGTGGAGTGGGGGGTGCGGGCGGAGTGAAGACAGAGAAGCAGATGAAAAGGTAGGGAGCGAGAAAACACAAAACAAGGCCTGGATCTCAGGAGGAAAGGCATTTGAAGGCCTATCTGAGGCCAAGGGCCCAATGAAAGGATGAAGAAAGACTTCTGGGAAGGAGGAAAGCCCAGGACAGGCTGGCTCCAAAGACACAAAGGAAGGGGCTTCGGAAGAACCCAGGACCACAGAGGCTGAGCAGCAGGAGACAGGCCACTCAGTCTCAGTGCCACGGAGGTCTGGGGTGACCTCGGCCTCTCGGGCCATCCCCTGGAGAACGGTGTCTGGGTCCCAGCTTCAGAGTGAAGCAGCTGAGAGACCACAGTGCATTGCCTTTCCTTCTCCCTTCTTCAACTTCTCACCCTGGGGCTCCTCAAATATACATTAAAGCAGAGAGGACAGTCAATGACGTACACCCAGTTTCACGCTGACTAAGACATGGCCTGACTCAGCCTTTCAGACTTTTTTTCTGATCAGTGCTATGATCCTAAAAGTCCTTATGCCCATATGTAACAGCACCTTAACATTTTCTAGAGCTTCTCCTGTATCCTGCTGCTGCTGCTAAGTCGCTTCAGTCGTGTCTGACTGTGCGACCCCAGAGACGGCAGCCCACCAGGCTCCCCGTCTCTGGGATTCTCCAGGCAAGAATACTAGAGTGGGTTGCCATTTCCTTCTCCAATGCATGAAAGTGAAAAGTGAAAGTGAAGTCACTCAGTCGTGTCTGACCCTCAGCGACCCCATGGACTGCAGCCTACCAGGCTCCTCCGTCCATGGGATTTTCCAGGCAAGAGTACTGGAGTGGGTGCCATTGCTTTCTCCGCCTGTATCCTGAGGGGACAAGAAATTGCTTTAATTACCAGCCTCCATGGCTACAGTATTTCTATCAATCAGCCCAGCACCACGGATGGGGATGGGGAGGGAAGAGCACCCGGAGCTGGTGGCTGTCACCCAGCTGAACAGGGCCCGCAGGGGCTGTGACACTGTGAGGGTGCGGTCAGCCTGCTGTAGCACCCTGCAGGAGCTGCTTCTTCCCCTTCGGGCCTTCACTGTCTCTCCTGTCCCCGACTTTGCGTCTCAGAGCCACCAGCAGCACTGGTGTTCACAGCCCCGAGAGTGTTGCATCTCAGAGCTGAGACAGGCTCGGATGGACTTCTATGTCCCTCTGCTCCCTGCCCCACCCCTGGGTCATGCCTCCTCCAGGGCCTTGGCATGGTCACCAATAAAGCCACAAATCTGTCTCAGATGACCCCCGAGGTCCAGTCAGAACAGGCTCCTGTCTTTTCTGACACATTCTCCAAGATGCCCGTCTATCCGAGACACTGTGTGTGGCACTGAGCAGCCAGCACCACTTCTGTCCTTTGCTGCAGCTTTCTCCTGGAGCGAGGAAACGTCTGCTAGAGAGGAGCTAGTCCCCTCTGGAGTTTCACCTCACCCATTTCCTGCAGTCAGGGGATCACTGCATTTCCTCCATCAACCAGGAAGTGGAAGGTTCACAGCTGTGTCTCCCCCTTAAACTGTAACAGAAGGGCGTACCAGGAATCAGCTACTTTCACCGTTAGTTGGAAACCCTTGTGATTCCAGCTCTTTTTGTTCCTATTCTTTTGCTCTTCTCCCCATTAATTACTCCCCCAGCGGACCAGCGGTAAGTTCTGTCAGGGAAAAATGTCAGTGCTAAGACATCTTACACAACAGCCTCAAATTTCTTAATGGCAAAGGGAAAAGACAAAAGAGTGCTTTTATTGTTCTCAGCTGACAGCATTTTAATCGCCCTGCAGGGGCTTAATCCATCTGTATAGAATGAATGAATCAATGATTCTTTATTCAAATGGGTTCCATTAAAAAGCTGCCAAGACAGAACTGCTCACTCTTTCCCTAAATCCCTCCCCTTGCAACTCTTCCGTAAATGAAAACTTGCTTGTGATCTTATCCCTCTTCAAAAGGAATTTAAGAGGCATCTACAGACCTCTTCTGTGTATTCTTGCCACCTCTTCTTACTATCTTCTGCTTCTGTTAGGTCCATACCATTTCTGTCCTTTACTGAGCCCATCTTTGCATGAAATGTTCCCTTGGTATCTCTAATTTTCTTGAAGAGATCTCTAGTCTTTCCCATTCTGTTGTTTTCCTTTATTTCTTTGCACTGATCGCTGAGGAAGGCTTTCTTATCTTTTCTTGCTATTCTTTGGAACGCTGCATTCAGATGCTTATATCTTTCCTTTTCTCCTTTGCTTTTCGCTTCTCTTCATTTCACAGCTATTTGTAAGGCCTCCCCAGACAGCCATTTTGCTTTTTTTGCATTTCTTTTCCATGGGGATGGTCTTGATCTCTGTCTCCTGTACAATGTCACAAACCTCCGTCCATAGTTCATCAGGCACTCTATCTATCAGATCTAGCCCCTTAAATCTATTTCTCACTTCCACTGTATAATTGGATATTGTATAAGAGATTTGATTTAGGTCATACCTGAATGGTCTAGTGGTTTTCCCTACTTTCTTCAATTTAAGTCTGAATTTAAGTCATGATCTGAGCCACAGTCAGCTCCCGGTCTTGTTTTTGCTGACTGTATAGAGCTTCTCCATCTTTGGCTGCAAAGAATATAATCAATCTGATTTTGGACTGCAAGGAGATCCAACCAGTCCATTCTAAAGGAGATCAGTCCTGGGTGTTCTTTGGAAGGAATGATGCTAAAGCTGAAACTCCAGTACTTTGGCCACCTCATGCGAAGAGTTGACTCATTGGAAAAGACTCTGATGCTGGGAGGGATTGGGGGCAGGAGGAGAAGGGGACGACGGAGGATGAGATGGCTGGATGGCATCACCGACTCGATGGACGTGAGTCTGAGTGAACTCTGGGAGTTGGTAATGGACAGGGAGGCCTGGTGTGCTGCGATTCATGGGGTCGCAAACAGTCGGACACGACTGAGCGACTGAACTGACAGACCTCTTAGTGGTTACCCAGGCTAACGTTTCTTCCCTCCTTCTATAGCACCCAGACGGGTGGTACTTAGAAGGTATCAGTGGTATAAAACCTCACTTAGTTAACAGATCAGGAGGAGCTCCACTACTGGGACACTCCCACAAACCAACACATTTTCTCTTAATGATGAATGAAAACTTGCCTCCCCACAACGTGTGCCTATGGGACTGGGCTCTGCTTTCTGGAACTGCCCTGGTCCCACACACGACAGCCCAGATGTGTCTGGCAGTAGCTCGCTCCTTTCTTTTCTGTTAGATTCCCTGCCATTCAGTCTCTCGCTAAATCTTTTCTGTTAGCGCTCCTGACGAAGTCTCCACAATTTAGTAAAGTCTTTTATGTAAAGTCTTTTTAGTAAAGTCTTTTATGTTTGCTCAGGTCAAATACACGTTATGTCTGAAACACGCTGGCACATGGAGGAAACTGATTAACATTTGTTGTTATTATACATGAGGAAAAAGAAGTAAAAAGAAAAAAAAAGGTCCACTTTGAAATACTGTCTCCTACTGTCTCCTTATCCACAAAGGACATTTTAATAAATCTTTGCAGAGGTACGAATATAATAACACTTGCTGAAATGTTCCCAAGACCCTTTCCTCCCAGGTTATCTTTCTGTGGAGTTGATAAGCGAACCGAGTTGTTACCACTGCAGAGGACAGGTCCCACCTGCAAACAAGGAGAAAAGAGCAGCAAGGAGATTTGGTCCAAACATTCCAAATCCAGCCCTTTATGATAAGGGGCTTTCTCTTTTCATCTCACCTGCAAAGGGCCTAAAAGGAGGAGTCCTGTTTTCAAGGCTGCCTGCTCTTCTTTGCCTAACGGCTCTTATTTTCTTATTACACTTTGAAACTATTGTTTTGGGGGCTTGGGGAAGGGAAGAAAGGGAAAGGGGATGAGAAATGCCTTCCTCCTAAATGGCTAATTAATCCAGAAGGTTACACGTACATACTGGCTACATACACGTACGAGCCACTTTGATTTTTCTTATTTCACCCAGCGGCACACACACCATATGCAGGCATTACTAATTTCACAAAGCTCAGGCTCCGATTTGGTAAACTCAACTTTCTTTGCAAACTTAAGAAGATGCTCAGTTTGTAAACTCTGAAAGGGGCATTCTAGCAACTCATCACCTGCGTAAACACACCTTTTCCACAGGGAATCCTTTCTTTACCAGGTGCTTTCACGAGACAGACTGCGTACACAGCAAATCTGAAAAGCGACTACCTGCAAATAAACACTACAGGTGCAGTGGGCAAACCAGCGTTTGTAGCCTCTCTAGAATGGCCTTTGCTGTTAATATTCAGAGCAACGGGTCCCAGAGAGGAGCCCTGGATAACGTCGGATGGTAGGACCTACCAAGGCAATGGCACCCACTCCAGTACTCTTGCCTGGAAAATCCCATGGACGGAGGAGCCTGGTAGGCTGCAGTCCATGGGGTCGCTCAGAGTCAGACACGACTGAGCGAGTTCACTTTCAGTTTTCACTTTCATGCATTAGAGAAGGAAATGGCAACCCACTCCAGTGTTCTTGCCTGAGAATCCCAGGGACGGGGGAGCCTGGTGGGCTGCCGTCTATGGGGTCGCACAGAGTCGGACACGACTGAAGTGACTTAGCAGCAGCAGGACCTACCAAACATGTGAACACATTCTCACCATTGGCTCCCACAAGACTTAGTGGGGACTTCAGACCAGGGAGCTGGTGTCCAAACCCACAGCCCTCATCCTCCAGAAACTTCTACCACCTCCAGGGGCCAGGGCCTCCTCAGAAGGAGTGAGAGAATCAATCAGGCTCCCCAAATCTCCTAAGCATGCCCTCTGGGAGACTCTGACCGTGGAAGTGTCACCACACAGCCTATGCAGTCTCCCTTCCCTCGGGCCACTGAGCGATGACTGCAGCTCATCCTAAAGGAGGAAGTGGCCCTAGGAGCTCAGCCCCTCCTCCCCTCCTCCCCTGAGGGAGCACCTGGGTCAGACTCCAGCACAAAGAGCAAAGATGCCGTCGCTGGTGTCTCTTCACTTTGCCAAGCAGTACTGACATCATTCTTTCAACAGGAAAAATTCCCAAAGGTTCTCCTTCCATCAAAAATGGAGCTTTTATGAAGTGACAGAGCTGAGGAATCGTGGAGCTTAAAAGCCCCCAATCAGCCAACGGTCAGGCTGACATTCAGAGTACCGAAAATACACGTGTCTGAGGTACAAATACCTTTCATTTTGGAGGTGCAGCCTTTCTATCGGTATGTTCTTCTAGATGTGAGGAGAGGAGAAGAATTCCATATATTTTAGCTAATAATCCAGACTGAAATTGAGTCAGTCCCTCTGGCTGTCATCCTAGAGTCAAACCTTACCAACAAAGCTCTTTGGAGAAGTCCTAACAAGCCAGTCCTAGTATTTAGATCAGATCAGTCACTCAGTCATGTCGGACTCTTTGCGACCCCATGAATCGCAGCACGCCAGGCCTCCCTGTCCATCACCAACTCCCGGAGTTCACTCAGACTCACGTCCATCGACTCGGTGATGCCATCCAGCCATCTCATCCTCTGTCGTCCCCTTCTCCTCCTGCCCCCAATCCCTCCCAGCATCAGAGTCTTTTCGATGAGTCAACTCTTCGCATGGTGGCCAAATTAGTTCTTCACAAAGCACGGAAAGCCTCCTTACACAACCTGGTACCTAACCTGATATTTCTATCATGTCTTCTCCCCAGCACGCTGACTAGATTGTGCTCAGCCAGCAGTGAGAAGGACCAAGTCATGGCTCTGCCCATCACCTTCCCCAGACAGGGTCAAGCAGCAGAGGACCACGGCCCCAGAGGCACGGCCACAGTGTTTTGAACGCAGGACATGTAACAATGATGATGAGAAAAAGTTAAAACAAAGTTCCTCCTTGTAAAGACAGCGATGGCTGTGATGAAGGTGACAGGGGATGAAGAAAGCAAATGAGCTTTGCTAGACACTGAAGACAGCACAAAGAGGGGGAGAAGAGAAAATCGGCCGGTTACCTCTCTCTGAATCCGGGAAGGCATGAGGGAACAGAGCAGAAACAACACGTTAGCATTCACACGGTACCTGCTATTTACTGCAGTCCCATTAACATCGACTCTAAGCGCTGACATCCCATCTTATTTCCCAACTTGGCTGTAATTAATAGCCTTTCGGTGCTTATTTTAGCTGAACTCCCTCACACAGAAGCGTGTATTTTGAGCCACTTTACGATGGAGCCAAAAGATGCCAGCTGAGTTTACAGAGGATCGTATCAACCGTGGGAGGTAATCAAGCCTAAAATATCACAGTGAAATACGGGAAACGGTTTGCAGAGAACAGCAGCAGAGTACTTATCTTCGTTTTCCAGCTCCACCTGCTCCCAATAAAAAACATATGGAAACAAAGACATGGCAACAGCCTTACCTGCTTTACTAGCACTTCCGACATTTTATTAATAGAGCTACAGTGTTACAATCCAGGGATTCTCCCAGGACTGCACCCGGAGAGGGGGACGAAGCAGGAGAGGTGAAGGCCGAGCAGCAGGCCAAGGGCAGAGGTGGGCCGAGGCCTGGCCAGGAAATGAGCTCAAGGGTGAGAAAACAGATTTGTACCAGGGAAGAGAGGAACGGCATGTGGAGAGAGGCCGGCAGCAGTTTGGGGTTTGGGGCTGAATGCTTTGAGTTCCACCCCTGGAGCTGCTCTGAGCTTCCAGGGGGACCCTAGTGAAGCCACTTAACCTCCCGACCCAGAGTGCTCACCACCTGTCTGGTTTGGGCACAGCCAATTTGAAGGGGCCTGAGGGCAGAGCCCCAAGTCAGTCACAGGCAGGTTCACACTTGACCAAACTGAAGAGGCTGGATAACAGATAAAGAGGAGGAAAGCCAGAAACCTGTCTCCGCAGGGGCCCTGTGGCCAGGGTCATGGAGCGGCCAGCGGGACCCTGAGGGGATGAGAGCTGCAATCAGAATGTGAGAGACAGCGGAGTACAATCACTGGGCAGAAACGCAGGGCTGTCCACTTGCTACTGAACAGTGACTGTGACATCTTATTCAATGGGGGAAAAGCAAACAATCCAAGTCACAGATATACGGTCTTACAGGAAAAACCACCGAAAAAGTTTGAGTGTGAATTTCAATATATGCATGGCAAAATATCTGGAACAGCTTAACATCCAAACCTCTTATCTGGTGATGGAATAACAGAGGAATGTATTTAATATAGTCATTTGAATATTATGCAATAAGAACACATAACTTTTGTAATACAAATATGTAAGTATCTGCCTCAACACTTGAGAAAAGCATTGTGATATGCATACTCTAAGGCTCAAGTAACCATGCTGCAGTGTGTGTGATCAGTCACACTCCCAGTCAATAGCAACTACCAGACTACCTTTTACTGAGTGCTGGCTCTGTGCCACCCTAGCAGCAACCTGACAAGGTAAATACTATGTTCTCAGCTATAGAAAGGGAAACAAGTTGAGAGAGAGTGGAGGGGCTTGACCAAGGTCACACAGCAGTGCCTGAAGTCAGCATTTGATTGTGGGCCTGTAGGACTCTAATTCTGGTCTCCTGGGAATGCACCTAAGACATGGACCCCACGCTTCTTCACAGTCCTGCAGAACCACCTCACGGTCTGTCTCCCGAATGAACCAGCAGGTTACTATGCACAGGTGTTCAAAATGGGGCAAATGGTTTGCAACTGGGCTTTTAGGTAAACAGAGGAGCACGCCCCCGCCCACCCTCCCCCGCCACCTTGTGGCCTGTGAACTTTTGCAGGGAGAGAAGGCATTGAAAATTCCCAAGAGAAGCCCTTTAGCTAAGTAAGTGGTCAGAGCTGTGTTCAAATCCTGCTGGTTACTTACCTTCTCTTTTTCCTGGGCTCCCTCTCTGTGACCCTCAGAACCTGCTTTCTAGTCAGTGAAAAAGGGACAAGGCCCCCTCGCTCAGGGTAATCACGAGAACCCAGTTAAATGGGATGGCGTGTGCAAAGAATGTCTGCTATGCCGCAAGTGGAACTGACTGCATCGCTACGGTTATCAGATGGTGTCATGTCCCAGCTGGGTGGGGCTGGGCAGGTTATCAGATGGTGTCATGTCCCAGCTGGGTGGGGCTGGGCAGCGACTGAGACAAAACATCTTCCATGGCAGGGAGGTTGCCTGGGGGTAATTTGTGGTCTCTCCTCGGATCTGCTGGGCACCACTTACCCTAGCATGAGGTTACCTCCCGTGCTCCTCTGCACTGCCCCCATCAACGCCAATGTTTGGAGGCAACTTAGCTCATCAGCAAAGGATCCAAAGGTCTAGTTTCCAGTCCCGGTTTGAGTAAACACTCTGCAAGTCACTTAATCTGAATCCTGGGTTTTTCATCTCAGACAGACAAGGACACTGAAGAGCAAAGAGGCTAAGGGCCTTGACCCAAGGGCAAACAGTGAATAAATACCAGGGACAAGAAAATTTGAAATTTCCTAATATTCAGATTTTTAGGATTCAAATGCTTTGATTCTTACTACAAAGATGCATGGGCAGCATTTCCTTGACTAACTTTTTATTTACACCAGGTGCTTTTGGTTCTTGATAAAAAGTTTATACCTAAGTATATGGATTATGCTTAAATAACCTTAAGTCGAGACACCTGAGGATGTAAGCTGTTTCTTTTGTGTATATTATTGGTCCCTTGGCTATTTGAAATTAGAATTATTATTAGTGGTTCATTTAATGAAATAACATCTATATGTACCTACTACGTTTTTCCCTGAAGGCAGGACTCAGAAAAATGACACTGTGAACTTTTAACAAGGTCTGTTTATTTGAGGTTAATAGACACTGCTTGATTTAAGTGTTGAAGAGAAAACCAGCCATAACTGGGGACACTTCAGAGCGATCTTTGAAATGTCATGCAAAAAATGCAGAAGAGTCCTGGTGGCAGCTGCTTCACCAACTCCACACCTTGTAATGTGCTGGGGAAGAAACATCAGCCCATAGTTGGGCTTCTGTGTGAGACGTGCCATTCTGAAAGCGGGGAAGGCTAAATTTAGAGTCAGGCGTAAGCTCACTCCCCCTTCTCACAGTACAATATGCCAGTGGGAAGAATTCAACCCCAGGATGAAATCCACACCAGCCACACAGGCGAATGCTGCCTGATCAGCATGCTCTTGGCGACTATTTCTTGGGAAAATGAATGGAGTAAGTAATTGGCAAGGTTTTCATTAAAAAAAAAAAAAAGCCGGAAATAGCAGAACTACTTGGCATGGGTAACTGGGCATCCAAATGAATAGAAAATTCCTAAAAAAAAAAAAAAAAAAGCATACCAGAATCACATGTCGATTCTAGCTCTTGGAAGAAGACATATCTCCCCAGCACAGCCACCTACTTCTTATGCAGTGCACACTGCCCATGCTTCACAAACTGAGCACGTACAGCAAAGACTTGCCAGGGTACTTCTCGCTCCATGTTTGCAGAACTCGCTGCTTCGCGCTAGTTTTTGATGCTTGTCTTTCATCACTGAGAGTCTTTTGAGCCATCTGAGCGCCAGCACAGACCAGCATTATCCACATGGCAATGAAGTAAAGACATAAAACTTCATATCATGAGAACTCTAGTACCAACGCCTGAACCTGACAGTTTCTCTTTTCCTCCAGCTTCAGATTTCTTGTTCCTGATATTTATTCACTACTTGCCCTCAGCCAAGGCCCTTAGCTTCTTTGTTCTTCAGTTTTCTCATCTGTGAAATGGGAGCAATACTGGTAACTCACCTCCTAAGATATTAGTGCTGGAGGGATGGCACTTGTTAATCAGTGTCAGACTCAACGGTGGGAAGGCCTGCAGTGTAGACCTGACGTATACACTGCACGGTGTGGTTACCAGTTGAGGGGGAGTAGGGGAGGAAGGTCTGCGAAGAGGAAGGTTTCTAAACCTGTGTTGGATCATGAAATCTTTGAACTCTGATGAAAACATCCCAGAAAGAAATGTCTACAGACCCACACTTTGACACACCATTGCAGGGGGGTGGGGGAGAAAGTTCAATAACCCCAGAAACTCATGCATAGACCCCTTTAGAATCCACATGCTGCAGGTGAAAGATCCCTGAACTGAATTCTGAATTTATGCAAATTCACCATCTGGTGTCTACTAAGTTTCAGACAATTCAGCTTAAGGAAAGGTTCTCTCCTTCCCAAGACCAAACGACAACAGGAACACCTCCGACAAGCGTACCTTCCTTTGCAAAATGAGCTGCCTTCCCACCTCCCTGCTCCTGCGCCCCCTTCCCAGCACCACGCAGCCTGTTAACTGTTGACTGGCACACACAGGAGCTAACGCTCCAACTGGAAGTGTGAAGCTGAGGATCTAAAGTGGTTTAAGAGTATTGAAATTCAAGGCACATTTTTCTAAACAAAGGACTTTCTCATGCCACTAGAGAGAAAACACAATAGTTACCAGTCAGCTTACTAATGAGGCAAAAAAGGATATTTGAGAGCAACCAGGAAATGAGAAATTTTTTAAAGTCCATCTTTGAAGAGAGCAAGAATTAATGAGCATCTGCTTGCATCTGTGCTGTATTACAACTAAAAAATAAAAAACACAACCACCTTGCTTCTCTGAATATCTGAGCAAATAGAGAATACACATAATTTATGTTTAGTTCTCAAGTAAGAGATAATTCATGCCATGTTCAAGATATAAAGTTTAGGGCACAATCAAAGGATAAAACTAATGTAAAATATACATGAATTGTAAAACCATGAGGTGTCTTCCTTCCTGAAAGGACAGATGGTAAACAAAAAGAAAATGGTTGCTTTTGTTTTTTGAAACAAAACAAAACCCAGAAAGACCCTATCTGACAAGGTTCAAGAACAAGGGAACCTCTGGGGAAGATGACAGCTCCCTATACCAGGCAAGAGGTTTTCATGCAAAAAGTGCCATGACGGGACCTATCACTGGCTGGTACAGATCAGGCTCTGAGTTTAAAACCACGACGAGGGACTTCCCTGGCAGTCCAGTGGTGAGGACTCCACACTTTCACTTTGGGGTTCCATCACTTGTCCGGTAATTAGGATACCACACAGCCACAAGGCGTGGCCAACACACACACACACACACACACAAGCCCAAAAATGAACCACAGTGAGCCTGTGGGTGAATTCCTTTCAATTCCACGCACCCAGCCTCATCGAAAGCCTCTTGTGAGGAAGGTACATTCTTAAACCTGTTTCTAAACTTTCAAGAGGTTTTAGTGAAAGTGTTAGTTGCTCAGTCATGTTCAACTCTTTGCAACCCCGTAGACTGTAGCCTGCCAGGCTCCTCTGTCCATGGGACTTCTCAGGCAAGAATACTGGAGTGGGTTGCTATTTCATTCTCCAAGGGAATCTTCCCAACTCAGGGACCAAACCTGGGTCTCCTGCATTGCAGGCGGATTCTTTACCATCTATACTTACGTAGACGATCCCAATTCCTTTGTGCAGAGACAAGGAATACGAGTGTGTCTGTCTGCTCAGTTATGTCCGACTCTTTGAGACCCCATGGACTGTAACCAGGCGGGCTCCTCTGTTGGAACACTACTATAGATCACACAAAAAGCCAAGACGTTCTGCCGTCATTTGAATTTTGGAAACTTACTGTAGATACAAATATCCCTGATACACTGTAAACTCAATAATACCTACATAAAAATAGATATCAACACTAGGGTGACTGATTGCTAAAAGCAAATAACACGAGTGGTTCCCACCTTATTCAACCTGCCACCCAGCCAGGCTCTGTTTTCGGTGCACATTATCACCAGGCCACACAATAACCCTTCAGGGGAGCCTCACGACTCTCACTTTATAAGAGACTCTAAGGTTCAAAACCCACACAGCTAAAAAATGTGGCGGATCCACAAATGGAGGACAGGTTGGCCTGGCCAGCCTCATCTTTGCTCTGTGTTTTGGCGGGGGTGGGGGTGAGGCGCCTGGCACCTGAGCCTGCCTCCCTCCCAATGAATGGGCTCTCCCCAGGACCCACCCCTTAATGAACAAAGACGGCCTCAGTTCTCCGATCCTGGCTCCAACCCTGTTGGAGCTTTGGTTCCGCTTTCAACTGGACCTGGTAACAAAAATTAAGTGCTGTGCTTGGTCTAAATAACTTTCCAGGGCAAAGGCTGAGAGTTTCCTTCTTTACACACCAGACACTTGTCCTGTTGCTTCCCTGCTCTTCCCCACCCCCCACCCCACCCCATCTCTCTCTCTGACCTCACTTCCTGCCTCTTCCATACCTGCTGGGCTCTGGCTTCACCCTGTTCACAAACACACCGGACTTTGGAGCCTCTGTGCTCACTGTTGGTGCTGCCTGGATACTCAGTCCCCTAAATCTCCCACCAAGGACTTCCTCTTATCGTCATCACCCGTAGAAGACCCCTCCAGACCACCCAGTCACCGCCAACTCTCAAAGCATCTAAAACTACCCTGCTTATTTGTTTACTGTCTGTCCTTCCTTCTCCCCCACAAAAAAAGGAAACTCTGTGTTAACGTGGAACCTGCCTTGTTCACTCACCACCTGGGTAAGTGTTCACTCACCACTGCCTGGCACATAACAAGTAGTCAAATATTTCTGAATAAATAAGTAGTATAAACAAAGGTCTTTACCCCTTATTCCTGATCACGTTGCTACGGGAATAATGCTGTGAATAATGGGGACTTGGCTGGATTTTTCTCCTGCTATTATTACAGTCAGCACTTTAAAAATGACTTTAGTTCACATTCAGTTCTCATGTCATCTGAAACAACGTTAATAAAACATATATTTTATCTGAATGGGCAGAAGGCGAGTTCTGAGAAGATTATAATCTCTTGTGACTGAATATGAAAGCAAAGCAAATCTATACCCTGATCATCTCCACACAAAGTGTTTCCAGAGCCCCTAACTAGATTCTTTCTTCGGAACATTTGTCTAAATGAACCACGGCTCCTCTGCTCCTAAGGAAATCAATATATAAATTTCCCTTGTACGTTGATTTCTATCAAGATTTACTGACTCCCCGGATAATTGTCTTCATATTTGTATTCTTTGAGAAATAAACTTTTGTTTATCATTTACAGAAAAGACCCCAGGACAAGGTATTTCCATGCATGCTGAGGCAGAAGAAGTATGTAGAGCTGGGCTACACACACACACACACACACACACACACAGAGCAGGAGTTAACTTCTTGATACACTTTCAAAGAAGACACACCTTTCCTATTTGGTAAGGTTACTTTTTATACACAGCTAGCCTCCTTACAGCTAGCATCTTTTTTCTTTTCCCTCAAATATGGTAAGTCTTTACAAAAACAAAACCACAATCCCATCATGGTGGCATCCTATTTTTACTGTGAGTTTACCTTCCTTTTATTATCCATATGTCTTTATACTTGACAAATAGAATTAACATGCCTTCATGGAGAAGAAGCTCGAGTGCGGGCTGGGGGATGTTTGAATGATGGTCTGTCACAGAGGTACTCCTACCAGCCAGACCTGTTCAGGAATGCTCTGGAGACTGGTTTTCAGAATACCATAAAGCTGTCCAAAGGTGACCAAGCCTTCTTGTTTCCAAAGGACAAGGTCCCTATTTCAGTCAGGGGTGGCAAATGATGGCTTGAGGATCACAGTCCATCGTTCCCTGCCTGCTCTTACGAACAGAGTGTCACTGAACACAACTGCACTCCTTCACTTCAGTTGTCAGTGGCTGCTTCGGAGCCACCGTGACAGAGCTGAGGGTCTGCAACAGAAACCACAGACCCCCCATATTTAATATCTTTCACAGAACAAGTCAGGGACCCCACTTTAGATGTCAGCCTGATTCAGGGGTGCAGCGTACAACATGGACAAACAGTGAGATTAGGACCAGTTCAATAGCTTGCAGAGCCCAGTGCAAAACGAAAACGCAAAGCTCTGCCTGCATGAGAAATATTATGAATCTCAAGATTCTAACAGCAGAGCAGTACACGAAGTGTGTGTTAAACCTGTGCAACTGGCTGAGACGCTGGAATAATCCTTGTTACAGGTGATAAACTCCAGGGCCAGCTGGAAACTATTCCACTCTGAAGCAGGACTAAGATGGCTGAGACGCTGGAATAATCCTTGTTACAGGTGATAAACTCCAGGGCCAGCTGGAAACTATTCCACTCTGAAGCAGGACTAAGAACTCTTTCAATTTGTAGCTTGAGAGCCAGAATGCCTTTTGCTCAACTAAAATCTTACATGGATGCTCAGAATGAGAATCAGAATCAACATGGGTCTCTGCTCCAGCCACTTTATTTTGAAAGAATCACTAGCAGGCTATGACTCTGCTTAGAATGTTTTTCCATTTTTGGGGGGGTTGGGGTGGGGTAGATAAACAAAACACACTAGACTCCTTGGAAACAGCATTTTCATGTAACCTGGCAAACAGATGCATGCTTTCATATGACAGAATCAGGTCAAATCAGTCCCAATTGTCAACTGTGTTCTCCGCAGCAGCTTTCCCTCTATCATAATTATTTCAACTGTCATAATTTATTCATCCCCAGACATGCTTACATGTTCTAGGGTAACCAGTCCAGGCTTCTAGAGCAGAAGGGGTGGTGGTCTCCATCACTTCTGCTCCTTTTCATCTGCCTAAAATTCTGACTGCAGAAGGAGTATTTTCTGCATCAAAATTTTGCAAACCCAAACCAAAGCTGGCTTCAAAACCAAAGTTAACTGACAAAGACATTGTAAGATTTCATGTTCACAAATCTGTAGCTAGAAAGAGGGGCCAAAAAAAAAAAAATCCCATCAGAGACCAAATATTGCATTTCTCTACTTTTCAGATACAAGGAAATGGCTTTCTAGCTCTTGAAATGAACAGTGAATTTCCTGTGTTATTAAAGAATTTTACTCCTGCTGACTGTAAATAGATACAGAACTAGGCTTATTTACAACTGAGTATCTGTTGTTGGAAAGTCAGAGGATATTGGATATGAAATTAACAACTTCAAATGTAATTATCAACGGTATCTTATAAATCTGGAAGCCCAGGCAGAGTAATTCCATATGGATTAAAGCTGAAACCTGCCTTCTTTCTTACTTGGATCCTTTATTTTTATGACACAGCAAAGAAAATGCTCCAAGGTCTGATAGGCCACTGAAGGGTAAAATGTCCTGGACAAAAATGGCCAAATGCACAGTACACCAATAGGCAGGGCTGCTCATCCATACTGGAGAAAAAGACAAAATAAGTCAAGGTCTTGGAATAATAGAAACTGAAAGTGAGTTGCTTATTGCTTAATTGTCTTTATACAGTCATTATTTTCCAACAGGAAAAAAACAAACACAAAAAACAATGAATCTAAAAATCCAGCTCGGTCCTAGATGACCCCTCTTCCTGCGTCTTCCTCTGTCAACCGTGCCAGCTCAATCTCCACAGCCTGCTTCTCTTCATCCCCTCGCCACCACGTTGATGTTTCCTGGACCAGGACTTGCTGCCTGAACCTTCAACTTCCACCTCCGCTACCAACATCCATACCCCTTAACAGCATTCACTGGTATCTTTCTTTATGAAACAAAAGAGATAATGGCACTCTCCCAGTTACCACCTTTCAGAGGTTTCTCACGGAATCAGAAAGAAAATTCAGGGACTTCCCTGGTGGCCCAGTGACTAAAACGCTGCACTCCCAATGTAGGGGGCCCAGGTTCAATTCCTGGTCCGGAAACTAGATCCCACATGCCACAACTAAGAGTTTGTGTGCCACAACGAAAAGATCTCGCATATCACAACCAAGACCTGGCACAGCCAAAATACATTTTAAAAATACTTTTTAAAAAAGAAAAGAAAATTGAAACCTTCAACTATAACCCAAAAGCCCTGTGTGATCTTGTCCCCCTGCCCCCAACCATCTCTTTCATCCAGCATGAAAGAAAATTGAAACCTTCAGCTATAACCCAAAAGCCCTGTGTGATCTTGTCCCCCTGCCCCCAACCATCTCTTCCATCCAGCATGTATCGCTGGCCTTCCCACTCCAGCCACACTGGACTCTCTTGTATCCATGAACATGTTGAGCACCGCTTGTTCTTCCTCCAGCGCCCCCCACGCGCCTGGCTTCTTCCCAGCTTTTGGCTGAGCTCAAAGGTCGCCTGCTAGGATGGACTGCCCACTGGGGCCCCCTTTCCCCATCGAGATACTCTCTCTGTCCCACTGTGCCGCTGATTTCACTGCACTTATCATGATCCGTGTCATCTTGCTTCCTGAATTGTTCTTCCAGCTTATGTCCTGCCTGTTTGAAGCATGTCTGTCTCATCCCTTCATGTACCTCTCAAGACACCTGGCATACAGACGTTCCACATCTGTTGAAGGGCAAATTAATCTATAGACCTTACTTATATCTATCAAGTACATGTGATGATCATAGTTAAATCTTAAAAAACAATTCAATTATTTATGGAGCGCATCCTATCCTAGGCACTATGTTAAGGGCAGAGAAATCCAAAGGGCTAAGACGTTCTAAAAAATATTTGTGTTTAAAACAGGCACTTGAAAAGAACAAGTTATACGACTATTTAGTATGTTTTCACATGATCCTAGGGATTTGTGGAAAAGGTGAAAAGACAGACAAGTAAGAAAGTACATATTATCAGGAAACACTATCGCAAATCTACAAAAATTAGAGTGAGCTTGACAGGTGTTTTCCAACCACGCTCTAGGTCTCTAAGCCTAGGAGTCACCTCAACACCTGGGAGGCTGGGGACAGATAGAAAGCTTTGCTCAGTCAGTGGTACAGAAGGAAATTCATTTCCCCAAGGAGCTGTTCAAGATGAAAGCTGTTGAGGTGAGACTAGGAGACTGCACGAACAGTAGTTTTTGAAACAGACTGGAATTACCACATCTTAAACAATGCCACTGTTTAAACTCTTTGAGAACTCAGCTCTGGCCCACCTTGCAGTCCCAGGCTCCTCTGAAAGATATCCAGGATCATGGCAAACAGGTTCAAGAAGACAGATTCCAGAGCCTACGACCCACTGTATGATTAATACCTTCACCCTCGGAGCAGAGGTGACTTTGGTCCCACCTGTGCGTATCTACATCCTGGGCTTAGCTAACCTTCAGGGCAGCAGCCAGCAGCAACATCTTCTTGGTTCACATCAGGGTCAATCCGTCCACAATGCCTCCCAGGGATGCTCCAATTCAGAAGCCCGAAATGGGCCCTATGCTGGCACAGTACGAGCTCCAAAAAAGCAAGAAGGTGCTTGATGCATTTACCATTTCACCATTAGTGCCAAAGCGAAGCACACAGCAAGTGTTTGATAAATACTTGTTAAATAACTGTCCCCGTTGTTCAAAAGCCAGGGCTTGCTAGAATGACAGAAAAACTCATAAATGAAACAGCAGCTGTCAGAAAGATGGGGTTCCTGACCAAACCAGCCCAAAGCCCATGCCGTCACTCTGAGCCAAGTCCAATAGCATCTTCTACAACGATAACGGCTGATCCCTTGTAGAAAGTCTTTCCCCTATTAAGCTTGTTACACACATCTCACTTTGGACAACACAGCCACTGATAACTTAGAAAAATTACAGACGAAATTTACAAAGAGAGATTTAGGGCTGTTCCCCTCATAGTGCACTGTGTGTCTAACTTCTTGTGAAAGGCCTCAGGACACTTTTGTCCTGAAAGGCTTCATAAAGCAAATAACAACTCAAAGGCAGTAACAAAGATTGGGAACTTTAGGGTAAAAACTTACAAACTGCTTTTGTGTCAGGGTAAGGCTGGAGGAGGAGCTGACTGCTCCATGACCTGAGAAAATCAGAAAGAGAATAACATGAGGAAGGCAGGCGGAACCCACCATTCTTGACGCTGGTCAAAGCTAGGCTGCAGCTGCAGTTATAAAAAGAAAAAGACTAATGGGATTGCCTTCTCTCCGGCCATCTCCCATCCAAAGCAGTAATGAAGATTCACAGCTAACACATTAATTGGGGAATCAATAGGCGTGCCTGGATCCAATATTGGTACAGGGAAATAGATAACAGATAGAAAAGACACAGATTCCCTGAGAATCCAATTAAGTGTTGTGTGCAACATTTAAATCACATTTTTTTTAAACAAACAAAAATCTACTTCTTTTCAGTGCCAAAACAAGCACGTGATAAGTTGGCTGTCTTTCCACATTTTGGGAATTTGAGACATTTTCCCACATGGAAGTCCAACAATATTGTAAATCACACAACTAAAATTATTTGAAACTGCATAGTCTTTCTACACCCAAAGATACTGCTTTCAATTCAAAAATCGGACCACCAAGATCCTGAGTATTTTTCACTCCTAATACAAACAAGAGTACATAAACGTGGATTCAGAGGTCATGCGAGATGAATGCACTCATTTATTCAGTCATAACACTGGGCATAACAGAAAGCCCCAAAGCAGATCATCTCAACAGCCCGCCCCTGAACAGCTTCCTGCCACGCTCGTAAACTGCATCAAAAGACTCCTCCACCTTCCCCTCATTTCATACAATTCTCATCCTTCCCTCCAGCAAGACAGAGAGACACCTCCTCACCCCTCCCGGCCGCCCTCGACCTCGCTAAGCACTGACTCTAGGGATGGGAGCATGCAGCCTTTGTCCCGCGGGTCGGGTCTCCGCAAGCTCGGCGCCCACCCCGCCGGTTACCTGCAGACAAAGGCACGCCGCCCCGTGCTCACATCCCTCACCTTGGCCTCCGGGGCGGCCCTGGGACTGGGCGAGGATGCTGCCCCCAATGCAGGGGACAAGACCAGGCTGCGGGCACCAGCCACCCTGGGGCGGTCACTGAAACCAGCAGCGGCGCGATTCCTTCTGTCTCAAGTTGAAGCGAGAGCGGTCCGCGCCTCCCAGAGCCCGGCCCGCCCGCCGCCGCCACCCATTGGCTCCTCGGCAGGCACGTGGGCCGTCGCCCCCGCCCACCCCGCACCCCGCTGGCAGGTGCCTCCAGCCAGGTGCTCTCAGCCTCCGGCGTCAGTCCCCAGAGAGAGGCGGAGTCCCCCAGCCAACATAGCCCCATTCTATGCTGGATGTTTCTCTTTTGGGACTTCCAGGACTCGGAAAATTCCTCCTAATCCCACCTCTTTGGAGAGTTGACATCCCGGGCCTGGGTTTCCGATTTTTTCATAGATCTGCCTGATAGATGCCAGGGAGAGGGGCCATAATGAACCCACAGTCAGAAAGCCTCTGCAATAGCACAACTAAGCAGAAACAACCGACCCATCAGGCAGCAAGTTTTGAACTGAGCTGAAAAGGTAGGTTGGTTTGTTTTTAAAAACAGATTCCCTGCCAATTTACACGAAGCACTAACAGTGGTTCACCCTCCCACATCGTCCTCATCCCGTGGTGCCTCTCTTAAGGCACCTTTTGTTCCTGCCTCTCTTAAGATGCCGTTTGTTCACTGCTGATTAAAAGCCAAGATGACACTGGTACCCCAATGCTGCTGCTGCTGCTACATCGCTTCAGTCATGTCCGACTCTGTGTGACCCCATAGACGGCAGCCCACCAGGCTCGTCTATCCCTGGGATTCTCCAGGCAAGAATACTGGAGTGGGTTGCCATTGCCTTCTCCAATGCATGCATGCGTGCAAGGTTGCTTCAGTTGTGTCCGACTCTGTGCGACCCCATAGACGGCAGCCCACCAGGCTCCTCTGTCCATGGAATTCTCCAGGCAAGAGTACTGGAGTGGGTTGCCATTTCCTTCTCCAAGGTACCCGAGTACTGTCATCTTTAACTGAGAGCTCCCCTCCCCCTACACATATGGAAGCAGAAAAGTGTCCCCTTGGCTAGATAACAGTATTTTAAATAAGAGTGCTTGCCAGCTGCTGGCCAAAATCCTAGTTTTGAAAGGAAAATCCAAGGTCTTTTACTGAGTGTGTTCTATATGTGCCTAAAGTATTTCCTCTCTCTATTTCTGGGCAAGAATAAGTTATCTGATTGAGCAATTACAAAATGAAACAGGCAGGGAACATCAGCCATGGTTTCTGCCAAATTCAAAGTTCAATACACTCCTTTTATAGGGAACAGAAAATACAAAATAAACATGGAAAATCAAGGGAGTACGTAACTGAAAGGGCTTGTCTGGGTTTAGAAAAACACACGACAGATATACTAGAAACTCTTTAATGTTCCTGTTTTAAAAGAGGAGTAAACATCTCACTCATTCAGCATTTATTAAGCTCTTCCTAAAAAGTGTCATGCTTTGCGCTGACAACCATATACTAGGCTTTTCTGGTTAGCAGTTATCTCCCAAGGGGGACATGATTTAATTCATGGTGTATTCAATCTATGACCAGTAATACCTCAGTTATAAAGAACTGTTTACAATGAACTTCTGGCAAACACAACGGTTTGGAACACGGCCCATTTTAGAAGTTGAGGGGGTGGGTTTGAGTCTTGGGGTTCAGCAGTCAGAACAGGTACCACCAAGTCTAGAAACATGAACTGACTGCACAGGACTGCACCTGTTACTCTGTCAGAGGGTGCCCTTCCTGCCGTACACATAATGCTGGTCAGTCTGGTTATCTGCTTCTCTGCTCACTGCCAAACGGAAGCCACAAATCAGACAGGACTGCCAGGTGCCAACGGTGACAGCACAGGGTCACAGCCAAGGGTCTGCTTGCTTACCAAGACCTGCCATCTCTACCTCCTACTACTGCCTCAACCTCTCCTCCTCTCTCCTACTTTACGGCCACCCCTTGGTGCCAGCCGCCGATTCCTCCTGTTGGGATGGTCACAATAGTCTTGAGTCCCCCTGTTTTCACTCTGTACCAAATTGGCCATTCTCACGGCAGCCACACACCTGAGCCTTTAAATAGACAAGTCACACATCTGAGCATCCATGCTCCTGCTTTTAAACTTTACAGTGGCTTTCCAGTGATTGGAAATAAGGTCCATAATCATTTTCAGGGTCTCTGAGGCTACTTGGAATCTGGTCCCTACTTCCTCTCTAGTCAGTGCTGCAACCACATTCTTTCCTCCTCCTGTCTGCTCTGGTCTCCTCTTCTTCCAGTTTCCGGAACATGCTCAGCTACTTCCCACTTCAGGGTTTTTGCACCAACCACCCCTTCCTCTTGAAATGCTCTTTGCTGCACTACTCACCTGGCTACATGAGAGTTAGACTATAAGAAAGCTAAGCACCAAAGAATTGATGCTTTTGAACTGTGGTGTTGGAGAAGACTCTTGAGAGTCCCTTGGACAGCAAGGAGATCCGACCAGTCCATCCTAAAGGAAATTAGTTCTGAATATTCATTGGAAGGACTGATGCTTAGCTGAATCTCCAATACTTTGGCCACCTGATGCAAAGAACTGACTCATTGGAAAAGATCCTGGTGCTAGGAAAGATTGAAGGCGGGAGGAGAAGGGGACGACAGAGGATGAGATGGTTGAATGGCATCACCGACTCAATGGACATGAGTTTGAGTAAACTCTGGGAGTTGGTGATGGACAGGGAAGCCTGGTGTGCTGCAGTCCATGGGGTCACAAAGAGTTGGACACGACTTAGTGACTGAACTGAAACTGAAATCCCTCTCACCCTTCAGACCTCTGTCTACTTCCTTGTGAACTCTTAACTGACAGTACCATCCACCGCACAACTCTAAGCATCCAGACTCTTCCTGCACAGTCTTCACCTTCTTCACTTTATGATCTTCACTTTATTGTGAGTTCTGTAAACTTATAGTAGCGTCTGGTTTTGTTCCTCTACAGTAAAGAATTCAGCCTTGGCCAAAGAGAGGTCTGGACTTTGCCCTCGGCTTCTGGGAGGTAATTTTTAAGAGCACGGGACAGTATATTAAAAAGCAGAGACATTACTTTGCTGACAAAGGTCCATCTAGTCAAAGCTATGGTTTTGCCGGTAGTCATGTATGGATATGAGTGTTGGACTACAAAGAAAGCTGAGCGCTGAAGAACTGATACTTTTGAACTGTGGTGTTGGAGAAGATGCTTGAGAGTCCCTTGGACTGCAAGGAGATCCAACCAATCAATCCTAAGGGAAATCAGTCCTGAATATTCATTGGGAGGACTGATGCTGAAGCTGAAATTCCAATACTTTGGCCACCTGATGTGAAGAACCAACCCATTGGAAAAGACCCTGATGCTGGAAAGGATTGAAAGTGGGAGGAGAAGGGGATGACAGAGGATGAGATGGTTGGATGGCATCACCAACTCGATGGACATGGGTTTGAATAGGCTCTGGGAGTTGGTGATAGACAGGGAAGCCTAGCGTGCTGCAGTCCATGGGGTTTCAAAGAGTCAGATGTGACTGAGCGACTGAACTGAATGTCATAGCTGATATGAGTGTTTTTGTTTTCCCAGGGGTCTTGGGTCACACTAGATAGTCTAACAATGTGGTTTAGGGTCAGGGCTTTGGGTCACTGAGCATTGGTTCCACCTCTGGCTTAGTCATGTGTATGGTCAACCACACCCACATGATGGGACCCCCCCCATAAAAACTGCGGACACCAAGGCTTGGATGAACTTCCCCAGTTGGCAATGCTCCATGGACAATGTCACACATCAACGCTGGGAAAGCTATGCTGTCCATGACTCTGCAGGGAGAAGGCCATGGAAGCTCCACGTGTGGGCCTCTTCGGGACTCGTCCTGTGCGCCTCTCTCCCTGGCTGAGTTTAACTGTAGCTTTTAGCTGTGAGTGAGTTCTGTGACTCACTATAGCAGACTACCAAACCTAAGAGCGGATTTGTGGACTGTTCTCCATTGTATTTTCAGAAGCAAGCACATTTCCTGACACAAAGTGCTTAATAATACATTTAATAATGATAGAACTTAATCTTTTTATGGGTACTTTTAAAACAAGCACATAATCAGCATGTGATGCCTTTATGATTTAAGGAATAAATTGTATTACTACTTAAATATCCATGTAACTCCTACTTCTGAATTGAGGTCCAGACCCAAAGTCACCTCTTCCCTGAAGCCTTTCCCCACTCTCCAGGGCTTGCCGTTTTTGCTTCTGTGTTTTCTGGCCCACAGCTCCGCTTTCAGAGCAGTCAGTGGTCGGGCACATCTTTGTTGTGAAGGACCTGTGTTGGATCGACTCTGAGCCCCTAGCATTGGGCATGGTGCTTACACTGAACAGATATACAAAAGGTGTTTGCAAAATAAAGCCAGCTTTTCAAAAACAAGGGTTTTGTTTATTGAAAGATAGGTTCAGTTATCTGTGAAATTCTGGTACATGTTACAGCTCATTCCCTGAAAAATAGGGTAGCTGTTACTGTAGTAACTGAGTATTATTATGGTGTTCTACTCTATTATTTTCTTTTCTTTCTAAAAATAAAAATGTTCCTCAAAATTATTATCCATGTTAAAATCTGACATGCTTTAAATAAAAATATGAAAGTAGATCACCAAACTTTTTAAAGTCATCTACCTCCATAATTAGAATGAAATATCACTTTATTTACATAATACATTAAGAAAGTTTTAAAAAAGTCCAAGCACTAATCTTATTCTCCTCTGTATAAACCTATTGGAAATTCAAACAGCACACCAATAACCTACAGTGTCTTCAAGTACCATAGAAAAATCAATTTTATTTGCTTCAGACCTGCATTTAAACTGGATAATAACTGCTATAATGTGCAACAGCCATAATCCAATTTCAATCTGTTTGATTAGATGAGTATAAACATTAAACAAGAAAGTCATGGGATTGTCATAACAATGTTCACACTGTTAACTCATTATAGAGCAAAGGATTTTAATTTGCTCCTGGAAAACACGCTGCTAGAAAATATAAACATATGATCTGAACAATCTTTAAATACTATCCACAAGATCCTGACATTGCCTCACCCAAAGATAAAAGCAGCTTTGAGTTTGGAGGCCATGTGAAACTCCCCCTGAACTTAGGAGAGGAAAGCTCTGAATGAGTCCTTGAACATTTGAGATTATATATAAACATCCCTTCCCATCAAAATGTGTAATCATCGAGGATATCAAAGCTGTACCTGTGTCAGTGGCCCTCAAATTATAATGTGCATAATAATTTTTAAAATGAAGATACCTGGGCTCACTCCAAGGGCATGATCCGGAAGGTCTGGAGTGACCCCGTGCTCTTTTCACAGAACCCCAAGGACTGGGAGGCAGGTGGCCTGTGGACTATACACTGAGAAACTGTTTTCAGAGAAGCGGGCAGGAACTCTGTGGGTGAAGGGAGTCAGATGACACCGCAACACGGTGCTAGAGCACTAGACTCTGTCCCCCACTAGACTCCAAGCTCCTGGGAGCTCAACTGTGCCTGTGTGGTTTTGTGTCTTTGAGCACTGACTAAATTAAGTTCATAGCAAAGTGCATGCACCCACACTCACACCTGTACGGATATCAAGATAATGTACCAGGGGTGCACGTCTGAGGGTCACACGTGGTCCTAACAAGGTTATCAACAGAGCAGGTGGGAGATTTGGGCAGGATTGAGGCCTTTCAAACTTCAATGTGCAAATGCATCTCTGAGGATCTGTTAAAATGCCAATTCTGATTCAGTAGGTTTGGGGTGGAGCCTGCATGTCTAAAAAAAACCCTCCCAGGTGATTCTAATGCTCTAGTCCAAAGACTCCACTTTGAGTGGCAAGAACCCAGAGATAAATGAGCCAAACAAGGCCACAATGACAAAGAAACAGCAAAAAAGAATGCAACTTCAGATCTACAATGAACCCAGGCAAGGAAAACCAGAGAGTGGTGGACCAAGAGTAATATTTCCCAACTTATTTTAAAGGACAGGGTACTTGATGGCTGCTCTTGGAAGAAACTATAATGTGCATTTGTAAAAGAAAACCTCCACTGCTGTATGAAACATCAAATACACAGAAAGAAAATATTGGGGGAAAAAATCATGTTCAATGGCCTGGAACCTTCTTGTCCTGCTCTATAAAATGCAAAGGCTATTTATAATAAATGTGTACAATAAAAATCTTTGTAAGAGGAAGACATTCGCAAGCCCTAGGTAGGGAGCATAGCCCATTTTCTTCATGCAATATTCAGCAGAAAGAATCTCCCTCTAGATTGAAGACAGTGGGCAACTTCCTGGCACTCAGTGGATTATAAAGAGACTTGACTTATCCCTCTTCCCCCGACCTTACCCAACAGTCCTCATGTCCCCAGCTAGGGGTGGGAGCTACGCATAAATTGTTACCTTGATGATTCAGGATCCTAATAGAACCAGCACAACACTCAATTCTTCAAAGGCATCTGCTCACTATCTCCCTTCTGAACCCCGCTCTGGCTTGCCCTCTGGGACACAGAACTGCAAGGCGGTGCAGGGACGCTAACAGCGGGGTGAAGACACAGCCAGGCTGCCCTCAGGCTCACTCAGCAGGGACCCTGGAGGGGCCAAGGGGAACGCCTGCTCTCTGGCAATTTCCATGATTAAAACTAGAGAAAAATCACATTTGTGTTTCGCAATATAAACTCTACCTTAAATTGATATTAAATCCTTGACAGGGAAGATGGGGGCAGGGGTAAGAGGTTAGGGGCTGGTGGAGGGAAGCCAAGAGAAGTTCTTGAAAGAAATGACATTTTCCTTCTCCTTGAGCCCACCACTGGTCTGGTTTACATCTCTACAGTTTTGTCTTTTAAAATATTGTATAGATGGAATCATATCATATATAGTCTGTGAATCTTGCTTTTCTCACTTAGCATAATTTTGGGGGAGGAGGATAAATTTTATTATAAGACCCAACCTCTTTTCTCTAAAAAATTTTTACTTCCAGTTTTATTGAGGTATAATTGACATATATCACTATATAAGTTTAAAGTGTAGAGTATAGTGATTTGACTTACATGCATCATGAAATGATCACCACAAGTTTACTGAATATCCATCATTTCATATAGATACAAAATTAAAGACAGAAAATTTTTTTCCTGTGCTAATGATTCTTAGGATTTACTCCCTTAACAACTGTCATACATAACATACAGCAATGTTAATTATAGTTATCATGCCATACATCACATTCCTAGGACATATTATTCTTATAACTGGGAGCTTGTACCTTTTGACTGCCTTCATCTAATTCCCCTCTCCGGACTCCCCCACCTCTGATCTCTTTGAGTCTGTTTATTTCTGAAGTATTAATATAATTGCCCCTTCAAACTACATTAGTACCTGTTACACAACATAGGCAATTGGATATTTCCATGTATTTCAAAATGATCACCAGGATAAGTCTAGTTATACTATGTCACCATACAAAGATATTACATAGTTATTGACCAATTATCCCCACACAGTACATTTCATACCCCTGATTCATTTATTTTGCAACTGGAAATTTGTACCTCTTAATCTCCTGCACCTACTTCTTTCCCACCCAACTCTTACCTCTGGCAACCACTTGTTTGCTCTCTGTATCTATAACTCAAAAGACTCTGATGCTGGGAGGGATTGGGGGCAGGAGGAGAAGGGGACGACAGAGGATGAGATGGCTGGATGGCATCACTGACTGGATGGACGTGAGTCTGAATGAACTCCAGGAGGTGGTGATGGACAGGGAGACCTGGCGTGCTGCAATTCATGGGGTCGCAGAGTCGGACATGACTGAGCGACTGATCTGATCTGATCTATAACTCTTTCTGTTTTGTTATGTTTGTTTCATTTTTTTAGATTCCACATTTAAGTGAAATCATACAGTATTTGTCCTTGACTTATTTCACTTAGCATAAACCTTCTACATACATCCATGTTGTCATATAATGGCAAGATTTCATTTCTTTTTCATGACTAATACTCCTTTGTATGCACATATATGCACACATCTTATTAATCCATGCATCTACGGATACTTATGTTGCTTTCATATCTTGACTATTGTAAACAATGCTGCAATAAACACAGGAGGGCATGTATCTCTTCTGACTAGTGTTTTTGTTTTCTTCAGATAAATACCCAGGAATGGAACTGCTAAATCATAGGTTAGTCCTATTTTTAATTTCTTTAGCAATCTCCATACTGTTTTCCATAGCTGCCACATCAGCTTACATCCTCAGCAACAGTGCACAATGGTTCCCTTTTCTCCACATTGTCGCCAACACTTGTTATTTGTTGTCTTTTTGATAACAGCCACTCTGACAGGTATGAAGTGATATCTCATTGTGGTTTTGATTTGCATTTCCCTGATGATTAGTAATGTTGAGCATCTTTTCATGCACTTGCTGGGCATTTATATGTTTTCTTTAGAGAAGGAGCGACTGAACTGAACTGAAAATTCCTTTATTTCGGTTTTCCAAAGTTCACAGATCTGTGCATCTCAATGATCTTTAAAAATAATTAAGAGATTAAAAAACAGAACAATCTAATTTCTTGGTGGTTAAAAATCTCTATGCTTAGGCACTTGCTGTTGAGTCTGAATCCCAGAGAAGGGATCAAACAGGAGCTCACCCTATTATTACCACTTCCAGAGCCAGGAAGCAGAATGAGGAAGAAGGTGGCATTCTGACCCCTAACTTCTTAACCTTGACTCCTTCCTTCACCCCACTTTGCTCACCCCTCAAAGAGATATCAGCTACATCAGGGAACTATGGAAAGTAAAGCAGATAAAATGTGCCAGCATTTCGATCTTCCAAAATTGAGTTTAAATAAAAACATCACTTATAATCGCTCTTATTTGTTTTACCTTCTGCTCAACTGGAAGTTCCTAATTGGGAAGAACTGTGGCATTTTGGGTCAATTTTGGTACATCATCTAGCATAGCTGCCCTTGTTTTTACAAATAAAAAATAAAGCTTTATTGGAACATAGCCACACCCATTCATTTATATCTTCTCTATAGTTATTTCTGCCTAACAGGGGCAGAGTTAAGTAGTTGAGACAGAGACAGAATGATCCATACAACCTAACGTATTTATAGTCTGGCCTTTTATAGAAAAAGTTTGCCAAATCTTGATCCAGCAGAATGGCCGTTTAGTCCTGGTGGCTCAGACGGTAAAGCGTCTGCCTACAATGTGGGAGACCTGGGTTCAATCCCTGGGTCAGGAAGATCTCCTGGAGAAGGAAATGGCACCCCACTCCAGTATTCTTGCCTGGAAAACCCCATGGACGGAGGAACCTAGTTAGGCTACAATCCATGGGCTTGCAAAGAGTCGGACACGACTAAGTGACTTCACTCATTAGTGTACTGCTGGTATAGCATTGGGCTTCCCTGATGGCTCAGACGGTAAAGCTGACATAAAGCATCTGCCTGCAACGCGGGAGGCCTGGGTTTGATGCATTGTACAGCTACTGGTCACTAACATTTGTGCAGCATTTCACATCTTCAGATCTAAACAAATGTCTGTTCATATCTATCATTTCATTACAGAATCCAATTATCCCTATTAAGACAACTATTATTATTAACATCTTCCATTACAGATAAAACAGGCTCAAAAAGAATGAATGAATTTATTTACAAGAGGTGAAGCCAGACTGGGACCTAACTCATTTCTCCAAAATTTCTGCTCTCATCACAAATAAATAAAATGTAATAAAATATGGACTTCCCATGTAAGTGGTAAAGAATCCGCCTCCCAATGCAGGAGACGCGGGTTCATCCCTGGGTTGGGAAGATACCCTGGAGTAGGAAATGGCAACCCATTCCAGTATTCTTGCCTGAAAAATCCCATGGACGAGAAGCCTGGTAAGCTACAGTCCATGGGATCGCAAAGAGTTGGATATGACTAACATGCACACATGCAATAAATAAAATATAGCACATACAAGCTGATTAGACAGTCCACAAGCTAAGGCCAACTGGATTTTCATCTACTTAATGTTCCATCTAACTCCTTCAATTAAAGTAAGTTCCACACAAAGTTCACATGTCCTCTGAGATGATTATCCACTTACCATTATTTCTGACACATTTAGAAATTGCCTAACCTGGTGGGCTGCCGTCTATAGGGTCGCACAGAGTCGGACACGACTGAAGCGACTTAGCAACAGCAGCAGCAACCTATTTAAAGGGCTTACCTGGTGGCTCAGATGGTAAAGCGTCTGCCTGCAATGCGGGAGACCCGGGTTCAAAACCTGCTCTTTGTTACAAACTATGTTCCTTTTATACATTGTTAGTTAATTATATTAATTAATTATCAGAGTTGATTCAGGTTTTATGGGACCTAAAGCTGAGACAATTTCTGGGGACATCTTTAAGAAAATGAATACAAAAATATCTTCCTTTTGCAAGTTTTATAAACACCATGTGAACTCATCCCTAAGCCCCCTCCCCAGAGCCTTGAAAGGGGCCCTAAATTTTAAGGTTCACTATCATAATAGTAAATCCTCCTCTACTTTTTATCTTTCCCCCTAAAGAAAGGAAAATCATAGATTCCAAATTGAGTTCCTTACAAAAAGCTGGAGGAGAAGGCAATGGTACCCGACTCCAGAACTCTTGCCTGGAAAATCCCATGGATGGAGGAGCCTGGTGGGCCGCAGTCCATGGGGTCGATAAGAGTTGGACACAACTGAGTGACTTCACTTTCACTTTTCACTTTCATGCATTGGAGAAGGAAATGGCAACCCACTGCAGTGTTCTTGCCTGGAGAATCCCAGGGGCGGGGGAGCCTGGTGGGCTGCCGTCTATGGGGTCGCACAGAATCGGCCACGACTGAAGGGACTTAGCAGCAGCAGTAGCAGTGACTATAGAGACTAATTATTTAAACCTGCCACCCCCAACACTTTCTCTTAAAGCTACAAAACTGCAAGCATTATTCTCAGCAAATTCTTTCTCCAGCCTAGAGCACTGTTTTCCAAGAGCGGTCTGTAGCTAAAGTTAGCCTCACTTGGGAACTCTTTAGAAATGTAAGATCTCAGGTCCCACCCCAGACCTACTGTATCAGAGACTTTTGAGGATGGACTCAGCTTTCTTTTTTTTTTGGTTGTGTTGGGTCTTTGTTGCTGCATGGGCTTTCTCTAGTTGTGGTAAGTGGAGGCTACTCTGCAGTAGTGGCGTGCAGCCCTCTCACTGTGGTGGCTTCTTTTGTTGCTGAGTGTGGGCTCTAGGCACGCAGGTTTCAGCTGTTGTGCCACGTGGGCTAAGTCGCTCTGCAGCACGTGGAATCTTCCTGGACCACGGATCAAACACATGTCCCTTGCTCTGGCAGGTGAATTCTTAACCACTGGACCATCAGAGAAGTCTAGGGATTCAACTTTCTTTGTATTCATAAAGATCTACAGCTGATTCTGATATGTGTTCAGGTTTGAGCATCACTAGTCTATGAGGCTACAGATTCCACCTTCTCCACTCATATAAAACATTTTTTGAGGAAAAGAGGGGAGACTATATCATTTAAGCAAGTTAAAATTTTATCTTCAAGAACACAATAATCTAATGATCAATTTTAATAGGGAGTAATCTCATTTTTAGAGTTCTGGAAAACTATGACATGTGAGATGTGTCAGGATTAACCAGAAGGAGACAGCCAAATGTTCACAGCTCAGAGTCTACTTTGATGACTTCTGAGTGCACTGATGATAAATTTAAACGAATTCATGAGTTATTAACTGAGTGGAAAATATATTTAAACACTCCTGATATAGTCAGAAGGCTAAGTCAGTAATTCCAAGCTCTGAATCATCTTAGAAGCTGAAGAAGCTTCCCACAAAACAGCTAGATTACTTACCTCAAGCAAAATTTCTTATTTTCAAAGAGTGGGAGTTGGACCAAATTGGTCCAACATACTGTTTTATAATTTTAACCACCTAAGATCTTTTAACACACATTTCTCACACAAATACGAGCTACTTTGATTTGTCCCCATGCCACTTTTCTCTGTTAATCAAAGTTATACTTAGCCACTAATCATAACTTCTGATCAGCATGAGCAAACCAGTGTTGCCACTCTGAATTAATGTATTTTAATTCCTTCTAGAAGCAAAGTCCCTTACCATTTCAGTTGCCCTGTGCAGCTTATACTGCACAAATGCATAATTTTCCCTTTGTCCTCTCCCCAGCCACAAAATGCAAAGAATAAAATCTGCCTCCTAATGCTGTTATTGAGAATTAAAATTAAAAAACCCACAAAACAAGATATAATGTGATTACCACTGTTTCTGGCAGATGGTGGGCACCCAAATGTGGCTTCCTGTGATTGTGAAGTAGACTGTTAGAATCTTGAAGTGAGCTCTCTAGTGCACACTTGTGATCCCCTTTTCTGGGAAACACCACACCGCCCCAACCTATGTGGCAGCAGCGGGCCCCTGGCTGACATCTTGTATGAAGTGACCTGGCCAGTCTGACCAGGATGGTCTATGCCTGGTCTATGCTGAGTATGAGTCTCTTCTTCCCTTAGGAATTTGTAACTGAGACACTGCACTCACACTGGCTGGAAAAGTATTGTGCAGGGTCATTTTTTTTTTTTTGAAGGAGAATCTTTTTTATTACTTTTATGCACAGAAAACTCCATAGTGCACACTCAGCCCAGCTTGGTGGCCAGCTCTTTGGCCTTCGCCTTTTCCAGCTTGGTGATGCAAGCCACTGACTTCGGCCCCAGGACGCTGCCTCCCCAGTGACGACGGATCTCATCGTATCTGTCATTGTAATTGGTCCTGATGGCTTCCACCAGCTTAGCCAGGGCACTCTTGTCCTCCGAGTTGACTTGTGTGAAGGCTACAGTGGTGCACGTCTTCCTGTGGACCAGGCGCCCCAGCCGGGCCTTGCCCTTGATGATGCAGTAGGGAACCCCCATCTTGTGGCACAGGGCAGGCAGGAAGACCACGAGCTCAATGGGATCCACGTCGTGAGCGATCACCACCAGCTGAGCCTTCTTGCTCTCCACCAGGGTGGTGACAGTGTCGACCCCTGCTCGAAGGACAGGTGGCCTCTTGGTGGGGACATCGCCTTTGCCGGCGGCTTTCTTCTCAGCTCGGGCCAGCAGCCTCTGCTTCTTCTCTTGCTTTGTCTCCGGTCTGTACTTGTGGGCCAGCTTAAGCAGTTGAGTAGCTGTTTGTGGGTCTAAGGCCTGGGTGAACTGGTTAATTGCAGGAGGCACTTTCAGCCGCTTATATAGAATAGCCCTTTGCTGCTGCAGCCGGATGTAGCGGGGCCATTTGACAAAGCGGGTGAGGTCCCTCTTGGGTTGGATGTCCTGTGTGAAGCCAAAATTCTTGGGCCACCTCTCGAACAGGGGGTTGACCACCTTCTTGGACTCCTGCTTCTTCACCATGGCCGGGGCCGGGGCCACCTTCTTCCCCTTGGCCTTCTTTCCCTTTGGCATCTTGAAGGGCTGGCGTAGAGAGCAGGGTCATTTCTACCATAAGAATTAAGAAGAGAGGACGAAGCCAAGAATCGAGATGAAAGATAGATATGATCCTGACACTTCGTCAGACTCTTCTCTCTCATCTTGGTCATCTCCCTGCCTCAGAGTTTCAGAAGACAACCAAACTGTCTTTTGCTTGCGTGTGTGTGCACTCATCACAAAGTCACTTCTGACTCTTTGCGACCCATGGTCTGCAGCTCTTCAGGCTCCCCTGTCCGTGGGATTTCCCAGGCAAGAAGATGGGAGTGGGTAGCCATTTCCTCCTCCAGGGGATCTTCCCGACCCAGGGATTGAACCTGTGTCTCCTGCATCGGCAGGTGGATTCTTTACCACTGCACCACCTGGGAAGCTGTGTCTTTTGCTTAAGATCACGCGATTTGTTTTCTGTTGCTTGTAATCAACGATCTTTAGTAACCCCCCATTCTCTACTGTGATGGAACCTGCACCCTCCCATGAAGACTGAGGTCAGTTGTGACTTGGTGATGTATGATCCCAAAAGCAATCGCTGGTGGTGAGGATGGCTGTTCCTCCGCATATGTCACTCCAGTTTGTGGGAGTCAAAAAGGAAGTGGGCCCCTAGGCAAGACATACATTGTATGTTCAGACTAATTAAGAGTCAAGGATACTAGCCCATCCAAAGGCTGGTAGGAGAGATGGAGTGAAAGGGTTTTATGCTGGCGTCTGTCACCCACCAGCTATGGGATCCTGGTTAACTCATTTCACTTCCTGAGCCTCAGGGTTACTCCAGAGTTTCCTCTGAAGCATGAGACAATGATGACAACAGGAACAACAACAGCGACAGTAAATGTTTACAGTCTATTATTAAGGGCACAGCAAGGAAAACAAAAACTGCTCTTAGTATTTGAAACAGACGGGTGGTGGAAGAGCTGAAAAGCAGACAGGAGACAGAGCGGCACTCGGAATTAGCAATAGCAGGAAGCGACCTACCACCTCCAGGCTGAAGGGCCCACGCAGGAGGTGGTAGAGGCTCCCAGCAGAACCACAGCCTTGCCAGCCTGGGCAGGGGTGGCTGGAGCCATGAGGAGGCACAGCCTGGAGGCGAACAGCCGGGAAAGGAACCATGGTCTCCCTTCCCCCAGCCTTCACTGCTTCCAGTGGCCAAACCCAGGTGAAGGCTAGAAACGGCCTGCAGGGTCAGAGGTCAGCAGGGGAGGCGAGGAATGGAACTGAGAGCCAAAGGACTGGGGTTCTTACTATGGATGTGCCAGACACTGTTCTCAACTCTTACCAAAAGCTCAGCAATTATATTCCAATAAAAAAAAAAGTGAATCTAAGAATATGAAAAGAATGCGTATATATGTATAACTGAGTCACTTTGCTGTACAGCAGTAATTAACAAAGCATTGTAATTCAATTATCTTCAATTAAAAAATAATTTTAAAACAACAGATTAAAAAAAAAGTGTTCCTCCTAGGTGGGACACAATGTTATTCTCTGATGAGGAAATGGATGTCAGTGAAGAGGTTATATAACTTGCACAAGAAGACCTTAACAGTTGGTGGCAGGGCTGGGATTCACATCTTTTTTTAAAAATTTTTTTAATTTTTAAACTTTACATAAGTGTATTAGTTTTGCCAAATATCAAAATGAATCCATCACAGGTATACATGTGTTCCCCATCCTGAACCCTCCTCCCTCCTCCGTCCCCATACCATCCCTCTGGGTCGTCCCAGTGCACTAGCCCCAAGCATCCAGTATCGTGCATCGAACCTGGACTGGCATCTCATTTCTTACATGATATTTTACATGTTTCAATGCCATTCTCCCAAATCTTCCCACCCTCTCCCTCTCCCACAGAGGGGATTCACATCTTAAAGTCCATCTTCCCCCTTCCAGGGGTGTGGCAACCAAAAACAAAAGACCACATTGTTGCCAGCACTGCGCATCTGTTGAGAGGCAATGCAAATGCTTTAAGGATTTAATATTCGAACACTGCATGTATGCTGTTTATCCACAAATGAAGTTACAGGATGTTCTTGGTCGTTCTGAACACTGTGGACCTCTCTGTGCTGGGAGCCACTACAAACTCAGCCCCAAATTCTGAAACCAAGTTTTCCCACGGCACACACGGTCACAGTACTCTAGAGCAAGTCTCTGCCTCCTTTCTTCCCTCGATATTTATCAAGAAATCATCAAGTTTCAGATATAATGGATACGTATTGAGAGTATTCGATATTTGACCACTCTCTTCCCCCCGCCATTTTTTGCCTTTCCTGTGTAAAAGTTAATGCTAACCAATGACCCTGGGTCAAGCTAACTGTGTGACGGCCTAGATGGAGTACGTTCCAATAATTACCTGTGCTTTAGTCACGCTGTGCCGCGCCCATGTTTTGCTCCACTGCAGACACGACTAACAGGGCAAGGAACCCCTCAGCTGGTGGAACCCCTCAGCTGGTTTTGGTTTCCTGGTTCTTCTCCACACAGCATTTCAGACCCCTTATGTCATCAGAGACAAGAGGGCAAATAATCCCTATTTACTAACCTAGCATTAGGATCAACATTTCCTAAAAATAAGGCAAATGTCTAAAGGGACTGCTTTATAAACTAGCCTAGCATTTTAGACTCTGAAGGCAGACAAGTATGTAAAACCGCAAAAATGGGTTTGAGAAAAAATGGCTTTCATATATTTTTCTTTTTACGTTTGCATTCATTTCCTTGCCAATTATATAACTGTTTAATTTTCTTCATAGGCTTAATATTATAAAGGCTTGCTACCTATGGTATTTATTACTACTCAATATTTACTAAATACTAAAACTTATTGGCATTCGTGCACATTAACATATCAGGTTTTACATACTATTTTAGAAATGGAAAAATACGAGGTTGCTCTACTATGCACATCTATATCTCTAGAAAAGAAAAAAAGTGCAAATGAATGAGTACTACATTACCTTCAAGTTTAACTGGCAGAGAGAAAGAAAACATTCAAGTGTCTAAAAATGCAGATACCAAATCATGTTATACATCATTTTGGAGGAAGACATAGTTTCTCTGGCAATAAACTGTTCACCCGTGAAATGAAATAACTCTTCTAGGAAAGGATGATTAATTATTTAATGAACATTGTGTATTTTTAGAGTCACGAAGAAAAATAAATGGGAGGAGGTGCTCCAGGAATGTCCGTGGGCAGCATCTCTACCTGCAGCCCACCAGGCCCAGCCCTATGGGTGCAGAGGATGGGGAGCCTAAATGAGGGACAGCGCAGAGCGGGGGCGGGGCACTCGGGCAGGTGCCCACTGGGGCCAGGTGCCCCTGCCAGGCCCTGTCTCATTTATCATCCCACACCAAGCTGCACACAGGTTCTAAGACCTCTGTCTCTACACAGGAGGACACTGAGGCTCAGGGTAAGTAATTCACTCGCCAAAGTCACACAGCCAAGAAGAGGCAGATCCAGGAATTAACTGGATGTGTATCAGACTCCAGAGATCCTTTTAATATACCATATAACCTGTACCACTCGGAGGGGAGACAGAAATGGGCGAGGATAAAAGAGGGGCAGAGCAGGGGAGAAAAGCGGAGTAGCAGAAGAGGTTCCCACCACCCTAATGGTCCCAAAGGTATCAATATCAGACCCTCATCTCTGGAACCTGTTGTTACCTAATATGGAAAAGGGATCTTTGCAGAAATGATTAAATTGATGATCTCTTTTTAAAAACTGATTTTATTTTGGAGTATAGTCGATTAACAATGTTGTGATGGTTTCAGGTGGAGACCAAAGGGACTCAACTATACATACGCATGTATCCATTTTCCCCCACACTCCCCTCCCATCCAGGCTGCCATGTAACATAGAGCAGAACTGATGATCTTGACATGGGGATATTTTCCTGGATTATCTGGGTGGGTTCTAAATCTAATCACACACATCCCTACCAGGGAGAGTCAGAGGGAGATCACAAACTTAGAAGAGAAGCCTACAGAAAGAGGATGTGGAGACAGGAGTGATGGCACAGCCAAACAACACCAGCAGCCACCAGCAGCTGGAAGAGCAGGCAAGGAATGGATTCTTCCCCAGGAGCTCTGGAGACAGTGAACCTACAAACATCTTGATTTGGGCTTCATGAAACTGATGTTGAACTCCTGGTTTTCAGACTCTGAGAGAACAAATTTATATTGTTTTCAACCAGCAAGTTCATGATAATTTGTTACAGGAGCTACAGATAAACTAATACACTGGCCTGCTGAATTCAAGCCGAGAGTTCTGCTGTGTGTCCCCCTCAGCTCTGCTATCACCCAAATGCCAGGAGCTACATCTTGGGCTTTCAATTCTTTCTGAAGTTTCCTTCTCCCTTCCCATGTGTGATCCTCAGCAGAAGTTAAAAAGTGGAGTGTTCACATTAACAACTACAGGAGTAGGAAAAACCACTGGCCCAGGATTTAGAATTCATGGTTTCAGATATAGCTCAATCACTTTTTTTTTTGGTGCAATAGTAAGCAACTCATGTACAAGGTCTGGGTCTCACTTTTCTCATCTGTTAAAGGCATAATATTATGTCCTTTGGTCCTTGAAAAGATTAAAGGAGATAGTGTACACAGATCCTCAGTAGACTATCAAGCATTATATTAAAACATGGAGAGAGTTCTGATTATTCTCTCTTCTTGCCTTCATACAATTTATGATCATTTTTAAGAATCTAACATAAGGCCAGCATCATGCTGAGTTACACATAAGGAAGAATAAAACATGTGCTAGTTATGAGGGAATTTATAATCTAACCGGGGAGGGGCACACATTTACATTAAGTAACTACACAGGGTTGAAAGATGAAGTGTCATTTAAGATCTACATGACTAGAGAGATCAAAGAGATCATAGGGCACTGCAGTGATATGAATATATCCAGTCCCTTTCCTAGGGAAGTAAATCTCCCCATCTCCTGAAGTCACACTTGGACATGTAACTTGCTTTGGCCAGAGAAGTGTGAGAAAAAGTATTAAGTGTTGTTCCTAGGCAGAAGTTTTAAGAGTCAGTGCATTTTTTCCTCCTAACACTATGGCTGGCAAAACTCTAAACCATGGCACTCCCTCTGCCTTGGACACAGAATAAGGAGGTACTACAAGGAACAGTACCTCCAGCCAACATGGCACGGACATTTAGTAGAATGAGGACTGTTCTAAACTACTTGGTCTTGATTGTTACTGAAGTATAACCTAGACAGTGCTGACTGATACAAATGGAGAAAAAAAGACTAACAGAAGAGGTGGGACCTGGACTAAGTGATAAGGACGTGCCATATACTTAGTATATGATAGTTTGCTATCTTGATAGCTATACTACAAAGTGCTTCATGGGACTGAAGAACTCATCTAATTACTTGCTATTACTATTCCGTTTAGTATCACGCATGAAAGCAGGAACCATGAAGCGCTTATTCATAGTTATATCGTTGGTGCCAAGCACAGTGGCTGACACATATTGGGGACTTAATATATGGGTGTCTAATAAGTTCCCAGAGAGGTAGATGGGACCACACAGGAGAGGAAGAAGGAGGGAGAAAAGATACCCCACAGTCTGCAACTTCAAGGCAGGCACAAGGACGATGTGGCCTTGGGCATAAAGCAAGCCACCCTGACAGATCATTTAAAGATGCACAGGTACAATTATGGTTAAATTACAAAGTTAAAAAAACAAAACTCGGTGCCCCTTCTGGATGATGACAGCCGTTTCTACTCTCCTCCTGCCCTGGTTAACATACTTCTTTGCTATAATCTATTCTAATAGTATGAGTCCAAGGCCTATGGCAATGATTAACAACATGATGATTAAAAGTGACTCAAGATTCAAAGACTTAAGATATACACCTCTTTTTTTAAAAGTGAGGCACTCTAATTTGTTCAGTATAGACATATTAAAACCTTATCTTTTATTTAAAAAAATTTCCCTCCCTTTTATTTCAACCTTTGACTTAACGAATTTAATGAATAGGATTAGGTTTTATCTTTTTTAATAAATATCTTCTACAGTTTCTTCTAAGTTAAAAAAAAAAAAAAAAACCAAAGCAACTCTTAAGCTAGAAGCTATACAGAGATAAATCAAAATATTTCCTCTAGACAATAAAGGGGCTCACCCATTACTCTAGGCCACCGACTCTATGGAGGAAATATATTAAGAAATTCCACACCATCCATTAGATGTAATGTTTTTAGTAACTGCTGCTTATCTTTGTAATGAGATCCCTGGTGGAGAAAACTAGCCTTGTGAGCAAGTACCTTGAGGGCTGAGGTGGCTTCTGTGACACTATTATTCTCTAATTCATGCAGAAAGCAAGTATCATTTGGACTGGTCAATAAATATTCATTGTCTACAAAGATATATTTTTTAATTTGTTGTTCTCATAGCCACCCAGGGATTGTACAGGGGGAAAAAAATTTCCCTCAAAATACTCCTCATTGCAGAATCCACAGCATTTACCAACTACTGAATAATAGGGAAATCAGGAAAAAATCTGTATTTTAAACACTCTATTGGTTAATGGGACATTACAGCTGGACTCTATTTACTTATTAAAATTTATATCCATTTGCTTTCCAAAAGAATAAAGTGGTTTACAACAGAAGACACATATTCTAGCAGGCTCTTAAGTTAGAATAAGATTTAAAACCAAATGGAAGAAGGAAGTGATTCTATAAATTGGTTAGGCTAAATATTAATTTGAACTACATCCAACCATCTCAGATCCTCAAAAAAGGCAGTCATATGGTTCAGTGTAATATTACTGCAACTGAGAGTTTGCTTTAACTTGAAACTTCCTGGCAAAGAGAGAAACATGACAAATTATGCAATTTGCACCATAAACCAAATTCTTTTAAAATTTATTTAATTGGAGGCTAATTACGTTACAATATTGTGGTGGTTTTTGCCATACACTGACATGAATCAGCCACAGGTGTACATGTGTCCCCCATCCCGAACCCCCCTCCCACCTCTCTCCCCATCCCATCCCTCTGGGTTGTCCCAGTGCACCGGCTTTGAGTGCCCTGGTTAACTAAATTCTTTAAGGAGAATCCACTGACTGCACCGAAAGCTGTGCTTCTGACAATACCACACTTCTCAGTGCAGGCATGGGGAGTGGAGTGCTAGGCAAATGAAAATCTAAAACAGAGATCTGTGATGACAGACTGTGATAGAGAGTCATCATTCAGAGTCTCTCAATCAGTGCACTGCAGTGTTTTCTAATCTGGTGGGCCCCAGAAATGCCACTGATTCCCTGAAGTTCGTTGGTAGGAAGCAAATAATGTGTTTTACGCTCACAGAGTGTTAAGCTCAGGACAGCTTGGGAAGCCCAATGGTTCAATGGTAAAGAATCTGTCTACCAATGCAGGACATGCAGGAGACATGGGAAGATCTGGAGAAGGAAATGGCAACCTACTCCAGTATTCTTGCCTAGAGAATCCCATGGACAGAGGAGCCTGGTGGGCTACAGCCCATGGGGTCATAAAGAGTCAGACATAACTGAGCATGCACAGAGGAGAGCTTAGAGCCTTAAACAGGTAAGCTGTGTATTCCGGGCTCTCTGAGAATAAGATGTTTCCCCAAATTATTTGTTTATGCAATCTTTTTAAATTTAAACACCAGGTATTAGGCTGGAAGAGTGGTCAGTTCAAGGACTTTTTGGAAAAGGTAACCAAAGATCAGTGTAATTCAGACCATAATCAATTAGGGTAAAAGCAGCATTCAAAAAGTTAAATAGAGTGTAGCAAAGAAAAAAAAAAATCAAGGAACAGAACACACTGCAAAGATAAGTATTGCTGTGTGCAATTTTTGTGTGAATAAAGGGAAGGCAGGGAGGGGAAAAACTAGATCGTGTCATAAACTATGTTTCTTACGGGTTAGGAGAAAATAGCTTGAAAGCCAATGACACAAAAAACAGATGGCTACAAAGAATGTGGGGGCTCACACAGCAAATAAAAAAAAATCTAATTCTCCTTGCAAAATTTATTTTCATGTGAGTGAACACACACAGACATAATCATCAAGTTAAATAAGGCTCCCTTCAGAGGTGCTGGGATTTAAGTTCCCATTGGGTTGGGTTATGCCCTGGAGGAGGGAATGGCCGGTTCAATCCAAGGAAACATAAAGGCTACATGAGGAGAAAGTGGGCAAGCGGGAAAGGACAGCAGATAAGGGAAGGGAAGTGCAGGGCGAGGGCACAATTCAGTGTAGCTGGACCTGTGCACTTGGCCACCATGCCGGGGGGAGGGACAGAATCCTTAGCGCCTGACCACTCCCACATGTTGGTGGGGGCAGTAAGTTGTTGGCTGTGCAGCTGATTAGACAGCAGAGCCATGAACCACAGTGGACTGAGGGCAAACGTGACCTGGCTATAGGTTGGCCAAGGAGGCGCTATGCACACACCGCTATCTACAGCCTCATGGTTTGCAGGAAGGAGAGAAGCTTCTTTCATAAGGTGGATGAATTCACTAGAACTCAGACAGATGCTTACAGATTTAGGAATGACTGGTGCTATCTCATCATTATCCCAATCCCCATTCCAGTTATGTTCAAACACTGAAGGGTGGGAGGGCTGCTGGTGGATCAGGGCCAGGGAGAATCAGATACTTTCAGTCTGCACCAAATACCTATTGCACAGCTTTGGTAATCAAACAACTGGTGCCGTCTGTAAAATTCCTGCACAGCTGACCCCGCCCCACAGGCTGTCGTTCCCTGTGTAGTCTGTCTCCTGGGACTGACCTGCTTTCAGTGCCTTCGTAGAAACATTTGGTTCTACTGGGCTAATAACTGAGACTTAGATTTTTCTGGCTTTGTTTCCAATAAATTTATACATAGGAGTACTCCCTTGGGGGGTGCCAAGAAAAGATTTAGGGATCAAGAGGCAGGGGCCACAATTTTCCAGCCACAAAGGGACCCTCCACTCTACCATGACCTGCCCTGCTCTCAGCTGGGTGGTCCAGGATCCGGGGCCTGGGTGCCTGAGTCCTGCCCGAATGTGGATCTCTAATGGGCCAGGGTGCTCTGTGCATGAAAAGAGGAGCCCTTGAAAACACAGCTGGAGCCACTCATCCAAAGAGGCAGACTTGGCAAGACAGGGCCTAGAGAAGCAATTATAAGCGCAAGGCACTGCCTTCAGAGAATGGTGGCCTTCTGTGCATGGCCAGTCCCCTGCCCCAGTACCTGACTGCTCTGTTTGCCAGCAAGCCCTGAACTCAGCCTCCTGCAACCCTGGGCTCCTGCAGAGGCTGTAATTGTGCACCCCTACCCCACCTATTCCACCCCAGTATTTTCAGACCCTTCTTCCCCTTTGGCATGTTTCTGGTGTAAAATACCAGGCAAAATAACAGACTTTCCTAGGTTTTCTTTTTCTTACTCCCCACTCCCTCCCCATTCCACTCAACTTTGCTGGATATGTGAATGGTGCCAGATGAGCCTGTCACTGCCTCTGTGTTCCTTTATTTATAATCCAAATGATTCTTCCTGGGTTTCTCAAGATTTACCCTTTCCACTAAAAATGAACTCTTTGGCTCATGTATTTTTATTTGGCCCAAGTCTAATCTGGAGAAGGCAATGGCACCCCACTCCAGTACTCTTGCCTGGAAAATCCCATGGACGGAGGAGTCTGGTAGGCTACAGTCCATGGGGTTGCAAAGAGTCGGACACGACTGAGCGATTTCACTTTCACTTTCTAATCTGGTACTTCTAATCTCTGACCACTGAAACCATGCCTGCCTGACTCTGCTCCCAGGACTTTACCTTCAGAAATGAGTCCTTGTTTGAGGACCCTGACTTCAATTTCTTAATTCTTATTTTTTATTTCCTTCCTTCTCTTCCTTTTTCTAAAGAGTAGTTCCAAGAGCACTCTTTGGGAACTGCCTGGAAAAGAAGACTCCCAGTTGAAGGTATAATAAAGCAACAGGAGACGCAGTGCTGGAGCCCACAGGTGCTGCTAAAAGGAAAAGCAGCAAACATATTAATAAAGAAGGGAGCATAACTCGGTTGTCCTCTTGCTGAAGGAGAGAGGCAAGCAAACTGGAGAAGAGAAGCATGGACCCCAGTGGCAGCTGGTGTGACTCATGCCAACCCAGGCATGAACATGCCTTCATGCCGGAAGGAAGGGTGGAAGTCATGGATACCAAGTGACTGGACTGAACTTTCATTACAAGATAATTTTTACAAATTCTCACTTTTCTCTATTAAAAAAATAACTCTTGCATACGCAATTCATTGCCAGGCTTTAATTCACAGCTGTGATATGTAAGCATCCAGTCTAGTTTAATAAGAGGGTTAGGGACACACTAAGCCACTTGGTTGTGGCAGGGGGCCAGGGGATTCTAAATATTAATGTTAGCCCTTGAAGAGGCATCATCTCATCAAGTCAAGACTCACAAGGAACCAATAACAGAAGAGTTTTAGATATTTAAAGTCAAAGACAAAATCATGCCAATATCCTATGTTTTAAAGTTTCTACTGATTTTTATAATCTGTTATGATTGACCCAGGGTAATACTTTAAGGAAATATTGTTATTCAGTTGCTAAGTCATGTCTGACTCTTTGTGACCCAATGGACTGTTGCAGGCCAGGTCTCCCTGTCCTTTAGCATCTCCCAGAGCTTGCTCAAACTCATGTCCATTGAGTTGGTGATGCCATCCAACCATCTCATTCTCTGTCACCCCCTTTTCCTTCTGTCCTCAATCTTTCCCAGCATCAGGGTATTTTCCAGTGAGTTGGTTCTTTGCATCAAGTGGCCAAAATATTGGAGCTTCAGCTTCAGCATCAGTCCTTCCAATGAGTATTCAGAGTTGATTTCCTTTAGGATTCATTGGTTTGATCTCCTTGCTGTTCAAGGGACTCTCAAGAGTCTTCTCCTGCACTGCAATTCCAAAGCATCAATTCTTGGGCACTCAATCTTCTTTATGGTCCAACTCTCACATCTGTACATGACTACTGGAAAATATTACATCCTCAGTAAAAGTACTGCCCCTGGGGACAATGCCTGGCAGTCCTATGAAGGCACCTCCACATCTCTGCCATTCCAGCAATGATCCCCACTGCAGTGGACAGGCTAGGATGCTAAGTGCCCCCAGTACCAGTGCGAGGGAAGAACATGATTATTATGAAATTGCAAACAGTGGGATTCCTACTCCAGTATTCCTTCTCTTGATCACCCTAGCTCTCAAAATCTTGACATAATTATATACAGTGAGACACTTTTGAATTCCACCTAATGTCCTCAAATTTGTCTTCTCCAGTGACCAACTGTACACTGTGATATTATAATATAATAAGAAATATATATTAGTTTTTGTCCTGCCACAAAACTCCTAAAACCCTTGTAATTTCCTGAGTGGTAGGAGTGCCTTTTGTAATAATAGTTGGTCTTAGTCCCTGGTTTCTGACACAAGAGTTTGTAAAACCCTTGAAACATGCAGAGTGACAAGCAGATCTTTCTGTACACGAATGAGATGTCTGGAGGTCCCCTACGTAGCTTCAGGATGGAGGCTGGTCCCAGAAAAACCACACTGTGATTAAAGGGTAGGGATTTACAGTTTTACCCCAACTTCCAGGGAGGTGAGAGGGCCTGGAGATCGAGCTAATCACCAAGAGCCCATGATTTCATCAATCAGCCTGAGTAAGGCAACCTCCATAAAACTCCTGAACAATCGGGTCGGGATAATTTTGGGGGTTGGGGGTGAACACATCCAGGTGCCAGGACAGTGATATACCCACAAACTCCATGAGGACAGAAGCTCATAACCCTTTTGAACCTCACCCTATGTACTTCTTCTGGCTGTTTATTTGTATCCATTATAGGAAACTGGTAACAGTAAGTAGTGTTTTCCTGAGTTCTGTAAACTGTTCTAGCAAATCACTGAACCAATGGAGAAACCTCCCTGGGAGCCTCCGATTTACAGCTGCTCTGGCAGATGCGGGGGTGGCCTGGACTTGTGACTGAAGTGGGGGCAGTCTTGTGGGGACTGAGCCTTCAGCCTGGGGGTCTGGGCTAACTCCTGATAGTGTTGGAATTGAGTTACATTGCAGGACACTTAGTTACTGTTGGCAGAGACCTGGAGAGTTGTTTGGTGTGGAACACGGACACGTTTGCTGTCAGAAGTGGTTCTGTGAGTAGAAATGAATCATTTGTTGTTGTTCAGTTGCCCAGTCGTATCCGACTTTGCAACCCCATGGACTGAGCACACCAGGCTTCCCTGTCCTTCGCCATCTCCTGGCGCTTACTCAAACTCATGTCCATTGAGTCAGTGATGCCATCCAACCATCTCGTCCTCTGTCGTCCCCTTCTCCTCCTGCCTTCAGTCTTTCCCAGTTTCAAGGTCTTTTCTAATGAGTCGCCTCTTTGCATCAGGCAGCCAAAGTATTGGAGCTTCTGTTTCAGCATCAAGTCCTTCTAATGAATATGCAGGAGTGATTTCCTTGATTGATTGATGAATTCAGGATTGACTGGTTGGATTTCCTTATAGTCCAAGGGACTCTCAAGACTCTTCTCCAACACAACAGTTCATAAGCATCAATTCTTTGGCGTTCAGCCTTCTTTATGGTCCAACTCTCACATCCATACATGACTACTGGAAAAACGATAGCTTTGACTATACAGACCTTCATTGGTGAAGTAATGTCTCTGCTTTTGTAATATTCTGTCTAGGTTTGTCATAGCTTTTCTTCCAAGGAGCAAGTGTCTTAATTTTATGGCTGCAGTGATTTTGGAGCCCAAGAAAATAAAGGAGTTGCATTATACCCTCAATCATTGTATGCACCGTGAAGCCCAAAATCTGAGATGATTACATTTAAGTGTAAGAGTTCGAGGTGATGATTTGTGTATGAAAGCAGTGACTGCTTATTCATCTGTGGTAACATAAGGCTTTTAGCGGCTTATCAAACAATCATTTTTTAAGTACATACAACAGTCCAATAACTGAGTGACACTCTGGGTTACAACAGTTACGTTTCCTGCTAAGACATGAATCCAGGTTGGTGTGGGTCGTTAGGCTACGTCATCACTGATACTGTACTGCCTTCTGGTTTTGGAAGGCTCCAGTGTTCCAAGAAGATTGTGGCACTTTGCAGACTGACAGTGAATCACTGGAGCCTAGCATGATGGATCACCCCTCTGCTGCATCCAGAAACGGCCATCCCTCATCTGACTTGGGAGTCAGGGGAAGTGTGAGAGATGGAAGTTGCTCAGGGATCATCATCACAATTTTTTGCTTCCTTTTGACATGATAGCCTCAAGCCCCAACATTTCACTGCCTGGTGCTGAAACATGCTTATGAGAAACAGTGGACCAGTTATCAAAACAGAAGATGCATTTCTCAGAAGAAATTGTTGTCTTTCATACATCCACCAACAGGGACAGCAACACCAAGATGGATCGGCTTGCAAACACCCTCCACATACTCCTCTGAGGGACCTCTTAGACAATCACTTACTGTGTCTTTCCGTAAAGGTTATTCTAGACTGAAAGTATTAGCTAGCATCCTGGCATGATTAATAGAAGGCAAGGAGGCCACTTTCATAGAGATAAAATACAACCAAGGTGTAAGTCGGCAGAATGGTCAAGTAAATCCCGATGCCTCTGCTTACTCTGTGTCTGCATTAAAAAGAAATTAACTCTAGAGGTCAAGATAATATTGGAGCAAAGGGAGAGAATTACTGCTGTCTCCCTGAAGACTTTTCTCCCTGAGGCAAGACAGCATATACCTTAGATTAAACTTTTATCAGCAGATCTTGCAATTCCATCAATCTTTCATTACGGGCTGGCTCAGAGAACCCTCTGACTACTTGTCATTAGGAGGCTTTCCATCCTCCCCGTGAGGACCCGCCTCCCTCCATCACCCCTAGGAAAAGAAACAATGGCAAAGTGAAAATAGAGGTAACTTTCTGATTAGCTCAGAAACCAAGAGGCCCATTATTTCTAAAATCCTAAAACAGAACTGCCCTTTATCACTGACAACTTCTACCAATTTAGAAAGGATGTTTCCTTGGCACCCACAGTGTGCAAGGCTGGACAGAAAGAATAGCTGCACTCAACTTGGTCGCCTGAAAGCCCTCTTCTTGGCAGACACGCCTTCCACACCGCCTCCTGCAGTCAGGGCTAATTCAATTTAAGGGTCAACAACAGAGAGTAGAGGCAGGAGACTGGAACCACGTCAGTTATTGGAACAGAGAGAGAAGATCATATAAAGAATGGTAACTACAAAATGAAAGGGGAATAGGAAGAAGTTATCATGAAGGCAGCCACTGCAAGAGGGGGCTGTGACCTGGAGGGTGGAGAGAGCAGAGGGCAGAGGTTGGAACTAGTAAAACCCACAAGTTTGGAGAAGCCCCATGGAGCAAAACCTCTGACACGGAGGAGGTGGTATGCTGGGCTGGTGTCTCTAGACTTGAAGCAGGACCAGGGACCTGGACCTTTAAAGGGGGTGCCTAAGCCAGTTGTGCTGGTGGTTCTGCATTTCTGTATTGGGAAAACTGTGTCATAACTGATGCACAGAGATAAAAATCCTGTTCCAGGATGAAGCTCACGGCAGGAAGTAAGTCCCTCCCTCCCTCCAGCCACACAGTCCCGTCAAGTCTGAACCTAACGTAACAGCAGCAAACCAGAGAAGCAGAAGTGTGGTCTGCAGAGTCCTGGCTCCAGCCTCACAAAGCAAGCAGAGAACAGTGGGTTTGGAGCTCAGGGACAGCGGCCCAATAACTGGCGTAGGAAGCAATAGGTCACAGGCTGGGAACACGGAGGTGATTCGTTTCCAGACTGTCAGAAGCCCGCTTGTTTCACCTCTTCTTTGGTGATAGTGGTATTGACTTGGCAACTGTTGGCCCAGCTAGGGACTCCATTTCCCAGAATCCTTTGTAGTGGCATGGGGCCAAAGGGATGTGACGAGAATGTGGGCTTAACACGATGTGCGAGGGTTCCAGGTCGCCATCAACTTAAGAGACAAGTCCCTTGGCCAGTCAGACTAGGAAGACACCGGACAGCAGAACAGGACTTCCTGTTTCCACAGACTTCCTTCAGAAGTCACAATGACCGCCTGATTCAATAATGATGAATGCATTATTACCTTCAACACTCTTTCTGTAAAGAACCAGGCCATATTGGTCCACCGCATTTGAGTCTCATATTGTTTTTTAACCCTTCCTTTTTAAAATAATCCGTTAAAGATGGAAAGACACTCTTAGCTCGGGGGCCTCTACTGTTAATTCACACCGCTGGTTTTATCTCATTAAGGAAAGGGACCAGGCCTAGATCGTGGAGTTCTTGGTCTCCCTGCTGACCCCAGGTTACTTTGGCCCATCCATATGTCTTGTCGGGATTAACGGAGGAGCTCCTCCTTGGACAGAGGACAGTGCCCAGGAGTCTCTCTTTGCCTAGTTAGCTGGGTCACTTAAGGCAAATCACACTCTCTGACCTCAGTTAATCCCTAAAATAAAAGGGTTTAAAGACATTGGCTACTCAGCCATCTTTTACATTTAAAAGCCTGTAAGTTACAGTTTGACATATTTTAACTAGTTTACAGTCAGGATGCCCCATGCATCAGCCCCCCACCCCAAGTCCCGAAATTAAGTAGCATTTTTCACAAGAATCAACACAAAACAACACTGGCAGGAAAACAAAAGCATGAACTCTGTGTGGTGAGACTTCTAAAGCAACGTAAACCAGGAGCTTGGTGGATAAAACCAGTTGGGAATATCCCAAGAGAAGAGAAAATGAGAAAAAAAAAAAAAAATTACTCAGTGCACTTGAGACTTACTATGTTATTTAGATAAAAGTTCCCCAAGATCTTAACTAAATCAGTTAAGCCCAAGATAAACATTTGAAAACTTATGAATAATCTATCACAAGGTAAAAATTGTTCATCAAAAAGAGAAAAAGAGATGCATAAAACACGTTCTCAGAAGAGACGCTCTGCTATACAAACTATAAGCACAAACAGTATCTCAGGGCCAAGATTCAACCTGCAGAAGAAAGCGCTTTTAAAAAGTACTTGTGCACAATGACTGTGAGGGTTGCTGTTAATTAGGAAGGAATTTTATTTCCTTAGAGCAGGCCCAGTGGGGGTCTCCACTTATAATGGTTATTTATTACAAGGAATTCCAATTCTTTCTAAAGACAAAATAGCAACCTAGTATTGCCACTAATTTAAATTAACAAGTTTATTGACCAGAGCAGTATTTCCTAAAGTGTGTTCCATGTGATCACATTTACATGAAGAAAAGAGTTCTAGTCCACATCAGCACAGGAGAACCTGTGAGATGGTCCGGAGCAAAGGGGCTTGTTACACTTGGTTTAACACACTCTTCCAACTGACCCTAGAGCTTTTTCCGCCCCCTCATTTTAAGGGAAGTCTATGAGCATCTGACCTGATTAGTGCTCCATGCTACACTGACCTGGAAAATCCAACTTATGGGGTCTGAAACCCTGCAACTATACCACTTTCCTTTCTCATGGGAAACAAACCGGAATAGCAGACTATTGGCAACACCCAGAGGATCTGTGCGCCCCTTCCTAGACCTGCCACAAGAGGCAGAGAGAGTCCCTCTCTCAAGTCTCCTGTGTTCAGAAGTTGTGTCTCCTTGCTGCTGATACCTCTTTACAAGAATGAGGAGCGTGCTTTCTCCCAGGGCCCAGTGAGTAAACAAGAGAGCTGTGGCCAGGATTGGCAGAGCCCCTGAAATTGTTGTAAAGTCCCTCCCAACCCATCCTTGGAAGAGAAGCCTGTAGGTCCACAGAAACAAGATGCGAGGTGCCACTGTGGTCGCCTGCTCCAGTCCCTGGAGGCAAAATGCCAGCCCTACAACTCAGTGCCACCGGCACACACGACAGCCTCCCACAGGAGTGGGTCAATCTGAGTGCTCCCTGGGGCTGCAGTTCCAATTCTGATTGGAAATGCAGGGCTCTTCACGAAACCCCTTTCCCCACTCTGCGCCTCTGGGAGCCTTAACATTTACTTCACTGTGATCAAAAAGAACGTAAAGTACAGAACGGTCAAGAAAGAGGAGGGTGGCCTCCCTTTGCCTAGTAATCATGCTTCCCGGGTGATACCAGTGGCAAAGAATCTGCCTGCCAATACAGGAGACATAAAGAGGTATGGGTTCAATCCCTGGGTCAGGAAGATCCCCTGGAGAAGGAAATGGCAACCCACTCCAGTATTCTTGCTTGGGAAATACCATGGACAAAGGAGTCTGGTGGGCTATAGTCCATGGGGTAGCAAAGAATTGGACATGACTGAGTGAGCATACGGCAGCATAATGCAAATGGACTCTAAGAAGCACCATAATTAAGGCTGGCGTTGAGTCTCAAGAACAAGACAAAAACTTCAGTTCTGTCCAGCAACCACTGACACCCCACAGGGAATCAGCCTCTGGCGCCAAGGAGACTTCTTAGCTAATCATAGTAAGAGGCTTCTCTGAATCAACCTGGGGGATTAGTAGGGGGTGTCACAGCTGGATCACCTCCCTACCCAAAGTAAACTTCCTCCATAAGGAATTTCTGCAGAACAAACCAAACCCACTTGAAAACCTTAAGAAAATGCTAAACCCCAAATAACTTTATAAATTCTGAAATTACATGGCTCAGTGAAGCACTCAGAATTTCACGAGAATCTGCCCTTCATGCCTCTGGTATACATACTTTTCATATTCATTTTAACCACATCAAGAAATCCCCTAAGAGATTCCATTTTCTCAGCAAGGGAAGTTACAAAAGAGAATTCGAAATGGACTTGTTTTTGCAAGCAAAATGAAACACTTTTATGTTTTATTCATGCAAAGTGTAAGTCCCTTCGCAGCATTACAAATTGAATTTGCTCTTGTAAATTGCTGTAAAGGAAAAAAAGAAAAAAGAAATCAAAAGCAAAACCAAGTATCTTAAAAAAAAAAAAAATCAGGAATACAAAGGTCCCTTCTTTCAGAGAATGAAAACTGCACTGGGGAGAAACTGAAACTTTCACTGACAGACATATTTTTAATTTACTGCTTCCAGAAGCAGCCCAGCTCAAGGGCCCCCAGCCAATGCAGGAGCTTCCTGAGGTCCTGAAAGCTAATGTGGAACCCTCCATGTATTTCTAAATTACACTTACCTGCTAACATTGAGTAAGAACAAGAAGGGGTTTAAAAAACACAAGTAACCCAGTGCACATTTCAGAAACATAACCAAGGCAAGGTAACCTGACTTATACTGATATCATTGGGTGCAGTGGCTGCTAAGTGGGGTGCAGTGGAGGGGTGGGTAGTTCTTTCCACTTTGTAGGACAACTGAACACAGCCTCTAGAACAGCCTCTGGTCCTCTGTTATCAAATGATAAACTGTACTCAAAACCTCCCTGAGGTCTGATCCCTCCCTCACCCTCTGTTTGAAAGGAAACCATGTAATTAGCTGTCTCTCCAAGTGGATGTTGCTTTAACAAATCAAAGCTAACATGCATTAAGCATTTTCTATATCCCCATCACCCTGCCAATTACTATACATACACACAGGCATAAACATACACATGCTTCGTGGTCCTTGTTATCATCCCCATTTCACACATAAGGGAAACTGAGCTCAGGGCTTGAATAATTTTGTCCACTGGAATTTGAATCATATTTTTCACCCTGAATGGAGAGCATTTGGCCTTACTTTAAAGAACTGGGGTGACCTGAAAACCTCATTGATGAAATCCACTCACAAGCTAACCTTAAGAAAACACAACCCCATCCAGTTGGACATGCATATACTGATCTTCACCTCGGCTCCCGTCTTAAAAACAAACATGGAGGATAGGAAGGAGGGAAGGATCAAGCATCTTACACTCTTCCATCAAGGCTAAACGTTTTAAAATATGTACAGACATCATCATGTCTTTTCCTTTAATTTCAGCGCTCCAGCTCTCCCACGCAAGTGAATGACAGGTGCAGATGCATAAGCTAGCTACTTACTCCCTTCAAAGCACCTGGTACAGCTGTCACTGTTCATCACTGTTACAAAAGCTCAGAGATACAGCTGTGCTCCCAGGGAGGTTTATCCAATCAGCCATCAAAGGACACTCCACCTCTCTCTTTTGCAACCATTTCTACGTCTGGTTCCAGCAAAAATGCTTGTTCTTTGATGAATGCTTATCCATTTTCCTTTCAGGCTTAGCATTTGGAACTGAATCAAAACACTATTGAATTTGCTACTGCCCGAGGCTGGGTGAAGCCAAGGCTGAACCCCCTAGAGGACCACACAACCCAATAAACCAGAAAACCCAGGAATGGAGTCACAGGCTCGAGAGAGCCATCTCTGTCATCTGGGATTTCACCAGCTTCCGCAATGCTCTTGTCCATTTTCAGCAAAGTAATAAATCATACTACAGCTCATCCCTAAATGCTAGGAGATCTTTGGGCACCTTGAGAGTTGCCAAAGATTAATTATAATTCAAGAGTTAGATGCATTTCATGCAGCCCGATTACTTAAAAAAGTATCAAATTCTGATGTCTGTGATACCTGCCACTTTATTACTTAGAACATGTACTTGAAAACCGGAACTTCCCTGTTTCCAGTCACTCTGGAGACCAAAAAGATTCACAACACATCTAAGTAAGAAGTACTTGCTGGAAATGACAAACATTCAGTAGAATTTCGAAAAATACACACTGAATGGAATGTTGGTAGGACCAGACATTTCAAATGTTAAAAATGTTCAGCCAACTTCAAACTCCAGAAGTTCCTGATGAGCATGAGTTAATGACCTAAAGCTCGTGATCAACAAGGTTCTACTGTATAGCTATATTTGATATCCTGTGATAAATCATAGTGGAAACGAATATGAAAAAGAATATATATATATACACACACGTGTAACTGAATCACTCTGCTGTATAGCAGAAATTAACACATCATTATAAATCAACCATACTTCAATAAAATAATTAAAAAAAATAAAGCTTGTGATTAGAGGCTGTTCAACCCCTCCCTTCCAACAAGCCCTCTACGAAGAAAATACCAATAGCAGAGCATCTGAAATAGCTGAGACTCTACTCTAAAACAGACTGCAGAGAGGAGGCAAAAAAAAGGTGAGAGTTCCGAGAGTCTGGATGAGCTAGGAACTTATATGGGATGGGTGGGTGGAGAAACATGCAGAACCAGAGGCAGGGTCCAGGGCTGAAAAAGGTCTGAGGGACAGAAACCGGAAACGGAAGTAGCTTGGTTTATGAGGCTGGGATAGAGATGTGCTTTCATTTTTCACATTTCTGCAGAGAGTTCACTGTCCAGTTTCATAGTCAGTGACATGCAGTAACAGCAAGGCTCCACCTTGGCACTAAGCTAAAACCGGGCCACCTGGCGCGGTGACAGAGGACACGTGGGGCACTCACCGGCCGTTGTCGCGGCCCACGCCCCACACGCGGATGCTGACGATGGGCTGAGCGTGGAGCACGCTGCGGTCCATGGGGTCCACCAGGCTCAGCGTGTCGTTCTCCAGGACCAGGTACATGTCCTTCCCCTGGGATTCAATGAGAAGACCGCTTACCTTCTGCACAAAACTATGCATCCTCAGGACATTTGTGGCTACCCAGGGATGTCGCTTCAATGATCAAAATATCGCCCCCTGGGTCTGAACTTTGTTTTTTAAGGGAGAAACATCCTCTCCTGATTAAAATATTTATAAATCCTTCATCTTCCCCTCACATGCCCAAATTCTCTCTCCTTCTCCAAATCCTCTGAAATGTGTCCCTAGCCTGCTTTCGAGCTGGCTCTTATTTTTAATTATTTACACTTTGAATCTTTACTCTAAGAAAAAAGGCTAATGGCAGGTTCCCTGGAGAATTTGGTCTCTTACTAACTCCAGGTTGGCCAGCCTCTCGTAACCCCTCTGTCCCCATTCCTTGCCTTCTGCCCAGACCCTACCAGCCATCCCTGTGATGGCCTTCCTGGACGCACAACAAGGGCTGTCTCTTCTCGGTTTGTACACCACCTCTGATCTGTGTGATTTGCCCGGTAAATAGCAGGCACAGCTGTGTGCCACTTCTCGGTGCTTCAGTAGCTAATGCTGATGTGCCTTTATGACATCTCAGATATTACAGCACACGCTTCAGGCTCCTTGGCTCGTGAATGGGCTCACTTGCCTCAGAGCTTGGTTTGTTATTATCTCCAATTAGCAGATGGGGAAACTGAGGCCTACGGGTTAAGTGACTTGCTCATGATCTGACACAGAGGCTGAGATGCCTTTAGCCACGGGGCGGGGGGGGGGGGGGGGGGTGCTGCAATAAGACCAATACTGGGGAGGAGGAGGTTTCCAGCATCACTGTTCAGGCTCTGGTCTCCAGTCTCCCCACATATTAACGGCTCTTTGAGGGCAGGAACGCTAGCCTATCCAACTTCATTCTCCTCGCAAACCCTCAGGCATTTTAAGAAATTATTAAATGTTTGCTGTCTGATGGAAAGGCTGTGTCCACTGAAGGTCACAGTCAGCCCAGATGCTGTGGTGTGGATGCCAGGGAGGTCTATGCTTCGCTATGCGATGCTAAGTCGTTTCAGTCGTGTCCAACTCTTTGTGACCCCCTGGACTGTAGCCTGCCAGGCTCCTCTGACCATGGGGATTCTCCAGGCAAGAATCCTGGAGTGGGTTACCATTTTCTTCTCCACCAGGATGGTCTAGCGGAGCAGAATGGTGAGGCTTCTTGGCCGATCTTCAAATTCCAAAGCGGGACAGATTAACTGCTCCTCGGTCTGGGTTTTAAGAATGATATCCCATCACAAGTTCTCAGAGTGAACATAAGCTCTGTTGCTGAGGTGGCAGACATGGGTGTTGCAATGCCTCTGCTCGTCAAGCATCTACAACTGAGATCCAGGATGATTTGAAATCTCCCGAAACGGGAAGAGAGCCACTTCCAGGCAAGAGCACTGGCAGAAAACAAAACTTGTGCAGGCTGTTGTAGAGACCCTACACAGCCTGGAGCAACAGACAGCAGGCCGCCTCAGACCTGAAGCGCCTCCCAGTGTCTCTGTTGGGAACTGCAGCTCACAAGGCTTGCTGTGGGCAGGGTTTTTTCTATGGACACGTCAAGTCACAGTCGTGTCCAGACCCTGAGTAAAGAGCTAGCTGCTAATTAACCAATCTGTAGATTAATCATGATTGAGGTGCAGGTCCTGGAGAGATTCTGTCTCCCAGCACCTCATGGAGGCTGGGTAGCTGGTGAGCAGCTAAGCAATGGTTGGCAGAGCCAGGAGAATGAGCCAAGCTATGGGGGAGGGTTGCAGTTCCCCAGCCTGTCCCCCCAGTGAAGGCCAGGCTCCCTTCTTCCCGCTTTCAGCTGAGGGCTGCCACGTGCTCAGGAGCTGCGTGATCAGAGAGTCCTGAGGAGCTGGGCCCCGTGAGCAGGGCAGGTCCTAGGGCCCCCGGGGGCCAACCAGGTGACCTGCTTTGGGATAACTGAGAGCTGACTGGGAATTTTTGGTGCCTTTTCCCTCTCTCTGTTCTTTCCCACCAGGAACTGGGTCATTAGAAGTAACCTCAAAGAAATCTGCAGCCAGACCCAGTGGGGAGTGGCCCCCAGCGTAATTTCCACCCACTGGGAGATCAAATCCACCCCGCCCCTCCCCGCCACACACACACACACACACACACACACACACACCCACCCACCCACCCACACACACACACCCACCCACCCACCCACCCACCCACCCTTGGGATTGATTCAGGTCCTCACAAAGGCAACAAAGCCATCTTCATCAGTCAATCCTACCAACAATCTCCGTATCACAGGACTCAACCAGGGACCACTGCCGAGTGTGGAACACCCCTGGTACCCAATAAAAACCTTCAGCGCTCCTCAGCACTGTGTCTCTCGGCTCTTGGGGCTCTGGGGTTTCATGAGGCACAGCGGGACTGCAAGCAAGTCTGACATTAATTATTTTCACCTGTAACTTACCTCTCCCCAAATGCCAACTGTATCTCGGATGTCGTTTTTGCAGTAGGAAAGCTGCCTGATGCAGTTGTTGACGGCAACACTACTCTTGCCAGGAGCGAGGTCCTCCTCTGCCATTTCCACCCACCCCAGAGAGCGCACAGCGAAACACTAGGAGAAAATCAGAGAACCGGAGATTACCTACTGGCCCCAGGTAGCCTAAGATCCTCTACAAAATGTGCATAATGTGTCTTCAATGACTATAAAGTGTTCAAGCATCTAATTTAATAACTAATTCTCGATTGTTGAAAAATTTAATTGTGGCTATATTTCACTACTAAAAAATGTAGTAATAACTATATTCTTGCCTACTTTTCTGTGTGTGTGTTCAGTTTTTTTCTTAGAACCAATTATTAGAAGTAGAATGATAGGGCTAATGGGTTTAAACATTTGTAAGCTCTTTTTTCTAGAATCTGGCAGTATCGGTATCTTTTATCTAGTATCAGGCAGGATTTTTCAATATTAAGAACCTCAGAGGGTTCTCACAAAGAGTAACCTCTCTGAGATTTGTTACTTGTTAAGCACCTAGGAAAAGAAAATAGAAGGGAGAAGGAATTAAATACATGTTTGGCACTTGTTTCTAATAGCAATGGGGCAAAATGTATTCTCTAATATCCAGAAATGAAGGAAAACAGAGGGTGGGGGTGTGCATTCATCATAACAAATCTCAGTGTTTGTTATTAGCACCAAATCCTGAAAAGTCTACAGAATAATGAACCTGTAAGAAAACTTAGAGCACAAATTTAATTTATTCTTTTATCATTTAGAGATATTCAATTTGAGATTATACTCATCTTCTTTTTAAAAGTTCAGGTATTCAATTTTTTTTTTAATGTGGAAAGTATCATATGCATGTTGCAACAAATAAAAAATCCAAAAATTTATAAAGAAGTTCATGGGACATATAAGGGCAATTTGGATATAGCATCTACCTAGTGGTTAACTGCCAGGGTTACCAGGTGGCTGGAACTGCAGTCTCCCATGGCAACCTATGATGCAGGTCTCCTCCTGAGCTGCACATCAATTGAAGGGACCACGTTCCCAGGACAGGAGGGGCAAACAAGGCGCCACACTCCTGTGGAGCCAACAGGCTGACTCTCAGCATCTTCTAAAGTTCCCATAACTGCACTTCATAACAAAATGAAGAAATGCAGCAAAGTTTCCTAGAGGGACCACATTCAGTCTAGTTTTACCTTCCTTGTGTCTCAGCCCCTATACCCAGACGGGGTGCCTCCTTCCTGAATTGTTAGTCACTTTCTCAAAAAAATATCCCACCAAAATACTGAAAACGGTAACAGAATGTGGATCCCCAGGTCCTAGAGGGGAAGGACCGAGGTACCTAGGACCCGGTGCGGACCCCATGTGGAATGGGACAGCTCCCGCACACTGATGGTGCCCATGAGGCCTCTTACAGAAATACCAAAAAGAGAAGGTCATCGCTACAAAAACCGCAAAAGCTACTCAGGACCCCAGGTCCTGGGGAAAGGTTCTGGGAGAGGTCCTCACAGTTCATGTGCGAGCGTGCATCTGTTGGAGAGACACTGCCCAGGAGGAAGATGCCACAGGAGCCAGGGCTGCTCCCTCTGAGGCTCTGCTCCCTTTATCCTGAGACCAAACTACTCCCGCAAGTGGGCGTGTCAGAAATGCCGCAGGAGGACACCATAGTGCGTCTCCCCACGTTTCATTAAGACCCACAACTTCTGACTGGTGTGAAATGGTACCTCATAGTGGTTTTGATTTGCATTTCTCTGATAATGAGTGATGTTGAGCATCTTTTCATGTGTTTGTTAGCCATCTGTATGTCTTCTTTGGAGAAATGTCTATTTAGTTCTTTGGCCCATTTTTTGATTGGGTCGTTTATTTTTCTGGAGTTGAGCTGTAGGAGTTGCTTGTATATTTTTGAGATTAGTTGTTTGTCGGTTGCTTCATTTGCTATTATTTTCTCCCATTCTGAAGGCTGTCTTTTCACCTTGCTAATAGTTTCCTTTGATGTGCAGAAGCTTTTAAGGTTAATTAGGTCCCATTTGTTTATTTTTGCTTTTATTTCCGATATTCTGGGAGGTGGGTCATAGAGGATCCTGCTGTGATGTATGTCGGAGAGTGTTTTGCCTATGTTCTCCTCTAGGAGTTTTATAGTTTCTGGTCTTACGTTTAGATCTTTAACCCATTTTGAGTTTATTTTTGTGTATGGTGTTAGAAAGTGGTCCAGTTTCATTCTTTTACAAGTGGTTGACCAGATTTCCCAGCACCACTTATTAAAGAGATTGTCTTTAATCCATTGTATATTCTTGCCTCCTTTGTCAAAGATAAGGTGTCCATATGTGCATGGATTTATCTCTGGGCTTTCTATTTTATTCCATTGATCAATATTTCTGTCTTTGTGCCAGAGTCTACAAATAATAAATGCTGGAGAGGGTGTGGAGAAAAGGGAACCCTCTTACACTGTTGGTGGGAATGCAAACTAGTACAGCCACTATGGAGAACAGTGTGGAGATTCCTTAAAAAACTGGAAATAGAACTGCCTTATGATCCAGCAATCCCACTGCTGGGCATACACACTGAGGAAACCAGAAGGGAAAGAGACACGTGTACCCCAATGTTCATCGCAGCACTGTTTATAATAGCCAGGACATGGAAGCAACCTAGATGTCCATCAGCAGATGAATGGATAAGAAAGCTGTGGTACATATACACAATGGAGTATTACTCAGCCATTAAAAAGAATACATTTGAATCAGTTCTAATGAGGTGGATGAAACTGGAGCCTATTATACAGAGTGAAGTAAGCCAGAAGGAAAAACATAAATACAGTATACTAACGCATATATATGGAATTTAGAAAGAGGGTAACAATAACCCGGTGTACGAGACAGCAAAAGAGACACTGATGTATAGAACAGTCTTATGGACTCTGTGGGAGAGGGAGAGGGTGGGAAGATTTGGGAGAATGGCAATGAAACATGTAAAATATCATGTAGGAAACGAGTTGCCAGTCCAGGTTCGATGCACGATGCTGGATGCTTGGGGCTGGTGCACTGGGACGGCCCAGAGGGATGGTATGGGGAGAGAGGAGGGAGGAGGGTTCGGGATGGGGAACACATATATACCTGTGGCGGATTCATTTTGATATTTGGCAAAACTAATATAATTATGTAAAGTTTAAAAATAAAATAAAATTAGAAAAAAAAAAAAAAAAGACGCACAACTTCAAGGGCCATGCCTTCAAGTACTCATTTTCTGCTTCCTGCAGGGGGCGCTGTGCAGCTCAGTAACTTTTCTTTGTTGGTTCCGAACGTAGTCCCTGGTGAGTAAAATCACAACGCCACAATCTCCCTGCTTCCATCTGCCATTTTGATCTTGCTATGCACCAGCTTATAATGGAAAATCTCATCTCTCCCACCTTCACCAAATGTGTGGAGGTTTTCCAATATGCCAAAGAGCAGTTCTCAGTCACCAGCAGGGTGTCTAAAAGTTCAGCTTAATTCTGACACTAGCTACCTGGAGAAAGCATCAGATCCCACAGGTATAGGGCTCAGCCCTACAAGACCCCCTCTCCCTCACACCCCTGCCAACTTCAGTTGCCAACTGCAAACCTGTTATCACCTGAGCTTCTAGCCAACCAGCTACAGCTTACATGTTCTAATGGACCTTCCTCACTGGGTTCGCTTTATTCGCTAGAGTGGCCAGCAGAACGCAGAGAAACATTTTATGTACTAGATCGCTGATGCAGTTGTTTGGTCACTAAGTTGTGTCTTTGCGACGCCATGGACGGTAGCACACCAGGCTCCTCTGTCCTCCACTATCTCCTGGAGGTTGATGATAAAAGGATACAACTCAAGAACAGCCAGAAGGAAGAGATGCACAGGATAAGGTGCAGAGGAAGTGTGCAGAGCTCTCATGCGCTTCCCAGGGACCACTCTCCCCAGCCTCCACTTGTGCACCAGCCTGGAAACTCTCTGAATCCTGTCCTCTGGGTTTTACGGAGGCTTCATTACGTGGGCATGATTGGTTAAATCACAGGCCACTGGTGACTGAACTCAATCTCCAGCTCCTCTCCCTTCCTTGGGGATGGGCATGGGACTGAAAGTTTCCAGCCCCTAGAACCCAGTGGGTTCTACTGGCAACCAGGTCCCACCCTTAGGTGAGTTCTAGAAGTCATCTGATAGGTATTTACTCATTTATTCCTCACCTCAACCCTACCAGGTTGATACTAAGTTACTGTGTCCATTTTACGGAAGAGGAAGAAGAGGGAAGCAGAGGCTGATAAACGGTGGACCCGGGTTTCCAGCCCAGGCAGTCTGACCTCTGGGCCTCTTACTGCTCTGCCCTATGCCTGAGATGTTGCTGGAGGGGCAGAGTCCGTCTGGGCTGGGCCACAAGAGGTGCAGGAACACAGTCAGCAAGGTCAGTACAGTCGAGCGTGTCTGGCCCAAGAGCATGTGTCCTCCTGCCGTGTCCGACTCTTTGCAACCCTATGGCCCACAGCCCGCCAGGCTCCGCTATCCATGGACTTCTCCAGGCAAGCATACTGGAGTGGGTAGTGATTTCCTCCTCCAGGGGATCTTCCTGACCCAGGGATGGAACCGCATCTCCTGCATTGGCAGATTCTTTTACCATCTGAGTCACCAAGGAAGCCCAGCAAGAGCAGGGACAGCCTAAATCACCATTTTAGCTCTAACTTATAGGTATGTGATCTTGGCTGTGTAACTTACAAAATCTCATTTATTTGCAAAAATGGGAATAACAGTAATACTTACCTCAGAGGGTTCTCACAAGGAGAAAACAACATAATACAGGTAGCAAACACATCATGAGCACTGCTGAGTGAGAGTGTAAATGCTTACAGAGCCACACACACCTTAGAGGGAGTCAGCCAAGGGGGAAAATGAGAGGAGATTAGGAGATTTGTAGTTAGCGTGATCCCCATGTTCCAACTATCCCCAGGATGGTTTTGGTTTATGTTTGTTTTCTGGCAAAATCATTAAGAGCAGCTCCTTTTATTCTCAAAAGTGTCCTAGTTTGCACAATAAATTATAGTCACTGTAGTCAAAATTCCAGTGAATTCACCCTCTGGCACAGAGACTGAGGTTTGAATGTATCATATGCATGAGATATGCCCAGGTGGAAATGGGTTCAGCATGGCAGGGTGTGTGTGTGTATGAGTGTGTGTATGTGTGTGTGTGTGTGTGGCGGGGGGTGGTGAACAGGGAATACCCTAAGACACCAGCATTACTGTGGGATGGTGCTATGCTCTAAAACTAGAAGCCAGGAACACATTTCTCCACTTTTTATACAGCCTATTACAGAATCCTATAGTCTGTGAATACTCAAAGAATTTACTAACATTAAGGCAGGTGAAAAAGAATACTGGCTGGTTTTTGTCTTTGAGTGCATGGATTTCAAAAAACAATAGTCCTCACAATACAATTAATTTTCTGTATGTATTCAATACTGCTGTAATTTAGTTTCTGATCTGAAAAACTTCACCACTGGTCCCTACGGCCACAGTAAGAGGAAATGGATGTGTGTGGGAGAAGCCCCACTAAGAAGCCAGCTCTATTTCCTCCCAAAGAACCAAGCAGCAAAGAGCAATCTGTGCTACTTGGTGCTGCCCCCGTGTGGCCAGGAAGGTTTATAGCCACCACTTTTCCTTAAAGTCAGGAAATTACTAATATACAATCAGCTTTCCGAATAAACACTCATAGAATAGGAGGAACTCAAAATATTCAATCCAAATACGTAATCAAATATCTAATCAATCTGACTGTTTAAACACTTTTTTAAAACTTTGAATAAAAAAAAAATCAACATTTGTTCTCTGATGCTCATTCTTCAATAGCTCTTTACCAAAAGGGTAAAAATGAGTAATGAATGGTTCAGGGGTCTGTGTCATCAGGCGGATCCAGATTCAAGTCACGACTTTGTACCTACCAGCTAGTGACTTTGGGGAAATCACTGGTCTCTAAGACTTAGTTTTTTTATCTGTAAAATGGGGATAATAATAGTACCTTGTGGCTCAGATGGTAAAGCGTCTGCCTGCAATGTGGGGGACCTGGGTTGGATTCCTGGGTAGGGAAAATCCCCTGGGGAAGGAAATGGCAATCCACTCCAGCACTCTTGCCTGGAAAATCCCATGGATGGAGGAGCCTGATAGGCTACAGTTCATGGGGTCACAGAGTCGGAAACGACTGAGTGACTTCACTCACTTATACTTTATAGTACTGTTGTTAGACTGAGATAGCATATCTGGCATATAATAAGAACCCAATAAACATTTATCATGTTCTTGATAAATTTTAACTTTTATGTGTGGATTTTAAAGATTTCTCTACTTTAACTGATATCAGACACAACTAAAACACTCAGAAGGCTCTGTTAAAACACAGAAAACCGGACACCATCCCCACAGTTTCTGATTCCATGGGCCGGGGTAGGGCCCTCAAACCTGGATTTGTAATAGTCTCCCAGGTGATGCTGAAGTTGCAGGTCTGGGGACCACTGATCCTAAAAGGCAGATCTAGGTTCAAATCTCAGGATTGCCACTTGCTATGTGTGATATTGGGCATGCTCATTAACCGTTCTGTGCCTCAGTTTCCTCACCTGTAAAACAAGGACACTGAAGTCCCTGTCTCACAATAACCTGTGCATATTGTGAGGATGAACTGGGCAGAGTTTGCTGCTGTGCCTGTTGCTGCCATCAGTTATTATGGGCATTTAGGGAACCAAGGTCACGGCTGAATCAGGAGGGACGGGCTCTTGGTTGGGGCTTCTTTCTCTCCCACCTGTTCTCTCTCCCCTGCACTGGAACCAATGGTCGTATCTTGGTTGGAAACACACATCCCGTTTCAACTTCCGTTTGAGTCCTCTATTAATAGAGACGGATGCCTGCAGAGAACCTCTTTCTGAGACACATGTCGAGGGGTAGAACACAGTGCCAAGCCTTGGTTTCTGAGGCCCGTCAGTCCTGTGTCCGCATTCCTCTAGTCCCATCATTGTGGCTCAGCCTCCAGGAACCTAAGCTTGCTCAGTTGCAAGATGACAGTAACACTAGGCTCAGAGCACCAGGAGAGCCAAAGTGAACCAGAAAGCTCAGGGAAGGGGCGCTGCAGGCCCTCAGCAAATGCTCCCTCTCTTCTCTCTCTGGCTTCAGGAGACCCTCTTATGTCCTTCTTCGTTCTCCCACAGGCTTTCTTCTCCTTCTCCTGAGTTTTAACAAGGACAAGCAAGATGATAGAGCCTACTGGCTGAAAACTGGGGGAGGGGAGAGACAAGGGAATTGGAGCCGATGGAGTTACAATCAGACACAAGCCTTGCCTCCAGCCAGGTGAGCCAGCTCTGTTCATGGCATCAGAGATGCTGCTGCTCAGACCAGCGCAATCCATGAAGCAGCACCTTTGATGCCCAGAACACAGTTAATGCTCTACATAAGTACTGAAGGATGGTGACAAAAAAGCAAATGATACCAGAATTGATAGCAACACTAAATTATAGATGTTAAAAAAACTAAGAACATCCAAGAGAAAAGCTACAATTTAGTTTACACTTCAAGTGTAATCCTAATCCATACTCATTTATTGGAATTGCTTACCACTAAGCTAGATTACTCTGCAGCACAATAACAACTGTGTATAGAAGTCAGTAAACATTTACTGAGTGCCTATAGGGAAATGAGCAGGATGTAGAGTAGACATAAAGCAGGAATCTAATGCATGGTGATGAGAAATACGGGGACAGAGAGGCACACATGTGTGTTGGGAGTCTTTAAACTCAGAGAGAGGGAATCATGGACAACTCACTGAAGGATACGGTATTGAGCTGAGCCTTGTAGGATGGATGGGTTTATTCACTTAACAAAGATTTACTGACAACTGTGATATGCCAAGTACTGGAGGCACATCAGTGAACCTGAGAGGCCAAACGCTCTGCTCTGAGTAGTATTTCAAAAAACTGGAAGGGCGTATTCATTTGGCTGTGACACCAGAGGTCGCACAGCTCTGTTGACACAAACCACGAGTAAGGTACAGTGGTACGTGGGGGAGGGGACGTGAGACAGTGGTTTAGGGCCTAGGTTTTCAAGTCACTGACATGGGAGCAAATCCCACGTTGGCTACTATAAGCGGTGTGATTGGAGCCAAGTTACTAAACCTTGGTACGCGTCAGTCTCTTCACCTGTTGCAGTGAGGTTGGTGGTATGGACCACCTGGGGGTACTGGCATGATTAATGGGAAGCCTGATGGTAAGAACAGGACCTGGCCCAAAGAGGATGCTCAAGAAAAGGTGGCTGGTATTTTCACAAGGTCTCTGGCTCAGGGGGTAAAGAATCCACTTGCAACGCAGGAGACACAGAAGATGCAGGTTCAATCCCTGGGTTGGGAAGATCCTGGTGGGCTATAGTCCAAAGGGTCGCAGAGTCGGACAAGACAGAGCCACTGAACAGGAAGGCACACTGATCCCTTTCAAAAGTGTCATGCACGCGGGCAGAGTCACTTAGTTGTGTCTGACTCTTTGAGACCCCATGGACGGTAGCCCTGCATGGACTGTAGCCCTCCAGACTCCTCTGCCCATAGGATTTTTCAGGTAAGAAGACTGCAGTGGGTTGCCATTTCTTCCTCCCGGGGATCTTTCTGACCCAGAGATCGAACCCGTGTCTCCTTCAGCTTCTGCAATGGCAAGTGGATTCTTGACCAGTGATCCACCTGGGAAGCCCAGTCAAAAGCTTCAGGACTAGGGAATTCCACCAAGAGTCAGTCAGTCAATTCTGTTTCATTTTTCCAACTTATGATCAAACATTACTACAGCTATACCTTGGGTGGCTGGGGATGGGGAGAGGCCTGAGGCCTGGGGAGAAGGGGGGAAGAAAGCCCCCAGGCTCCATCATCTCATGAGCCCACCTAGGAGTCCACGGACCCTGGAGATCCACTGATGGGCTTCAGGAAGTTCTAAATCTCTTACAAATATATCCAAAATTATGTGTGTTTGCATGTAATGGAAAGAGGATCCAAAGCTGTCCAAAGGTTCTGGGAATATAAAACACTTTAAAAGAATCCCAAGGAGTTTGGAAATCAGAGTATTCAACTCATCAAAACATCAATTAAGGTAACATGCGTTCAAGGTAGGAAAAGCTGAGTAGCAGGCATTTGAGTTCTTTTTTGAGAAGTGGATGAGGAAAATGGTTAGCTGGCTCTACATAAGAAAGAAAGGGAAATGAGGGAGGAGCAGTGAGAAAGGGCTGCAGAGCCTCTGAGGAAGTTTTGAAATGGCAGGTAGGGCCTGAATGACTTATAAAGGTGAAGGAAGTCCAACACCCGGTTTTGAAAACCAGTGACTAACTTCCGATGCAACATAAACCCCCTCTATATTACCCCTGATGCTCCAGCAAAAGCCTGACAGAGAGACGGCTGGCATCATCAGGAATGAAGAGAAGGGTGGACTCTTGCCCTGGGTAAATGCTTGGCAGAGGAGAGTAGTGGCAAAAGCCTCAGAGTGGAGCACTGGGAGTCAACACAAGAGAAATATAAGCCCGGTAACTGGCAGAACTGGCGGGGGTGCCGGGGTGACGGTGGACCCATGAACTCTGCAGGATGTGAGACAGGGACTCAAGTCTGTCTCTCCTGCATCCTAAGAACATAGAGATCCCGCTGCTGCCTGAGCTACACAGAGCTGCTCTACAGAGGCTGTTTATATCTGTGTTCTTGGGGTCAGGTGGGAAAAAATATATGTATTCTTGTTGTATGTGACTATGAGGAAGGACCTTTTGAACAATCATACAGCCTGCAGAGAAACTGAGAGAGAATCTGTTTTTACTTCATACTGATGGCTGCCGTAAGGTAAGCATCTAGGATGTAGTCATCACGTTTGAGAGCCTATATCCTGGGATGTCTCTCTAAGAATCTGGAACTGTCCTCTGCCTGTCCCCTCCCCAGTTACTGCATCAGAGACAGCACGGACCTGATTTTTGCCTACAGGACTGTCCAGATTTTGCTGAGAAATAAGGCAGCCAGTAATAAACACAGGGCTGTGACCTCAAATGACTTTCACAGCGTTGTCTAAAAATGCACAGGCTTTTCAGGGTTCCAAATATCTTCCTTAGATTGTGGTTTCCATAACACACAGGGAAGTCTTCAGCAAATCAGAGCTTGTGGTCATGATATATAGGAATGTAGATCACTGTCATTATGGACACAGTTTGAAACAAAATTAGGCTTCACCTGCCACTGGTTTTCCTGGAAACACTGAAATGCTTTCTAAATTCAGCACCTTGGTGGGCTCCACCAGAGAGGTGTCTGGGGACTCTGGAGTGGAGCCTGACCTAGTTCTCCATCCGGCTGAAGCAAGGAATCAGCCTGATTAATTATTCAGCCTGGCAACAACCTGGCCAGCCAGGAGGACCCAAAGAGCATTTCTACACTGACCCCAATGAGCACGTCAGCTGTTCCTGCTGTTTCTCCCCAGACTGTCTGCAACGTGGTGAGCAACCAAGCAGAAAACAAGACACCCGCCCTCTGGGGCCACGGGCCGCTAGTCCCGCTTACTTAACGCTCCCTCTTTCCTACTTTTCAGGGCAAGATCACTCTACTGGAAAAATTCGTCCTCTGCTAATATCCTATGCTGACAGCTTATGCTGTCAACGTGGACACTCATCATAATGACTAACACGCATCTGGTGCTGACAGCGTGCCAGGCACCAACAACTGACCTGTAATTGAAATCTCGTCTACAACGCCCACCTCTCTGCCTGCCTGCCTGCTCACCACCCCTTACTGGTGGTCAGTTCATGGAGTGGGGTTCCCAGCCCAGGTCATCTCTGTCTCTAGTAAATAACAGGCTCCGTCCCTAGTAAACACTCTACAGACCTCCAAGGTCAGGGGCAGGAGTACCAACCACATTCCCTATAGTTGGGAAATGCTCAGCACATGCACAGTGATGGAGTCAGAGCTAAGTTATCTAATGGAAGTGGGGAAAGATGTGTCACAGTTTAGAGGTGGTGCCTTTAAGTCGTCTCTCATGTACAGCGTGGGGTCATGCAGGTTTCTGAGATTTAAGGCTTCGGTAACTTTAAATCCTTAAATGAAAATGTAAGAGTTCTTTCAAAGCCCTGCGCCTTGATTTCACCCTCTCTCTGTGCCATTGCAGCAGGCGATGACTCTTCTGCAACTGCTCCCTCGGCTTTATAAAAAGTGCTTGCTTACTAACCGCTCTACCACATGGAGAAAGCAATTGTTCTGAGATTTAAGGGAACCCAGGTTTGAACCGGAGAAGGCAATGGCAACCCACTCCAGTACTCTTGCCTGGAAAATCCCATGGATGGAGGAGCCTGGTAGGCTGCAGTCCATGGGGTTGCTAAGAGTTGGACATGACTCAGCGATTTCACTTTCACTTTTCACTTTCATGCATTGGAGAAGGAAATAGCAACCCACTCCAGTGTTCTTGCCTGGAGAATCTCAGGGACGGGGTAGCCTGGTGGGCTGCCGTCTATGGGGTCCCACAAAGTTGGACACGACTGAAGCGACTTAGCAGCAGCAGCAGCAGATCTGAACCACTGACGTGCTGAACAGCAGGCTCAAGGGGAGGTCACACTTGGGGTGGGGGGGTAGGGCTGAGATCTGACTCTGCACATAATACTTTGAATATTCAACCATTGCTGAGGTGTCTTTGCTTCCTCACTTTTACTCAGGGGAAGCAAAATCTCCCCATTCTTCCTTACCAAGTGGTCTCTAGAGATGAGCCAGTTCAGATGGGCAGAGCTGTAGCCTGGCCTCCTCCTGTCCCCTAAAGTGGGGGTGGGGGAGAATTCATGCTGGAGAATGGGACAGGGCTATTGTGCTGGATTCCTTTTAACTTTTAACTTAAAACACGTGTGAGCAGCACTGAAATCATGAAACCAACGTATCTTGCTTTTAACTTAACATATAAGATATGCACTTTTACACAGCAATGAAATCATGACATCCATATGCTTTTAACATATTTCTAAGCATGATTATGTTGAAGAGCAATATTCTCACTAGTGCTTAAATGGGATTTCAGAGTGAGGGAGGGAATTCCCATTTACTGCACTCCTATGTTAGAGACTTTTTATTAGTTATCTAATTCAATTTGGTTTAATTCTCACAACCAAGTAAATGAGTTATTCCACCCGTTTTTGAGAAGAAATAAACTCCAGAAATGGTATGGACCTAACAGAAGCAGAAGATATTAAGAACAGGTGGCAAGAATACACAGAAGAACTGTACAAAAAAGATCTTCATGACCCAGATAATCACGATGGTGTGATCACTCACCTAGAGCCAGACATACTGGAATGTGAAGTCAAATGGGCCTTAGAAAGCATCATTAAAAATAAAGCTAGTGGAGGTGATGGAATGCCAGGTGAGCTATTTCAAATCCTGAAAGATGATGCTGTGAAAGTGCTGCACTCAATATGCCAGCAAATTTGGAAAACTCAGCAGTGGCCACAGGACTGGAAAACGTCCGTTTTCATTCCAATCCCAAAGAAAGGCAATGCCAAAGAATGCTCAAACTACCACACAATTGCACTCATCTCACACGCTAGTAAAGTAATGTTCAAACGTCTCCAAGCCAGGCTTCAGCAATATGTGAACCGTGAACTTCCTGATGTTCAAGCTGGTTTTAGAAAAGGCAGAGGAACCAGAGATCAAATTGCCAACATCTGCTGGATCATGGAAAAAGCAAGAGAGTTCCAGAAAAACATCTATTTCTGCTTTATTGACTATGCCAAAGCCTTTGACTGTGTGGATCACAATAAACTGTGGAAAATTCTGAAAGAGATGGGAATACCAGACCACCTGATCTGCCTCTTGAGAAATCTGTATGCAGGTCAGAAAGCAACAGTTAAAACTGGACATGGAACAACAGACTGGTTCCAAATAGGAAAAGGAGTACGTCAAGGCTGTATATTGTCACCCTGCTTATATAACTTATATGCAGAGTACATCATGAGAAACGCTGGGCTGGAAGAAACACAAGCTGGAATCAAGATTGCCGGGAGAAATATCAATAACCTCAGATATGCAGATGACACCACCCTTATGGCAGGAAGTGAAGAGGAACTAAAAAGCCTCTTGATGAACGTGAAAGTGGAGAGTGAAAAAGTTGGCTTAAAGCTCAACATTCAGAAAACAAAGATCATGGCATCCGGCCCCATCACTTCATGGGAAATAGATGGGGAAACAGTGGAAACAGTGTCAGAATTTATTTTTTTGGGCTCCAAAATCACTGCAGATGGTGACTGCAGCCATGAAATCGAAAGATGCTTACTCCTAGGAAGGAAAGTTATGACCAACCTAGATAGCATATTCAAAAGCAGAGACATTACTTTGCCAACAAAGGTCAAGGCTATGGTTTTTGCAGTGGTCATGTATGGAATTGAGAGTTGGACTGTGAAGAAGGCTGAGCGCCGAAGAATTGATGCTTTTGAACTGTGGTGTTGGAGAAGACTCTTGAGAGTCCCTTGGACTGCAAGGAGATCCAACCAGTCCATTCTAAAGGAGATCAGTCCTGGGTGTTCATTGGAAAGACTGATGCTAAAGCTGAAACTCCAATACTTTGGCCACCTCATGCAAAGAGTTGACTCATTGGAAAAGACTCTGATGCTGGGAGGGATTGGGGTCAGGAGGAGAAGGGGACAACAGAGGATGAGATGGCTGGATGCTATCACTGACTCGATGGACATCAGTTTGAGTAAACTCCGGGAGTTGGTGATGGACAGGGAGGCCTGGCGTGCTGCGATTCATGGGGTCGCAAAGAGTTGGACACGACTGAGTGACTGAACTGACTGAAACTCCCAAAGGAACCCTGGCAAGTCTAAGGTTACATAAAACGTTTTGCAAAGTCTTACTCTGGTCATCACACATAATGCTAACACTTGTGAAGTGCTGGTGAGGAGGGGATTGGGGTGCAGGGGACTGAGGTGGAGGACAAGAGTGTCACACGCAACATTTATTATGAGTGTCTGTGTGTAGATATTGGGTCGGAAAAATCCACTTCTCTTTTACTACTCACACAGAACACATCACTTCTGACCTATTTAGTCATCAAATGTGCAGGAGCTCTTCTGCACCCAAGCAAGTCTCTGCAACACCAGAGGGGTGTGCTACGATTTAACTCAAGCCTGACACTCTCTACTTAGAGAGACAGTCAGATCCCACAGGTTAAGGTCTCAGACCCACAAGGCTGCTTGCCCCAACCCCTACCCCTCAGACACCAAATCACCAAGTCCAGGTTGTCAACTGTGCTTCTGACCAAGCAGTTATTAACTGGAGACCCCCCGACCCCTCATCAGGTTTAACTTGCTGGAGAGGTTCACAGAACTTGGGGGAAGTTTACTTACTAGATTACCTGTTTATTATTAAAGACTATAACTCAGGAGCATGCAGAGAGACGAAGACAAGGTATGTGAGAGGGCGTGGAGTTCCCCGGCTCTCTCTGGATCAGGCCACTGTGCCAGCGCCTCCACATGTTGACCAGCTCAGAACCTCTCTAAGCCTTGCACTTTAGGGGTTTTTTATAGCAACGTCATCCAATAGGCATGACTGTTCATTAACTTCCTTTCTATCTCTTCTTCTAAGCTTCTAATCATGGCTTGGTCCTTCTGGAGCCTACCTAGAGTCACATCATTAGAACAAAAGACATTACTATATCATCTAGGAAACTGAAAAGGATTTAGGAACTCTGTGTCAGGAACCAGGGTTAGATGTGTGTGGGGGGTGGGGGGCGGGGGGCACTTTCTTTTACAATATTTAATCAACTCAGGGCCACATATGAGACAGATGTTATTACTATCCCTATTTTACAGATGGGGAAACTAAGGCACAGAGTGGCTGTTATGGACTGAATTTTCCAAAGCTATGGTTTTTCCAGTGGTCATGTATGGATGTGAGAGCTGGACCATAAAGAAAAATGAGCGCTGAAGAATTGATACTTTTGAACTGTAGTGTTGGAGCAGACTCTTGAGAGTCCCTTGGACTGCAAGGAGATGAAACCAGTCAATCCTAAAGGAAATCAGTCCTGAATATTCATTACGAGGACTGATGCTGAAGCTCCAATACTTTGGCCTCCTGATGCGAAGAATTGATTTCTTAGAAAAGACCCTGATGCTGGGAAAGATTGAAGGCAGGAGGAGAAGGGGACAACAGAGGATGAGATGGTTGGATGGCATCACCGACACAATGGACATGGGTTTCAGTAAGCTCTGGGAGTTGGTGATGGGTAGGGATGCCCGGCGTGCTACAGTCCATGGGGTCTCAGAGAGTCGGATATGATTGAGCATCTGAACTGAACTGAACTGAGTGTCATACCTGATATGAGCAACTGAACTGAGAATTCATATATTGAAGCTCTTAGGCCCAATGTGGTTGTATATGGACGCAGGGCAGTTAAAGAGGTAAGTAAGATTGATGCTGCTGCTGTTGCTAAGTCACTTCAGTCGTGTCCGACTCTGTGCGGCCCCAGAGACGACAGCCCATCAGGCTCCCCCGTCCCTGGGATTCTCCAGGCAAGAACACTGGAATGGGTTGCCATTTCCTTCTCCAATGCATGAAAGTGAAAAGTGAAAGTGAAGTCGCTGAGTCGTGTCCAACTCTTAGCGACCCCATGGACTGCAGCCTACCAGACTCCTCCGTCCATGGGATTTTCCAGGCAAGAGTACTGGAGTGGGGTGCCATTGCCTTCTCCGAAGTAAGATTAAATGAGGTCATAAAGCAGGCTTAATGCAGCAGGACTAGTGTCCTTATAAAAGGAAAGAGACGCCAGGAAAGTGGGCGCACAGAAAAGGCCAAGTGGGGACACAGAGAGAAGGCCGACGTCTGCAAACCAAGAGGCTCTGGGAGAAGTGAAATCTGCCAGCACCTTGACGCTGGACTTCCAGCCTGCACAGTGTGAGAAAATTAGTTTCTGTTGTTTAAGCCACTCGATCTGTGTGGTATTTCATTATGGGAGTAGATTCATACAGTGGTATATAAAGTTCAGGCGACCAGCTAGCATATAATGAAGCTGGTATTCAAACCTGTTTCCGATCAGTCACTCAGTTGTGTCCGACTCTTTGCAACCCCGTGGACTGCAGCATGCCAGGCCTCCCTGTCCATCACCAACTCCCAGACTTTACTCAAACTCATGTCCATTGAGTCGGTGATGCCATCTAACCATCTCATCCTCTGTTGTCCCCTTCTCCTCCCACCTTCAATCTTTCCCAGAATCAGGGTCTTTTCAACTAAGTCAGTTCTTTGTAACAGGTGGCCAAAGTATTAGAGTCTTAGCTTCAGCATCAGTTTATGCACCTACAAATTCCTATCACCACACCAGGCTGTCTCCTAGGAGCGGCAACAACGTTGGTTTTCCTAAAGTGGGGACAGGGAGGGGGGCAGGCAAACCTCACTCTACACCCAGAGACCTCAGAGAGGGCCTACAACCAACCCCTCCCTCAACCCAACAGGCGTGTGCCTGTGCACAGCCTCTCCCCCTCCTTCTTAGGTCAGCCAGAGGAGGCTGATACCAGAGGTCAGGAGGCCTGGTCCTACTCTGAAAGGCCCAAGATAATTCAAGGGTGGGAACATGCGGAGAAGGAGGAAAATCTGCTTGAACAGGGAATGAGGGTTTCAAGCCCCCTCAGGCCTCTATTTATGGCTTCCAGCTGGCTCTGCTTCTGATGGTCAGAGGTCTAGGGGAGACCCCACCACAAGTCCAGAGGTGGTCCAGGAGCTTTTGCTCACATTGTCCACCAGGGGGCGCAGTCACACTTCTCCCTCCCAACCCCCAACTCCGATCCCTGGGGGTAAGAAGTCTCCACCGAGGTAAAGCAAAAAAAATTAATCAACTGCCTGATGACTCTCATCCCTCTAGGCCATTGTACTGCTGCTCACGCTGCTGCTGCTGCTGCTGCTGCTAAGTCGCTTCAGTCGTGTCCGACTCCGTGCGACCCCATAGACGGCAGCCCACCAGGCTCTTCCGTCCCTGGGATTCTCCAGGCAAGAACACTGGAGTGGGTTGCCATTTCCTTCTCCAATGCATGAAAGTGAAAAGTGAACGTGAAGTCGCTCAGTCATGTCCGACTCTAGCGACCCCATGGACTGCAGCCCACCAGACCCCTCCGTCCAAGGGATTTTCCAGGCAAGAGTACTGGAGTTGGGTGCCATTGCCTTCTCCGACTGCTCACACTGTGTTCTAGGAAGTGCTAGGGTGGTCAGACTCAGCAACAACCTGTGGGAGGGACCAAGGGGCAGCCAGTGTGGGGCTGAGGCCTCTGGGCCCCTCAGCCAGGGTCCTGCTCTTTCTCTCACATGAAAGGTTCCTTCCGTTGAAGACAGGCCAGCATCTCCTGGTGATGTCCACAGTGACGGTTGCTCATCTATTACTGAACAGGGTGACTTACGACATTATGAGGCATTTAAATACGTTTAAAAACTAACACCATAATGCCAATTTACTCATTTACAGAGAAAAGTGTACATCTATCTCACTGGTTGCTCAGCCTGGCTCACAAGAAGATTCATCCTCTGGAGGAAATCCACTCAGTTCTGACCACCCACTGACCGCAGGCTGAGTAGAGAGGCAAGCAGAGGAGCCTGCCTCAACATCCTAGGGGCTAGGATACTTGGAGACTGATAGCGAGTGCGAGACACAGGCCTCCGGGATGCGATATAATACGTAAACAGTGGATTGTATTAGTCATTTCCTGCACAGGAGCCAGCCTGGCATTTGGAGGCCTATTTTTATCAATGGAAAAGTTGAGTGGAGGTGGGTTCAACCAGAAGATCTGGCCCAGTGTTTCCAGGATGTCACAGAACAAATTAGATGTACATGCATGTTTAAACATACCTGCAAGTACAGTGCATCCAACAAATTTATATGCAGTCGTCATCATCTCTCTAGCAGTCACTGTTTAGCCAGTGCTTTCTCTGGGCTGAGTATTTTGTATTAATATATAAAATTAAGAGCCTGGGCTTGGCAGGGAAAGCAAGGCAGCCCTGACATTTACAGATCACTTTCGCAATGCTTCACAGCATACGACAGGTAGCACAACATGAGTTCACAATCCTACAGAGCAGCAGTTCTTTATTTTACACGTGAGAAATCGAGTCTGGAGAACCAAGCAGAATCACCCCGGGCCACACGGTAAATAAGCAGCAGCCACAACGTGATCTGAGGCGTAGTTCTCAAGGCAGACTGCTGTGTTGTCTTGACTTTAGAGAAGAGGAAACCAGCTCAGTGAAGTTCAGCAAAAGGACACATCTGGGGACCGGCTGGACCTCCCCGCTGTCAGCATTACCTGTTCTGGAAACAGAGCACTCCATCCATAGGAGGGTCTCCAAGAACAAGCCTCTTCTGTGGACCTCTGAACGCCCACCACCCCAAAGAGGGCCTGACATGTGCTACACACTCAATAAACATTTGTCAAATGAAGACACTGGAGCTGGAGACAGACTGGAGTACGGTGGCCAGAGAGCAACGGAACTGCCTGGACCGCTATTCTCTGGCTGCTCCCTTGGCTAGCTAATTGATCTAAGTGTCTGCCTCTGTGGAGGGCTAACTCCACAGGCGCTGGTGAGAATTCCGCCTTGAATAGGCAGAGAGCCTAGCACAGAGCAAGTGGAGCCTGGACAATGCAAGTGCACGGAGCCTGGACTCTGAAGCCTGAGCACTTATGTCTGAATTCCAGCTCCCCACTTAAGTCTTGAGTGAGGCAGCTTTCTCACCTGCAAAATGGAGACAAGGACAGTCTTATGACCTAAGGAATGTCGGGAGCAATAAATGGTGCGATACCTCTAACGTGCTTAGAATGGCACTTGGTAAGTCTTCGATGTGTTGGCTATTATTATTATTATTATCTCTGAATTTTCAGCCAATCTGATCTGGGCCATGCCTGGTGACATAAGGGCTTCCTTGGTGGCGCAGTCAGTAAAGAATCCACCCGCAATGCAGGAGACCCAGGTTTGTTCCCTGGGTCGGGAAGATCCCCTGGAGAAGGAAAGGGTGACCCACTCCAGTATTCTTGCCTGGGAATTCCCAGAGGAGTCTGGCAGGCCACAGTCCATAGAGTCACAAGAGTTGGACATGACTTAGCAACTAAGCCACCAACACCGACATAAAAGTCATATAAAAATATCCATTTAGCCAGTAAGGTGAGCTAGGGTCAGATATCACTTGCCTCCAAGTGCCTCCATTCTGAGACCAGAGGGCCAATCCTTCCATAGGCTAATCCATGCCCAGTGTCCAATCCATCCTTATTGGTCTAATAGGAGTCCCATCTTCACTACCTGGCAGGGCCTTCACACAGCCCTGCAGATAGCAGCCCACATTCAAGGGTTCTGGGACACATGACCGAGGAAAAACCCGAGTCCTGGCTGTGTTTGCAGCCCTTCTCTCCGGGCTTCAGGTTGCTTCCTGATTGACACACGGGCTCTTAGCAGGTCTGGGAGTCCTGTCCCAGAGCAGCGTGTGGTGCTCATGTCCCCTCTAGGCGTCAGTGGGATCTGGACACCTCCTTGTCATGCGGGCCCTCTGTCCCAATCCTGACTCTGAGCTGAAGACCACTGAGATCCTACAAGGATGGGCTCATTAGATGGGTCCCTCTGGACATGGAGCAGGCCTGCTGAGTCTTTGGAGAGTAAGACTTGGACCATTCCTACACTCATCCAAGCAACACTGGACAAAAATTCAATACTTCAATCACTCAAAAATTCAAAAGCTTCCACAGAAGATGATTTCTAATATGCTATGAAATGGTGGATTTCTTACAAAGGGAGGTGGGATATGGGCAGAAGGGGGCACTTCTTAAACCTGATGCCTGACCCTTCCAGCTGGAGCACCTTCAAATCTCACCAGCCAAACACTCAGTAACAGCCTCCCGCAGATGGCCCAGCCTGCTGCAGCCCAAGGCCTGGGAGACCTCAGAGTCACCATGAAACATCTCCAAGAACCTTGATCTGACAGTAACCACAGAAACTTCTCCTCGTGGGAGAGTGGGACAAAAGGGAACTTCTGCCGCTGGAGACATTCGAATGCCAACAGAAGCTGAGTCTGCAGCAGTAAACATCGGCTCACGGCCCACACTCTTAGAGCCTGAGTCAGAGCCCACGCCCAGCCAGGCCCAGCAGCGAGGCTGGCAGGAGCCGTTCCTATTTCTGCAGGGAAGTGGCAGATGTCCTCACTCCTGGGAAACTATTCTTCTTCCCCAGAAGCGTGAATGATATTTTAGTTTTCCCCTATGGGAGTCTTGGAAAAGATCGAGAGGCGAGTTGTATGGTCCACATGGTTGCTTTACACTATTGATTTCATTTCTGCTGCTGCAGAGTTGAGAAGCCTTATTTGCAGAGTAAGCATAGAGTAAAACCATAAGGAATACCCAAGTTCTGCATGTAAAGTTGGCTATTTTATCTTGCAGGGAAAGCAAGATGACTATGTGAACTCTAGAGGGGTTGCTGATCCAACAGAAAGTTCAGAGAACCTGAGGTCAGGAGACAGGCTGCACCCTCCAGGCTGAGAGTTGGAGACCTGGGGTTGGCAGGGCTGGGACACTGCTGTCTTTTGCTATTTCTCTCTCTCTCCACACTGTAACACAAATTACAAGAAGGCAGAGGCTTGCTCTGCAGTCTTCTCTGCCCCAAGCACAGAATATGATCACTATGAGGGTTAAATGAGTTCATACATGTCATATAGGCTTTGCACAGTATTTGGTGTTTGGTAAAAGCTATACTCCAGCTTCCCTGGTGGCTCAGTGGTAGAGAATCTGTCTGCAATGCAGGAGACACAAGAGAGGCAGGTTTGATCCTTGGGTTAGGAAGATCCTCTGGAGGGCATGGCAACCCACTCCAGTATACCTGCCTGGAGAATCCCATGGATAGAGGAGCCTGGCAGGCTGCAGTCCATGGGGATGCAAAGAGTCAGACACGACTGAAGCAACTTAGCATGCACACAAAAGCTATACTCATCATCATTATTGGGACTGATTGTAGTTTTTATTGTTGGCTTATTTGAAAGATTTTTTTTAAAACTGCACTGCTCACCAAGAAACAAAATATCTGCAACTTTTTACAAAGGGTCTGAGATGAACACAGTGAACTCATAGAGTGTGAAGACCTACAAAGACCGCAGTTAGAAGCAAAGCTGTTGGTTTGATCAACCCTAAAGGGAGATTTAGCAGATCCTCGCTCGCAAAGCCGACTCCTAGAAGTCTACACAGCATGCACATGGAAAGAGCCTTTACCCACAGCATAGAGCCTAGTGCATAAGGGCCCTGGGGACCTGGAACCCAGCCACCTCATTTTACAAACAAGTAAACTCGAGTCCCGGGAGTGCTGCAGAGCTGCTGCTGACAAGAATGAGCTTCTGCCTTGTGGGGGGAGTAGTGGGCATGGAAGGTCGTTCGTCAAAGTCTTCCTTAGTCACGACCATTTGCTGAGATGGTCCCTGACCAACTGGCAGCAGAGTGCAATGCAAAGATGAAGGGAGTGTGAGCAGATGCTCTTCCAAGTCATTTACAGCAATTCAAGAAGAAAAAAGAGTTCTAAGTAGTTGTTTTAAAGGCTTTGCTTAAAATTAACTCTATTGAATTCATAGAGTAGGAATGTATGTACACAGAGCTGAAAAATTAAAATGGAGCAAATTTCCAGCAAAGACCAGCAAAAACCAAAGTAGGCTTTTAAAGGCTGAAAACCTACTCCCAGAGATGACAACATATCTGAGGAACAGATGTATCTAGGACTACAGCCAAGACGGACAGACCAAAAGGACTTCTTGTGGCCCCTCCTCACAAGCGGGTAACATGCCAGTGTCTCAAGTAACTCAGATTATGTCCTGTGAGTGTGGGGACACAAGGGAAGAGGGGGCCTTAAGGAGCCCTGTAACTTCAGAAACTGGAAACCACTCTAGGATTCACCCTGGTGATCACACAAAATAACCATGGGGGGCCCAGAGAATGTTGCAGGGCAATGGATCCCCAAAATTCTAAGAGGAGACGTGACTCTGCAGACTGGATGCTGTCACAAAGCTTTGAGATGGTAGTAAGAAAGATGACAGAGACTCACAGATAGGAGCAGAGAGGAGTTCCTGGTGGGAAAGGACAGGAGGAGGGAGAGAGAACTTCGCATTATTCAGGGACCCAGCCTCGGGGTCTGGGGACCCCAGGTCTCCACAGCTCCTGATGTTGCCCAAAGCTTATTATGCCATCTGTGTGACAGTGCAGCTGTGCCCCCTGAATGGACCTGGGGTGGAGGTCCAGTGATTTGGGCCAGAGACTGCTGGTCCAAGTTCAAGGAGAAGACTCATCAACAAACTCAGCTCCCTCTTTCCTGGGTTTCCACTGTAGAAACAGTAGCTCATCTCTTAATGCTCTGCTGTTCTTTGATTTAATGCCCCAGTAGCCTCTGAGCCTTGTTTTCAGAGCCAAACTGAAAACTCTGCTTGTCCCTTTTGCTTGATGGATGAGGCCCATCAAGGGGTAGTGACTCACCCAGGGTCTCCCAGCCCATGAGTGGCAGGTATGGGTAGGCAATGGGGTCTTCTGATTCTCCCCCTTGCCACCTCCCCCAGGAGCCACCTGAGATGAGACCCCTGTGTGTGCTTTTTCTCGTCTCCCACAATGCCTAGGTAAGTGCCACACACATCAGCAGCACTTAATATCTATTGATTCATTTTTTTCTTCTAATGAGAAGATGCAGGGTCTCCTAAAAAAAGTCACTAAAACTAACTAAAGCAATATAAATTATAAAGAAAGGTGAAGGAAGTCTGCATTAATTTTTTAAGAGAAGAATGAGAAAAGCTATGGAGAAGTAGCTGGAAAAGTGTTGGGGAAGATGCAACCCAAAGTCCTCCTTCTACATAGGGCATCAAGTAATGAGCAGGTGCTCTGGAATGACAAGAATCTGGAGAGAGGGAATGATGAACTTTTTTTTTTAAATTCTATAGTTTGTGATTGTGCTTTTTTAAAAAATAAATCTATTTTTAATTGGAGGATAATTGCTTTACAATACTGTGTTGGTTTCTGCCATATATCAACATGAATCAGCAATAGGTATACATATGTCCCCTCCCTCTTGCACCTCCCTCCCACCCCTCTAGGTCACAGAGCACCTGATTTGAGCTCCCTGCATCATATAGCAAATTCCCACTGGCTATCTATTTTACATATGGTAACGTATATGTTTCGATGCTACTCTCTCAATTCATCCCACCCTCTCCTTCCTCCAGGCTTTGCTTGTGGCTCAGCTGGTAAAGAATCTCCTGCAGTGTGGGAGACCTGGGTTTGATCCCTGGGTTGGGAAGATCTCCTGGAGAAGGGGATGGCTACCCACTCCAGTATTCTGACCTGGAGAATCCATGGGGTCACAAAGAGTCAGATGTGACTGAGCAACTTTCACTTTCGCTTTTTTCTCCTTTCCCCACTGTGTCCACAGTCTGTTCTTTATTTCTGCATCTCCACTGCTGCTGTACAAACAGTTTATCAGTACCATCTTTCTAGATTCCATATATAAGTGTTAATACACGATATTTGTTTTTCTCTTTCTGACTTACTTCACTCTGTATAATAGGGCGTGGAGAAAAGGAAACCCTCTTGCATTTCTGGTGGGAATATAAATTGATACAGCCACTATGGAGAACAGTATGGAGATTTCTTAGAAAAATTAGGAATGAAACTACCATATGGAGCTTCCCGGGTGGTCAAGCGGTTAAGAATCCACCTTCCAACACAGAGGACATGGGTTTGATCCCTGATCCCAGAAGATCTCATATGCCATGGAGCAAATAAGCCTGTGCATCACAGCTACTGAGCCCACACGCCCTAGAGCCTGCTCTGCAACAAGAGAAGCCACCACACCGAGAAGTCTGCCTGCTGCAATTAGAGGGTAGCCCCTGTTCACCACAACTAGAGAAGGCCCACGGGCAGCAGCAAAGACCCAGTGCAGCCAGAAAGAAAGAAAGAAAACACATTACTGTATGAGCCAACAATCCCACTACTGGGCACATACCCTGAGGAAACCATAACTGAAAAAGATACATGTACCCCAATGTTCACTGCAGCACTATCTATAATAGCTAGGATATGGAAGCAACCTAGATGCCTATCGACAGATAAATGGATAAAGAAGTCGTGGTACATATATACACACACAGTGGAATATTACTCAGCCATAAAAAGGAACACATTTGAGTGAGTTGTAACGAGGTAGATGAACTTCTCAACATAAAGGGATAAAACAAGGAAACTCTACCAAGGAGGTTGTGGGCTCTTCACCCCCGGGGCAAAGTTTTAAAAGCAGGATGTTGGATTAACTGTCCCGAGTGATGTTCCTGTTTCAACAGAGATGACCACCTTAGAGGTGCTATCTAAGTTATGATTCTGCATGCAAAATGCAACCTCTTTGAAACTTATTCCCAACAATACATGAGAACCTCAACTGTCCCACTTCTCAAATTGCTTTGGGAAGAGTCTTTACATCTTGAAGGAGAAGAAGGTAGTTCCACTTAAGCACATAAAAGAGGACACAAAATAAAATGTTTCTCTCTTGAGAATCTCTTCACTTATTAACAATGTGGAGGGCCCCAGTGCTGGCAAAATCACATTACCTTAACTCTACACAGCTTCCTCTGGGGAAAACGGGGACCAGCTTCAACTAGCACACCCCCACCCCGCCAGTACGAAGTGAGCGCTGGTACGCGCTCATCTCGGCAGACGTGAACCTTCCACAGAGAGAGGTCTGCAAAGAACTCCAGAGGAACACAGAGGTTCTGCATAAATGTGATGCAAAAAAAAAAACTATGGGCCAATGGTGAATTTCTGAGCTTCCTGTGTCAATTCCCACCCCCACCCCCGCCCCCCATGTGTTTAATAAGTTTAAAAAAAGATTTTGGGGAAAATGTTTTATAGGTGCTACATTATTTATCTACACTTATCTTGTGGACAATATAAGTGCTTTAATGCTGTTAACGGCAGCAGGCCAGACTCCAGGCCAGACTCTGCTGCAATCCCCCACTTTTTGGCAGTCTTTGTAAATTCTGAAATCACTGCCAACGCTGGGGAGAAGTAGCAACCACGGAAGGAACAATCTAGAGTTTCCTGTAAAAGGAGGGCAACTCTGATGTCAATAATACAGAGAACCTTGGAATTTTTGTTTCTGCTTTGTTTTAAAGCTAATCTAAAGCTCCTGGTGGCTGAAGCCCAGAGCTTTTCAACCAGAACTCAGAGGTCTGAGACCAACCTCAGGCTTGGCTTCTCCCTGGGCATTGCCAAGAGAAGACTCTCATCACTGAACTCAAGTCACTGCCATCTGGGCTGAACCGCTGAGGGATTCTGAATTGATGCAGAATTTACATAAATGTGCCTTAACATACAGAAGAAGGGGAGAGTAATATGCTGTGTGTAAAGTGAGAAATCACACACATACACACACAACTATAACCAGTTAAAAAACTGTTTCAGGATTTGTCTATTAAATGAGGCACCACACACTCAACCTTGACACAGAGGAAACTCTTTATTCCTATTGTCACTGTCTCCTTTCTGAAAATTAGATTAAAAAATCCCTCATATAACTTGTATAAGCTGGTACTGTCTGCATTTTCATTAATAACCAGTGTGTTACCAGATATTATTTGTTTTATTTTCTAAAGTCTGAAAAAACGAAAGTAATCCTGCTTCACTTAAGCTATGACACGCTATAATATGCCATTTGCTAAAATGATTCCCAAACCAGTCGGATTAGAGAGGGAGGGGGGGTGGCCTAAAGATGGCATGCTTGGGACTGGGCTCAGCCCCTCACTGCCTCTAGCTGACGGGACCTACCCAGCAGCAAAAACGAGTAATTCACCATGACTGTAATTCACCATTACACCAGAATTTTCTAAAGAAACTCTTGGAAGACCAAAATCACATGTCATATACATCAAAGCATTTCTATAACATCTTACTTGGTCTTCATAGTAACACTATGAGTTTCCCAGACTAGGCATTAGCGCCATCCCACTTTACATATGAGATAAGTGATGTCCAGAGAGGTTAACAAAGTCACACAATAGTATTGGGGCCAGAACCCGGGTATTCTCGCTCCCATTTCATACCCTTTCCCCTTGGCACATGGCCCTACATTAGGGACAAAGGCTATGGCTGTTCTTTCCTCTTCGGTCATTCACTGGGAGTCAGGTGCTTCGACAATCCACTAAAACGCACACACACACACACACACACAATAATTTTTTTCCTCTCAATCTTCCAATGGCATGCTTGCAAGGCCACGGGAAGGCCCACCTGCATGAGAGGAAGCACAGCCCAGAAGTGAAAAGCTTGGTCTCTGAAGCCAGGCTGCCCAGGTTCACATCTCAGCTCTGCCATTTATCAGCTGTGGAACTGTGGGCAGGATTCTGTGCCTCAGTTTCAACTAAATATAGGAGAAATGGAACACAGCTCATAGGGCTTGCGGGAAGCAGGCTCTGGAAGCAGGACGTGGGTGTCGCAACTGCCTTTCACAGAGGAGCTAGATGAGCCTGAAAGACAGGAAACAAGCTTTTTCTGACTTTAGCCCCAAACCACCTTGGTATATGTGTACCCCATAGACACTAAGCATGAATTTGAGCAAGCTCTGGGAGTTGGTGATCGACAGAGAAGCCTGGCGTGCTGCAGTCCATGGGCTCGCAAAGAGAAGGACAGGACTGAGCGACTGAACTGAACTGATACACACTAAATGATCAATGAACATCAGCAACCATCACTGGTATTATCAGAACACAGGCTTTAGAGTCGGCTTCAATCAGGTTCAAATTCATCCACAGAATAGATTCGTCATTTTAGGAAAGTGACCTGGGGTCTCTGAATCTCAATTTGCTCATCCATAAGATGGGAGGAACAATGTCACCCTCCTTTGCAGGGCTGCTCTGAGAATCAGATGGCCTACCGCAAGTAAAGCGCCCAGCAGTGTGCCCAGCACACGGCTGGAGCCAGAGCTGTTAGCTACCATCTCCTCCCACCCTCTACTGTTGCCAAACGATCAAAGTCTACGTTGGGTATCCATTCGTTTCATTGTTTCCACATCTCAACCAAAACGTGCCAGACATGGATTAGAATACCTGCAGCAGGAGAGAGGTCTTCTTTATAGGGTATTTTATTTACTAAGTGGCATTGCCTCATAGTGTTAGGTGAAGAGGGAAAACTGACATTTTCTATAAAACAAGCTCTAGGTTGCTATCGCTCTCATTTGAACTCACAGCTCTGACAAAAATCACAGCTCTCAGAAAGGCTTTTTGAGAAACCATATATTCTGGCTTCTAGGGGCTGTGTGTCATTTACAATAGGCCAATGTTTCAGCTTTGTTAGAGACAGGGGTAGTATGCTGGTGAAACCAACCCCTGGGAATGTGGCTGGAGCAGAAAAGTAGCCTCAGGTGGGGCCCTGTGTCCCCTTCTTGAGCAGCAGGTCTGCTGAGAGAATGAGCGACTCTGAAGGAACCCGAAGGGACACCTTTCTGCTCTGTGCCCACAGGAGGTGGGCTGTAGCATTGTCTGGCTGGAGATCTGGGTTAAGAACGTGCTGGTTCAGTTTTACTGAAGTGATTCTCAGTCTGAGGATTTCTTAAGGTCAAATTGAATTATTTTTAAATAGTCAAAAATTGAGCTATAATTGATATATAACCTTATGTAAGCTTAAGGAACAGCGTGCTGATACGTTAGTATATTTCAGTAAGATCACCACCGTGGTGTTCACTAACCCCTCTATCACATCCCATTTTTATCATTTCTCTTTTCTGGTGGAACAACCAAGACCTAGTCTCTTAGCAACTTTGACATTTTCCATACAGTATTGTTGACTATAATCGCGACACTGTATTGGAGCTCCAGGATTTATTTACCTCCCAGCTGCAGGTAAACATCTCCCATTTCCCTCTTCTCCAGCCCCTGGCAACCACCAGGGGCTACTCGGTTTCTATGAGCTCAGCTTTTTTAGATTCCACATAGAAGAGACGTCATACAGTATTTGTCTTTCTCTTAGTGTAACACCCTTAAGGCCCACTCACACTGTCACAAGTGACAAGCTGAATACTATTCCGTTGCATAGATATACTACATTTTCTTCATCCATCTGCTGATGGACACATAACGCTGTTAAACTATTTATGGATTATGCTTAGCGAACTGATCTCAAATGTCTCCTTCAACACAAAGCAACTGAAATTCCACTTACAGCCGCAAATTATCTCTCCCTTCTTTAAGTTCAGTAACATCGCAACTGTCATTCTTAAATGAGACTACCACTGTCTCTGCTATTATCTTCTTTTGCTCCCCTCCTCGATCTGATTGACTGTATCATCTTGCACAGCACAGTTGTTGACTAAGTATAGCGTATACAGAACGACTGGATGGATGACTTGGTTGCAGACAATTTGAGGGCTGTCACCCTTGGTGTCAGTTTAAGAGACCGAAAATACATGAGCCTGACTATTAAAACCATTTCCTTAAAAGCACCAGAACCTGGAGCAGAGAAAGATCTCAGTCTTTGATTCTTGTGGCTTCATACTCTGATGAGATTTTAAATAGGAGGAAGGAGAGTGAGAGAACAGTGTGGCTTAGTTAAAACGCCTCAGTGTCTGAATCATTCTAACAGTGCTCTAGGAGGAACCACTGTTTCTTTGTCAATTTCATTAACTGAAAATAAATAAGAAATGGCCGCAGTACTCCATAAATACTGGCACCAGCATTAAGTCCTGGGAAGATAATGCCCAGTACCTGTTGCTTGGAATGCTAGCTTCAGGACCCCTAGGTCCCGAGCAGCTGGCTCTCCCTGGAAGGCCCTGCTGGACGAAGGCAGTGCTGCTGCTGCTGCTCTTTCTGCTGGAGGCTGTTCAGCTCTGTGACCACCCGCAACCCAGAATTCTTGACCAGGATCTCACGGGGCCAGGACGCCCACCTCTGCCACTGCTGCTGGGGGCCGCCCATCAGCTCACTTGCCTCCTTCCTTCAGGAAGAAGAGGAAGTCTGCCTCTCCTTAATTAGCCTTCCAGGCACCTGCCCACTGCAGGGCGCAGCTGCCAGCAGTGGGATAACAATGCAGTTCGTTTCAACAGCGCCTTTCAAAACCCAGGGTTCACACGGCTGCCAATTCCTCGACTGCTCATTCAGGCAAGTGAAGTGACCAGAAGTTAATAAGGGAAAAGGAGCCGTGGTTCTGCTGGAAACACAGCATTATGCGTGGTCATGTTGGCAAATAAAGGGAGGAAAACAGTTGTAGAAACACAAAAGCTGTCCTCTGGGCTGGGAGACAAAATGAGTACTGAAGGCCACTGGCTCAGTGTCCAAGAGGCAGCGAGTGTCGCTCTGCTCAGCAGAAAATCATGCTGGTCCACAGTCAGGAGCCTGGCTTGAGTCCTGCTCTCCCCAGACCAGCTACACACTCCTGGGCAGATGACTCGGCCTCTCTGTGCTCCGTCCACCTCTCCTAAGGCTTAATGATATGGTCCTTGTTTTCTCTTTGTGAATGTCAACCTGAAAGCCATTTCATTTGGCCAGGACTTGGTATGTTCATCATTGGCTCTGTGCCTTGGTTTCTTGATTCAACTGTGTTGACAGCCATACCCTTCACTCAGGGCATTTTCACCGAATGACTAAAACATGAGAATGACATCTGTCATAGACTGTATGTCCCAAAGATGTCAATGATAAAGCTCCCCCGTCCCACATGCTCTTAGCAGTGTGACCATGACATTCTCCTTGAAGAGGTGGAGTCCGTGTTTCCACCACTGGGTCTGGGCTGTGACTGCTCTGATCCACAGAGTACGGTGGAAGTGATATGGGGCTGTTTCCTGAAACAGCCTCATCTCACCTGCTGGCTTCAGCTTCCTACTCCTTGGAAGCCAGACACCACATGAGAAGTATACCTGCCTACCCAAAGACCACCACTCTGTGAGAACTCCAAGCCCCATGGAGAGGCTCTGGAGGATGAGATGCCACATGGAGAGAGACAGCGGCCTAGAAACACTGAGCTACCAGGCACGTGAGTGAAGAAGCCATCTTGGAAGTGGATTCTCCAGTCTCACCTGCTCCCAGATGCCTCCATGTGGGTTAAAAAGGAACTGCACCACTGAGCCCTTCCCAAATTCCTGAATCCACCAAATTTGTTTCATGAGCGAAGTAGATGTCTTAAGCTACCATGTTTTGGTATAGTTTATTACACATAATAGAGTTTTGCCAAGAAAATGCACTGGTCATAACAAACACCCTCTTCCAACAACATAAAAGAAGACTCTATACATGGACATCACCAGGTGGTCAACACCGAAATCAGACTGATTATATTCTTTGCAGCCAAAGATGGAGAAGCTCTATACAGTCAGCAAAAACAAGACCAGGAGCTGACTGTGGCTCAGACCATGAACTCCTTATTGCCAAATTCAGATTTAAATTGAAGAAAGTAGGGAAAACCACTAGACCATTCAGGTATGACCTAAATCAAATCCCTTATGATTATACAGTGGAAGTGAGAAATAGATTTAAGGGCCTAGATCTGATAGATAGAGTGCCTGATGAACTATGGACTGAGGTTCGTGACATTGTACAGGAGACAGGGATCAAGACCATCCCCATGGAAAAGAAATGCAAAAAAGCAAAATGGCTGTCTGGGGAGGCCTTACAAATAGCTGTGAAAAGAAGAGAAGTGAAAAGCAAAGGAGAAAAGAAAAGATATAAACATCTGAATGCAGAGTTCCAAAGAATAGCAAGAAGAGATAAGAAAGCCTTATTCAGAGATCAATGCAAAGAAATAGAGGAAAACAACAGAATGGGAAAGACTAGAGATCTCTTCAAGAAAATCAGAGATAACAAAGGAATATTTCATGCAAAGATGGGCTCGATAAAGGACAGAAATGGTATGGACATAACAGAAGCATTAAGAAGAGATGGCAAGAATACACAGAAGAACTGTACAAAAAAGATCTTCATGACCCAGATAATCACGATGGTGTGATCACTCACCTAGAGCCAGACATCCTGGAATGTGAAGTCAAGTGGGCCTTAGAAAGCATCACTACGAACAAAGCTAGTGGAGGTGATGGAATTCCAGTTGAGCTATTCCAAATCCTGAAAGATGATGCTGTGAAAGTGCTGCATTCAATATGCCAGCAAATTTGGAAAACTCAGCAGTGGCCACAGGACTGGAAGAGGTCCGTTTTCATTCCAATCCCAAAGAAAGGCAATGCCAAAGAATGCTCAAACTACCGCACAATTGCATTCATCTCACACGCTAGTAAAGTCATGCTCAAAATTCTCCAAGCCAGGCTTCAGCAATATGTGAACCGTGAACTTCCTGATGTTCAAGCTGGTTTTAGAAAAGGCAGAGGAACCAGAGATCAAATTGCCAACATGTGCTGGATCATGGAAAAAGCAAGAGAGTTCCAGAAAAGCATCTATTTCTGCTTTATTGACTATGCCAAAGCCTTTGACTGTGTGGATCACAATAAACTGTGGAAAATTCTGAAAGAGATGGGAATACCAGACCACCTGATCTGCCTCTTGAGAAATCTGTATGCAGGTCAGGAAGCAACAGTTAAAACTGGACATGGAACAACAGACTGGTTCCAAATAGGAAAAGGAGTACATCAAGGCTGTATATTGTCACCCTGTTTTTTTAACTTCTATGCAGAGTACATCATGAGAAACGCTGGACTGGAGGAAACACAAGCTGGAATCAAGATTGCCAGGAGAAATATCAATAACCTCAGATATGCAGATGACACCACCCTTATGGCAGGAAGTGAAGAGGAACTAAAAAGCCTCTTGATGAGAGTGAAAGTGGAGAGTGAAAAAGTTGGCTTAAAGCTCAACATTCAGAGAACGAAGATCATGGCATCTGGTCCCATCACTTCATGGGAAATAGATGGGGAAACAATGGAAACAGTGTCAGACTTTATTTTTCTGGGCTTCAAAATCACTGCAGATGGTGACTGCAGCCATGAAATTAAAAGACACTTACTCCTTGGAAGGAAAGTTATGACCAACCTAGATAGCATATTCAAAAAACAGAGACATTGCCAACAAAGGTTCATCTAGTCAAGGCTATGGTTTTTCCTGTGGTCATGTATGGATGTGAGAGTTGGACTGTGAAGAAAGCTGAGCACCGAAGAATTGATGCTTTTGAACTGTGGTGTTGGAGAAGACTCTTGAGAGTCCCTTGGACTGCAAGGAGATCCAACCGGTCCATTCTGAAGGAGATCAGCCCTGGGATTTCTTTGGAAGGAATGATGCTAAAGCTGAAACTCCAGTACTTTGGCCACCTCATGCGAAGAGTTGACTCATTGGAAAAGACTCTGATGATGTTGGGAGGGATTGGGGGCAAGAGAAGGGAACGACAGAGGATGAGATGGCTGGATGGCATCACTGACTCGATGGACGTGAGTCTGAGTGAACTCTGGGAGTTGGTGATGGACAGGGAGGCATGGCGTGCTGCATGGGGTCGCAAAGAGTCAGACATGACTGAGCGATGGATCTGATCTGATTACACATGTACATAGGAAAATATAGCAGAAACAACTGTTATCTGCAGTACTGGACAAACATAGATGGTATCATTTTAAGACCTGTTCCTAGAAGCATTTGCTGAAAATCAACACAAAATTACACATGAAATTATTTTTTAATCTTCTGCATTTACATTTAAATTTTGGAGGATTTTCCTAGTGGTCCAGTGGTTAAGAAAATCCACCTGCCAATGCAGGGGTCATGGGTTCGATCCCTGGTCTACTGAGCTCGCATGCTGCAACTGCTGAGGCCCATGCTCCGCATCAACAGAAGGAAAAGCCATTGCAAGGAGAAGCCCATGGACAACTAGAGTAGCCCCTGCTTGCTGCAACTAAAGAGAGCCCTCATGCAGTAACAAAGACCCAGTGTGGCCATAAATAAATCAATAAATCTGGGGAGAGAATCAGCAAATCCCATTGCAATCCAAGTACACTCATTGGTTTAGGCCTCATTTCCTTCTGGAAAGCCACATAAGCCATCCTTACTACCAGCCAGGGTAGATGTCCCTGGCAGAGCATCCATCCATGGCACTGGAGCTCAGCACTGACTTTGCCTGTTTGCTGTCTGCCCCTTGAAGGCAGGGGTCATAGCCACTGCTCCTTGTAAGAGCTCAGTCACAATGGCTAATGCAGAAAGTATGACTGAGATAGTTCTAACCACTTGACATATTATCTTATGTTTATCTCAGTTCACTTAATGTTTGCCATAGCTTTGTGGGGCAGGCAGTATTATCACTCCCACTCTCCAGATAAGGAAACTGAGGCACAGAGAGGCTAAGTACCTTGCCCAACGTTACCCAGCTAAGTAAGCAGCAGAGTTTGGCTTTGAACCCAAATAGCTGGGGTCCCGAGTCCATGCTCTTGGCCATTATAACACACGACTTCTCCTTTAATATTCAGGATTCAATAAATGTTTTTGACTCAATTAATGAGTGAACAACAGAAATCAAACCCAAGCTTCTCACACAGATGAGGATTTCTGAAAGAAAAAAACCAGTGCCATGTGAACAAAAATCAATTCTAAGAACTATACGCAGACATAAAAAATCCCATATAAATGCTAAGTAATGATAACGAATTTGCTACAAAGACCAAAAATAAACCTGAATGAGAAAAGATACTCCCTACCCTTCCTGTTTATCTGTTAGTGCTAATCTAGTCAGTAGCCACTAATATAATTACTTCGGGAAAATCTATTCTAATAGGAACCAAGGGAGGACACAGATAAATAAAGCTCACATACAAATACTGGCATCTCAAGTTCATTCACCGTTCATTTCTGAAAGTATCTCTACCAGACCTACTGATCTGTTATCATCTCTTCCCTCTTTGTCTCCATCTGGGCCAGGGTATAACAAAAGAGGAAGGAGACAAGCAAAGCTTTCACAAAAAGCAATGCCTGGGAAAAACACCCCTGATACACTGAGAACTGGCTGCAAGTGGCCATGACTGAACTGGGAGGTCCTGGATACAAAGACTGCAGAGGATGCATGAACATAAAGCCTTGTTGATCAGATTTCAAACTTTTTACTGTTGCTACTTGACAGCATGTTGTGTACAGACCAGCAGCATCAGCAGCACGCTAGAGCTTAGCAGAATTGCAGTACCTTGCAGTCTGGCCACAGGACAACTGAATTCGAATTTGCCAACGTGGGCAGAAAAGTTTGAAAGCACTGAAAAGGACTGGACCACGTGAATGTGGGGGACGGTGGAAAGGAAGGGAGGGGGTCTGTCCTGAAGCAGTGACCCTCCGGTCCCTCTACCCTGCCTCACCTCCAATATTCCTGCTACCTCCGTTCCAAATGTCACACAGCCAGTGACCGTAAAGCTGACAGAAATGGTCACTGGGAGTGGGCAGACACCAACTCAGACTTTGTGGAGTCAAATGCAACAAACCTTGAGTCCCAGTTCCACAGGTTACTGGCTGTGATAAAAGAATTATTTAACCTGTTTGAAGCATGAATTTCTCACCTGTAATACACAGGAAATAACCATGGTGCCTTGCATTTGCAGGAACATTGCATGTTAGTGCAGGGCGCAGGAGGAGAGTGAGGTCAGAAAAGGGAGCCAGCCCTGCCTCCAACCCTCCAACCCAGCCCTCTCTCTGGACCTGGAGACAGAGCAGACGGAACTATTTCATCTCCAGATGCCAGAGATCAGGACTGCTCAGATCTCAGAACCAGACTTCATTCCTCAGAACCAGAAGTGACTTAATAACACATTCATTTTACAGCCAAGGAAGCTGAAACCAAGATAATTTAATGCTTGGGACAATACCATCTTCCTTACCCGGTTCCTTCGTCGTGGATGCCAAAGAGCAGTGTTTTAAATGCAGATCTAATTACTTCTCCTCACAAATATCCTGAAAATGATCTGTGATACACTCAGAGAAGACAGCAGGATGGGGTGATCAGAGGCCCAGGAGACCGCCTTCGAATACCATCTCCACCACTGATTGTGTGACCCTAGTAAAGTTATGTACTAAAAATTTCTGGAGCTTACCTTTTCACCTGTAAAGGAGGCCCATCAGATCATCTTTAATGTCATTTCTAGCTACAAGCATCACTGACTCAATGGACATGAATTCGAGCAAGCTCCAGGAGATGGTGAAGGACAGGGAAGCTTGGCATGCTGCAGTCCATGGGGTCACAAAGAGTCGGACACGACTGAGCGACCCAACAACAAGCTACAAGCAATTCAGTCCAAATGAAATGCCAGTTTCTCTACAGATGTAATTTTCAATACTGTCCACAAGATGGCAGAACACTTCCTTTACAGAAGTCCAGCATAGGGACACAAAGGGAAGAAATTCTAAGGAATTAGTACGTATTTTTCAAAGCATTCAGTTTTCAACAGTTTAATTATAACTGGATTTATCTTAGTGTTACTCATTCTAGTCAAGCATTTGGCCAGCAATAAGCCATATGCCATGAGAAAAGGAAAGTTTCAAAGGGCTAAATTAGGATTTTAAGGTATGAAAGGAGGATGAGCACAGGGGTAGACTGCGGAATTATGGAAATTTATAAGTGCAAGCGAGCTGGCCACCCAAACATGACAAGAAACTGCCTTCTTGACAAATGAAGCACAAAAGGCAGTTATCTACAAAATGTTTGGATATACAAACATTTAAAAATCATTTTCACATAAAGAATCTGAAAAAGAATAGATACATGTATAACTATTGAGTCACTTTGCTGTATACCTGAAACTCACACAGCACTGTTAATCAATGATACTCCAATATAAAATGAAAAGTTTAAGAAAAGCATTTTCACATGGAAAAGTGACACAAAATAGACAAAGAAAAAATAATGAGATTACAAACCAAGTTTTGAATTTAAAAATGCAGAGAGATTAAACACGCTGTGCTGTCCTGAAACCAAAGAAAGACCTAGAAGAATGACTGGTAAAATCAGAATAGATTTTAGTTAATAGTTTTGTTATTCCGTTTTGACAAGGGCAGTACGGTTAAGTAAAAGAAAGGGAAGCTGGGTGATGGGAATATAGGAGCTCTCTGCACTATCTTTGCCACTTTTCTGTATATCTCAAGTTATCCCAAACTAAAGTTTTCATTTTAAAAATGGATAGAAAAGCAAGAGGAAAAAACACCCAAGAAAGGACAGCAACATGGAGTTCCACAATAAACGCAGGGTTTTGTAAATGTCAAAACAAATGTCCTAGTTGATAACTTAAGAGGGGGAAATTTAAAGTAGGAGGTAGTAGCTCACATGCGATACAACTAATAATGTGAATAAATAAAAATGACAAAGCCTAGAGAACAGTGGGCAGCGGACAAAGGTGTCTTCTGGGGTATTACAGATGGAATTACGTGCTGCTGCAGCCTCTCTGAAAAACAATTTTGCAATAAGTGACAGAAGCCATAAGCCGATAGCCTTTGACCTGGTAATACTGGTTTCAGCAATCCGTACCAAAGCAATGATTTACAGGGAAAAAAAGCCACCTATTTTTATGAAGTTGTAGCTCTGCTCTGTAGTACTGGAAATTGTACGACTACTGGGTGTCTAGACAGATTATGGTGCAATTAATTAAATGGAATATTATTAATAGAATTAAGAATAATAAATCTGAGAACTGTGGAAAGGAACAGCTAAAATAATTTTTTAAGAGCTCAATACACGCAATGTAGTATCCTGGATTAGGTCCTAGAACAAAAAAAGGGTCTCGGTGGGAAACACTGGAAAATGGGAATGAACAAAGCCTATTTTAGTTAGTACATGGTCTCAATATTATTTTCTTACTTTGGATAATTGTCCATGATTATGAAGATGTTATTATGGGAAGATAGGTGGAAGGTAATATGGGAACTCAGTCTTGGTGACTTTTGTATAAATATATAATTATCTTAAAAGAAAAAGTTAAAGAGCTCAGAATTATATACAAACTTATGCATACACGGCAATCAACTAAAAAACACATTCACTGCATAAAAAAGTAGGTTGGCTCATAAAACACTGTCAGAGTTATAAAAATGCTTTGCTCTTGCGGGAAGAGGGAGGTGATATAGGGAAAAGAGATCATTTACACTGGTACTTAGATTTTCACTGAGCAACTGATTATCAGGATGTTTAGACTCAGAGTGGCTGGAGGGAATTTTGAAGTATTTACATCCTGATGGCCTAAAACAACTTTTGTTTTTCCAGCAACTAGGTTTCACTGAGGGAGTAAGGAAGACACTTTCTCTAACAATCTATTTATTCTCCAGAGACTGTATTTAGAATTCCATCATACATGAAATTAATTTTTTTTTTCCCCTAAAGAAAGGACACCTTCTGCTTGTTTATGGGGCACTCAGTTCCTGGGTTGCTGGCAAATGAAAAAGAATGGAAAGCGTTAACTAAAGATACCCTTTAGATATCTTTAGATCTATGGAAAGCTTGAACATCTGGGAACCTAAATCTTGCCACTTCACCTCCTTAGGTGCCCCAGCAGCATAAACAGGCGAGGAGAAACCAAGAGGCAGATGGGACAGGCCAGGGGGTGGTGGCGATGGGGAACCCCTCCAAAGTGGCCTCATCAATGTCAGTTCTAAACCAATGGACTTATTCCCAATTTGTAAAAAATAATTTCATTTAGTGTTGCTGGAAACAGCACTGAAGGATTATCTGAGCCTTCCGTGCAGGGTCTCCCCCGGCCCACTTCCATCGCAGGGTGGCGAGACCCTGCATCCAGAGAAGCACAGCGAGACTCCTCAATTTCCCCAAAGGGGCTCCAGGTGCGTGGGGCATCCAAAGTGTGTGGCTCTGCCAACTGCCAGCCACTCGATGAGCCCCACTCCAGCCACCGCTGCCCACCGCCCGACCCCGTCCTTCCTCCTGTTTTGGCCCAACTTTTATCAAAAGCCTGGTTGAAATGACACCACTGAGGGATGGTCTGAAAAAACCTGTGGCCCATCCATTTCACTTCTAGGCTTCATCTCTGACTCAAGTCAGACCAGAAAGCTGGTCCACACTGTCATAATTCTCCACCAGTTTACTTGAAATGGGTTTGCCCTTTGCTTCCAATGAGCAAAATTCAAATTTCTCTCTCCCTCTCTCTGTGTACGTAGGTGTGTGTGTGTGTATATATCTATATACATACTCCAAATATACATATATATATTTGGAGTATATTACATTAATTGATGGTGGCCCCTAAGAGAAGCTCCAGTTGAGACTTTTTGGGGGACAATCTAGTGAGCATGGGCTCTGGAGCCAAATCCTGACTCTGCTATTTAACTAGCTGCTTAACTTCCTATGCTTCAGTTTTCTTATCTGCAATAATGATACTGAATCCCTTGAATTTTTGTGAGGATGAGAGTTAACAGCAATGAAGTCTTTAGGATTATGTCTGGCAAAAAGTTAGTACTCAATAAATATTCATTATTGCAATTATTTTATAATAGAGCCCTGGAAAAACCATTCTATTCCATCAAGACCTGAGATGCTTCTACCTCATGCACAGTGCAGGCATGGAGGGCAGGGGTCTGAAACCCTTCTCTCCTCCCAACAGGCTTGGGGTCCCCAAGAGTGCCAGGGACTTTCTATAGCAGGGGGACCTTCAGAATCTAGGTCCCCTAGACCTAGGGGAGGGGTGGGGGAGTTAGAAGCATGCATTGTTTGCAGAAGTTCTTACAAGATTCTGAGATGCCCCTACAGGAATTCATACCATTTACTGTAAGAATCCTCAATGTAAATAATCACCAGGAAGCACAAAGATGAACCCAAAGGTCAATGTTCATAATTGTGCCAAGTGCTATATGCTGAAAACCACGCTTTTTCCTTCTCCCCAGTCTGATCTGTCCTAACGCCATCTACTGTCCCAGTACAGACAGATGCACTGATTATTCCATTATGTTTTCTGTGGCTTCTAAGTGTTCTTATAAGTCTCCTCAGATCTTTTATGGAACAAAGAAGGGTATAAAATAAATAATACAATACACACACTTTTTGTTTTGAACTAAGTACAACTTCAGTTACTTATGAGAAAGCCGAGCCTCCTTATTCACACAGATTTCTAATAGGTGCTAGAATAGACATGCTGGCCATAGAACGGGGGAAGATCGAGAATTCAGTGAGCAATAAACTGGGAGGGAAAAGAGAAAGTGTCATCTTAGGTAACAGCTCAACCAGGCCACCCATTCCTGTTACTAATTGGATCTGCTTTCTGTGCATCACCCTCCCGGTCTACTCTCGTCAGTTTCACACTCAGCTTTACAGACGTCGCTGGCCCAGCCCTTCCAGGTAAAGCTAAATGATGCTGCTGCTCACCTTTCTTCCTCCAGCCTTTGCTGACAGCCCTTGTAAAACACCTAGTAGAAAAGCAAATTATTCACAGCCCGCCTTCCTGTTTTTACTGTGTTCCTTCCCTTTCTCACCATACAATTTATCTTTAAAGGTCAGGGCGTCAGCAGCAGACCAAGAACTTGTTCAGAACACCGCTGGCTCTGGAGCAGCCATCGTCCAACTAGTATGTGCTTAGAACAAAGCTCACCAAATTAAGGGCAATGGAGATTTCAACTGCGACCCCTGGGATTCTTACAGAACCAATGGCAATGTGGCAGCTTCCAGCCCAGGAGCCACGGTTTTGAACCTGGTTGGTGTTCCCCCCTTAACTGCTGCTACAGGAACCTATTTGTTGTTTTATGCATCGACATAGATCTGCTTTGGGATTCAGAAGAATATCTAGGTCCTGCTACATAAGATGCAAATGAAAATGTGTTTAAAAAGCAGTGGGAAACAAGCTGTAAAAAAGTATTGACATGAAGCTTTTTCCTTTCTTCTGCATTCTTTCTCTAGATTCCTAATGGTGTTTCTTCACATGTATTCAGTGTTGTGCTCTCTTGAGGATGGGGATACTTACAGGGTGAGTGCAGACCACCACAGGCCGCTCATCCCCACAGACCATCAGCTGCTGGGATGATGTACCACGCCCTGGCCAAGAGTGGGGAAACTGAGCCAGGAATCCCCCTTCCCATGGACCCACCACCCTAGCTCAGAGTAAACAGACGACCCTCCAGTCTATTACAGCACCTGTGTCAGGGGATGCGAGGTACCTGGACTGGGAGTGGGCGGGGCCCCACTGTGTCACCCACTGAACACACCACTATGCTGTCTTCCCGGGTTGGGCAGGTCACTACTTTGCTCCTTCCTAAGACACCATGGAGACTGTGTGCCTAACACAACCCTCCTCAGGCTCACACCCAGCCCCATACCGGGCTTGAAGGCAACAGCAAGCAGTGGGTAGGGGCAGGGATAGGGAGGTTGGCAGAGCCTGAGGTACCAAGAAAAGGGGAACAGGGAACCGAGAAGCAGAGGTAGGGAGGTGGCAGGACTGTGCATAAGCCAAGGCTCCAAGCCCCCCAGTGCACTCTCCACCGCCTCACTGGACTTTGCTTAAAGAACACAAAGGCAAAGATAAAAGCTTTAAGAACATCAAGTGAGCAACTGCACAGAGAAATACAGGGCCCTGATTCTCAGGGATCAATGTACAACTGTAACAGCTCATACCCAGCACCAGAAGTCCAGAGCAAAAGTTCACTCTCACTTTCCACCATAAAACAGTCCAGTTTTTACGACAGGGATGGCAAGGAGCTTTCACTGTGCACATGTATGAGCTGCCCTGGGGGAGATGGGCGTGAGAGGTCCACAGCACCTGTTCAATTCCCCTTCCACTGCATTACAGGGTAGAGCCTGGCTTTTCTTCAAAGGCTTCTGAAGCCCACCTGTTCAAACAATAATTTTATCGTGTTGCACAAAGAACTGATGGAGTGAGATACAAGCAGAGTTGTGATGATTACAGAAACCCTCCCAAACCCAACTTGGCTGAAAGGATTTACTTTAAGTGTTAGGGAGATTAGCAATGAGAGAGGACTCAGGGATAATTGCTTATTAAGTGGGTCTGGGTTGATAGTTTGTAAAAACTGGGCCATTATCCAAAGTCATTATTCTGATGCAAGACTATAACCTGGTCACTAAAAGCAAATTTCTTACAAACCTTAGCTTCTGGGTCACTGTTGATACTACAAGAATCATCATCATCGGCATGTGGAGCATTTCTAGAAAGAAAAACAGAAAATGGGACTTAGGATTCTATTGCAATCTCCAGCTGCACAAAGCTACACCTTCTGGCAGGTACGTCCAATGCCCTACCTGAGTTTCAAGGATGCATAGCGCAGGGTGGCTCCTTCAAACTCTTTTAAACTGGGGTCCGGGTTGACTGTGGCCGCGTGCAAATCCTAGAGGAAATGAGATCCCTGTTAATGCACAAAGGCAGAGACCTAGGACACGGCCTCAGATATTAGAGGGGAGAGAAATCCTCCCAGCGCGAGGCAGAGAGTGTACGTGAGCTCAGGCAGAAAAAAAGGCATGCGTGGGCTGCTGATGCTGGCTCGGTGCAAATGCCGGTTCTTACAAGACAACAGGAGCCTGGGGCGACCAGCCTGAAGTCATTCACAATGGGAGACATCAAAAAAAGCGACATGTGTGAGCCCCACCGCCTGAGCCAGAAGCCCCTCAGTCCGTCCCTGCAGAATGCATGATGTTCACAAAGAAGATGCAGCCACAGCCATGCAAAAAGGACAAAATATTGAATGAGCTAAAATCTGACAATATACTTGCCTTCCAAATGTCACTATTAATCTTTCCCCCATTCAGAACAGCAAAATCACTCCATGGCTGTTTCTAGACATACAATTATTCACATAGGAAAAAGCACATTGATTTAAAAAAAAAAAAGAAAAGAAAATAATAAAAGGGAAGAAAAGGAAAGAAAAGAAAACACACACACAAGACACTGTTGTTAGCATTGATATTCACGGGGATGGGTTAGGGAACAAATTCACTCTAACAGCAACACGTAGCTTGCTCTCCCTAGATCCACATCGTCACTAGAGGCCCAGGGTAGGAGGGCAGGAGGGTGCTTTAATTACTTACCAAGACAAATGGCTGAACGTTATTACCAGACAGGGAAGTTACTATCTACATGTGGTCTTAAAAGCACACAATATGCATCCAAGTATTAAAGGCCTAGCACACCTAATTCCTAAGAACTTTTTCTCTCCTATTAACCAAAAGAACTGTTTTCTTGAGGTATGCTGGTCAACGAGCTGGTTGAAAACTGGGGAGTGTCCATCGCTAGGGGCATAACAAAACTAGGGGCCAAATTATCTCCACTTCAGAAAAAAACAATAATAAAGGAGGGTAAGGCACCCTGCCTGACCTCATCTCGCTGAGATTTAATCTAATAAAAAAGAGTCTAGACAATCTAATGCAAATTCCCCTCATTCATACAAAGGTCTACTTCCTTGGCACCCAAGCCTCTTCGCAAATTAATATTCAGTCACAAAATGCTTTCTGAAGCATAGTTATTGGAGAAGGCAATGGCACCCCACTCCAGTACTCTTGCCTGGAAAATCCCATGGACGGAGGAGGCTGGTGGGCTGCAGTCCATGGGGTCGCAGAGAGTCTGACATGACTGAGCGACTTCCCTTTCACTTTCCACTTTAATGCATTGGAGAAGGAAATGGCAACCCACTCCAGTGTTCTTGCCTGGAGAATCCCAGGGAGAGGGGAGTCTGGTGGGCTGCCGTCTATGGGGTCGCACAGAGTCGTACACGACTGAAACGACTTAGCAGTAGCAGCAGCAAGCATAGTTACAGGACAAAGTGTGAAGCCTTTCCTTGCTGGCAAACCTCTTGTAATAGACCTAGAATCTAAACAACTCCTTCTTTTATTCACCTCGGATAACATGGGACCATCTTTTTTCTTTCTACTCCATTAACTGAATATTCAAATATTTTTTATGTGACGTTTGGGGAATTAAATGATACTAATAAGACACCTAGGTACACTCTCACGAACTTGTTCCATTGATTTGTCAGGCAGATCTCTTTTCTTGAATAAGTCAACAGGAGGAACTCTTCCACTAAGTAACTTTTCAACTAAAGTTCTTTGAAAGTGAGATGGTAATATTGACCCATAGCTTCGGCACACAATGAATACAAGTTTCAAAGCCACTCAGAACAGAAGTGGCTGAGTTCAAACGTCCCAGGTGTTGACAAATGCATTTATCTGGCTCTGAAGGCCTCTCTGAGGGCAAAATCATTGCAAATTTGGATCTATCATCACTGCACAGCTGGCGTCACTGCTGCTTTCTTTTCTGGATTAGGCAGCTGACCTGCAGTTTTTCAAACTTAGACCCCTGGGTCTATTTATTTTTTAAAATGATCTCTTTTACCGAGCACAGAACAGGAAAGTTGTCCAGCCCCTCACCTCTTTCCTCCCTCCATCCTCCAAAAAGTATTCGGTTTTCACTAAGGAGAAAATATTACAGGAAAATCTTCAACCTGTCAGTTGGGGAGACTGCTGCTGCTGCTAAGTCGCTTCAGTCGTGTCCGACTCTGTGCGACCCCACAGATGGCAGCCCACCAGGCTCCCCCATCCCTGGGATTCTCCAGGCAAGAACACTGGAGTGGGCTGCCATTTCCTTCTCCAATGCATGAAAGTGAAAAGTGAAAGTGAAGTTGCTCAGTCGTGTCAGACTCTTAGCGACCTCATGGACTGCAGCCCACTATGCTCCTCCATCCATGGGATTTTCCAGGCAAGAGTACTGTGAACCCCCTAAAATGGATGTGGGGTTTTGTGTCCTCCCTAACTGCATTCTTGTGAAGAAATTTTTTAAAAAGGCGTGTGTCTGACAAAAGTAATCTGAAATCAGAAATCATATTCAAAAAACACTGTGTTGGGATTATAGAGAGTGAAAGAAGAGCATTTTTAAAAACAAGTATTCAGAAAAGGCTCTGGCATTTAATCAAACATTTCTCTGTACGTGTGTGTTTAAATTTATATATATATATATTTACTCTTTGGATGCAGGAGTTCCTGTAAAGTAAAAGTTGTTTATGCTTCTAAGACTGTATGAATTCAGCTCTCATGCTACGGAGACATGAGTCAGTGGGCAAACTTCCAACAATCACATTTTACAGATTTAAATAAACAAAGGTGATATACAGTGATTTTGCAAAATCTTAAAATAACATATAAGTATTCCTAAATAAACCCTTTAGCACAGAACTCAAGCAAAGAAAAATGGAAACTAGTGTTATTTACCATGAACAAGACAGTCTTTTTTTCCCTCCTAAATTTAAAATTTTCACTGATAATGAAGATGAGAAATGTTCTCCTTCACATAAGTGATTGTAATTTTTCTTTTTTAAAATCAAGGGCAATGAAGGACAAAAACAACTTGTCTTAAATTTTAAGAACGATATCGTCTATTCATCTATTTTTTTAATTAAGAGAGAATACAACATTTTAGCTAGTAGTGTAAAGAAAAAAGAAACCAACAGAGATGCTTGGGTTCTACAGAAAGTCTGTAGTTTGGGTGATAGGAGTGAGGGATGAAAGAAAAGAGAAAGACAAAGAAAAGGAAAAGGCAGGTGGAGTAACCTAGGAAGACAGACACAGGATAGAGATAAAGGGAGAACAGAGACCATCGTCGGTGAGCAACAGCCTCTAATGGATCATCTCTCAGGCAATGCAGCTAAAAAGCCTTGCACAGCTGAGAGATGCTGGTGTCAGTATTACGGTGGGCACATACTCTCCTGGTGCTTGCCGTGACCCTGGCCAGGCTGCAGCAGCCCTTATCCTGATTACGGTGATCATGCTCAGGTCTGAGACAGCCCCAAAATCCTAGCTCTGGGGGACTCACCCAGCACCTGGGGCATGGCACCTGCTGTGACCCTTCAAGACCTTTCAGCATGGTGCCCTTCATGACCTCTTAAGGGAATCTGACTGTATAACTTCGACTACTGAGAGTTTTCTTCTTCTAGATTTCTCTCCTGGGATCTTAGAAAACAGTTCCTCAAATCAAACAAAGATGAGGCACTGTCCTTCTGCTGAAAGAAAACTAAGAGTTGGTCCTTTGACACCGTCAACAGAGCTCTCCTGAGGATGGGGTCCAAGGGGGTGAGAAAGTCCCTGGAGGTGCTATGAATGTCTCTATGAAGTGGTATCAACGTGCAAACTGGAGAGCAAGAGTGAAGGGCTGAGCCCGCTGACAGCTGGGCAGACAGGGAAGCACATGAACATCCCACAGTGGTCTTGACGAAGCCACGATCACATCGCTGCTGCATGCTCTTTGGAAGCTATGAAGTCGACACAGCCGTCTGGGAAGCTCGAGTTCAAACCCTGCCTCTGCCCTCACTGCTCTGTGAACTCAGTGCCCTGCATATCAGACAGGGCTAGAGACACTTCCCACCGGCGTGTGGATGCCATGAGGTCAAGAATGTGAGCCCTTGGCTCAGGGGCTGGCTGCCCGAAGCTGCCCAGGAAACAGCACTGTCCTCTACTCTTGCCACGGAGAAAATACATAAAGGCATTTGTAAGAATAAAATGTTTGAGAGCCCAGGGACTACAGAGCTTTATCAATTATGCTTTATAATCCTCTTCTGTCAAGATTTGAGCCATGGCCTTGACCATAAATGGCAGAGCACCTGGACTTCTGGAATTCTGAATAGGCCAGACAGCGTTAATGAGCACTGTGTCCATGTACATGGGTTTATTTTTTCCTTCTTTTAAAACTGCTTTCTATGTTTTGTTGGATGCAACACTATCAAAAGAACAGTTATGGTTTGTCATGCAAACATAATACAAAGCAGTTTTAAAAAAAATCTAACTAGAAAACAGATTGACAAATGCTTGTGGAATTAAATTAGTCTGTGTGAGCAGCAGCACAATTTAGAAACTATAAACTAGGGAAAAATCAGGAGAGCTGAGGCTCTAGTGCCGGCTCTGTGGCTACAGTAAGTCAGCGAAGAGCTCCCTCCCGCTATGAAGCCAGTTTATTCCTTCATTCAGCAAATATTTAATGAACGTTGCCACATACCAGGCACTGTGCCAAGTGCTGAGGATGCATGACGAGGGGGGCAGGTCCCAATCCCCCAAAAAGGGAGGCTGACGTGCCTCAAGTAAGAATACTACAAAGAGACACAATGCAATGAAGATCAAAGGGCTCAGAAAGCAGGCAAATGAGAGCAATGATTCCCAGGAGATGCTAAGACGAGGCCAAAGTATTTAAGCAGAAGTGACACATAAATAAAAACAGACTAGATTCGCTAGAAGACTGGCTTTTGTAATCCCTCGGCATATAATTTCCTGGAAAGCATATGATTTTTTTTTTTTCCTTTTTTGGAAAAGTGCAAGTTGTTCAGTTGTGTTTAACTCTTTGAAACCCCACGGACTATAGCTTGCCAGGTTCCTCTGTCCATGGAATTCTCCAGACAAGAATAATGGAACCATTCCCTTCTCCGGGGGATCTTCCCAACCCAGGGATCGAACCTGGGTCTCCTGCATTACAGGCAGATTCTTTACCATCTGAGCCACCAGGGAAGCACCCCTCGTTTTGGGGGTGGGGCAAAAGCATATGATAAAGGCAGACTCTCAGGCCTCACCCTTACAGAGTCTAGCTCAGTAGCCTAGGGTAAGAACAAGGAATCAGCATGTTCTGCAAGCCCAGAGGTTACCCTGGCCACAATCCTTGGTTCAGTGGGCTGAGAAATACTGCTGTAGCATTCACTAGTCCCTTTTCGAAGGTTCCTGCCAGTTCTGAAATATTAAGACTCCGTGAGCAGGTCAAGAACTTGGTTCAGGAAAATGATGACAGACCGGCCCCTTAATGTTGCTGTCTTATTTCTCAATGTACATGAAAATCCTCAGGTTCTAATGCAATGCTCGGAAAGTGTTCTCCTAGGGACTTAGCTGCACAGGCCCCTCCCAGGCTCCAGGAGCGATGCAGCAAGAACAGAGTAAACTATGATCACAAAGAGGTCCTGAGAAACAACTAGACCTCCCCTTGCTTTGGAGCCACTTTTTCCCTCCTTGCCCTTATTCTTAAGGAACTGGGAAACTCCTTCATCTGGGAAGATTCTAAGCAAGACTTGCTCACGGGCCAATAGTTACTCATTAAAATATTTTGTGGAGCTCCCTCTTCTCTCTAAGACGCAACATCTAAGTAATTTGGAACAAACTGATGGATTAGGGGGAGACTGTCTCTGGGCCAAATTTCAGCGGCAAGTGCTTCCCGTCCAGTTTATAAACTTGCAAAAATACTGCTGGCGTCTGCAGAGGAAACACTATGCGTTGCGCTCAACACTTCCCTGGTGAACTTTGGAATGTGAAATGTACAATTTTCAAACTGTAAGGAAGCCTTCAGTCCTAGACTTTTGTGAAGCTTAGTCAACAGATTTGGCACTTACTTTTTTTTTAAAGCCAGCTCGGGAAAAAGCTGTATAAAAATATGCGTTTCTAACACGACGTATTACAAGTTTCTTCTCGCCCTTAACATTTTGCTTTCTCTCATGTTTCCAAATTAGTCAAAATAGATTCTATTTAGGGATCAAAGAAATGGCATTAGAGAAATAATCACTTTTTTCTCAACTGTTATTAACACCTGTGGCTGAGTACCAAAGAATTGATGCCTTTGAACTGTGGTGTTGGAGAAGGCTCTTGAGAGTCCCTCACACAGCAAGGCAATCACACCAGTCAATCCTAAAGGAAATCAACCCTGAATATTCACTGGAAGGACTGACGCTGAAACTGAAGCTCTAATACTTTGGCCACCTGATGCGAAGAGCCGACTCATTGGAAAAGACCCTGAGGTTGGGAAAGACATAAGGCAGGAGCAGAAGCGGATGACAGAGGATGAGATGGTTGGGTGGCATCACCGACTCAATGGACGTGAATTTGAGCCGACTCCAGGAGATAGTGTAGGACGAGGAATCCTAGCATGCTGCAGTTCATGGGGTCGCAAAGAGTCAGACACGACTGAGCAACTGAACAACAACACTGTTGTTGTTATGACTGTTATGAAAAGCAGTCATTTTCTAGAAGGCTCTGCATATGTCACCACCCTCCCCTGGAGGGAGATGAAGACATCCAAGGCTCTCCAAAGCCCCTGATAAACACAGAGTGAAGCCTGGGGTGAGGGCAGGGGCCAGCACACCTCCACTCAGGCTTGACTCCACCAGGGAGTAGGTGTGTGATTCTGGGTAAGCTCCCTCGCCTCTCCATGTGGGTTGTCAAATATAAAAAAGGAACGACAACTACCGTACAGATGCATAGGGTTTTAGGAGATAAGCCGTGAAGCTGGTGCTGTAAATACTCGACCTCCCTTAGCGCCTCTGCTTTAATACCCTTGTCAGCACCTGCAGGACCTTGGAACGTGGAAGGCTGGGTCTTCCCCAACCTCTCCTCTCTGCTACCTGCTTATCCCTCTGCCCCTAGGATTTCAATGTACTGCCTTTTATATCTGCTTGGTTCTTTGACTCTGTGGATAGCCTTATGCACAGGGAAAAACGTGTATGGAGCTAACAACCAAAAGGTTGATCTGAAGAACATCCATCCCACTGGTCTATTAAAGTGCTGGGTATGAGCCTGTCTCTGAAATGTCAAAAAGCTACACATCTGTTAACATGTGTCTTGGAGGGATAAGACTTTATCCAACATGATGGCAACAGAAGAGTAGAACAGAACCAACTTCAAGGTGGAAATTCACCCAGTGCTGGGGCAGATCACAGGATCTGGAATTGAGAACTGGGCATCTGCCCAGCCTGACCCAGTTACTCAGTTCACTGAGCCCCAGTTACCTCTTAAGTGGGAAACAGAACAGCCGTCTTCTCTGCCACATGAAGAGTCTTGAAGGGAACAAATGAAGTGACATTTATGAAAATATCCTGAAAGCTACAATAAGTCATGAACAGCCGCTGGGAGGCTGAGCAGTGGAGATGTGAAGGAAATACTGAATTCCAGGAGAGGAACTGGGTGGGGGGGACACAGTTTGAGCTGGGAAGGGGGTTGGGCAGTGAGGGGGAAGGGAGGGAAGCAGGCAAGGACGGGGCCAGAGCAGGTGACAGTGGATGTCAGAAGGAGGCTCAGGGATGCGAATGTGGACTCTGCCGCCTGATCATCTTCCCCAGGGTCAGCAGCCCACCTGTGCTGCGTTCTTCTATGCAGAAAGTATGAAAACAAAAGTCTTCCATGTTCATCAAAGAGGTAAAAAATGAGGCACTTAAACCCCGAGATGCCCACCTTGGGCCTCACCCCACCAGCGCCTCAGCCTCAGGATGCGGGCTTCAAGACAAACTTCATTTCTTCCATATACGGAAGACGAGAGGCTCACTGAACAGAAAGCAGTATCTCAAAGTCAGTCTGATCATCCCACCTCTGGACAAAGAGAAGGTAGGTGGGCTGAAATCTCAGAGCCAGGGAAGCCAAGTGAGGAGAACTCTGGCCTGGAATTGAGGAGGATTTGGGAACCCTGAGTTCTAGACCCAGTGTGGCTTCTGGTCATTGGCCTCTCTGTGCCTCGGCTTCCCTGTCTGTGATGGCTGGACACTGGTGCCAGATGCCCCCTTCCCACCCTGGCATTCTCAGCTTGCAGGGCTCTCCCTGGAGGTGAGGATGGCAAAGGGATGCAGTAGGAGAGTGAAGTCCGGGGCTGGAGAGACTCTAACAGAGATGCCAAGCAGTGCAGGTGAAGGTGAAAGAGGACCTCTGTGTCTCACTGAGGGCCCAAGGGTGTCGTGGCCCACTCAGTTCCTGGGAGCCGCGCTGAGGTCCAGGGAGAAATGCCAAGAGACACCTGGGCTGGCATGGAGGAGGACTCCACTTCCTGGTAGGCTGAGTTGGTTCCTCTCCACCTCCCAGCACACTTCACACAAGGTGAATAAAAGACTGAATGGGATTTGCTCTGGGAGTAGGAATATTATGCTAATAAAAAAAATTACCCAAATTGCCCAGTGATAAGCAATGAAATCCTAAGTAGCTCAGTGGAACTGAAGCGGGTGTCTGATCATCAGGGCCCCGCACCAACAAACTGAAGCCCCAGTCTATTAACAGAGGGTTGTAGCTCGCCCTAACCGTTACTTGAAAGATGGAGAGTTTAAGGCCCAGGTGGAGTGAGTAAGATGCTGAAGCCCAGTAACAGCAAGAATGTGGTTGGAATGTAGGTCTTCCTGCCTCTTAGAGAAAAGTAAGTAAATAATGGAAGATGTTGTTTACTTTTAAAGACAGGAAGGGCAATAATAGCAGCAAATATGTAGAGAGGCTTTTGGGTAAGAGATGCAGCTCAAATTCCTTCCATGTCCTCAAAGTAAAAGAAAATATGTTGTTTAAAGAACAAAAGATTGTGGTCAGAGAAAAGGCAGAAATGCCTGTGTGTCAGGAGTCAAACCTCTTTTCTCAAAAAAAAAAAAAAAAAAAAAGCCATTACTTAACTGTGACCTTTTCCCACTGTAATTCTCTTGAATATTTTGTTATCAGGATTCACAAAGGTTCACTGCAGGAGTTTCTGTATTAACAACTATCATGATGGAATTTTTTTAATGCCTCAATTCTTTGTTTAAACATCAGATTTCTTCCTCAGGGATAGAACAAATTTATGCTGCTAATTATTTCTAAAATAATGTCACTTCTGCTAAATAAACAGATTCTCTTTTTTTATTTCTTATTAGAAATTAAGCATTTAAGGGTTCTCAAGGGTTATTCCTGCAGACATTCTCTCCTTGCAATCAAATGAGCCCAAGGATATTAATAAGATGTGTGGTAATTATAACACGTCAGGCCAAGAGACGTTCTTCCGTGTGTAAATATTTTATGGAACCAGCACTGTGAAGCAGCACCTACAGAGTGAAGTACTGCCTCAGTGAGCCCCAGGGAATCTTAACCACTTCTCATTAATCAGCCTCTCTTACTTTCTGTACCTGAAATGGTATTTAAAGAGACCAAAAGCCATTAAAAAATAAAAAGATCCCTGAAAGATGATATTAACACTATTCACGAAAAGGAAGCATTTCAGAGGTTTCAAATGCAACATGCGTAAAAATTGGAAAGCTTACCTTGATGACCTGTTGGGGCAGAAACAATGAGTCTAAAGAGAAATCACAAGTTACATCCACTCTACTAAGCCATTAAAAAGATACTCCATTTTACCTCATTCTCTGGGGTGGGAGATGATGTTACAGAACTAAGGGACCCTTTCCTAGAACCCTGAAGATCTGCTGGGATGGAGACAGGGCGTTCCCACTGAGTCGTCCCTGTTGGTATGTGCCAGTAATAGGTCCCAGCGATGTCGCTGATTCTCTTCCAGCCAGGTGGCAAATCTGGATCAGTCTGAAAGGAGTGGTCACTCCATATATCTGCTGGAAAATGGAAGAAAAAAAAAGAGAGAGAGAGGGGTTTTATTAAAAGAAGAAACAACTACCGTCTTCTGGTTTTAGTTCCAATAGTCAGCAGAATTCCATGGGCAGATGTGTCCATAGCCCAAATGAGAACTAAAGCCATCCTACAAACACCAAGTATGCTAAGAGGGGGAATACAGAAAGGAAGAAAGAACTGGAAGGTTGACGCTTGATAACATGGATGTAAAAGGACCCATTATCAGCATTTTATAGTTCCAAGGACCCTATGAACAGGCTAACGCTCCATTAGTCAGAATCAACTACTCAAACAAAATTTGCAAGATTACACACAAAATCTACTGAACCCCTTTGTAAATTAGTAAGATTTACTGTTTGGGATTACACATCCAGCAATGAATACAATTCTTATTTTCTTTGCTTTCTGGATGAGTTGCTGGATTTATGAGTACTGCACTTTGCTTTAATAACTCCTGCCACTTGATGGTAAACATCTAAAGCAGCATGCCTTTTGTAACACTCTGGAATTCCAAACTGCACACAGAAGCTTCCCAAAGAAGACAGACTGATAAGGCCTCGGAATTCAAAAAGGAACTCTAAAAACAGACCAGTAATGTAAATACAGGAATGAGCGTAGTGTGGAACACAACAGAGAATGGCAGGGACTGCGGCAAACGGGTGAAAGTGAAAGCTGCTCAGTCATGTCCAACTCCTTGCAACCCCATGGACTACACAGTCCATGGAATTCTCCAGGCCAGAATATTGGAATGGATAGCCTTTCCCTTCTCCAGGTGATCTGCCCAACCCAGGGATAGAACCCAGGTCTCCCACATTGCAGGCAGATTCTTTACCAGTTGAGCCACAAGAGAAGCCCAAGAATACTAGAGGGGGTAGCCTATTCCTTCTCCAGTGGATCTTCCCAACCCAGGAATCGAACCGGGGTCTCCTGCATTGCAGGCGGATTCTTTACCAACTGAGCTATGAGGCAAACCAGTAAGCATGTACAAAGTCCAAAGGCCTTTAAATTCAAAAAATAATTCTTTAGGCACTGTGTATATGTATGTGTGTGTGGGGGGGTGGGGTGGGACAAATAAAATACATCTACTGGGCAATTTCTGCCATCTCTGGACCATATCAATATTTTATTAGTTTACTGCATAATTATTTGCTTTTAAATATCTCATTTTGGGCTTTCTTATAAAATGGGCTAAAGTACTAGAGAAGAGAGGAGAGAAGAGGAAGCAGAGTAAGAAATCCATAGAGTGAGAGGCATGATGGAGAAATTGCAAGCAGCTGGATGAACATACATAGGTAGAAAAACATAATCAGTTTGCACTCTACGTTTGGGGATCACTTTATTCTAAGGAAAGGCCCTTTCCTACGTGGTCATTCATAAGAGGCTGGAGCCAGAACAGCAATTCAAAGAAAGTAGGCTGGCCTTGCCCTGTGCAAATGTCACCGCATCATGTCACTGAGACTGCTACCGTCGCAAGATGAAAAAAAGAAGCCAAACAAAGAAGTTGATTAAGACGACGGCACAGATGTGCATTCATGAGGGTGTTTGGCATCCCAGCATTTGCTTTTCTCATTTAAATCTGTCAGAGGCAAAACTGCCGCTTGTCTCAAATTATGATGGAAACTTCCCCTCCCCCTACAGGAAATTAAGCATGATTAAATAATTTCAAGTTACCCAAATCTTTCACAAACCATTCGAAACAAATATGTGCATACACTCCTCTGTCTTGTCTCCTTGTTAGGGGCTGGGTGGGAGGGCTGTTTCTGCTGTTGTTTTATTGTCAGTATTTCAACGAGGATGGGAAAAAATACACAGGTCTTGGGATTCAGTTGGAGAAAACCCTACCAAGGGTGTCCCCTTGTCAAATTCTAGCAGCTCACAGACAACAGGCTCAAGATGGAAACTAATAAAAGAACAAAAGGAGGGTGTTCGTAAGCATTTCTGTGGTTTTTAAGGTCCAAGGGCCTGAATTTACACATGTCCTAGCTGTCTCTGCAGCTGGGACACTAGCATGCTTGTAGAATAGCTGCATACCACGATGAACAACAAGAACGCGATATCATGTCAGACCAGGGAGAGAGACCACGGTCAGCAGCCTTTGAGTTTGGCTGTCTGGGGTGATGGAGAGGGGCCTGGGGCTACAGGGCAGGAATTGGGCTGTTCTGTCTTCAATCAGACCTAGTCACTTATATTTGGTTAAATGCTGAGTTTCTGCTGACATTTTGTTGGAATAAAAATTCAGTTCGGTTCAGTCACTCAGTCGTGTCCGACTCTTTGCAACCTCATGAACCGCAGCACGCCAGGCCTCCCTGTCTATCACCAATTCCCAGAGTCCACCCAAACCCATGTCCATTGAGTCGGTGATGCCATCCAGCCATCTCATCCTCTGTCGTCCCCTTCTCCTCCTGCCCCCAATCTTTCCCAGCATCAGAGTCTTTTCAAATGAGTCAGGTCTTCGCATCAGGTGAATAAAAACTAAAAGAGGGTTATTTCATTGCTAAAAATTGATGATGAGATGATGATGGAGGAAGTGAGGTGGGAACATTTACAATACAATTAGCAGTTAGCAGCTCAGAACCATTTATAGAATCCACTCCACATCACCCTATACTGGTTGTAAGGAATGTAAGTCCCGTGAGGGCAGGCAGACATCATCCCTGTCATGTTCACCATCCTATTCCGAACACCTAGCATGGCAGGTGTTCAATAACAATGAGCCGGATGAATGGTGGAGAGATGGCAGATGGATAGATAGACAGATGGGGTAGACAGAAGAAAGGAAGATAGGAAAGAAGAACGAAGAGAGAAGGAGGGAGAAATAAGTGAATAAAGTCCCGAATGATGGGAATTGAACTTGGCACTTGGCAAAAGAGGAATTCTGAAGAAATCATTTCTGTGCAATTTCATAAAACTGAGCAACTTCACAGAGTACTCCGGAAAACTAGCTTCTAGTTAAGGGCAAGGTCTACTTCCTTTGATGGTGTATATGAATGTTCTTGTGGACAAAAAGAAATAAGATATGATAAACTGGGAAGAGTTCTGGGCTGGAGTGGAGATTTTGTTTCTTTTTTCATTGATAGGTTCCAAAGGAATAGTAAGAAATGCGCCTTCTGAGGCGCCTCAGTGCTATTACACTTTATTTTGTTTAATCTTCAAAGCTCCAATTTGCTTAGTTCTCCTATATAAAACTATGTGCACATTTAAGTAAGTACCCTGGACCTTATTCAATAGGTCAGTGGTTTCCAAATGTTATTAAATTAGGAGGAGGGACAGTGTTGCTGGCAGGTGGAACTCCAGGCCTGTCCAGAGTCTTTTGACCGTGCACACGAAGTCATTTTAGTCGTGTCCGACTCTTTGTGACCCCACGGACTGTAGCCCACCAGGCTCCTCTGTCCATGGGATTCTCCAGGCAAGAATACTGCAGTGGGTTGCCATCTCCTTCTCCAGGGGATCTTCCCGACCCAAGGACTGAACCTACATCTCTTATGTCTCCTGCATTTTGGCAGGCAGGTTCTTTACCACTAGCGCCACCTGGGAAGCCCCTTTTGACCATAGCAGCACCATTTTTATCTCTTTTAAATATTGGTCTTGTTTGTATGATTTTCCTTGAAAAAACAGGGATCAGTTAAAGCTCACATCAATCCCACCAGAAGGCAAGGACGATGCAGCCAAGATAGGAAGCCAGGCTTTAAGGCTTAAACCCAAGTTCTCTTAATGCTGCCATGAGGTTCTCAGGGGCTGGTAATGACAGCACTGTTAGTAAGAGTAAAAAGTAACAGGCATGCTGACATAGTCTGTGGGCTGAATTACCCAGCTCCTTTACTGCAGGAGTTCATGGAGTGTCCCCTGTGGCCTTATGAAGGATACACTATTGTTACCCCGTATCTAAGGCCAGCGAGGACAGCAGTTTGGTTTAAGGCCAAGGGGTAAACTAGGTCCCAATGTAGAAATGGCTGCTATTTTTTCAGAGACCTGAGTAAGATCAGTTATAGTCAGCTTGGGGGAATTCAGAACGTGAGTAAATAGGGATGGGACAAAAGAAAGAACACAATGGCTTCGAGTCTGAGGCCTGCAGACCTGACCAGGGTTACAGAGCTGGTAACTGAGACCCCCAAGACCCACCCTGGAGCCTGGGTACATCAATGCCAGGACACTGCCATTGCAGACTTTGCATAGGAGTCTCCCTCCTTTACTCCCTCATTAAATCTGCAACCAGTAAACTCAGGCCACCTCAGCTGGTCTGTGCATCTGCAGCCTCTCCAGTTAGAAGCCTGAGCTTCAAATTCCACTCCCAGACGCACGGCGGAGGCTGAGATCCCACCTGTTTTGCCCTCCGCCCTTCCCTACAGGATCTCACACCTAAGAAGATCTATGGTCTTCTGTCCTGTCATCACTGCATCCCTGCCTCTTACTGAAGGTGCTTCAAGGAGACGAGGTTCAGTGGTAGGTGTGGAAAGGTGCAGGTGTCCTTTCCAAGTGGCCCACTTCACTGTGTGCAGTTCTGTCCCAGAAGCAGGGCCTGCAAGTCCGAGTGTAAAAATAGCAAGGCTGAGAGCCCCAAGAAAGGCCCTCTTGTGCTGGTAATCTCTTGGGCCAAGAGCGATACTTGGCATAGGAACAAGGGGCCTGTCTGTGAGCAGCAAGGACCCGCCCCTTGAGCCGCCTTGGGGCGCCAGTGCGCTGGCCTGGCTCCACCCCTGCGACTGGGCTCTCCTCCGCAGTTGGGTCTGTGAATGAGGCAAGCCAGCCTCTCCTCACCCTCTCCCTTGGGCTCACTAGAGGAACCGAAGGGTCAAATGGAAACAAATGAGCATCTAGCAGCAGCTGGAAATTTCCCTTTCTGCTCGGGAGGCCACAGGAAGGAGGGATGGGTGAGTCGGGATTCTAAATTTGGTAACGTCTACAGCACAGAGCACAGAAGTCTCCCTCTGGTCCTCTGAATGGCCCTCACTCCCTTCCTCGACAGCTGCTGTGTGCCCAGTGCCTCAGTGTGCAAGGCAGGGGGTGAGGGCCTTGCGAACAGAGGAGACAGATGAACTCCTTCCACAAACATTTCCTGCTTACTCTGTACCAGGCATTGCTCCAGGGCTGGGGGCACAGAGGTCATCGGATAGACCTAGCCAGACCCTGCATCCGAGACCTGGGTTCTCAAGCATCAGTCACCTGGAGAACCTGCTAGAACACAGATCGTGGGGTGCCAGCCTTCCACCCTCCACCCCCACCCCAAGCTTCCGACTCGGTCTCTCTGAGGTGGGGCCTGAGAATCTGCATCTCTAACAGTTCCTAGGTGCTACTGATTTCACGCTGTTGGCTTTGGGAACCAGACTTTTTAAGAATGACTGGTCTGGGAAAACAAAAGGTAATCATTTTTATCTACCAAATCCCATCTGACTGCTGGCCTCAGAAAACAGAAAATGTGAATTATACTTCATCATTCTTTCATTCACCCACTATTCATGCATTCTCTTGTACAGAGGGACTCTACTACATACCAAGCACTATTCTAGAAGCTGAGAATACAGCAATGAATAAAAGAGGCAATTTAGGGATAATGGGATCAGTTGTCTGGTGATGGGCTATTTGGTAGGATAGTCTAAAGAAAGAACAATGTCACCCCCAAACAGAAGGGACTGGCCTTGGGAACAGCATTCCTGGAAGAGGGAACCTCAAGTGCAAAGTCCCAGTGGCAGGAAAGAGGCTGTCATGTCATGACAACAGAAGGTCACGTGAATGAGAGATGAGTGGTCCAGAATAAGACTTAACTCCATAAGAGCTAAGAATTCACCCTCTATGCGAAGGAAAACTCGTGAAGTTCTTGTGTGGTCTGTGTTTTCAAAATCAGAAGAGCAATCTGCACAATGCTCCCATTCTTGGAGAAGAAAAACCTCTCTCTTCTGAAGTCTCAGCTGCAGCTGCTGCTGGCTACTCTTTCTGAGCAATGTTATTCCCAAAGGAGCCAGGCTCCTAGGTCCAAACTGCTGTATATGAATTTAGCGTTAAAACCGTTCCTCTGCTCACCAGTGGTCTGCTTCCACTGCCCCTCTCTCGCTCTCTTCTTCTCTAACTCACTACATAGCCCCTTTATTTTTTCTGGACCTAAAACTTTGTTGTCAGGAAAGAGCAAGAAGGCTCTTCATCCCCTCCAGCTTCATCATTGACTTCTGGCGACAAGAGCACAGAGCCAGGACTCCAGGTCAGGATCATTTATTATAGGTTTGCTGAGGGTTCCAGGCAGCACACGGAGGCTGCTTAGAAGATGGTATGAAACTGTCCTAAGTCAAAGGAACTGGCAAAAATGATGACTATGGAGACAAGGGGATGAGCCCCAAATGCCCCAAATCTGCGAATTCTCAGAATTCTGACCTGCTGGCCTGCTGGACAGAAGGGAGGAAAGCTTGCTCCAAACAGTCTCAGTGCTTCTGCTCTTTCTTATATTTATTTGCAGGGCCTATCTAGGATTCTGAAGCATCTATCACAGCCTCACAAAAATTACACATTTTATTCCATTGAGCTTTCCCATGGTTGCAGTCTTCTGACAGCTCTAATAAAACGCTGACAGTTTTGAGAGTGTTGATTTTCTAACTCTTTCTCCTATATTTTCCTTTAAAAAAGTTAAGATTTTTTAATGTTTTTGAAATAGGGAGTTCTTTGTAACTGAGGATTTTCCTGTTAAAGATTCTTGAGTAAATGTTCCAAGAACTCACAGTTTAAACACTTCTTAAATTTGGGCCTTGTAATACTACATACTTTGTGTATTTTTAACAAGTATTTTGGCATAAGCAACACAATATTTCTTAATTTAAACTCACTAGGGACATAAGTCTTTGCTAGGCTTACTCGACTACATTTGTTTCAAGGCTGTATTACTATTACAGACAAGAGCTCTGGAGTCAGTCAATAGCCTTGAATGTCAGCTCCAACGCTGGCTAGCCGTGTCATCTCAGACAAATGGCTTAATTCTAATGGCCTGTCTGCTTACTACAACAGAACTGATGACAGCTTCTACCCCATAGAGTTGATGTGGGACACGGTGCTCAGCACAAAGCCAGGCACGTAATAACCACTCAGTAAGTCTCGGTTACTAGTCGCTATTAATTACTTCATTCAAATGTGGCTTTGGGGGAAAAGACTCTGGAAAAAACACATTTTGAAGTGGCATCAACCACAGTGTACTTCACTGAAAAACTAAGATTCCCAAGAGTCTGCATCTACCAAATGTGTTTTTTTTTTACTAAAAAGGTAGTTTTTATTTAGATCAAGAAAAGTAGATGAGAGCGTTGGCCACTCACATGTCCATTCAGAAGCAGAGCATCACATGAGGACACACTGGATTGAGTTTGTGGCATCTCTTTAAACAGCGTGTGGCTGCTTTGTGCCATGCCAAGTGATGTAAGTCACTAAAAATTATCCAGAGGGAAAACTGGTATTTGTAAATACGAATTCATCCATTCACACCTATACAATACATATGATTGAAGTTAATCATATGACCTGGCTACAGAATACTTAAAATATCATAAGAAGGTCTCATTCGACACACTTACACAATAAAATGTGCATTTCTTACAAATTATAAAAAGGGGTATTAAAATTTTAAGATATGAAATATAATCTAAGAACACTACTTCCTTTTACAGTGTGCACAAAGTACAAAGTAGCATAATTTATAATCACTACTGAGAAGCCCCAACCTTAAAGTCCCCAGCCCTCTCCAAAAAAGTAAAAATAAAACATTAAAACTTGAATTTTAATTTATATTTATATAAATGTATTTATAACTTTACTTATAGGTTTATATTTTAAGAAAGCTACAGGCCATTGTGATAACCTCAATTTTGTTTTTCTAACAAGCACTGGGAAACACCAGTGATGAAACCAATGCAATCTTCAAAATTTAAAAGTTTAATGACAATACAAAATGGAGAATGTATGTGGGTGGGCATGCTCTTGAATCAACTTGTTGGGTGATTTTAAAAGTAAAGGTTACAGCATACATAAAATTGCCAGGCAGGTTTATCGCTTTTTCCTCCCGCTGTCTGACCACTTGTGCACTGAATGGCAGCAGTGCCCCCGGTTCAACAGCAGGTGGGATTATTCAGGTTTGGCAGGACGATCAACAAGTCAGCCCTAACATTCTTTGCTTTCAAGTTTGGGCATTTAGTGCCTAAATACAGTGTAATAGGGATATCTATGGTCAAATGATTAAGCAACGGTGTAACAACGTTCAGAGAACGTGTCCAGCTGCCATGCCAGCAGTCGATCCAACCACACACCTTCCTCATTTGATTATTATTTCACAGTGAGCAGCTGCAGAGGAGAAGACAAACATCCACCTCTGGAGGCAATCTTTCTTTGGCTTCCATTCAATCAGACAGACACAATGACGACCAGCACCATACTCTTTCAAAGTGGACAGGTCTGAAAGTGTATTAAATAAAGCCCATTTTCCAGCCCTCCACTATTCTGGCAGGGTCTTCAATTTCCCTTAGAGCTGTGGTCCTCTTTAGGCTGATGACAAGAGCACTGATGACAAGGTGGAAGCTATTCCAGAGGCTGCCTAGACCAACTTCAAGGTCACTGTTACTCTAAATGGTGGCATGCAAGGACTTGACTTTCTACATTAAGTATTAGGACAAAAGATGATTAAGGAGAAGCTACGAAACTGACAGTATTTGACAACAAACTATAATCTGGTCGTTTGCCCGCAGATTAAAAAGGCAAACTGAGGACTTCCCTAGTGGCCCGTGGTTAAGAATCTGGTGGTCCATGCCAGCAAAGACACAGATATAAAGAACAGGCTTTTGGACTCTGTGGGAGAAGGTGAGGGTGGGATGATTTGAAAGAATAGCATTGAAACATGTATATTACCATATGTGAAGCAGATGACCAGTCCAAGTTCGAGGCATGAAACAGGGCACTCAAAACTGGTGCACTGGGACAACCCAGAGCGATGGGATGGATTCAGGATGGGAGACGCGTGTACATCCGTGGCCGATTCATGTCAATGTATGGCAAAAACCACCACCATAGTACAACGTAATTAGCTTCCAATTAAAATTAATTAATTAATTAAAAAAAAATCTCCCTGCCAATACAGGGTCCATGGGTTTGATCTCTGGTCTGGGAAGATCCCACATGCCATGGAGCAACTGAGCCCTTGTTCCACAACTATTGAAGCCTGTGCACCCTAGAGCCTGTGCTCTGCAACAAGAGGGGCCACTGCGATGAGGAGTCGTCACACTGCAAATTGAGAGCAGTCCCTGCCCACCACCAGTAGACAAAGCCTGCATGCAGCCATGAAGTGACCCAGCACAGCCTAAATTTATATATATATGTATATATATATATATATATATATATATATATTTTGTAAAGCATGCTGAAGTGGCTGCCATCTTTTCTAAAATCAAAATCTATGTGTGGGAGCACACAGAACTATGCTCCCATTGATTAAAATGTGTATATTTTGTTTCTTATATAAAAACAAAAGCAAGCACTTCTAGAACACTACAGAATTTTCAAAGTCCTGTAACTAACTTAATCTCATTTGATCCCACACAATCTGAGAAGACAGGTACAGGAGACACACTATTCCCATTTTACAGGTGAAAAAACAGATTTTAGCAAAGGCAGAGAATCTGGTTGTCATCGACAGTGGAGAAATCTCAGTGCATTTTTTTGGTTTGCGAACCATTCTATTTGTTAGAATTTAAAGGTTGTGTATTTTTACACAAGTATTTTTAAAGGTTGTGTCCTTTAAAAAAAATCAGCATAACTGAAATAATCTGTTCAGTATGCCTGAGTGGTTAGTGAACAAGCTTTCATATTTGATGTAAAATGTAAAACAGGATTTTTAGGCTATGGATTGGGTTGGGGAGTTAAGAGAGAAATATTTTTTGGAGATTAACTTTTAAAATACACATCGTAAAGGATCAGGGTAAAAGCTGTTCTTTTATGACTCCTCTGAGATATTTGTTCTCCATCTAAGTTAAAAGAGAATTTGAGGCAGCTTATAGAAAAGATAGAAATATATTTGAAACAGTAAAATAATATGAGAAAATAAGAGCCATGGAGTTGAGAGGAAATTTAATTTCTTGCCCCTAAAATTTACAAGGTTTTAGTTATCTAATAAAAGAAGTTTACCGAAAAGGAAACTTTTCCCCAAGCATCAAATCTAAAAGGAACTTAGCATGTGGTAAACAGCACTGGAAGTAGAAAAGCAGTAAATGATTTGGCTTCACATTGCATCCAGGTGGTTTTATTTTCTCATCTTGTTATAAATTATAATCACAGTATATAATAGGTAATTACGTGTAAATTTTTTAAAATAATAAAGTGGGCAAACTATTCTGTATCTTCCTTTAGTCCATGAAAGCCTGGTGTCTGGGTCTCCCAAATAAGGTCGCAGACACTGCAAACTGTTAAACCAGTTCTGAGTGTTTTCCTTCTTATTGGACACTTGGCCATCCAGAATACATTTCCCAGCCTCCCATGTAGCTAGCTATGGCTATGCAGGTTACATTCTAATATTGGGATGTAAGTTCAAAGACTGTATAGCAGCTTTTAAGAACCTTCTTCATAAAATAGTTTGCAGGCACATTTCTTCTTGCTGTCTGGAACAGACAAGCCTTCTGAGACCATCAGTACACTGGCTACCCCCTAGGGATGCTGGAATGGTAAGGCCAAGGAACTTGGGTTCCTGCGGTCTTTGTGTGGAACAGAGCCACCACATCAGTGGACTGCTACTACCAGGCTTCTATGTGAAAGGGAAGTACATTTCTATTGTAAATAAGCCACTGTTATTTTAGAGTTTTACATTACTAACAGCTGAAGTTGATCCTAACTTATCCATTTAATGGCAGGAGAGTGGATTCCAGACCTAGTACCTAGGAAAGAAACTAGTACCAAGGATTAGCTTTGCAACCCCATATTCAATACCAAATTTACAGGCATATAAATTATAAAGTTGAGTTCAGAAACCTAGGATCCTGACTCCCAACTTCTTCAACATTTCCCAAACCGTCTACTGTTGGAATATAACTTCGTTGGTCATCATTCATTCATCTTCACCACCACCAGTACAAGTAAGCATCTTAACCGCATTTCCAACTCTTGTAAAAATACCAAAGGCAGACTCTATATTGGGTCTAATTTATCACAAACCTCAAAACAAGTGTCTATCAGGATTCAACCAACCACAAGCAACATTCAGCCATCCATTTGATCCAAGGCTTTTGATGCTTTGATTTGTACCATCCTCCTCCCCTACTTTTTCGAATTCTAGGTCAGGAGAGAAAAGCAAAGATTCTCCAGGGAAAAACAAAATGACAAAACCAATTAGCTGATGCACACCTGTGCAACAGCTTGGTTTTTCTTTTCCAACAAATGAAAGAATGGTACACAGAGCTCCGAGTTTCTCAGAGATGCTGAGGCTACTGGCAGAAAACAGGCAGGGGTATTTGTGGATCCCATCTGCCAGAGATGCACGTGTAGAGAGTGTCATTTTTTTTACTCTTCTCAAAATAGAATGTAGCATAAGACAATATTAGATATTTGGGCCAAAATTCCAGGAAAGGACAAGCAAACATAAAAATTATTCTCAGAAACTTCAAACAATAAATTATTGCCCACAGTTTAGAAGGACTTCTTTAGAGAATAGGATGTGGAACTGTTTGGTGTTAAGTTGTGGGTCCTCAGTAGTAAAAAGTTTAGAAAAAGTGTCTAGAGATGCTGTTTATCACAACAGATCAAAGTTCCTTCAAGTCAAGATCAAGCTTGCGCCTCTTTTTTTTAATCAACCAGTGTACCACAAACATGTCATACACACAGTAGGTATGCAGTGTTAGTTTTCTGAAGGTAAGTGGATGTAGCTAGGAGTGGCTCCCCTTTTCCGTATCTTATCCTCTGAAGGACTTCCCTGATGACTCAGTGGGCAAAGAATCTACCTGCAGCAGGAGACACAGGGTTGATCCCTGGGTTGGAAAGATCCCTTGGAGAAAGAAATGGCAACCCACTCCAGTATTCTTACCTGGGAAGTCCCATAGACAGAGGAGCCTGGCAGGCTACAGCCCACAGGGTCGGAAAAAAGTCGGACACAACATAGCAACAGGAATTTATCTTCTGACACCCCAGAGGCTGCTGAGATAACAACTATATGAATGAGATCTATAGGAAAGGAGAAGACAAAGAGAGAAAGGGGGGAGAAAGAAAGGGAGGGAGGGAATATGAAGGTGTAGCCTGTACCACTAAGCCGCCAGCCTCCTGAGTTGAGTCCTGCTCTACACTGACATCCAAAAACAAAGTAGAATTACAGTTTGCTAGTTTTTATTCACCCACAAATGTACTGGTTAACCCACAAGGTCTCAAATCCCAGGCAATATGCTAAAATTATCTTCTTACTAGAAAAATGCTCCCAAAGCATTAGAGGTTTCTTGCTTGCAGGGTGTCTGGGAAGGAGTCCAGATTATTATGCTACAGAAATAGGTTTCTTTTTCCTAGTCTCAAAATCTAAGCCACTCACTTGTGAAAACTCTGGTTCAAACAGTTTTTGTTCTGGGTTAGCTCCGTTTCCTTCTTTCTAGATCTACTGGTAGTTAAGTGTCCACTTGTAAATGATAGTCTATCTGTTCTTGAATTCTGGAATGCTCTAATAAGCATCTTCCTCCTCAACTCTGTCCCATTACTTCCTCTCTGAAAGAAATTGCTATAACCTTCGGGCCTTTTGAGAGAAGACTCTGCTCGTCACACACAAGTAATCCTTAGATATCAGAAGTGGGTACAGAAGAACATTCTTTGGAAGCAAATGAATTGGATGCTGTGTCAACGTCTTCCTTGTTGCAGGCAAATAGGCACAGATCAGCAGGGACAAGTGTATGACTATGTGGAGAATGTCACCCTAAACAGTTGCTGTGCTTCCTTCCTTGTAGAAACAAACTGTGTGTGTCTTTCCGGGTCACAGATGTGCTTTGATGAATGAACTAAGAGCATATACTCCTCCCTTAAGAAAATATTATAGTGGAGGTACCAAACCTTGAGCCACGAGCGGAAAGGAGCTGAGTAAAAGAACACACTGTATTTTTGTTTGGTTCTGTTTAGTTCTCTTTGGAGAAACAAAGAGTATTAATTACTTTTGAAAGCAAGAGTATGTTTTCAGTGTAAATTTTCCATGGGTTTTCTTCCATAAGGGTAATAATATTTTTCTTCCACTCGCTGCTTTGATGACTGACTCATTTTCAAAAAATATATTCTACTCTGATAAAGCAAGAATTGTTAAATTTTCTTATTGCAAATCAAGGTTACTTGCACTTGGCCTAAATTCTAACTGGTCACCCTGGGAAAGCTGACCTCTTTTCATGGCCATTGGGTCTGTCTGAGAAACACATTTACAAGAACTGAATTGGTTAGCGACGACTTGGAAAAAAAAAAAAAGCCATAATTTGGAGTAGAAAACAGCAACCCATTCCAGTATGCTTGCCTGGAGAATTCTGTGGACAGAGGAGCCTACTGGGCTATAGTCCACGGGGTCGCAGAGAGTGGGACACGACTGAGTGACTAACACACACACCGTCAAAAGGATCTGACTCAACAAACAATTGCAATGCTCTATTTTCACTGAACACAATTAAAGTATATCTATCAATAAGATAAAGATATCTTTTTTTTTTCAAAACAAGTAAATAATATGTAGTTTATAGCCAGCAATACTAAGTACAGAGCTCATACACCTCCTCACATCGTTACCCTGGAGGAGGCGCTCCCTGTGAGATTATGTGCAGGGCTGGGAACAGGGGCGCCCTGGGAGTCCATTGTTCTACAAGGAGAAAGGGGAACCCCAGAGTGCCATGCAGTCAGCATTTAGAAACAATGCATTAAATGTTGCCCAGCCTCACAGACAGATCTTTAAAACACAGGACATGGGGGAAAAATTACTCTAAATAAATTAAGAACACACACACACATACTAAAAACAGCAATGCATTTTACCTTTTAAAGAACTTCTTGTAATGTGGCTATTCAAAATATTGTTTATTACATATGTGGCTCACATTGTATTTCTAGTGGATGGCACTGGTCAGAGGCTTCCAATAAGCCAGGGGTACAAGAGGGCTTCTATCCATAAAAATTCTCTGGAGCCTCAAATTAGAAGGTACTGATGAAATGACTTGTTGTTGTTGAGTTGTTAAGTTGTGTCCAACTCTTTGAAACCCCATGGACTGCAGCATGCTAGGATTCCCTGGCCTTCACCATCTTCTGGAGCTTGCTCAAACTCATGTCCATTGAGTCAATGATGCCATCCAAACATCTCATCCTCTGTCATCCCCTTCTCCTGCCCTCAATCTTTCCCTGCATCAGGGTCTTTTTCAATGAGTCAGCTCTCAGCATCAGGTGGTCAAAGTATTGGAGCTTCAGCATCAGTCCCTCCAAGGATTATTCAGGATTGATCTCCTTTAGGATTGACTGGTTTGATCTCCTTACAGTCCAAGGGACTCTCAAGAGTCTTCTCCAGCACCATAATTCGAAAGCATCAATTTTGGGGGGCTCAGCTTTATAGTTTAACTCTCACATCCTTACATGACTACTGGAAAAACCATAGCTTTGACTGTACAGACCTTTGTTGGCAAAGTGATGTCTCTGCTTTTTAATATGCTGTTTAGGTCGGTCATAGTTTTCCTTTCCAGGAACAAGTGTCTTTTAATTTTATGGCTGCAGTCAACATCCACAGTGATTCTGGAGCCCAAGGAAATAAATCTATCACTGCTTCCACTTTTTCCTCATCTATTTGCCATGAAGTGATGGGACCAAATGCCATGATCTTAGTTTTTTGAATGTTGGGCTTTAAGCCAACTTTGTCCCTCTCCTCTTTGACTTTCATCAACAGGTTCTTTAGTTCCTCTTTGCTTTCTGCCATTTGAGTGGTGTCGTCTGCATATCTGAGGTTATTGATATTTCTCCTGGCACTCTTGATTTCAGCCTGTGATTTATCCAGCTGGCATTGCACATGACATACTCTGAAATAAGTTAACTAAGCAGGGTGACAATATATAGCCTTGATATACTCCTTTCTCAATTTTGAACCAGTCCATTGTTCCATGTCCAGTTCTAACTATTGCTTCTTGACCTACATACAGCTTTCTCAGGAGAACAGGTAAGGTGATCTGATATTTCTGTCTCTTTAAGAATTTCCCACAGTTTGTTGTGATCCACACAGTCAAAGGCTTTAGTGTAGTCAATTAAGCAGAAGTAAATGTTTTTTAGGAATTCCCTTGTTTTCTCTATAATCCAACAAGTGTTGGTAACTTGATCTCTGGTTCCTCTACCTTTTCTAATCCAGCTTATAAATCTGGAAGTTCTTGGTTCAGATATTGCTGAAGCCTAGCTTGAAGGATTTTGAGCATTACCTTGCTGCTGCTGCTGCTGCTGCTAAGTCACTTCAGTCGTGTCTGACTATGTGTGACCACATAGATGGCAGCCCACCAGGCTCCCCCGTCCCTGGGATTCTCCAGGCAAGAACACTGGAGTGGGTTGCCATTTCCTTCTCCAATGCATGAAAGTGAAAAGTGAAAGTGAAGTCACTCAGTCGTGTCTGACTCTTCACAACCCTATGGACCGCAGCCTACCAGGCTCCTCCATCCATGGATTTTCCAGGCAAGAGTACTGGAGTGGGTTGCCATTGCCTTCTCCAACCTTGCTAGTATGTGAAATAAGCAAAATTGTACGGTAGTTTGAACATTCTTTGTTATTGCCCTTCTTTGGGAATGGAATGAAAACTGACCTCTTCCAGTCTTATGGCCACTGTTGAGTGTTCCAAATTTCCTGACATACTGAGTGCAGCACTTTAACAGCACCATCTTTAAAGATTTGAAATAGCTCACCTGGAATTCCATCACCTCTACTGGTTTTGTTCATAGTAATGCTTCCTAAGGCCCACTTGACTTCACACTCTAGGATGTCTGGTTCTAGGTGAGTTATCGTGGTTATCTGGGTCATTAAGACCATTTTTGTACAGTTGTTCTGTATATTCTTGCCACCTCTTCTTAATCCCTTCTGCTTCTGTTAGGTCCTTACTGTTTCTGTCCTTATCGTGCTATCCATGCCCAAGAAATGTTCCCTTGATATCTCCAATTTTCTAGAATAGATCTCTAGTCTTTCCCATTCTATTGTTTTTTTCTTTGCATTGTTCACTAAAGAAGGCTTTCTTATCTCTCCTTGCTATTCTCTGGAACTCTGCATTCAGCTGGGTATATACTGCCCTTTCTCCCTTGCCTTTCACTTCTCTTTCTTTCTCAGCTATTTGTAAAGTCTCCTCAGACACACACTTTACTTCTTGCATTTTTTTTTTCTTCTTTGGGATGGTTTTGATCACTGTTTACTGTACAATGCTACAAATCTCTGACCATAGTTCTTCAGGCATTCTGTCTACGAAACTAGAAGGATATAAAGCCAGTTCAAGATTAAATATTAAAATTATAAATCAGGAACTGCCAACATTTTTGAACCACTCACAACCTTCCATTGCTCTCGTTTTAAAACTTTCCTAGGATTAATGCATCTCTTCAGAATTTCAAACCCAGTCCTTGAAACTATAGAAAAAATTCTACTACAACTTATCCCAAAGCTGTGATTTAGAATACTAAAATACAGTTGTAAAAGCATGGTATAATTTATCAATACAGTTGCACAAATATAAGATTTAACCATCCACTCCTGGGAGGTGCTTTTTTAAAAATAATAATTTTATTTTTGTTCATCTTAGTTTTGGCTGTGCTGGGTCTTTGTTGCTGCACATACTTTTCTCTAGTTGTAGTGAGCACAGGCTTCTCTTGTTGTGGAGAATGGGCTTAGTTGTTCTGTGGCATACGGGATCCTCCCAGACCAAGGATCAAACTCGTGTCTCCTCCATTGGCAGGTAGATTCTTAACCACCAGGGAAGCCCTGAGGTGCTTTTCAAAAATCAAAATGAGTGACTTCCCTGGCAGTCCAATGGTTAGGACTCTGGATGTCCACTTCAGGGGGCTGGGGTTTGATCCCTCATCAGAGAACTAAAGCTGCAAGCCTCGAGGTGCAGCCCCACACACACACACATTACTTACAAATAAAATGAAAATGACCTGGTAACAATTTAGAGATAACACATTCAGTAATCCCCCTCTCTCCCATGCTCTCTCTCTGACATGGTCCTTTGTTGCACATGGACTATTAATATTTCCCCTGCACTCTTTTGTATGGGTCATTGGCCACCTATTAAAGGCCTCCAGGCTCCTTCACAAGACCCTTGCATTTTTACCTTTGTATCCCTGGCACTGAGCACAATGCTCAGCACATAATGGATGGTCAATAACTACCCATCAAACCACCTGGAATGTTTCGAGAGGGGAAGACTGAGATGCTGAGAGAGAAACAGTCAGATAACTTATTTTGCTTACTAAAATTATAAAAAAGTAAGAAACACTCAGCAATGTTTCCTCATTAACACCAGCATTCACATTAATGTTTACTGAAGTGCTTACCATGTGTCAGGCACTGCTCGAAGCACTCTACAATTACCTGTTCATTTACTCCTTATAAAAAACTTTTAAGGTTGGTGTTATCCCCATTTTATAGGGGATGCTTAGAGAGGGTAATTGGGCTTACTGGGTGGTGCTAGTGATAAAGAATCCACCTGCCAATGCAGGAGATGCAAGAGACATGGGTTCAATCCCTGGGTTAGACAGATCCCCAATATCTCATGGACAGAAGAGCCTGGCAGGCTACAGTCCATGGGGCTGGACACAAATGAGCAACCGAGTACACACACACACACACACACACACACACACACACACACCCCGTAACTGACTGACCCTTGGTCCCAGAACTAGTAATGGCAGAGCTGGGATTCAAGGCAGGCAGTCCCACATCTGAACCCATGCTCCCAAGCACCTGTTGGCCAATACACAAAATTATGTATTTCAGGAAATGTGTTGGGAGGAATACAGTGCTCTTATTCTCATGGCTTGCATTCCAACCTCACAGCACTGCATCGGTCCAAGCTCTCAAGAGTCTCACCGGGATTTGAAAACGGTTCATGATCGGTTTCTGTTGATTACACTGCTGCTGATCATACCCCAGCTGGCAATTTCCCAGAGAACACTCACTTCAACTACTCTCTGTCCCTTTTCCTGCACAAAAGAAAGTGACCTCTCTGAGCACACCACTGCATCCCTCTGCAATGCCCTCTTTGTGCTCTCGTTCCCTTCTGCCTCTTCCAGTCCAGCCAGTTGCATACTCAGTGGTCTCTCAACATCCCGTGCATTTCTGCACCCCTGTGCCTTTGTGTGTGTTGGTCTCCTGGACTGGAATCTCCTCCTTTTCTACAGCCTCAAAACTAGAACCTGGTCATCCTTCTCCATGGAATTCTTCCTAATCATCCTTTTTTTTTTTTTAAATTAACCAGTTCCTCCCTGTACTACTACCTCCCTTTAGTGACAAAATTATTTAGGGCAATTTTCTACTTAGTGTAAAACAAAGAACATTGCCCACCATCCAGTTCTCCAAGGATCAAGTCATTAAGCACTACAGCTGCTGCCAGAAACAGTATACCCTGTAAGGAATTCAAGACAGAAAAAACAGGATAAGGCACTTTGTACTTTGGAAAAATAGGCCCCTAAGATGGTTGGAGATATCTCAGGGGAAAAAAACAAAAAACATAGCCACATCGTGAGACTTGCAAGATCTTAGTTCCCCAACAGGGATTGAAACTGGGGCAAAGGCAGTGAAAGGCCTGAGTCCTAACCACTGGACCACCAAGCAAGTTCGCCCCAAATAATTCTTCTAATGAACCCAGATTCTTGCATCTTCCCATACACAGAAGAGCACTAAAAGCATGAACTGAGCTCTCGGATCCCCATAGCTCCCACTGAGACGTATACCTGACTGCACGTATTCCCCGGCCCAAACTGTGTCCACGCTGGCCGCCCTCTGCCCCCCTCTGCTCAGAGCTATCTGAGAGGCTGTCTCATGGGCTATTCTTCAGTAAGACCCTGAATAGAATTCAACTCACAGCTCTGATGCTGTGGGTTTTCTTTCATTCGATGTTAATATTATAGCTTCCAGTGTGACACCCCCGTCTTCTCCCCTAGCTCCTGAAGACTGGAGTCAAGGATCATACATGTGTGGGATCTACAATGGCTGCAGTTGAGAGAGAGCATTGAATGTGAGGTGGAAGCTACTTTTCACAGAACCCCCTACACAACCGCATTCTTAAGTTCAGAATTTATTATATAGGCAACAAAATGCTATCACAAATTTTGAGCAGGAGACTCCATATATTTCAAGAATATTATTATTGACAAGGCAGAAAATAGATGAGATATATCATTATATGTATTGGTATAAAATTTATGTATTATAACACATGTTCAAAAATTACATGTCAGTAACAGAGGTGAAAATATTGAGCCAAAAGAACATATAATTACCAGTTCTCCATCCCTATTTAATTC